>NC_082651.1:65145724-65875724 GCF_028023285.1 Balaenoptera ricei | reverse complement strand
TGATCTGAAACAATAAAGGAATGGGTTCCATGTATAATTAAAAGAAATATTTATTTCTGATCCTTATAAATCCAAAAATAAATTCACAATTGGCTCCAAAACACCAGCTTCCAAAATAGCAATTTTGTCTTTATAAATAGCAATGTATTATTTGCTAGAATAAATAGAAATACGATGCTCAAAATTATTCTAGCTGAATGAGGAAAAGTGTACTTTAGATTTGAGAACTCTGACTGCACTTTGAAGTCTATCATGGGAAGGCCCTCAGAACTCCACCTGAATGGTATCAAAGCTTGCTGCTCCAATCGTTGGAATCTGTTTTCCTCCTCGGAGAAGACAATTCTTGAATTACTTATCATTAATACTGAAACCCCTAGGAAGCAGCTGGAGAGCCTTTGAAATGTCTTAGGCCCCACCAGTCTGTCCCTTGTGCCCAGGTCTCCAAATGATCTGAAACGCCTGCTGGCCTGATTCCTGGGGCACTGGCAGGGGCAGAGAGGACCAGGAGCAGAAACTTCTAGGCCAAACGGTTGGTCTGGTGAAGATGAGCAAGCCCGCAGCTCCCCCTGTGCTGAAGTACCTCGGAGTCCACAGAGGTCATAAAAGCAGCCTGGCTATTTATGAAAAAACACCCTACCCGCTCACCAAAAAAAAAAAAAAAAATCCCAACTCGGTACATAGTATTGTCTTGTCACTGCCACTGAGGACCACTTTGAGTTGCTTTTTTGTGCTTTATTTTTCCAGAACAATATGTTTAGGTAAGAAGTCTTCCTTCTACTCAACTTTAAAGTTGATTGGTGAAAATTCCTAATTGGAGTGTCCTTACCCTTTTTTCCTCTATTATTGTTTTTCAGTTGAAAAAGGAAAACCAGGATATATATGAAGAAAACCTTCATTACCCACTTCTGCTTATTTTAACCAAAGATGAATAGAAGATTAAGCCGCTCGAAAGACAAAGAAAACATCCAGTGTACAGGCAATATTTTGACAAAAACAGAAATCTGTAACGGGTATAATATGCAGTAAGCCGTTGGCTCCCTGAGATTTTCAAGCCCTCAGGACATGAGCCCCAACTGCCTTTGCAACATTCCGTGTGTGGGTTCCGGGGTCCACCTGTCCTCACCCACGTGACTCCCCAGCCGTCCTGGACTCCTCTTTTTTCCATCTGCTTGTTGCTCTTCCTGCACCAAACTTTTGTCTTTAAATATGTTATAAGCGGCCTATGTGAGATTTAAATTGGACTTGAGAGCCACCCAAATATTTTTCCCTCTCATTGAGACAGAATTTCTTTTGGTGATTCCCACCCCACCCCCACCCCCCCTTTAGAAAATATCTTGGTCTTTGTTCTATTTTAGTGGTGGTCATTCTTCATCTGCCAACCCAGCAAACATGATGATTCTTTCCTGGTTAGAAAAAGAAAGAAAGCAAGCAAATCTTTCAGATCACCCTCACATTAATTGTATTAAATCCGCCATCTCTGTTTTGCTGTCTCTCTCTCTCTCACCCATTCTCTTTTTTTCTTTTAAACAGGATGTTTTTTTTCCCTATAGATGTATAAGCAGTGACTACATCAGCCCAAAGCCTCATAAACTGACCGTTTGTCCTCTGGACACAATAGCATGGCCGGCCCTCTGCTCCTCCTCTCCAATTATGTGTGATTAGTCTCAATGCGTTGTGTCAAGGAGGCGGAGTGTGCTGAGTGCTTATTATCTGTTTAGGTACAAGAAGAGCACATTTAGGCTCTGACTATGGATGAAAAGTGAGCCTTTATCAGGGCTCAAATCTACTGCTGTTCTCCAGGCCTCTTTCAAAAGAGGTCCTTTCCAGGGAAATTTTGAATAAATGGTTGATAAAACGAGATGGCAACCAGGGCGAGTTTTTAAAAACTCGATCACACAGTTATCTGATTGAAAGTAAGTATATATAGTCCTATGCAGCAATGCAAGTGTATGGTAAACATTTAATATGTGCTACCTAGGATTAAGAGAGAATGACTTTTCTGCAGGGAACCCAAGCCTCTCCTTGCCTGGTTCATCCCCGAGATGCTCTAATGCCTTTTGTGGAAATTCAGATGTTTATCTGTAAGGAATCATCTGTGTCCACTTTCACAGTAATGTCATTAGTAGGTTAGCTATATATCCTCCTATCTTTAGTAGAGGCAAAGCGTGTATTTAGCGTGATACAATTAAAGTGATAGGTGGGAGACTGGCGGCGAATCCTTTCGCATGTTAAGCAAACTTAGCTGTCATAAAAACAGCGACTCTCAGATGTCTGCTCTGCTCACTTCTATCATCAAACAGATTTTTCACCATCAGTTTGCATGTTCTTGTATTCACCACTTTTTCTGCTCCATTAGAGCACCTAGATGGATCTCTGAAGGCATAGGTCAAGCCGCAGTTAGATCATACATTTCTTTCTCACAAAAACTTGAATTGCAATGCCAAGTGATGGGCTAACATCACAATAACAGCAATTTATTCCTCTTTGGATAAAACAGCAGTCTATTCTCAGTGCTAGATAAAGACCAGGGCAATGCAAACCAGCCATTTAGCTGAGTAGTTCAGCTAGTGGCAGCTCTCCTTTGGCGACTGTATAGGTTGCACACTGGCTTCATATTTTCTTGTTTAAAAAATCAGAATTCGGAACGTTTTAAAAGGCGACACAGGTAGTTCCATTTATACTGGTGAAAATACAGAGAAATGATTTCTTCCTGCAACTAAATCTGCCAGACAAAGAAAACCCATCCGTGCAGTAGCATCTAAGATCGCCTGTTCTTATTTTTTCTTGTAAAATATAGAACATCAGAACCGTGAGAGTAGTTCCATTTTTTCCTCATGAAAATACATGAATTGGCAAGAATTCAATTTACATTTGTGTTTTGTGGGTGTAGAAATCCAGTGTTTATTTTGCTGGAAGAAAATGTATTTTTAAAAGTAAATTAGTAGTGTGTTTTTTCTTAATATCTGAGAATAGTGTGTACAGTTACCTAAGCTGGAGACAGGCTATAAGAATTGAGCTGTGCTACCAAAAGACATTGAGTAAAGAAATATGTTCATTGTGACTAAAACCTAGAGAATCTTCTGTAAAATGTTAGGGGTTTCATAGATTTGCTCTTTATGGGACCCTTACCTGGAGATGTCACTAGTCTGGGCTCTTTGGAAGTTTGTAAGAAACTAATGTTGTATATTATTGAGTAGTTTAAAAGTGTTTTTATTTTCTCAAATTTTGGCGAAGTGCCGATATTGAGAGGGGAAAAAATTATAGCTGCTTTAGAAAGTTTATCCACTTACATTTCTTTTGAACTTGATGGTTAAGAATTATTTCTCTGCATCGGTATTGGGTTGCATAATTGCAATTGAAATGCCCCATTTCATAATTGTCTGTGTAATTGTGCCTGTGTTTGTTTCAAAACAAAGCCTGTCTGAAATCATAAGAATTATTACTATATTCCTGTTTCCTGTGTACCTGTATCTTCTGAGAAAACTCACAAATCTCTTTTGTCATACTAAATAGATTTGGTTGGATGTGAGAATATTTCTAATATCGCCCATGGTCAGTTCTAATGCGGTGATATGAACAGCCACATACAAGTTGGTTATAAGAAATAGATTTTATTTTATAGCAAGACATATGCTGTGAATTGGGATAAAAGTGCTAGAAAAGACTACCTAAGAGGTTGATGCTATTTTGTATAAATTGTGTATTTTGTTGGCTTTTTGACTGAGCATGAAAATGTAACTTCCATTAGGGTAGGGTAATTTAGGTGCTCTGTATTCAGCAGAAAACTTGTCGGGCCATAAAAGCTTTTCTGGCTGGTTCCTCCGGTGTTTTCAGAGAAGAGCTGCCCGCCCCTTGCTGATTTTCCCTTTGGCCTCAGTATGGGCTGAATTTACCACTGCATACCTGTTGAATCAATTTGGGGGATCTAGCAGTTAACTGAGTGAATGGAAGGATTAGTGGCCTTCTGGAGCCCTATTTCAACAGCCAGGTGTCTTTCCTAAACTAGTTAACTGCTTTTGACAGTTGAAGAACCTGGTTTTAATACCATAGGCAGGAGATTGTTGACGTAGTGGGTTTTTTGTTTTCTTTTTCTCTCCACTGTCAACGTGGGGCATACCTTCTTCTCCTAAGGGTTAGGCTGCTTCTTCTTTTTTAATAGGAATGGACTGTCCCCTTCCTTCAGCACAGCTTCCGTGGGGCTTTTGTGCTTAGTCAGCATTTGACTTGTTCCCAATCTGTGCCAAGCAACTGGGTGGCATTGTCCAGCAGTGGACTCGGGGGAGGGGGCAGAATGCTCACGCAGGGGAGGGAGTCATGTGTACGTAGACACACACACATAGACACACTCACAGGGAAGATAAGGCTGTTTAGACCCTCAATCTGCTTCCAGATTCCAGGTACACTCCCCACCCCAGATCAAAGTCTCCTGAGTTCAGACTGTATGAAATGTCAAAATTAGGCTGAGTGTATCCCAGAGAGGAAAGATTGATTTGAAAGTCAGACTGGGTCTCCTTAGAAACTGAATTTAGACAGTGGGCAAATATGTTTTCCCGAGTGGACTATTTCCAAATTAGGAAGCAGCCCGTTGGTGTTTAACAAACCATTAAGCCTGAAAAATGCCACGTTTAATTCTCAGATTTCATTTTACCCAGAAACCTTACTGCCCAGGCTGTGACTAAATGCTCACTCTGTTCTCTGCCCTGGACGTCTGTTCATTTGGAGTCTATTTTTTGCCTTTTTTGTCCCCCTGACTTTTCAATTAATACATTTTTTAATAGATAAAACAGATCACACTGTGACTTTTAAAATGTCAACAAGCTTGTAAACAGAAATGTAATAAAATGGCTAATAGGAGATTCAATAGTTAATAGAGGGCCTGAAGTGTGAGCAAATACAGTAGCTGTATATTGGAAACTGTGCAAGTGAAGATGGCTTTAGTATTGCAAACTGAGGAAGAAAATTGTTTTTAATTAGCACCTTCATAAGAACTGCTGATTAATACTGTTTTGTTTGGTGAAAAGCTTTCAGCTGAGTAATTTGTACAGCCATTACAACAGTTTTGTTAGAGCGGGACTCCTGTTGTTAAACACAAACAGCAGATGATAATGGTGGAAGATGAGTTTGTCATGTAACAATTTACCTTATTGAAAAAAGCTTTATATTAAACCCAATACAGTAGGTACCAGCAGAAATCACATATTTTACATCCTTCCAAAATTGCAGTGTGCCATGCTTATATTTTTTTTTCAGGGACTAGAAGCAGATTTTATATCATTTATAAAATTATATACACAATTTAAAGGTGGTGTAGCATGGACAGACCACTTTCTCAGCAGCGGTTTACATCGGAGCGGTAAAGTGGCCGTGTATTCAAACACTTTCTAACTATACAAAGCAGGTTGGAAAATGGAATCCTAATTAAATAATGTTAGATGTAAATTTGCATTGGGACTGGGTGTAGGGAAATAAGAATTAGTGTTTCTGCCTTAGGTGGGTTTATCACACATAGGATCTTTAAAAACAAAAACCTCTTTCGCAAGGAAAGTTTAATTAACCTTTTCTTTTTTTTTTGGAGCTGTTTTTAACCGACCAAGGAAAAGAGTACACATTCAATGAGACCTGACCAGGGAATAAGAGGCTGATTTCAGTGAACTCCCATCAAATGGATATTGCCCTAGCCAGAGGCATGGGAACTTTTTTTTTCTTTTTAAATAAAATGCAATGGTAAAGCATATTTGCATTAAAATATTATACTAACCAAGGCTGGTAAGAACTGTAAATTATTGGAGTGGCGTAATAGAGCATGAGATTTTTTTTTTTTAGACAGGCCTTCGGGGTAATAACAAGGGTTGAGGCTCACGACAGTGCCAAATAAGCTTTAGACAGCATAATAGTCTGCAAAGAAAGCCACAGAGCACTAATGTGAAGGAAGAGCTGTCCACCACATGCAGCAAAAATCACCAAAGGTCATTTTATGGTAGCAATTGTGACATAAAATTGGTGGTCATGCTACATGCCTAATACTCAGCACAGCTTTATAAATGATGGGCCCCTAGCGATGGCTGTCATTAAGTGCTTTCATCATAATAAACTTTAAACTGTTGGCTTTATGAATCGCCAGCTAGCTTCAGCTGTTCGTTGGATGGAGCTTGCAGTGCCTTAAGTGTGACAAGACCTATTAGGAATTGCAACCATGTTTCAAGCGTACTTGGCTTCCCCACTCCTGGGGTGATTGCTGCCTATTAAACGGCGTCTGGGAAGATTTTCCTCCAGCAATCTCTGATCAAGAGCTTTTTTGGGCTTTGACCTGCATTTCCTTCAAGACTTTCTCTGAGGAGTTTTATAAGGACAAAACTCCAGAGGATTTATAGCCACTTCTGATTAATACCTTTCCAGTTTTTCTAGCAACTCTCCCACTGCTGCATAGAGAAAAGCTTTCATTGTTCCTGAGGTGCTTATTTGTGACCTTTTCTCTGCTTCCTGATTCCCTCTAACGTGTTCTCTCAGTGAAATCCTCGGGGTGGAACCAAGACAGTCGGTGAAGTCGTTACAGCTGGAGAGACAGAGGAGGAAAGAGGGAGGCTTTTATATTTTTAAAGAATTACATGCAGGGCAGTCTGGCCCCGCCCATTTAAAATACCCGCTGTGACGTCACGGGCCGCTGCCGTACCAAACGCATCCTTAATGAGCCCTCGGTGTAAACCGAGCCGACACGTAAAGATTTCATGATTCGAATTACACTTTCATTAACCTTTAGCATAGGAAGTCTTTTAGTTTCCATAAATCTTACAGTGGCTTACCGTCTGTCCTACTGATGTGAATAATAGATGTTTGGGGAAATCGCTCTTTAAAAACCCAGGGTATTTAATTTACAAGGGCTAAATACGTATTTCAGACTCACTCAGCAAGAACTTTAATTACTTCTTGTTGCTTTTTCTAACTTGGAGGTCGCCTTCCCCCCACCCCCCCGCCACTTCAGTTTTCTTCTGCTTGACTCAGAGGTTTTAGAGATGGTAAACGCTTTCAATGTCTAAGTCCCTGCCTTAATACTCTTATTAGTCTTTTAAGCTAAGTAATGTCCTCAAGATAGTTACGGGAATGTCTCAGGTGTGGACCATTACACACTTAAATTAGCAAACCTCAGAGGGATTGGATTAGGACTCAGCAGGGAACACCTGGGGATGCTAGGGCCGAGCTGGGTTTCTGAAGAGCAGGGCTCTGGCCATGAATAAATAGTGAGGGTCGGCCCGCTAGGTAGCCTCAGTGACAAACTTGTCTTACCAGATGAAGTATTGCAGGCTAAACTATTTTTTCCTGGGAGTAGGTTTCTGTGGCCGTCGGAGTGAACAGGAAAACCATCAGCCAATGTGTCAAGCTGAAGGGAAAACAAGAGTTGGAGGACTCGTGGCTTTTCACATACAAAGGCATCCGCCCATCCCTCCCCGCGAGCCAGCCAGGGATGGACAAGTGCATTTGGAGGCTGCTGCCCAGGTGCAAGGGGTGGGGGCAGGGCGGGCTGCAGAATGCCCCAGAACAAAGGCGCCTCCAGGGGCCCGTGCAGAGGTCACCTGCTGCCTCCAGGGCAGATTAAGGAGGACTGGAGAGGGCATTCGGAGGAAATGGTGCTGTTCTTCTTTGGGAAATCAATTCGTCCCACCCTTAATAGGGCATTTTGCCCTCCCTCTTTGGGAGTCCCGGGCAATGTGCTTCCAGGTCTCTCCAAATCAAGTTCGGAACGAGGTGGCCCCTTTGCCTGCCCGTGCTCCTTCAAACAGCTTGTGCCCACCCCACCCCCAAGAATCTCTCCTGCTCTCGGCCAGGTCTCACTTCCCTTTTCTCCCTCCCTGGGGCTCTCCCGCCCCTCTCTACCCAGGCTCCTTTCATAAGGAGGCTGAAAGTGGAACTTTCCCTCACTCCCTTACTTTGAGATTTCTTTTTTCCCAGTGACCTGGGCTGCACTTTGCCCCCACTCCCTGGCTGCCAATCTCCTCAGGGTTAGGGCCTCTCTCTTTCCATTCTTGCGGGCTCCCCCTCCTTGAGAGCTCCAGGAGGCCCAGCCTTCCAGAATCCGATCTCCTTCCAACACTGCAGACCCCCTGCGGAGGAAGGAAGAGGCTTCCTCCGAATGAATGGCCGGTAAGGAGGTTTTTAATTTGTCTGGAGCTACAAGAAAAAGGCCTCCCTCACCTCATTTGGAAGCCCCCCCTGCCTTCCCGGTGGGCACTGTCACCGCTCCATCCCAGGCAGGTCCACCGGCAGAATGGGGCGGAGGGGTCTGAAAATACTGGTTTGTTGGTTGAGAATCGTCCACAATTTAGAAGAAGGGCTTTGTCAGTTAGATTCCATTTTTTTTTTTTTTTTTTATTGTTTGCTGGCTACCGATGTGAGAAATTTGGAACGTGAGCAGTTTCTGTCACACAGGGTCAGAAAATGAGCTCAGCCCATCTTGATTTGCAATCGGCCTTCTGATGGCGGAGCTCTCCTTGAGCTTGGGGAAAATGTCACCATGCTGTCCCCAACATGGAAGACAGTACGTTTAAAAGCTTTGCCCACCTGACCTGTGGTTTCACCTCCAGGTGCATTAGCCTTCATTTCCTTCACGGGCTTTATTTTTAGGAGCAGAGGCCACAGCCCTGATTGGCCTATGTTTTGAGTGGAAGGCACAGGCTCTGTGTCTTTTTTCTTGGCCAAACCACTTAACGTGAGCAGCATCTCCGGATGCCAGGAGAGAGCAGAATGAAGCAGCTCACAGCTCCCAAGTGGCCCCATATGTTTCCTCTCTGCCCAGCTACTCCTGCTCAGCCCACTTCAGGCCCTGGGAGACCACCTTCAGGCTGGGTGACAGAGGTCTAAGGGGTTCCAGCCTGCCTTCCCCTGGCTGTCAAGAGTTTTGGCCTCACCTCACAGCCAGGCTACTTCTAGCCCCTACTTTTGTTACCTAACACAGGTTCATGTACTCCACGCAGTGAGGCCGAACAATACCGAAACATCAGAGTTTGGAGCAAAGAAAGGTTTATTGCGGGGACATGCAAGGAGAACATGCCCCCAAAAAACCTGAAGTCCCCCAAGTGTTTCAGCAAAGCATTTTTAAAGGCAAGGTGAGGGAGGGGCGTGGTTGGTTGTTGCACACTTCTTGCTGCCATAATCTTGGTGTAGGAATGCTGTGTAGGTCAGGTCATGATGTTCCGGTAAACCTCCAACAAGACAAATGTTATTCTCTGTTCTGCAACTTTTTAATCTCTGTGTGAATGGAAAAGTGTTATACCCTTAAAGGTATACCTTGAGAATGGGCTAGCCGGTATATTTCAGGCTATAGGCAACATTCTTAACTGGAAGCAAAAGCAATAGAATACAAAGGTTTTAAAGTAAAAGAAACAGATCTGATATGGAGTCAGACTTGTTCTTCCCTATACACTTACAGCCTCCCTCCCCCACCCCCAGCAGACTAGATAAACCATAGGGTGGTTTCAATAATCTCAATATGAATATGATACTGAAGGAGTTTATCTGACTCTTCCCTTATGATTGAAAAAAAAAATGGCAGCAATATTTTGCAGCTGTTCCCATCAAGAAATGGAGTCTATTTCTCCATCCCTTGGTTCAGAACTTGACTTGGCTTACTTTGGCCAATGAGATGTCAGTAAACATGAGTACAAACAGAGGTTTGAAAATCACTTGCACATTGGGGTTTGCTCTCTCTTGATGCCTTTGGAACCAGCTACCATGTGAAAAAGCCCAGGCTATCCTGCTAGACACTGGAGACGTGTGGCCCACTCATCCCCTTCATTCCAGCCATGTGAGCAAAGGCATCCAGGACCAAACAGTCTGTGGCAGACCCAGCTGCTGACTATAGCATGTGAGTGAGCCAGGTGAGTTGGCATAAAACCTGCCCAGTTGAGTCCAGCCCAAATGGCCTACTCACAGAATCATGAGCTAATAAATGGTGGTTTCAAGCAACTAAGTTTTGGAGCAGTTTGTTACACAGCAATAGATAACTGATACAGTTTTGATGTTTTCTCTTTGAGGTACTTTTCTGCATCCTTAAGTGTACCTTGAAGTACCAAAACTTTTGAGATAATGCTTTGCCTAAAACGTATTGAGTTACATAGTGACTAATACTGTAAAAAAACAAAAATAGGATTCGGGTCCCACAGGCCTCACTCACCCTTCAGAAAACCAGCCTATTGCAAAGGCAGATCACTTGCAGGCTCCTAGGAGAAGACACAAGAGAAAATGGTCTGCGGGAGGAAGTACAGTGGACTCAGAATAACTAGATTCTAGCCTGGGCTCCCCCCAGTAACAAACTGGTCATTTTAGGCAAACTACTTAATCTATCTGGACATGTGTTTCCTCCTCTTTGAACTAGATAATTTAATTTCCGATTTCATGCTAAATTCTGAAGCAGTCAAGATAAAAACATTCCATTATCAATCAGGGCCAGAGATTTTGATCACCTCAGGGAACAGGAATTCTCTGATACTACCAAGAGAGTTGTCCCACATTAGCATGGCCCTAGAAACTACTTAGTACTTCTCAGGAGACTTTCTCCTCTTTGGTTCTAGAATGACCTTGATGTTTCACCTTGCTCCGCCCCAGGCTGAATGCTAGGGAGCTGCCTCAGGTACCCCTGTGGGGGAAGAGGAACAGTGGGGGACCGAGCACTTCCATGTTTATTCACTAATAAATGTTTTTTTGTGTGCTGTCACCCTGTTAGCTGCTGGGGATCTAATAGTGAATAAGAAAGACCCTGTGACATGCTGGGGCCTAGTGAGAAAGACAAAATTGCTCTCCACACAAGGAGCTTGCATTGTTAACAAGAAACAAATGTGCCAGTGCATTTATAAAATAATTATAAATTGTAGTAAATTCAATGAAAAAAAGGTAGGGTCCTACTGGTAGAGAGTAATAGAGGGGCCTACCTCAGACAAGACGGTGGAAGAAACCCTCTCTGAGGGGGTCTCAGTTGTGAGAAGGAGCCGTCATGCAAAGAGACGATAGTGGGGAGAGGGGCTCAGGCAGAGGGAATGTGGACGGCACGCCCTGAGGTGGTCCAGAGCCTGCGGACTTCGAGGACGAGAGCAAGGCCAGTGTTGCTGGGGCCTTGTGAGGAGGGACGTGAGATGGGCAAGGGCCAGCCTGTGCAGGATTTAGTGAGTTTGGATTTCACTTGGAGTGTGGTGAGCAGCCATTGAAGGGTTTGGAGTCATGAGAACGACACAGTCAGAGGGACATTTTTTAAAGATCACTCTGAATGCTGGATGGGGAGTAGTTTAGAGGAAGTGAGTGGAGATTCCAGTGAGGGGGCTCCTGTAATGTGGTGGTCCTGGTGAAAGACAGCGGCCATGTGGACTGGGGACATGAGTGATAACGGGGGAAAGAGGAGCAAACTGATTCAAAGTGTGTGTGTGTGTGTGTGTGTGTGTGTTGTGTGTGCGTGTGAGCCATAGAATTAACAGGATTTGCTGGTGGCTTCCTCATAAAGTTGCAGGTGAAGATGTCAACCTAAAAGTCTGAACCTTCTGCCCTAAAAATGTAAGCCCTCTTCCCTTAATAATCTACCTCACCGCCCCCCCAGCCCCCGGAATGGGATGTGTGGAGGTATGAGGGGGACAAACCACAGAGAGGATGGCACCTCCACATGCTCTACTTTCAGCTTCATGCTCTGCACATTTATGGGCACCTAGGAATGGGGGGTCTTCATATCCTGATGCCTTCTTGGCCCTCCAGATTGGCCCTGCCTGACATCCTCTTACTCTCTCAGAGCGAGAGGTGACAGTAGCTAGATAGGACGGGGCTGTAGGATAAGAAATCTATTTCTATTTGTGGCTATAACCCCCTGCCTTTCGTTCATACTGTTTTCCTGGGCCTCCGGCACGCTTGGGGATATTCAGGGAAAGACCCAAGGAGGTCAGAGACTGGCCTCTGTCCTGGTCCTGAGACCCCACTGAGCTCCACAGATGCAGAGCAAGTAATCGCCTATGAGGCAAGATTTAAGGAGCACAGGAAAGCCTTTGGGTGGGAAAGAAATGTGTCACTGATACTGAAATTCCACCAACAGACCACCTTCCCCTCAGCTCAGGGCAGGGGTTACTGTCAAAATGAGGCTCCTCTGGGAGAGGTGATGCGCTCATGGCCCTTGGCGTGAAAGATCTGAGGCTAGGCCTGAGTGAGGGTGGGGATGTAAAGCAGGCAGTGCGGAGAGGACACAGGGAACCTAGAGGAGGTAAAGCGGCCCAAGACCTGGGGAAAAGAGCAGAAATGGGGGAATCCAAGTGTTGGAAACCACTCGTCAGCCTCACAAGGTTACCTGGGCCAGGAGGGCCATCCTGATTCAACAGTGCACACACCTGACGGCGCGTCCTCCCCATGCATGGGAATATGAGCACAAGGCAGGTGAGGTCCCTGCCCACACGGTGCTTATAAACTCAGAGGGGAGACACAGCGTGTCCTCATATGAGACAGATCCATGGAAAAGGACTGGCCAAGGGTTGTTAGAGATCAACAGGAAAAGCAAGTACCTTCTGAAAGAGGAGGCAGGGTTTGTATTAGGCCATGACTGTTCTGGCAGGAGGAGGAAAGGCCCTACCAGGGGAGTGAAGCTCATGAAGATTTCAGGAAATGTGGACTTGGCAGGAGTGCGGGGTTAAATGAGGTAAAGAGCCCTTCATTCACTCACCCCACAGACTTTTGTCAAAGCCTAACAGGTGCCAGGCGCTCAGGGGAGAACCGTGAACTAGAGCGACAAGTTCCGTGATCTCACCAAGTGGCATTCGATGGAGGGAGAGAGGCAAGCTACAAGTGCACAGATCAGACTGGTTCAAATCAGGAGAGATGTGGTGAAGGCAATAAAATGAGTCGATATTTTAGGAAGGGACTAGGCCTCCTTTAGATACAAGGTCAAGGAAGCTCTCTTGAAGGAGGCAGCACTTTAGTTGAAACCTAAATGAAAAAGCCAACCTTTGGAGACTGAAAGGAAGAGCATTCCAAGCAGAGGTGACAGCAAGTGCAAAGGCCCTGAGGCAGGAGTAAATCTGCAGAACCCAGGTGCGTGGAGCGTGGTGGGTGAGCAGAGTATGAGGCGGGGAGTGTGCAAGACCTTGTAGGCCATGGAGAGGAAGCCGGATTTTATTTCAGTGGAAAGCCACCAGAGGAGTGACATGGCCTTGGCTTCTCTGTTTAGAAGCTCACTCTGGCTGCTGAGAGGAGAATCGGTACGGGGGGCGGCAGGGGGGTATTCAGGAGAGAAAGTCGGAGGCCCATGAGAAGCTGTAATAGACAGGTAGGAGGTGACAAGTGAGGGGAGAACACAGGGAGCCACCTGAGGCTGGATAGTGAGGAAGGAGCACCTATCCAGCCCAGAGGGCTGGACTTCATCCAGGAGCAGTGGGGGCCATCAGGACTGCTGACCTGATGTGACATTTCCAAGGAGCTGGTGTGAAAACATTCCTACTGGTGGGCACGCATATGGAAGCAGAGTCCTAGGTCTGTCCGGGTGTGTGTGCCGAGTGCAGGACCTCGCCTAGGGCTCTGAGACATGAGCCTGGCCCTTCTGATGGGCCCTGAGAGCTTGAGGACCAGCGCGCTGACCCACGAGAGCAGGGGCTGTGCCTCATTCATGAGGCATCCTAGCACCTGGCACGCGGTAGGTGATGGACGGGAAGGCGGGAGAAAGGAGGCTGGACGAGAGCCAGCCCAGGACATCTCTCTGGCCCCATCTCGACCCTCTTTTGTAGGCTGCATTCAGGGGCTGGCAGAGTAGTCACAAACCTCCCAACAAACACCTCTGAAAGGTGTCCGTGGAGATCACATTTCCTACAATTGTGGGACTAAAGGACAGAGCCCCAAATGAGGACTGGAAGGGCCCAAAGGGAAATAGCAGCAGCAGCTCACATTCACTGAGCGCTTCCTGTGTGCCAGGCCTTTTGTTAAGGGCTTTACATGTATTATCTCATTTTAGCTTCACAACGGTCCTCTGACATTGTCGCTGTTATCACCCCCCTTGTTACACACGAGGAGAGTGAGGCTCAGAGAGATGAAATCAAGGAGAGGGCAGCCGGCTGCCTGCCCTCGCACCATTTCCTCTGAGGAAATGATGCGCCCAGGGGACCCCCGGCCACTCTGCCTGGGATCCCCTTGCCCAGAGGAAAGGCCCACCTAGAAGGAAGGCTCACAGGTTAATTTGCACGCAGAGGAAAAGAAGGGCGGCATTGCCAGTGCCTGCTTGTTAGACTGTAGAGTTGTCGAAGCAAATCAACAGTTGAAAGCCGGGTCTGAGCAAGGGGCCCTGAGCTCCGCGGCTGTGATGGCCCGTGATTTGGCCAGGTGCCAGACCGTCCGCTCCACCAGATGCGGCACCTCTGGGCCCCCACTACAGAGAGATTGGGGGTCCACCGCCCACCGAAAGTCGCGTGCCAGACCTTTATGCCCTGCCTCCCACACGCATGCGTGTGTGTGCGTGTGCACGTGCATGCACCCACCCATACACACAGGGCCTGCCTGAGAAGGAGCTATTCTTGGATTTTAGGCTCTGGCTCCCAGGACCCCAAGTGGTAACCGATGGTTGTGTGGTCCTGGTGGCCAGTCTCTAAAATCAGTTAAAATGCTTCCTTTGCTTTGGGACTTGATCGCTCACCCCTGGGATGCACGTTGGGAACTTGGGTAGATGGTGTCGAGCACTGCGGCCCCAGCAGCTGCTTCCGCTCAACTGGGCTGAGGTTAAGCTCAAGGGCCACCAGGTCAGCAAAGGCCAGGAACATCCTGCTCTGGGTTCCCTTCCCTTCCCCACTGGCAAGGCAGAAACCGAACCCTTGACAGAGAGATCAAGTACGCCAGTGTGAGGATTCGCCCCCTCCCGGTGTGATGAACCTGCTTCCGATCATCCCCACTATAGGCCAAGATGATGAAAATGAAGGAAAACTGGAGCGAGGAGGAAAGAGCCAGCGCGTAACCTTGTTAGCATTGATGAGCCTCTCTGGGAGGACAGAGCAAAGGATGGGTCGTCCTGCCCAGGAAGCAAGAAGTGAAAAGGAGACCAAGAGTTAGCAGACGTGCTGTGACTACGGATAAGAAAATTGTACAGATGATCCCCAGAGAAATTATTCTAGGGTAATTCTGACTCTCAGCACAGAGGAGCCCACACACAACTCCGTCTCTCGGGTGCCTGTTGCCTCGCTGCCTCGTTGCCAAGTAGAGCAGGAGGGTAGAGAAACTTCCATTCCCTTACAGTGCTTTTGACATCACTGCAGCCATTAAAAAAATTGAGCCTAGTTAGACATTTCTCTCTCTTAGAGATTCTCTGTGAAGAAGCAAAGAAGGAGGAACCTGGGTGGGGTTTGAGGTAGCACGCTATCCTCCGAGGACCTCTGGTCTCAGTCGTGGGTCCTGCGCACTTGCGGTGGGCAGGGCGCTCATCCCAGAGGTCTCTGTTGCTTGCGAGGCTCAGGACGGACAGGTTTTAGTTGGTCATTCATCTGACCAGTGTTCACTTCCTGGAATTTTTGTTTGTATGTTTTTAAGTTCGGAGTAAACAACATTCTTTGATGTCTGTTGAGTGTTAGATTTAGATTTTTCCACCTTTGTTGGTGGCAGCAGCACCGTGACATCAACAACTCAAGTTTCTAACTCAGGTTTTGCTGCAAGGGGGTCTCCAGAAAGGGGCCGAGGGGAGAGAGGGGTTTACTCAGCTCCTTCCATCCCAAATTAAATATTCAAATGGGGTTTGTTCGAAGGCATTGTTGAGGCTTGAACTTCAATTGAATGGCAAGGCATTGTCCCCCGAATAAAGGTTTCATTAGGCCAGCCCGCAAACCTTTCCCCTCATCCTCTGGAGGAAACAATCTGGGTGACAGCCTACCCATCATAATCCCCTGCTTCAGCTTTATGGTGACAAAAGACTCTTAATACAGAAAATGGTCAGGGGGAGGAGAAACACTTCCCAAACAAGGGGTCTCTCCCTTCCAGGCCAGGTAACAAAGGGTCCGGAGGAATTTGGTGGGGCCTCCTGGCCACCTGCCGGTTAAGCCCACGGTCAGTGGATTAACTGCAGCTCTGACTGAGTGTTTGGAAAGGCAAGTTACATGACAGAGCAAACAAAATTCAGACTGCGCTTTACACATGGTAATCCCAAATTTAATAAGAGCCTCACCGCTGGGAAGCCAGAGGCGAAAAGGTAGCTGAGGTGTGGGGTTCTCTTGTTCCCAACCAGGGGTGTCGCCATTGGTTCTGGGCAGCCTCTGGCCCGCCCCCCTGGGGGCTGTGGCTTCAATTAAGAAAGTTCCTCCTGGGCCTTTGGGTGAGGTGGCTGGCTGTCTGCCCTCCTTCCAGGCTTCAGGGACCTTGTCTGGAGATGAGTCACGACGTTGTCTGGTCAAGGCTGGGGTGGTCAGAAGGCCATGTGAGCCTCAAGCCCTAAGGGCTGCATCGGAATCCACCTCCCTGACCTTTCTCCAGGGGCAGAGCTGAGGCTTCAGACGAGAGCCCATGGAAGCCTGTGATTCAGGCCTGGGGCAATGCTGACGAGGGCCTAGTCAGTTATCAGACCTCTAAGGTGGAGCACATGTGGTGTTGCACTCTGGTCACCCTGCGGGTTGTTTTTCAGTTAGCTGAAGGAACGTTTCTTCTGGGGCTAGCTTCATGATCATCCATTTGCTCAAGAGAGATTTCTTGAGCACCTGCTATATGCCAGTTCTCTGCTCAAGTGCTTAGGGCATCAAAGTGAACAGAAAACAGACATGGTCTTGCTCTACAAATATTACAAACTTGAGATAAGTGCTGTAAAGGGGAGAGAAATTGTTCCATGAGCCCACATGATGGAGGAGTTCGACAAGTCAAGGGGAACTGGGAAGGCTTTCTGAGGAAATGGTGCTGGAGCTGAGATCTGAAGGTTACCTAAGGGCGAAGGCAGGCTGGGGGTGGGAGCAGGTGGAAGGAAGGATGAAAGGGAGCCTGTGGTGTTGTAGAGCTTGTAGAGCCTCTCAGGCCCTGTGGTGAGGGGAGAGGATGGTGTGCCCAAGGAGGGGCTGTCCTCATTCTATCTCCTGGGCACCTCAAACCTGTACAGGAAGAAATTTGGGGAAACCAGGCTCTGGTTTATGTGGACCATGGTAAGAGTGAGGGCCATGAGCTGCTGAATATCTGGGAGCAGCACTTTCCTGGGGAGACCCTAAACCTCAGGGGGGCCTCCTGGCTTAGGGGCACCAAGCTGCCAAAAGATGGAGCAATTAAAATGATAATCAAGTAAAATTAAAAGAATAAAAATTTCTTAATTTCCTTATAGTTCAAGATGGTGAACCCAGGACACACATTTGCCTCCTATCTTTCCAAAATTTTGTTGAGATAAAGTTTTAGAATTCCAAAAAGATGTAAATTTATTATATTAAAGAGGGGAGGAAGAGGCCACCAACATATAAGAGATGTAAGCAAATTTCTGGAATATGTTAGGAGTATGGGAACAGTTATCAGAGGAACCAGCTGAAGGAAGCCACACACAGAATAAGGGGCAACAGAGGAGATGGGAGCCAGGTCACCCACAAAATCTCAGAAAGTTTCAGGGAAGCCCTTTCAGGCAAGGTGGGTGCACAACTGCACGGTAATTCCATCTGTGCATCTGTAGTTCTTTTGTATTTGACATCAAAAGATACCCAAGGATGGGACCTCCCTGGTGGTCCAGTGGGTAAGACTCTGCGCTCCCAATGCAGGAGGCCCGGGTTTGATCCCTGGTCAGGGAACTAGGTCCTGCATGCATGCCACAACTAAGACCCGGCGCAGCCAAGATAGATAGATAGATAAATAGATAGATAGATAGACAGACAGACAGACAGGAAGAAAGAAAACCAAGGAGGTATATGTGCGGCATGAGGAGAAACACCAGCATTAAGGAAATATATGAAAATAAGCAGAAAAATCTCATTCATTCCTGGGGAAACAGGATTCAGGAAACCAAAGATGACTTTAAAACTTTTTTAGAATTCTCAGGGTTGGAAATATAATACATTCTAAAACTAGTATTTTGAGAATAGGAATGAGCTCTTGGAAATTAAAAATGCAATTGGTGAAATAAAATAATCAGTGGAAGGATTAAAAAAATGGATGAAATCTCACAAAGCATTGAGCAGGAAGACAGAAAAAGAAAATATGAGAGAAAAGTAAAAGACATAGGAGAATAATCCAATATCTAACTAATAGGAATCCTAGAAAGAAAAAAGCAGAAATTAAAGAGGAGAGAATTAGCAAAGAAAGTACAGAAGAAAATTTCTCTGGGCTGAAGAAAGACTAGCCCTGACATCAGAATGGCCGTCAGTCATTGTGTCCAGCACAATGACTGCACAAGACGGACAACTAGATGCATCCTGGCCAAATTTCAAACTCTGAGTATAAAGAGTAGGTTGTAAAAGGCTCAGAGAGAAAGATTGGGTCACCTACAAATGAAGAGCAGTAAGAATGGCATCAGACTTCTCCTCAGCAACACTAGATGCCAGAAGATAATGGAGTCATGTCTTTAAATTTCTGAGGGAAAATTGTTTTCAGTTTAGGATCCTATATGCAAACTCTCAGTCAAGTGGAGGATGACATAGGGTTTTCAGAAAAATAAGAATACATAAAGTTTTTCCCCAACATGCCCCTTCTTAGGAAGTTACTTGAGGCTAGACTTCAGTAACACTAGGACCTAAGATAGAAGAAAGAAGAAAAGCTGGGATGTAACCTACAAGAGCAGTAAAGAGAAGTTTCCAGATGTCAGGTGCACAGCAGGCTGGACAGCAACAGCCCACATTGGAGCAGGATCCTAGAGGACTCCGAGGAAGAGGGCAAAGGCAGTTCTCAATAGATTAGAGATGAGGTATCACCTCACACTGGTCAGAATGGCCATCGTCAAAAAATCTACAAACAATAAATACTGGAGAGGGTGTGGAGAAAAGGGAACCCTCCAGCACTGTTGGTGGGAATGTAAATTGATACAGCCACTATGGAGAACAGTATGGAGGTTCCTTACAAAACTAAAAATAGAACTACCATATGACTCAGCAATCCCACTACTGGGCATATACCCTGAGAACACCATAATTCAAAAAGATGCATGTACTGCAATGTTCATTGCAGCACTATTTACAATAGCCAGGACATGGAAGCAACCTAAATGTCCATCTACAGATGAGTGGATAAAGAAGATGTGGCAATATATACAAATGGAATATTACTCAGCTATAAAAAGGAACAAAATTGAGTTATTTGTAATGAGGTCGATGGACCTAGAGCCTGTCATACAGAGTGAAGTAAATCAGAAAGAGAAAAACAAATACCATATGCTAACGCACATATGTGGAATCTAAAAGAACGGTACTAATGAACCTAGTGGCAGGACAGGAATAAAGACGCAGATGTAGAGAAATGACTTGAGGACACGGGTGATGGCGGGGAGAGAAGCTGGGACGAAGTGAGAGAGTAGCATTGACATACACACACTACCGAATGTAAAAGAGATGGCTAGTGGGAAGCAGCTGCATAGCACAGGGAGATCAGCTCCGTGCTTTGTGACGACCTAGAGGGGTGGGATAGGGAGGGTGGGAGGGAAGCTTGAGAGGGAGGGGATATGGGAAAATATGTATACATATAGCTGATTCACTTTGTTGTACAGCAGAAACTAACACAACATTGTAAAGCAATTATACTCCAATAGAGATATAAAAAAATAGATTAGAGAATATAACTGATAGATTTAAAATGAGAATGTGGTAATAGCAAATAATGCAAGAAGAAAGAAAGGCAACTGGAAACTCCAGGGGAAAATTGGTTAAGAAAAAGTCAAGATCTGAATATGAAGCAAACTAAAAGTGACGTGATATGAAGAAAATGACGAAGTGTAAGGAATGAGACTCCATTTGATTTGGTGCTGGGCACATTCTCCTTGGAGAGGCTCAGGGGTCACGACAGTGAGTTGAAGAGCAGTAAGTGTAATCCTAGTGTTATTACTATATTTACATAAAGCTACATAATAATAACAATAGAGTAAATATGATCCATTTCCCATTTTAAGAGTCAACCTTTAGACAAAGCTTAGAAGACTAGGTTGTGTAGTAGGACAGAATATAAATTTCAACAACCTTATTAATGTGAAAGTACGAGTATCTTGGCAGAAGATGGGACTTGGAAAAAGAAAGAAGAAATAGAGGAAAGGACAGGAAATCAGTAACAATATCTTAATTTAAAAGTAGACAGTCAAGAGGTGCTGTTGAAAGATGATGGATCAGTAAATACAGGCTTAAGCATTTTGCTGAAGTTACAAAGGCAAACAGTAGAAAAATGGAATAGAATATAAATATTGAACATTGAAATTCTTTCACACTCAGAATTCCACCAACACCATCTAACAAGTTGGTAAAGGAAGAAATAGAGGTATAAACACATTAGAGCTACGTTGTATATAACTCTACACATTATATGGGGGAAGCCACCTAAGGTCAGAAAAAATACAATATTATGAAATGTTTGGAGCTATTAATTCATTTTTTATCTGAGATACAAATTTGAGGCGGCATCCTATACTTTTTTCCCTCTCAATCTGGCAATCCTAGATCCATTGGGAGAACTAAAAACCAGACGGCTCAAAGAGGTGTTGCCTCTGAGCGGTGAAATGACAGTGGGAGAAGCTGGAGCATTTCTATCGTGAGCACATGTGTAACATTTGATTTGTAACCATATGCGTGCATTATTTTGATAAGAATAAAAAAATATTTCAAGTATGTTCAGTGCATGCAGTAAATCAATTCCTTATTTTGAATATATAGGAAGAGGCATGTAATTTTCTTAATAGCAAACCAGTGCTGTTCTATCCCACTGAATAAATTTTAATCAAGTATTTAAAGAATATTGGTTTGAGATATTCATATTGTAAATATTGTAGATATTGGTGTTTTAAACGTGTCAGACACCTACAGGTCTTGGGTACTTGGGCCAAGTACGGCCGGATGCTATGGGTCCCTGAGCTTTAGGAACTTGGAATTTAGTTGAAGAGGCAAGATATATATTGTGTGCAAAACAGCTAACCCTCCAAGGGAGGTTGGCTTCCATTACTAGAAGCCAAATGATGATAAAACGTGGTAGGTCCTAAATGTTACAGGAGCTCAGCTGAGGGAAAAGACTAAGGCCTGGCAGGACCATGATGAAGGTGGGCCTTAGGGAGGAGGAGTGGGATTTGGAAAAGGAAGAAACAGGAATTCCAGGGCTTGCTTTTAAAGTCTCTGTTTTGAACTGTACCTTAGCACAGGAGCAGACGTCTGTCCCCCCAGCACCTCCAAATGTACCCCAAGAAGCATTCCCTTTTTTTGGGTCCCCAAACCTTAGATGGGCTACTTGGTCCATTGTTAAATGCCCAAGAACCCTTTCAAAGAGATGAATCAATGGTCAAAAGACAGTTGGGACTCTAATAAAGATGTTAAACATTTTTTTAAATTTAAAAAAAGAAAAAGACAGTTGGAAACCACTGCTCTGGTTGTCTAGGCAAACCTTGGCCAGAAGTCTCCAGGCCTTGGCAGACTGAGAGGACAAGGTTAAACCCTCAGGAGAGGTTCCTCCCTGTTAACTAAATGCAAGGTGTTGACCTTGTTTGGGTCCTGATTTGCGAAACCATCTGTAAAATCCACTTACAAGACAAATGAGGAAATTAAACTTTGGCTCAGTATTTGATGATATTAAGAAACTACTATCAATTTTTTCATGTGATAATGGAATATGGTTATGTTTTTTAAAGAGGCTTTATCTTTTAGAAATATATTCTGAAATATTTAGAGCTGAAATGATATGATACGTGGGATTTGC
The DNA here is from genome assembly GCF_028023285.1 of Balaenoptera ricei. Classification (NCBI taxonomy): domain Eukaryota; kingdom Metazoa; phylum Chordata; class Mammalia; order Artiodactyla; family Balaenopteridae; genus Balaenoptera; species Balaenoptera ricei. The sequence continues at coordinate 65,853,914 of NC_082651.1, read as the reverse complement.
CTCAGTATAATCCAGTGTGGGGTTGGGGGGAGGGGAGTGAGGAAGGGTGAAACAATACTGGCTGCAAATTGATAATGGTTGAACCTGGATGATAGGCCCTTGAGAGTTCATCACACTTTAGCATATGCTTGAAATTTTCAATAATGAAATTCCTCACTTAACATTCCTTGCTCTCTCAACAGACAAGGTAATACTACCTTAGACTTATTTAACATGTCTGGTATACATTTACATCAAATAACTCTTTTGATCCCTACATTACCCCAGTCGGGCAGTTGGGAAATTTTGCTGATGAGGAAATAGAAAAGGACAAAGGTCCATAGAGACCTTTGACTTGGAGAGAGGATCTTTCCCCTCTCCTGAGTTTAGGTGGCACAGGTAAAGCCGCCTTCCTCGTGGCTTGCAAAACATGGTACCTTTCGGAGTGCTCAATAAAAGTATCCCCTTGGCTCATTTTTTCAATGTATAGCTGTTGAGCATCTGCCATTTGTCACACCTTCATGGGGCGGCAGGAATAAGAGAACAGACACTTTCCCTACTTCAAGTTCCTCACATATTTTTCCAAAATCAGATGTAATATTTCTCCCTAAATTTCAAGACCCTTTAGCTGGAAACTCCCTAAACTAAGGAGGTAGAAACCACAGGTGGGGAATATACCACTGCTTCAACAGTACCCGAGAGCTTTCTGGCCAATCCGTGAAGACTGAATCACAGGACAGGGCCCCCGGTGGATCAGATCACTGCAGCTCCTGCCCTTCCGTCTGCGGAAAGAGCCAGCACAGCAGGGGACTCATGCCTGGGGCCAGAGCATCTTCCCCATAACCTGTGCCGCAGGACCCCAAGCCAGAGGCCTGAACACCCCCCTAAGCCTGCCACTGTCTGCAGGCGAAGAGCCAGGACCTGGGGCCAGGCAACCTGACAGGCAGCTGCCTCCCACTGTAACGGTCCCAGCTCCCCCGTCAGCCACTCTCCCTTCCCCCGGATGCGGGACTCTCCCCTTCCTCAGCTAGGTTTTCTCCCCCGACCCCACAAGCACATGCCTCTCCCGGTGTCTCTCTTCTTCCGACAGCCTCCTGTCAGCCAGGTGTTTTGTGGTCCCTCCTCAGCATTCCATCTCATGCCACCACCGTCCTTTATTCTCCCCACGGGGCTGAAACAACCATTGCTGAGGTCTCTAGGGACGACACTGTGAAGAGGACTCATCCACGATGGGCTGAAAGCTGAGGCAGCCGCTTTTCTCATTCTGGCCCTCCCAGCCTGCTTCCCCATAGCCCTCCTAGTTGTGCCCTTTCCTCTTCCTCTGTCTTCTCAGTCAATACCTCCCCTCTGTCCCTCAGGCTGCCCAGTGATTTCAATGGCCCGGCTCCTCGGGACCCACTGCAGAAGATCCTCCCCAGCTGGAGGGTTCTGCCCCTCTTCCCAGCCATGCTTGTCTCTTCCTTCGACTTAGCCTGGGCCAACTCACTGCATAGGGACAGCCGCACCCAAGTCGGCCCCGCCCCACTGTTGTTGCTTCTCTTCCTGCATTTTAAATTTGAGGAGGGTTTATCGAGCATTTATTATATGCTAGGAACTGTACTAAATACTTTCGTGCCTTATTTCATTTAATCTGCCAAACAATCAGGTGAGCACTATTATCTTAAAGAGGTTACCGAGCTTGCCTGGGGTGGCGGCACAGTCAATATTTAAACCAGGCAGTCTGTCTCTCCAGAGAGAGCTGAAGCCAGGGTGAAGTGAGTAGCAATTATGTCATAAATAGAACCACCACTCGACTTAAAGAGATCTGAGCTCTACTTCTAGCTCTGCCTTGAAACAAATGTGTGATGATGGGCAAATCATTTAACCTCTCTGAGCTTCACTTTCCTCATCTTAAAAATGTGGGTCGGAGAGGTAGGAATAATACAGACACTCTTTCATGAAAAATATATATGTTTGTAAACATATAACAGTGATTAAGTGTGCAAACTCCCGTGCCAGTTTGTCTGGGTTCAAATGATAGTTCTCTGCAGTTTGGGAATTATGTGACCAAACTGCCTTGTATCTCAGTTTTCTCATCTGTAAAATGGGTATGGTAATAATAGTACCTATCTCACAGAGTTATAGTGAGGACCAACTGGTACATGTCAAATGCTTAGAACCCTGTCTGGCGTATAGTAAATGACATCAGCCATCATTAATAAATTTTATTATTATAACAAATGGTCTTTTCCATCAAGAGTCTATGATTTAGAATTTAGGATGCATTAGAACTTTTAGCACCATTGTTAATATAGCCAGAATTTTCATGTTTAGAATTTAGGACGTAAGGGCTTTTTAATAAGATGAAAAGTTCCCCCACTTGTATAGTAATTCACTCCTTTCAAAACACATGGACATGTAGACTTAATAGGACCTCATAACTCTGGGAAGTCAGTCATAAAACTGTGCATTGGAACAGCTCTTCACAGTGATCAATGCATTTGAATTCATATCAGCTCATTTTGTCCCCACCCCACACTGTGAGGCAAGCAGGATAGGTAGGTAATGTGCCCAATCAGAGATGAGGAACCTTTACTCAGTCTTAAGTAGGTGACTTGCTCAAGGTCATACATTAATGGGCAGTGGAACCAGCAATGAAACAGGAAGATCCTAATTCCCTGTCTAGAAATCTTTCCGGAAAGAAATCTCTCTGTATTCTGCAAAGTACTTTGTGCTTATACATGTGTTGGGTCCCACACAGACCCGAACCTGGAATTTTCCAGATGGCAGAAAGATCTCCTCTCCTGTAAGCTAGGACATAACCTGCCTTTATGGAGACTGGAACCCCTATCTCCACGTGACTGTGGGTGTTTAGGGTCATTGCTACCTCACAGAGGGTGAAAAAGGAGAGGGCTCTGGAATGAGACCCTGGTTGTCATCCCCATTCTGCCACTTGACTAGCTCTGTGACCTTGGGAAAAATCACTTAAAATTATTTAAACCCCTCTTAAAAATGGGGATAAGGATTACCACCTCGTAGGGAAGCAGTCAGAATTGCCAGTAACACGTGGAGGTATCAGGAGGCACTCGATAAATGTAGTAGCGTAAAAAAAAAAAAGAAAAAGCTTTTTTCTCCAAAAGGCCAGCATGGCTGACAGACCCAGCTTCTGGTTTCACTAGTTTCTCCAGGATGCTGGCTCGGAGAAAGGTAGCAGGCAAAGCAGACAGGTGACTTTAAGTCATGAAACATATATTCTCACCTTGGGCACCTGCTGTTTTTAATGACTAAATTTTTCCCCCCTGATACAGCCATCATTTAGCAAATACCAGGGCTAGTTATTAATTTAAAAACATGTTCAGCCTGTGCTTACAGAAACTGCCATTTCCCCCCCTTGGGAATGAGTTTTTAGTTATGTTTTTAAAATTAGCTGGCGCTTGAATTTCATTTTCCATCCAAGCTTCCCTGTTATCTGTAAGGTCACAGAAACACGTAGGCGGTGGACAGTCCAATCCTAGATATTAGGCTCTTGGAATTAAAAGCCGAAATAAGTAAATAGAGAATGCCCAAGGATTTTTTTTTCAGAGCAGAAAGCCGGTCCCCAGCGAGCTGCAGGAGCCAGGTTTCCTCCTTAAGTGGCTCTTTCCTTACATTTGGAGGTGAAGCCTGAGGAAGAGGAGTAAAAAGACCTGTGACCTATATCGTCAAGGTCTGTTTCTCCTCCGCTCAGCAACAGGAAAGAATCAGAATGCATTCTGGAGGAAGAAGAAAAACCCAAGTGCTGATTGTCCCTTTAAGCCATTCCAATCACAGGCTCGCAGTTAAAATAATGCTCACCTACTGCGCTTCCAACTGGGCCATCTACCTTTTTCGCTGGCGGGGTCATGCCCAGTCAAGCCTGACGAGGCTGCCACCGGCCCCGTGAGCTCGCTGCAGGCCGGCTACACCTGTTTATCACCAAGTCACTTCATTTCCCTTCCCCTCCTCCCTACTTGAAAAGGAGCATTAATTAAACCGGTAAACAAGCCGGCTCCCATTCTAAATCAGGGCTGCAGGCAACGGAGAGATAACTTGGGCTCCGGAGAAGAGGGATTTTCTGTTAATTTATGGAATCCACCGTCACTCTCTCTCCGAACAGCCTGCTCCCGGCTTAACGGGGAAATTGAAGCAGACAGCCTTTGTCTAAACACTTCTTTTGCCCAGAATATCTTAATTTTTCTATTTGAATGTTTAATAAGGTTTGGGGGTACTGCTGCTGCTTTTTTAATATTAATGGTGCAGACGTTTGGGTGTTATCATTTGGCTGGTGGCTGCAGGGCGCCGTCCTCCTGGGGCGTGGAGGGAAGGACCAGGTTTTTCAAGCTGGGCTCCGACAGCCGGCGAAAGAAGGAGGCTGGGGTTTGGGGGGAAGTTTGGGGGTGGTCCTGAAGTCAGGGCAGCCCAGCAACACTATGCCCACAGGTACCACCCTTTCCTCTTGTTTGTTCCCCAACGCTGTCGGTGCCTGCAGACGCCCCGGGGAACGCGCCCCGGGCCCCGGCGCCCGCTTTCTTTCTCTCCCACCCCTTGGAGCAAACCACCCAGGGCAGGGCGTCCGGCCGCGCCCCGGCCGGGCCTGGGGGGAACCTTCTCCGCCAAAGGGCTGGACCACTGCTCAGAACCCCGCGCTGCCTAAATTAATTATTTCTCCTAGAAGGAGGCCGTGTGTGTGTGTGTGTGTGTGTGTGTGTGTGTGTGTGTCTTATTCCCCACTGATATCTGGAATTCCTCAGTTTAAGTGGGAATCACAGTGAAATTGTAGTTTTCATTAGATTACAGACAGTCCAAGAAAAAAACCCTCCGTAGATCTTTCTCATTTCCGATGTAAACCTTCGTGAAATAACACAGGAATGTCTTATCCATATTTCAAGTCATCCTGCTTCTCCGGGTGGCATATCCAGTAATCATGTTGACAAATTAATGGTAGAGAATTAGTTGTACATTAAAGATTTAAATTATATTATGCAGCACATTGTCATAAAATGATATAAAACAATAGGAAAATAAATGTAAATGAATTCAAGTTACTGACATGTAAAACACCAGACTGACATCTGTACACTTAGCGGCGCGCTCAGCCGCGGGGTGCAGCGCCGAGCTCCGACGTGGCGGCCCCAGCGCGGGGCTGCAGGCGGCGTGTCCTGCGCGCGGGTCGGCGAGCCAGGGGTTAAGTGGCGCCGATCGCGGCCCTCCCTCGGCTCCCCTCCTCTGCGTGCAGATTTTCAGGCCCACCGAGCCGCCCGAGAAAGTTTTCAATTCGACGAGGCCGGAGCATTTCAGGGGCTGAGCTCCTTAGAAAGCTGCAGGGCCCCCGAGGGCTGACTGGCAGGGAGGGGGCGGGATGCCCCGTTCTGGGCACGCTAATTACGAGGATTCGGTTTCCCGGGTCTGAAGGAATGCATTACCTGCAGCAAAGGAGGCACGGCCTCTCAGGAAGGCCCCGAGAGGAAGCTGAATGCCCCAGTGAATTCCAGCCCCATCCCTAGGTTTATACCGAGAAGCCCAGCCCATGCTGAGAGACTAATCGCTTGGCCCTTGTCAGGGCTGTTGTCCAATCAGCCCCTGAATAGCAAAACTTCACAATGCCGAGTATGAATTAGAGGGGAACAAATGTGGATGCAGACTTTTTTTGCAACAATACCTAACTGAGCCTTTCAGACAGGACAACGGATGCACAAAAGCTCGACGGAAATTGGAGTAACTTTTGGAGGCCCTTGTAGCTCCCGTCAATAAGCGTTAGCTCCATAATGGCTGCATGGGCCTCCTCCATTAACACCCACCCCCCCCCCTTTTCTGCGAGACGGATCAATTGTTCGTGGGGTTGGGGGGGGGAATTGTCATAAAAATTGGGCATTTTTGTTGTCCTTGTCTTGGAAACGGTGGCTCTCTGTTGAACACGGCCCAATGGATTTGTCTCCTTTTTATGTGAATGGTGGATTTGGTCATTACCTGGCCCACCGTCAAGTACTGACGACGCCCCCTCCCTGCTCTGCCCACCCCCAAAAGAACAGAATAGCTTCTTGAGCTATACAAATGTCAGGTCTCTGTTTTAAAATTTAGCTTTGTTTACCCAACAGAATGGAATTCATTACTGTGTAAAAGTGGTTCCATTTTCTGATCTTTTTATTCAAAATGTTGAGAGTATCAAAAAGCTCATTTGAAGGTCACAGGTTTATGTATCTATTCTCTTAAGTGTTTTAGAAATTCATATGGAGGACACAAAAGGTGGAAAATGTGAAAACATACTGTTCATTGTTTATCCTAACCTTGCCATGGTTATTAGATAAATGAGTGTAGGGGGGAAAAAATGGCATTAAAAGCCATTGTGAACCGGGACATTTTTTTTCCCCTTAAGACTGTTAATTTTAGCCCTTGATCTGTAAAGGTCAATTTCTAATTCTTTTTACTGTGCAGTTTATATAACTTCTGCATTTCAAGTCTATAAAAAGCTTTTGCAGACTTTTCATAATGTAAGTAGCAATTTATTTCATTACAGTTTGAATTTTTTATGTAGTTCCTATGGACGTTTTGATGAAATTGTCAGGCTTAAAAGCTGGAGTGCTTTTCATTTGGGGGGGTGTGGACTTTTTTTTTTTTGCTCCGGTCTATTCTTGCTGGATAATTTAAAATTAGTGAGATTAATCAGTTCAGTGATGTAAAAAGACCACGTCTTGGTTGGAACAAGGTCTGAGGCAAGATCATTTTATTTTTTTTTATTACTAAATGATTTAAAAGGTCTTTTCAACTAGTTATCCGAAGCCGATATTTAACTGTTACTTATTCCACTAATTTCTATCTTTTGTGAAAAGAACCTTCCAGCCTAAATCTCCTCGCTCTGTCCCATGCTAATTGCAGCTTACATTATATAAATGGCTTTGTAAAGAAAACTATAACTCGGAGCCTTGAAAGTTGCGTGTTTCTATTTGCTCAAACTTGATGCACTTGTTTGGAGAGGGTCATTGCAGGGAAGGTTGTGTAGCCTGTAAGAATGTCCTGGATAACAAGCTTAAACAGAACCTTTTGTTGTGCTTAGTATTCTCAGGACTCCAAAATGAGGCCTCCTTTTTCTAACTGCGGGCTGAAGTGGTTCATTACTGCTGTTTCCTCCGCCAGGCCAGGGCTCAGCCATTCCCACTACTGAAGGTCTGTAACTTCCTTAAAAAGAGAGAAGGAAAACATGGCCCAGAAAGGTCTTATTAGCACTTCCTATGTGAAATTAGCAGCTTTCTAAAAGGTACAACTCCAATTACCTCACATTGTGGAGGCGAGCACAAACTCAACAATAAGCACAGCCCAGCAAGTGACATTCTGTCTTTCTAGAGTTACTTCCCTAATTAGGAATGAAGAAGCTCTATTCTGCTGAGTGCATCTATTTACAGTGGCCACAATGCTTTAACTTGAGCATCCTTCTCAAAGACCAGTGTTAAAAAACACAAGTGCTCTTTTCGCAGAGCCGGCTATGGTGAGGCGACACATTCCTAACGGTTACGCCCTCGGAAGAAAAAAAAAAAAAAGTGTAGCCGCTTTGGCCGGATTGTTAACACTTCAGGATTCATTTTCCACAATAACGCCCCTGCCCAGAGAGCTCTGGGAATTACAGTGGACAATGGGGAGGCATTCTTAGGAGGGTCTAATGATGGAATAAAAAGAAAAATATTTATTGCTTTTGACAGTTCCACAAGGGGCAAAAAATCCTTGTCGTGGCTAAAGTTTCCCTAGCTGTTGGAGGAAGGTGGCTCACGGGGACTCAAACAGTCCCCCTTCCTTTGTTAGGAGGCTGAGGACCAGGGCCACGCTGGGAAATTAAAGATTAGGTTCATTAAGGTAAGATAATTGTGCAGAGGCATTGTTGTTGATACAGGTGGAGAGATGGGGGCTGGGATAGGAAGCCCACTTACATGTAGGGACGAACGATTAAACAGGCTTAACAGACGTGCCACGCAGCTATGTTTATTATTTGCCTGGTGGCCGACCTGTGCTTTCACTGTTTCGTTAGTCAACAGCCTCCGCAAAGGAGGGCCAGGACTCCCTGCCGAGAACCAGGTGGAAAAGAAGGCAAAGCAGTTTCTGGAAAGGAAATCCAGTCCTGTGGGCCCTCCTCTCCCTCCAATGGCTGTCCCCACTTCTAAGTTCCCCTTTGTCCCCATCCCGGCCCGACAGGACCAGTCTTCCCTGAATAGGTAGAGGGGACAGTGCCCTCCCACCTGAGATGTGCCTTTGGGTCTTTCTGGACGCTGACAGGAGGTGTTTTTGCAGAAGAGCACATTGGATGCCCCTTTGAAAGCAGGCATTGCATGCACCCTTTCCTCTCAGTAGAATCTGGTGGTTGAGTTTTCAATCTGGGAGTTTTTACCGAATGCTTTCCTTCCCCAGAGTTAACGTTATCTCCTCAGAAACTGGCTGTTTTGGAAATCTGGGCTACCTATCTTTCAATTCATCCTTCTGAAAAAACAAAAAAAAACAAAAAAAAAAACCCCAAACATGCCCCCCCATCACACTCACACACACACACACACACACACACACACACACACACACACACACACACACACCCTCTCTGCATTGTTATTGCAAACTGTGTTTGTCTTTGTTAAAAAGAGCCCCTCCCTGCCCCCTCCCTAACTTGGAGACCCATAAACACTGAGAACTTTAAAAAGAAAAAAATGTGAGTCAGTCTGGCGGAATTCTTGTGAGCTTGGGGTCCACCCCTGCGATTTGTTTGAAGGGAGAAGGTGCAAAGGGGGGCGCCCAGGTTGTGGTCAGATGGCTGAGCGTGTGTCTGGTGCAGCGTTCAAGGAAATCATTCCCACACAAGCCTCCCCTTTCCCCCCAGTGTCTTGGGCAGAAGGAAAAAGGTCTTCTTTACTTTTGGTGGGGTCAGTAGTTCTATTTCTGGTGAGCAGCTGAGATTGGAGATGTCTTTGATAACACATATCCTGAAAGAGAAGCACTTGTTTATTTGCATGATGGGGTCACTTATTACACAAAAACTCACCAGCTTTCTTTTCTTTCCCCTCCTGCCCTCCCTCCAGCCCCCCTCTGAGGAAAATAAACAGTGTCATAATGATTTTGGTAAATAGAATGCTTTGTAAAGCCACCTGATCATGGGGCATTCTGAGAAGGCATTCTGAGAAGACCCTAGGATTTAGTTAGTGTTAGTGTGTAAAAAAGACTTAATTTTAGAGAGGTTTACATATATATATAGATATAGATATAGATATAGAGAGAGAATATCACACGGAGAGATTTTTCAGGAGTTAAGAACAAACATGTTTTGATTCCTTCAGATTCTATCATGTTGCGTACTTCTTGTTGTTATTTTCTGTTAAAGGAAAGGTGACATTAGATTTTTAATTTCCTTGAGCCTGCCAGGCGTCCTTAGCATAGAGTGAAACAGAGAGTCTTTACTTATTTTCATAGATTATATCAGAGAAGTTTGTGAATAAAACATTTTCAGTGTAATGTGCTTATCAGTTAGGGCAGAACTAGAAATAATTCTGAATCAAGCAGGCAACATTTACCAAACTTCTTGGTGTTTTTCTCCTCTTGCACTTGTGTCAGGATTTCTTTTTATTTATTTCTATAAAGTGTCTTTTGTCCTTGAGAATGTTGAATAGACTTCTTTCAAAAGTTATCAGAGACTGGTCTGATAAATCAGAGGAGAAATTAGGAACATCTGAGTTATTTTCTACGATGGGTTAATGAAGAGATGAGGATTTGCATTTTCTTTTAAAGACCTAATGAGCAAGCAAAACAGCCGAGGGAGGAAGGCTCTGAGGCTGTCACATTGTGATTTATCAGAAAGCAGAAAGGAAAATTTGATACAGACAAGATTCCAAGCCGCTGCTTACTGGAAGTGGGGTTAACTTTTTTGAGAACAAGTGGGTAATCACTGGCTTTTTACAAATAAAAATATAGCCTGAAAACCTCGTGAGGGTGTCCTCAGCACTTAAACGTTTATCTCCACAAACAGCCCTTTAACAGAAAAGAAAAACTGTGTTGTCAATAATCAGAAAAGAAAATATTGCTTCCTGAACTAGTGGAAACTGCATTGATATTTTCAACCCTGCTGACTTGAGATTGTTAAAACCTTTTCAGTAAGAGGCTTTTTCTTTACTGCCTGAAAAAAGAAAAAAAGCCTGTCATCCCATTGTCATAGAAGGAGGGAAGCCTGATTTTGGAAATTATTTATAAGTTTGAGGTTCTTAGAACAATCGCCTTGAATTCGGAACTGTGATTCAAGTTGCTAAAGGGATGGGAGTGCAGGCATGCCGCTGCATTTCTCGGGTGTACTTGGAAGATTTCTCAGATGGGCAAGAAACCCAGAGCTTCTTCACTTCGGCGAACTGGCGCTCCATCCTTCCCCTTCCAACGTGCTGGGGGCCAAGGAGGCAGCAAACCAGGCAGCCAGGGGGGGATTCTGAAAACCCTGTAAATTCTGCTCACCAAGCCAAGAGGGCTTTAAATATCTCAGGCTATTTGCATCACAATTTCTGGAAATTCAGTTGGAACTTTAACATTTTATCTATTTCATAATGATTTTTAAAGAAATTTCCTACTCACAAAACTGTTTATGGGCTCTTTTGTACTTTATATTTGATATGAAAATATGAGAATATACCATGTTGAATTTTAATGAAAGCTATTAGGTTGCTATTCCCTAGTCTCTGCAGTTTTTTTTAATTAAGGTGAATTTACACAATATAAAACGAACCACTCTAAAGCATACAATTCAGTGGCATTTAGTATGTTTGCAATGTTGTGTCCGTAGTTTCATTTTTAGTCATAATTTCTCCCAGTTGTACAATCCCCAACAAGTCTTTGTAGAATAGTTATTATATACTGATACTCATTCCACAAACAAAATAGTCACTGAGAAAATTGTTACGCGAGTGGTACCAGGCTAAGCTCTGCTGTGGGTTATAAAGATGAAAAGGGACCTTCATGTCCTCAAGAATTTTTTTTTTTTTTTTTTTTTTTTTTTTTGTCCAAGAGAGGTAAAACCTGTGCTACAGGCATCAACAACTTTAGTCAGGGAATACTTATTAATTTTATTAATCAACTTTATTCATCCCCACAGAGTTTTATCATCCTAAAACATCACGGTGTTGCTGAGTATTTCTCAGCAACATTAGCCAGGATAATTAGACTACAAAGCGTTGAGAATATTTACCGTACTGTTTTTCTCAGAGTGATTTCATTTTCTCTGACATGTTTCAAAGTTTCCAAAACTTGTAATACTTTGTTCAGCATGTTCCCTTTGATGGGTGTTTACATTGAGTGGGTCTTTTATTTCAGTGTGAAATTCTCTCTGTAGCCTTTCAGCAAATTTGAGCTTGTGTGGTGGTAAAAAGTGGGAGGAGGCTCCAGGGGGATAGAAGTTGCCTAACTTTGCCGGAAAACTATGCATTTTTTTCAGGAAACTTGAAGGCAAATGCTGACTGTGAGGCCAATGGTTCAGCACACTTGAAGGGTGGTGATAAAAGTGATGAAACCAAGAATGCATGTACCCTAAACTAGATTTTAAAGATGAAAACTGTTTGATGTAAGAAAAAAAAAAAAAAAAAAGCATGATCCATCTGTTAAAATATTTATCTTTTTCTGGAAAAATATATCTTTTTCAAATAAGATCTGTATTTTATACTGAAGATGGTGTTGATGATGATAGTGGTGGTTTGGAGGTGAGAGAGTTGGTGCACAGGAAATGTGACAAAGGACTTGCCTCAGTAAGGTTAGGTTACACAGCTTTGTGTAATTGGTGAGTGGAGGGTCTTCTTTGACCTAAAATATGGAAAGATAGGACTTCCCTGGTGGTCCAGTAGTTAAGACTCCCCACTTCCATTGCAGGGGGCATGGGTTCGATCCCTGGTCAGGGAACTAAGATCCTGCATGCCCTGCGGCACAGCCAAAAAAAAAAAAGAATGGGGAGGCTTAAGGAGTGGTATTAAAATTTTTTTTAAAAAAAAGAAAGATAGAACAAAGGGACAAATATTTGTTGGGTCCACTTTCAGCAAAGGCTGTGCATAGTGTCATTTGGGGGAAGAAAGACAGTCATCAAAAGAGCACAGTTTCTGGTTCTTGATTGTTGTGGGTTCCAGTCCTATTTCTGGCACTTTCTAGCTGTGTGCCTTTGGGCAAGTTACTTATCTGCTCTGAGCCTGGATTCCCTCCTCTGTAGGGACAATAATAGCTGCCTTGCAGGGTCCCCTGTGAGGGTCAGCAGTAGCATGGTGCTAAATCATATCCTCTGTGCTCAATAAACCGGTAATTGCTAAGACAAATACACGTCAGTGCTGTTTGCCGTGCCTTTCAACCAGAGAACACAGTCTGACATTCTACCAGGGAAAACAAAGTACCATTTGGTGTGAGTTTTGCAAATCATAAAGCACCAAATTAATTGGTCATAGTGTGTGTGTGACGTCAGGGGAGATCGTTTCTAAAGCCATCTAAAGAACGGAGGGAGGCTTCAGGATTAGTTATTTTGAATGGGAATGTCTGGAACCTGTAGCTTTGACTGTTGAATACCACCATCTCTTGCTGCCACTGAAAGCTTACAAACATCGCCTGAAAAATTATTTCAATTTGCCATCTTACTGGAACCATCAATTTATACCTGAAATGTGTCAAAATGTTGGGTATTTCTATAATGATAAAAATGATTGGAATTGCCACGTTTAATTAAAATGTTAATCCACTGTCATCTTACATGAGCTCTATTTATAGAAAATTTTCTATTTGCTGTTAAGATGTTTTATTATGAAATGAAAATCCTGCTGTTTAGCCAATGACTGATGCTAACTTAAGCAAGAGGTGACAGTCTGCTAAGGGTGAGGAGAGGTGACTCTATCAGAAGACTGTCTCTTAGTCGAAGAAGGAGTGATGCAGGTGAGCCAGAAAGACCACCCTGTCTCAAAAATCCTCCCCAGCCTTCTCCCTGGTGTCCAAAATCTTTTAACAATAGACCTGGCTGAAATGCAAATGCTTTGGGTAAAAGGAGCACAAAAGTTTGAGTTAACAAAAAGGTATACAATGCCTGACACCCAGTCCTTTTTTGAGAATGAGGGTGGGAGGCTTGAGGGGTGCAACCTGGGAAGAAGGAAAGGTATCCTGACTGAATTTATAATTTTGCTGAAATTGACCCTGAATCAGAGGAAAACCAGATTTCCTGGGGGTGGAGGGAAGGGGGAGGGGGGGAGGGGGATTGAGCCTGAAACCTTGACCTTAGGAACTGATATTACCTCTACTCTCTTGTCTAGAGGATGATTGGATACGAGGGCAGTCTCTGTTGAGGTACAAGAGCAGATCCCGGGGTCTGCATTCTGCGTCCTTGGGAAGGACCTGGAATATTCCAACTACAAGGGTCCCTTCTTAGATTGGATTCAGCTCATCCTACCTGGGTTACTTGCCCAACCAACCTTCCCATCTGACTCGTTCAGGGCTTGAGGGATGTCACCTTCATACCATCCATCCCCTTCCTTCTATCTCCAGTCACCTTGGCCCTAACCACCCCCTTACTACCTGTGTTGATGTAGCTTCTGGCTCCTCTTCCCCATTCCTTGGTCTGCTATTGTTTCCTCTTTCGCATTCATCGGTCAGCTTCTAGCTCCTCCTCCCAGCCACTGAACTCCTTGGACTCCTTCAGCTCCTGACCCTCTGGATGCACTTTCCCAAGTGGCTTTTGTTCTCCCTCCCAGCCCAGTCCTTCCTGGGGTGGCGTCTCCAGGATCGACCCGTTCCACTCACTTCCCACCCAAGCCTTTGCCCCAGCACCACTCTGTGAAACGTCAGTGCTTTCTTCCCTCGCCTGCAGGACAGCTTCATAGGAGCTGGTGTTGAAACATCTCAGCCTCATGCCTGCACTTCCCTACAAAAGCTGCTGGCCCTGGGAGGCTCACAGAGCCCTGCCTTCCTGCAGTTACCGTTTCCTCCTGCTTAACGGTTCTTCCCCCCATCTCCCCAAGCCAAACCGTACTCAAGGAATACCTCCTCTGTGAATGCCTTCCTTGATTTTTATATTTTATAGCCTTCTCTGGATAAAACTCATTTAAAAATTTGTTAAAAATTATGTAAAAATACATAAAATAAAGTTCACCATTTTAGCCATTTTTTAAGTGTAAGTTCAGTGGCATTAAGTACATTCAAAATGTTATGCAACCATTAGCACTATCCATCTCCAGAATTTTTTTGTCATCCAAACAGAAACCCCACACCCAGTAAACACTAACTCCTCATTCTCCTAGTGGCTTGGAACTTCTATTTCACTTTCTGTCTCCATGAATTTAAATGCTCTAGGTACCTTCTATAAGTGGGATCATACAATATTTGTCCTTTTCTGTCTGTCTTATTTCACTTAGCATAATGTTTTCAAGATTCATCCATGTTGTGATATGTCTTGGAGTTTCATTCCTTTTTAAGGCTTAATATTTCACTGTATGCAGACCACATTTTGTTTATTCATTTGTCTGTGGTGGACATTTGGGTTGTTTCTACCTTTTGGCTATTGTGAATAATGCTGCTGTGAGCACTGGTGTACAAGGGTCTGTTTGAGTCCCGGCTTTCAGTTCTTTTGGGTATATACCTAGGAGTGGAATTGCTGGATCATGCGGTAATTCTATGTTTAACTTTTTGAGGACCTGCCAAACAATGATCATTTCTGTGACCCATTTATGAGACACTTTCTGGTTTACCAGATGCTGGCTGTTCCATTAGCTTCTCAGAGCAAACCTATGACGCAAACACTGTTATTAACATTGCCTTTATTCAGGTGAAGAAAACGAAGCTCAGAGAGGTTCAGTGACTTGATCAGGGTCACTCACCATGTTGCTGGGGACTTTGGCCTTAAAACAAGGTTATGTGACTATGGTGTCCATAGGCTTTCCGGTGCCATGTGACACCCTTTCAGTGTCCCCTCATTGCTTTATCCCTACTGCTGGAATGACCTCTAGGTCACCACGATTATGAACATGTCTGAGCCCCTTTCCAGACTGTCAACCTCAAGGACAGGGGCTGTGTCATGATTATCTTTGTCTCTCCCATGCTGCACAGCGTCTGGTACATGATAAACCCTCAATAAACGCCAATTGAATGGATAAATGAATGAATGGGGTCTTGAGGGAGAGGAAGGTGAAAGGAGGGAGGTGCCACAACAGAGAAATGGCCCAGAGGGCTTCGTGTTACCTTCCTGTTCTGCCCCAGACATGCAGATGGAACTGGTGTCTCCGCATTGATGGTGACCTCCACTCCCTCGTTCCTCAGAAGTGTTGTTGCTCAGTCTCATTTCCCTGGCTCTGGACATTCCTGGTTGTGATGTGTTCCATACACTGTTTTGATGCTCACTGCTTCTCTGCCTCCTCGGCTGCCACTGACGTCAGGCATTAGGTCTGTTACCCCAGCACCAAACATAGTGCCAGGCACAGAGGAGGTGCTCAGTACATGGCTATTGGCTGAATGAATTTTGCAATGACTGGGCCTCAGGGGGTCACTCCTCCTCACTTGTCCATGCACCGGTGGGAGAGGCGTCAGACGGAATGCAGGACGCCAGTTAAATGTGAATTTCAGATAAACAACGAATACTTTTCTTTAGTATTTAGTACATGCTTATGCTAAAAAATATTATGCATTGTCTATCTGAAATTCACATTTAACTGGGTATCCTGTACTTTTATTTGCTCCATTGGCAACCCTAGTCACTAGGTACTTCTTAATGTCACATCACCAAAATTCTCAGAAATGCCAAGGAGAAGAGTAGGAAACTGGTTTTCCAGAGCTAAATTGCTAACTATTTTCTAATCTTAAAAATGCAAACGCGGGACATTTTTTTTTCCTAAATGGAAAATAATCCTACACATGCAGCAATTTAATTCCCATTTGAAATTGCAGTTTCTGGCTCCTCTGCTCTGGTGTCAGAATATCTCAAGCGTCCATACACTCTGGCTTTGGCTAATCTTGGCACCCAAACCATTCACTCTGGGGGTGTACGTGCCTGTGACCCTTTGGGACGTTCCCGGAAGGCTGACACGTGTGAGTCTTGCTCACAGCAGGCCAGCCGTCCTGATGTGTGGCATTTATGACACTCATCTTTCTGCACATTCTACTGAGCTTGACCGTTCTATAATCCAGAACTTCCTGCTCAAGACTTTAGTAGGAACCTGACTCGGTTTCCCCAGAAGCTTCTTTTTCATTGTGACACTGGCAGGAGATTCTCTCTAATCTCCCCGAGGGTCCTTTTGAGTTCACCTGAGTGAGAAGCCCCGGGATCAGCTCTCTTCACCGGATGTACCTCAGACTTCCTGGAATGAAAGAGGGGCAGGGGGCCCGGGTGAGGAGCAGAGTCACTGCCCGTTTGACAGGGGTAGAGTCTGCTGGGGCCTGGGGAACTGGGGGCGCTGGGGGCCGAGACCAAACTGGGGTGGAGGTGGGGGCCGCCGGAAAGGGCCCAGAGAAGAAAGGAAACTCTTTCATGGGTGTTTACTCCTGTGGTTACCCTCCTAAACACTGAATTTTAAACCCCCTTCCCCCGGCTGCTTGTCTAACTCACCTAATTTAATCTTGCCGGGATGCAATTACTTACGCGTCTGCTGATTTGGGGATTTCTAAAAAAACATTAGCTTTTCAGCCTTAGGAGCAGCTGGGCTGATGAAAAGCAGTGGACAGGAGGTGGTGGCGCCATGTGAGCAGCAGTCATGACGAACGGAGGGACCGAGAGCAGAGACACGCGGGGGGTCATCGGGCTGCCCAGCCGCTCAAAGGCACTTTCAAAAGTTTGGGGTCTCTCCCAGGCGATGACAGGCTGGGAGGAGGGCAGAGAGGTCACACAACCCAGGGATGTCCGAGTTACTGAACGTCTGAACTTGGCTTCTTGAATTTAGGAAGTTCTTGGGCTGAGGGACTGAAAAGCCTGTGTCCTTCCAGGGCCTCAGTTTCCCTCAGGCTCAAAGTGTGGAGGGCAGTCTTGGTTACCAGCTGTCCAGGACAAGGGGACGCTGCAGGGACTTGGCCTACTAGGAAGGCAGATACCATCCAAAGTCAAGTTAGAATAGGTCCAAAGTGAACAGAGCCGAGGATGCCTTTCCAGAAACATCTGCGGGGTGGGGAGGCTGGAAGGTACAGTGAGTGGTGCCACGCGGGGTGAGTTATTCTTTGAAAGCTCTGCTCCCCTTTGGACTAGGAAATGGAATTTGCCTCATAACCTAAAATCCCAGCTTTGCTTTAGCTGTTACTCACTTGAGGGGACCTGGTGGGAACTGGATGACGTGGGGCCAGGCAGTCCAGGGAAATCAGCCTGCCCTTTGGGACTGTCCCAAAGTCCCCAAATTTCCCAAACGCCGGGGCTCAGGCTGGAACAGAACACCCCACAGGGATCTCATCAGCCAATGCCCCATTCCATTCTGTTTTCAAACAGAGGAGTTATATGGGGTAAAGTAGCCCTAGGTTGTATTTTAGAATCTATAATTGAAAAAAAAATGTTTTTGTTTCTATCAGGAGATACCTGAGAGGGGGGTCCATGGAGATGTCATCATCTGATTACAGCCACTTAAGGGATTATATAGAAGACTTGACCTGTGAGTTGCCCTCTGGCCACCCAGTCAATAAGGAAGGGGCTGAGGGGGGGAGGTGAGAAGGGGGTGTAGAGGGGAGATGGCAGGTCAGGGTTGGTGGGTACCATTAAGTCCCACAACCCTTGCTCCATCAGGAAGGGCCTCCTGGTGGGCACAGAGAAACCATCTAGAGACTTCTGAACCCTCAGGAAGGCCCAAAGAATGAACCAGGTCCCAACCATCCAGAAGCCTGAATCCAAAACACATCAACTGTTTCCTTCCTGGATCTGGGGGTTCCCTCCCAGGCAGGACCCTCTCTGACATGACCAACAAAGTAGGATTATTTTGTGAAATTCTAAGAGATCAGATGATGGGGTTTTATAGTCTCCACTTCTCCATTCTCTTCCCTTTGTGGAAAGTTATGTTCATTCTATGTGTGATGCGTAGGTTCACTGGGAACGGGGTTTTGCGGGTGACATATGGGACGGGAAGAGCTGGACTGGCATGGGGTGGAGGGCTATGAACAAGCCAAGTCTGTGGTTGGGGAGCCGTCTGGATGAGGTGGGGAGTGGACCCTCCGAACGCTCCTGAGAGTAGAATCAGAGATGGGGCAAGGAGGCTGAGTGGGGGGAGTGGGCGGGCCTTCCTCTCTGAGCCTCTCTCCTGGGTCCCCCTCTTCCTTCCCATTTGCGCGTTGATGACGTGGCGGTGGCCAGAGGGGAGCCAGCGAGCTGGCCTCTTGTATAATCCGATAATTGGCTGTAATCCGTGTATGACATATTTGGAGATCTGCCTCCCCATTAACTCCTACTTGAAGAATAATCACATCTCCATATACGAGCCTTTGAGCCAAGTTCTCCCCTCACATTTCTGAAGCTCCTATCATGGACTCCACTCTACCAAAGACAGTTGTAATTGCCCACACGCTGTTTGTTACATTTTTAACTTACCATAAAATTTTTAAAAAATCTATATTCAAAGGGAGGGCCCTCCATTGACATCTTTGAGTAAAGGTGGGAGAAAAATTCTTAGAAGCTGGTAGAGTGGGGGTCTGTTAGGCAGAGTATGCATGTACTCGATGAGACAGAGAGGGTCTTGACAAGATTCCTGGGCATAGGGGTGCAATGTTGAGGGGCGGGGATTCACGTTATAGGTGTGAAACTACAGCAGTGCCTCTGGTTGCCATGGAAACAGCGCTCGGAGGTTGTAGACGTGGGAGGGCCTGGGTGGGAGGCCTGATACTCTTTCTAAGAGGGGGCAGCAATGAGCCAAGGTCAGGTAACTGTGCGAAGAGTCTGGTTTGGAGCTTCTGGGAGTTCAGCCCTTTCTCTGTGCGCTGGCCTCTGAGCACTGCTCAACACTGCCTGCTCTCTGGGTGGGAAACCATTCGAGGAGAGGACAGAGACTCAGAGGGACTAGAGGTTGGGTGGGCAGTGCCTGCATTGCCCGCACAAAGAAAGCCTTTCAGCCCCTGAAGTGTTGCTCCCCGGGGCAGGAGGAAGCAGGCTAATGCAGGACAAGCGTCCAGATTCAGGCTGGAAGTTTGTGTTGAATGTGGTACTACGTGCTGGTGATGAGTTACCCATTCATTCAGACAGGCCTGCGGACTGGGTGGTGACATAGATGATAAACTGCGGGGAGGACCAAAGGGCCCCTCTGTTCCCAAATATCCCTCCAGAACTTGGCACAAGGCCTGACATCCCACCAT
This sequence comes from Balaenoptera ricei, assembly GCF_028023285.1. Lineage (NCBI taxonomy): Eukaryota > Metazoa > Chordata > Mammalia > Artiodactyla > Balaenopteridae > Balaenoptera > Balaenoptera ricei. Next base: position 65,834,675 of record NC_082651.1, on the reverse strand, counting down.
TTGTGTTCCGTGCCTTTGTCCTAAGCATCTTCTCCTCAGGCTTTTCCTTCCCACTGCAAGTTCTCCTAAGGAGGGGGTCCCACATTGAGTCCTTGTGTCCTGGGCGTGGACTAGTTTATCAAATGCTTTGGCAAGATCAGCGCAGCACAGAGCCTCAGGGAACCTGGACCAGAGGAGGGATGCTGGGAGAAGGGAGAACGATGGAGAAATGAGGGGTGGGAGGTTCCAAAGGCAAACGCTCTGACCTTTTCAGTTTGTCCGCATACCTGTCCAGGCTTGATGGGCAGCTTGGATGGTGCGTTGAAGGCATTACCAATGATTCCTACCACTCTCCATTCCGCCGTGCTTGAAGGCCTGATAGTTCAGAAGGTTGAGAGGCGGGTGCTCTGAAAGGCGGCAGTTGCTACTTCGGACACGTTTGTTTTAAGATCCCAAGCATCAGGAGGTGGAGAAAAATGCTTTCCCAGATGCTGCTGTTTGTCTCTCCTTGTGCTGCACCCAGGAGGCCCAGCAAGTAGGGTACCAGATTAAACATGGGACACCAGGTCAAATTGTGCTTTCAGATGAACAGCGAGTGGTTTTTGTTTTGTTTTGTTGTTTTTTTTGTTTGTGTTTGTTTTTAACATCTTTATTGGAGTATAATTGCTTTACAATGGTGTGTTACTTTCTGCTGTATAGCAAAGTGAATCAGCTATACATATACATATATCCCCACACCATCTCCCTCTTGTGTCTCCCTCCCACCCTCCCTATCCCATCACTCTAGGTGGACACAAAGCACCGAGCTGATCTTCCTGTGCTATGCGGCTTCTTCACACTAGATATCTATTTTACGTTTGGTAGTGTATATATGTCCATGACACTCTCTCACTTCGTCCCAGCTTACCCTTCCCCCTCCTTGTGTCCTCATGTCCATTCTCTACGTCTGCGTCTTTTTTTTTTTTTTTTTTTTTTTTTTTTTTTTAAATTTTAACCTGTGAGCCTTTTTTTTTTTTTTTTTTTAATACTTTATTTATTTATTTATTTATTTATTTATGGCTGTGTTGGGTCTCTTAGTTTTCGTGTGAGGGCTTTCTCTAGTTGCGGCAAGTGGGGGCCACTCTTCATCGCGGTGCGGAGGCCGCTCTTCATCGCGGTGCGCGGGCCTTTCACTATCGCGGCCCCTCCCGTTGCGGGGCACAGGCTCCAGACGCGCAGGCTCAGTAGTTGTGGCTCACGGGCCCAGTTGCTCCGTGGCATGTGGGATCTTCCCAGACCAGGGCTCGAACCCGTGTCCCCTGCATTAGCAGGCAGATTCTCAACCACTGCGCCACCAGGGAAGCCCTACGTCTGCGTCTTTATTCCTGTCCTGCCCTTAGGTTCTTCAGAACCTTTTTTTTTTTTTTTAGATTCCATATATATGTGTTAGCATACGGTATTTGTTTTTCTCCTTCTGACATACTTCACTCTGTATGACAATCTCTAGGTCCAACCACCTCACTACAAATAACTCAATTTCGTTTCTTTTTATGGCTGAGTAATATTCATTCATTGTATATACGTGCCACATATTCTTTATCCATTCATCTGTCGATGGACACCTAGGTTGCTTCCGTGTCCTGGCTATTGTAAATAGAGCTGCAATGAACATTGTGGTACATGACTCTTTTTGAATTATGGTTTTCTCAGGGTATATGCCCAGCAGTGGGATTGCTGGGTCATATGGTAGTTCTAGTTTTGGTTTTTTAAGGAACCTCCATACTGTTCTCCATAGTGGCTGTACCAATTTACATTCCCACCAACAGTGCAAGAGGGTTCCCTTTTCTCCACACCCTCTCCAGCATTTATTGTTTGTAGATTTTTGATGATGGCCATTCTGACTGGTGTGAGGTGATACCTCATTGTAGTTTTGATTTGCATTTCTCTAATGATTAGTGATGTTGAGCATCCTTTCATGTGTTTGTTGGCAATCTGTATGTCTTCTTTGGAGAAATGTCTATTTAGGTGTTCTGCCCATTTTTGGATTGGGTTTTTTGTTTTTTTGATATTGAGCTGCATGAGCTGACTTGTATATTTTAGAGATTAATCCTTTGTCAGTTGCTTCATTTGCAAATATTTTCTCCCATTCTGAGGGTTGTCTTTTCGTCTTGTTTATGGTTTCCTTTGCTGTGCAAAAGCTTTTAAGTTTCATTAGGTCCCATTTGTTTATTTTTGTTTTTATTTCCATTTCTCTAGGAGGTGGGTCAAAAAGGATCTTGCTGTGATTTATGTCATAGAGTGTTCTGCCTATGTTTCCCTCTAAGAGTTTTATAGTGTTTGGCATTACATTTAGATCTTTAATCCATGTTGAGTTTATTTTTGTGAATAGTGTTAGGGAGTGTTCTAATTTCATTCTTCTACATGTAGCTGTCTAGTTTTCCGAGCACCACTTATTGAAGAAGCTGCCTTTTCTCCGTTGTATATTCTTGCCTCCTTTATCAAAGATAAGGTGACCATATGTGCATGGCTTTATCTCTGGGCTTTCTATCCTGTTCCATTGATCTATATTTCTGTTTTTGTGCCAGTACCATACTGTCTTGATTACTGTAGCTTTGTAGTATTGTCTGAGGTCAGGGAACCTGATTCCTCCAGCTCCGTTTTTCTTTCTCAAGATTGCTTTGGCTATTCGGGGTCTTTTGTGTTTCCATACAAATTGTGAAATTTTTTGTTCTAGTTCTGTGAAAAATGCCATTACAAGTGGTTTTTTAGTCTAAGTATGTCCCATATATTGCATGGGGCATAATTATGATTATTCAGTGTTTATCTGAAATTCAAATTTAACTGGGCATCCTATATTGTTATTTGCTGAATCTGGCAACTCTACCTGTTAGCGGCTGGGATTCCAGAGCCCTTCTTTCAACATGGGGCTTCTGAAAGGATTGGCAGTGGTTTCTATCCCTCTCCCTCTCCCCCCTCTCTCCCTCTCTCCCCCTCTCTGCACCTCCCTCCTCCCTCTACTCTCCCTTCTCTACCTCTCTCTTTATCTCTCTTTCTCTCTATCTCTCTCTCTCTTCAAAACCAGAAGTTTTAGAGTCAGACACATCTGGAAGCAATCCTGCTCTAAAATTTATGGACTGCATGATCCTGGTCAAGTGACTTTACCTCTGAGTTTCAAGTCCCTCAAGTAAGACGGGGATGATAGTAGGGCCTCATGAAGCCAAGATTAAATGAACTAATATATGGAAAGGAACAAGTACAGCATCTAACATCATAAAACTGGCAAGCAGCTTTTGAGCTGTCAGTGCTCCTTTCAAGCTCAGGTATTGATGTGGACAGGTGCTGTCTATTTCCATCCCCACTCTGACCCAAGGGCACACCCTGGCACCTCTTCCAGTGAAGAAGAGTCCTCTCACACAACAACATTTGTGAGCAAAGGAGACTTTCCTTAGGAGAACCAGAGGTGGGAAATTAAACTAGGCAAAAATCTGGCCCAACACCTGCTTTTGCACAGTGGTTGAGCTAAGGATGGTTGAAAAAAATCAAAAGAATAATATTTTGTGACACATGAAAATTACATGAGTGAAAACTTATGTCCACACAAACACCTACACACGGATCCTTATAGCAGCTTTATTCATAATTGCCAAAACTTGGAAGCAACCAAGATGTTCTTTAGTAGGTGAATGGAGAAATAAACTGTGGTACATCCAGACAATGGAATATTATTCAGCACTAAAAAGAAATGAGCTTTCAAGCCATGGAAAGAAATGGGGGAAACTTAAATGCATGTTACCAAGTGAAAGAAGCCCATCTGAAAAGGCTACATACTGTATGATTCCAACTATATGACATTCTGGAAAAGATAAACCTATGGAAACAATACAGAGATTAGGGATGGCCAGGGGTGGGGGCAGGGTGTAGGATGAGCACAGAGGCAGAGCTCAGAGGACATTTAGGGCAGTGAAATTATTGTGTATAATACTATAATGGTGAATGCATGTCATTATACATTTGTCCAAACCCATAGAATGTCCAGCACCAATAGTGAACCCTAATGTAAACTATGGACTTTGGGTGATTATGATGTGTCAATGTAGGTTCATCAACTGTAACAAGGGTACCACTCTGGTGGGGAATGTTGGTGGTTGGGGAGGTTTGGTGTATGTGCAAGGGATAACTCTGTACCTTCCCCGCAATTTTGCCATGAACATTAAACTGCTCTAAGAAAATAACATCTTAACTTTAAAAAATTATATGAATGAACAAATTTTAAATCGGTGCACAGCCACACTCACACTGTCTACGGCTGCTTTCCTTCTGCAACGGTAGAGTTAAATTGTTGCAGGAGACTGTATGACCTAAAATACTCTGTAGTCCTTATAGAAAAAGATTGCTGACCCCTGCTCAAGGAGCTCGAGAAATGAACAATGGCTCACCCTCAGAGCAGGGTACCATACAGCGGTCACACGGGCACCCACAAGGGTAAATCTCAGAATATAATGTTGAGTGGGGAAAAAGGAATTTTCAAAAGGATCCATAAAATATGGTGTCCATCATGTAAAATTTTAAGCAGCATGTAGTAGTATAGCATATATATATATATATATTTTAATTTTTATTTATTTATTTATTTTTGGCTGTGTTGGGTCTTCGTTTCTATGCGAGGGTTTCCTCTAGTTGTGGTGAGCGGGGGCCACTCTTCATCACGGTGCGCGGGCCTCTCACTATCGCGGCCTCTCTTGTTGCGGAGCACAGGCTCCAGGCGCACAGGCTCGGTAGTTGTGGCTCACGGGCCCAGCCGCTCCGCGGTATGTGGGATCCTCCCAGACCAGGGCTCGAACCTGTGTCCCCTGCATTGGCAGGCAGACTCCCAACCACTGCGCCACCAGGGAAGCCCAGCATATATTTTTTATAGGTACGTACATAAGTAGTAAAAGTTTAAAAAATGCACTGGAATAATAAATACCAACTTCAAGACACTGGTTACCTTTGGAGAGAGAAGAAGAGGAAGTAATGAGAGAAGAGTTTTAACTAATTGTTAACGTTTCAGTTCTTTTTAAAAAGGATGATATGAAGTAAATATGATACAGTATTTGCATCTTTAATGTTAGTGATGAATACTTGGGTAACTGTTATATATATATATGTGAAGATGATATGTAAGTGCCTTTATATATTGCTCTGAAATGTTTCCTAAGTAAACCAAGCCATTTTGGGATAAGAAAAGAGAGATTAAATAACTCACTCAAGGTCACCCCGCTGGGAAGAGGCAGATTTGAAGAACCTGGATTTACTGTTTTAAATTTTAGTATTTTAATGACCTCATTTCCACTTCCATCATGGTTGGGAACATTATGCCAAAGTTCATTCTCTCTCTCTCTTAATTGAAATATAATTCTCAAACCATAAAAGTCACTCTTTAGAGCATAAAATTCAATGGTTTTTAGTATATTTACAAAATTATGCAACCCTCACCACTATTTAATTCCATAACATTCCATCACCTCAAAAGGAAACCCTGGGGCTTCCCTGGTGGCGCAGTGGTTGAGAGTCTGCCTGCCGATGCGGGGGACACAGGTTCGAGCCCTGGTCTGGGAGGATCCCACATGCCGCGGAGCAACTGGGCCTGTGAGCCACAACTACTGAGCCTGCGCTCCTGGAGCTGTGCTCCACAGCGAGAGGCCCGTGCACCGTGATGAAGAGTGGCCCCCGCTCGCCGCAGCTGGAGAAAGCCCTCGCACAGAAACAAATACCCAACACAGCCAAAAATAAATAAATTAATTAATTAATTAAAAAAAAAAAAAAAGGAAACCTCATACTCAGCAGTCACTTCCATTCCACCCTACCTCCAGCCCTTGAAAACTAATAGTTTACTTCTTTTCCTATAGATTTGACTAACCTGGAAATTTCATTTAAATGCAATACTGTTTATGGCCTTTTAAAAGAATGCTTTCTTTCATTTAGCTCAATTCTTCATCTATGTTGTAGCATGTATAAACACTTCATTACTTTTTTTTTTTTTTTTTAATTCATTTAGTTTATTTATTTAAATTTGGCTGCGTTGGGTCTTCGCTGCTGCACGCGGGCTTCCTCAAGTTGCGGCAAGCGGGGGCCACTCCTCGCTGCCGTGAGCGGGCTTCTCATTGCGGTGGCTTCTCCCGTTGTGGAGCACGGGCTCTAGGCACACGGGCTTCAGTAGTTGTGGTACGCAGGCTCAGTAGTTGTGCCTCGCAGGCTCTAGAGCACAGGCTCAGCAGCTGTGGCGCACGGGCCCAACCGCTCCGCGGCATGTGGGATCCTCCCGGACCAGGGCTCGAACCCGTGTCCCCTGCATTGGCAGGCGGATTCCCAACCACTGCACCACCAGGGAAGCCCCACTTCATTACTTTTTAATGGATGAATACTATTCCATTGTATGGATATACCATAGCATAATTAGCTATCTGTCAGTTGATGGACTTTTGGGTTGTTTTCGCCTTTGGGCTACTGTAAATAATGCTGCTATGAACATTTGTGTGCAAGTGTTTGTGTGAACATATTTTCAATTATCTTGGGTATATACCTAGGAATGGAATTGCTGGGTTTGACTTTTTGAGGAATTGCCGAACTATTTTCTAAAGAGTCTGTACCATTTTACATTCCCATCAGCAGTATGAGGGTTCTGATTCTCCACATCTTTGTCAACACTTGCTATTGTTTTTTTAAAAATTATTGTTATAACCATTCTAGTTGGTGTTAAGTAGTATCTCATTGTGGTTTTGTTTTTAATTTCCCTCATGGCAAGTAATGATGTTATGTATCTTTTCATGTGCTTATTGGTCATTTGTATATCTTTGGAGGAATCTTTGTTCAAAACCTTTGCCCATTTTAAAATTGAATTGTTTGTCTTTTAATTGTTGAGTTCTAGGAGCATTTTATATATTCTGGACACTAGATCCTTATCAGATATATGATGTGTGATTATTTTCTCCCATTCTCTGGGTTGTCTTCTCACTTTCTTGACAGTGCCCTTTCAATGCACAAATCTTTTAATTTTGATGAAGTCAATTTATGTATTTTTTTCTTTGTGTCTTGTGCTTTGATGTCATATCTTAGAAACCATTGCCTAGTTCAAGGTCACAAAGATCAACACCTATGTTTTCTTCTAAGAATTTTATAGTTCTAGCTCTTACATTTAGGTCTTACATTACGATCCATTTTAAGTTAATTTTTGTATATGTTGTGAAATAGGGGTCCAAATTCATTCTTTTGTATGTGGATAACAGTTGTCCCAGCACCATTTGTTGAAAACATTTGTCTTCCCTCATTGAATTGTCTTGGCACCCTGGTCAAAATCAATTGATCATAAATGTATGAGTTTATTTGTGGATTCTCTATTCCATCAATCTGTGTTTATCCTTATGTCAATAACACACAGTCTTGATTACTGTAGTTTTGTAGTAAGTTTTAAAATCAAGAAGTGAGACCTTCAACTTTTGAAGAACATGGATTTGAACTCAGTCCGTCTGACCCCAGAGATAAACTCTTAACCACATGCTCTACATCTCCCCTAACTTACTGATGTAAATGTTTAGTGAAAGGTCTTTCTCGTTCTGCCTCCCCTAAGAGTTTATAAATAAGAGTAGAGGTAAGCCCCTTGGCACCACCAGTGGCATCAAACAGTTTGGCTCAGTCACTCTAGTGGGCTCCTGGGTCCTGTCCATTCCTGTGCAGGAGAGGACCCCAGCCTGCCCCTGAGAATTTGCTGACACCCATGGGGTCCATCAGGAAGCAGTTCAGGATGCCTGGCAAAAGGAATATAATGAGATGCCTCGATATAGGCTTGGTATCCTAACAGGCCTGCTACAGGGACAGTGGCCTAGGGTCATGTGGAAGGCGTGGGCTCCCTGTGAATCCTTTCAGACTTTGTGGGGCCAACAAAGAAGGTTCCAGAAATTTTGTCCTCTGAGTCCTTGTTGAAAAAGAATATTCTCCCCCTCCTTCTCCCCCGCTTAGAATGACACCTACTAAGCATCCCTGGCATCCTTTCCATCTCAGAATGGGGAAGTGGGGAACCAGATGGGAAGGGTCTTATGCAGGTGCAAGTGGACCTTGAGTGTGATGTATACTTCCCATCGCACCCAGCTGTCCAGGCCATGGCAGCGAGGCCCAGGGGCACAAGGGAGTCAGGGTTCCTGCTCCTGTGCCCTCACTCTCCCCAAATCCTATGTTCCTCTCACCTCCAGAAATGCCTTGTCTTTTGTCTGTTTTGTCTGGCCTATCCATCCATAAGGCTCATTTTAAATCCCACCTCTTCCAGGAAGTCTGCCCAAATCCCCAGCCCACTGAGGCCTCTCACCTCAGAACTGCTCCAGTATTTGTTATCCAGAGCTCTCATGGGTTCCTGAGATGTTGCTTTGTTTGTTACTCTTTCACATCTGCTGGTTTGATTTGTGAGTGATTTGAGCTCAGGGTCTGTGCCTCTTTTGTACTCTCCCATGATCCCTAGCACAATGGCAGGCACACAGGAAGCATCTACCGTGTTGGTGAATAAATCAGTGAATGAATAAACAAACGAAGCATATTTGAAGAAGCTCCTGGAATTCTGTTCTTAAGGAAGGAGAGAGCCCCAAACTAGGTCAGGGGAAAGCCAGCCCTGTCTCTCCACCCTAGTCTGGCTTTGGGGAGACCTCAGACACCCTCAGCATGGCCGGGGAGCGGTGTGCCTGCTCCCCAGCCTTGGAGAGCTGGGAAGAGAGAGGGAGACACAGGGCCCAGACCAGATGCCGATGGGGTGGATGCTGGGGTCCCTGAGGGGGGACCTTGGCATTGGCCTCCCTCATTATATTTTTGTTTATTTTTCTGTTTGTGCCCAATTACCTCAGACAGTGCCCCACGCTGGCTAAGAAATGTGAAAACAGCTAAAGACGAAATAAAGCAAAAGCAAAAAACAAGGAAAAGAGGGTAAACAAAGAGAGAATTCACCTTTCATTCGCCTGCAAAGTCCTCGGTTGGGGAATGAAGTTAAGACACAAAAGCTTTGCAACAACAACATTGTGGGGGAAGGCACAAGAGGGAAGCCGAACAGCCATTAAAGCAATTAAGAAAAGATTAAGGTCGCTTGTGGTGGAGAGAGAGAGAGAGACCCATTAATCAATAGGCCAGAAATCACAGCAGGCTACAAAATTATAAGACCAGGCAAACTGGAGAACACACAGGCTTACCTCAACCAAGATGCCTGAGTAACTCAAAAGCAGAAACGTTATATTCATTTCTCAGGCTTGGGGGAAAAATGCTTCTTAGGGGAACCCTTTCCTTTTAATCAGCTAATGGGGCATCCTGAGGTGGGGGTGAGATCCACATTGATTTCAAGGCAAATTCTAAAGCATCATGGTCTAAAGAAGAGTTCGTAATAATGCATGACACCAATGTGACTGGGTTGGAGGGAACATCATAGCAGAAACCTATGTGATAATATTAGAAAGGATCTTAAAACTCCCTGGGGGAGGTTATATTATTGTTCTCAAATATGTGCAGCCCCTTCCTAGGAGGACCTACATCCCTGCCCCATTGGCAGTGGGCTTAGCTGTATGACTTGCTTTGGCCAGTGATATATATGTCACTTCCCCACAGAAGTTTTAACAGCCAGCACACTGTTTGCCCTGGGCTTTTTCCCCTTTGCAACAACAAACCCAAAATGTTCTAGACGGAGTCTGTTTCCTCATTTCTGCATCCCAAAGTGAAGCCAGGGTGGGGCAAAGACTCAGCGGACTGGCAGACGACATATATTGTGAGCAAGAAATAAACTTTATCATTTGACACTACTGAGAAATGGGAGGGGATGTTTGTTACAAAGCCTATCCTGACTGATACATTTCCTTGCAACATGTCACTGATGCATGGAACCTTCAGTGGTTCCCTATTTCTTACAGGATAAATCTCAAACTTTTGGTCCTGACATCGAGAATGTCCCTTGCCCCCACTCATCAGAGTGTTCACCATTCCCTTCATGTACCCCACAGTCTTGCCTGACTTCTTTTCTCACTCTGCCCCAGATACCTTCTTGGGCAAGTTTTGGTGAAGAAGGTCTCCTGGGTTAAGGGATCTGAGTTACTCAGGCCTTTGATCCTGCCCTCTCTGCTATGCCCTCTGTGAAACCATATCTAATCACACCAGCTCAAAAGCCATCTCTGGACTGACCACTCTAGTTCATGATCATATCATTCAAACAACATTTATTTTGATTTAACAAATATTGAAACATATGTAGTGCTTGCTGAGTGACAGGTACTATATTTGTAGCTTTGTGTAAATTAGCACATTGAATTCTCACATGACCCTATTATTCCCATTTTACAGATGAGGAAATCGGGGCAAAAAGAAGTTAAATAAATTCATAGAGCCAGCAAGTGCCGGGTGAGGATTTAAACCCAGGGCACTTGGGCTCCCTGCCTTTAAGCTCTGCAGCGCACTGCCCCGTATGCTCCTGCACTATCTTGCATGTGGCCTGGGTTACCTCCCCAACAAGATGGTAGGGCTCTGGAAGGCAGGGAACCTTTCTAGATCTCTTATCTTCCCTGGCATTGAGCCCCAGAGCTGGCCTGCTAGCTCCCTGCCAAGATCTGTTAGTTGATTAAAAATTCAATGGGTCACTTCGTTTCATCCATTTCTTTGCCTCCAGATAGAATAGAAGTGAAGCCATCTCAGAGAAGGTATCTTCTCTAGAAGGGCTGTTACACTGTAGGGGAGGTGTCTTGATGTCTGGTTCAAGTCTGTCCTGCTGCAACATTATCTTGTTTTCCTTTGTTTCAAGCTTTATAGCAGGATGAGCAGCTCTTAGAGTAATAACTATTATTTTATTAATCATTATTTAGATCATTATTTTATTAATTCCTTCCTTATTTGAACTCTGCCTTGTTCTCCCCAAAATATATGGTGGCTAATAAGGAACCATAAAATACAACAGAATACACATAAAGAGTGAGAAAGGATGACCAAAATACACTGTTAAATAAAGAAAAAGCACATTGCAGGAAAGTGCGTACTTTGTTAACCATTTATAGAATTCATACAAAAAATTAATCTACTCACATATTTCTATAATTTCTTTAATTTATTAAGATTAAAAAAGAAAGGTCTGAACTAAAGATAGTGGACACTGCTAGGGTTGGGGGCTAGGAAATAGTCCTAGAGAAGGATGGTGGGCATTTCCACTTTCTGTGTAATGTTTTATTGACTTGCAGCAAATATAACAGAATATTAACAGTTGTTAGTTTTGTATGGCAGGTACCATATATAGTATTATTTTATGTGCTTTAATTTTGGAAGAATATCTCAAAGTTGTACTTACTTGCTCTATGAGCCACTAATTGGATCTCATTGGATCTCTAAGGTCTCTAAAGGGCAATATAAAGGAAGGAGCCAGGTCACTTCTATCATTCATGAGTGTCCCCAAGTGAAAACATATCCAGGCTTTGGAGGAGTCCAGAACCTGGTACTGAGAACCCCAGAAGCTATGCTGGTTCCAGAGTGTCTGGGGGAGGGTGGTCACAGCAGGGGGTTGGGAGTCTGAGAGCGTGTGTGTGTGTGTGTGTGTGTGTGTGTGTGTGTGTGTGTGTGTGAGAGAGAGAGAGAGAGAGAGAAATTGGAGGAGGGAGCTATCTGTTACAGATCTGCATAGGTGTAGCTCTTCGCCTAAGTTGTCTGTTCGAATGACTCCGGTGGGGACCACCCTCGGCCCTGCTGCTGGGGGAGGTCAGGGACAGTCTCCTCGTGATGGCCCTGCCACCGGCCAATGACTCAGTTTTTAAAATGGCATCACAGCAAGGCCCAGTTCATAAAGCAATTCTTCAAGGAGCCCCACTTCTGTCGGGCAGGCCCCAGCTCTCTGCTCACCTGGCCTGGGGTTTTCAAGCCCCTGGAAGAGTAAAGGAGCCGTATGTCCTTAAAGCAAAGAAATGCAAACTACTCCTGCCCTTGGCCAAGCCTGCAACCATCACAGGGAGGAGGTGAGGTGGGGATGGTGCTGCCTGCAGGTACCTGGGAGGGTCACCAACGTCTTCCTGCCCTTGTGAGGGAACAGCAGCCAGCTGAGAGCAGAGGAGACTGGGGACCCACCTCTCTAGACGGCCAGCCCTCCTCCTCTGGAGGTGGGCCCGTGGAGACTCACTTTCCTGCCAGGTTTTTCCTCAGAAAGCATTTGAAATTGGCTCCAGCACCCAAACGCATGGTGATGCAGGCACCCAGGATCAGCTCCAGGTGAGGCCCAGTAGTCTAGCCTGAAAAACATGGAAGGCAGGTGTAACCAAATATCCAGCTCCCACACCCCCTGTCAAAAAAGAATTCAAGAATGTTTGCCCAGACGGGCCACACTTCCTGGTGCGTCCCCTGGATGCCCTGCTTGGGAAACGAACCCCCTGTAATCTCATGAAGTGTGAAGCTGACATTTTCCAATCAGTTAATGTGGCTTTCAGAAGAGTCGCTCTCTCCCTTCCTTAGGGCAATAATTAGCAAAGAGAACCAATTGCCTGTTCAGAACCCTTAGTCCCTAAACAGCCATACTTCAGAGCCAAGGTTTTGGAGCCAGAATCCAGTCCCGCTACTTGGTAGGAGGCACATTCCTTCAGCTTGCTAAGCTTCAGCTTCCTCATCTGTAAAGTGGAAATAATCTTAATAATGTACTTGCCTGGGTTGCTGTGGGGGAAACGCCCATTTGCTAATCATAAACGTTAGTATTATTATTATTTATGTGGGTGATGGTAGCATTTCTACCCATAAGTTCTTCCCCCTGCCTTCTATCCTCCAGACAGATCTTAATTCCTTTGTCACTTGACCCTCCAGTGCTCCAACTGCTTTAATTGATTTGATACCGAGCAGAGAGCTGTCTCACCTCTTTGGAGCGATGCGAGCTTCAATCTGGTCCTTGAGACAGTTTCCTGGGTCAGTCGGTTTGGGGGGTTCTGAGGTGTGTATCACTGAGAGGCAGGACCCTCGATTCTGTAGCTGCCTTCTGGAAAGGGCGTCCCCTTCTCCCTCTCTCTCCCCACTCCCCCTGCCATCTCCAGGGGAGAGTGAAAATTGGGAGTCAGCTCATGCTGAAGGATGGGCCTTGAGAAACGTTCTCTTAGCTCTTGCTTTGGGACAAGGGTCTGTGAGCCGAGAAGGGCTGGTGGTTGGATTGGTCAAGTTCTGTGGAACAAGACAAGTTATTTCTGAGGTGATAAGAGAGACTCATGGGCCTTTACAAAGAGGGAAAAGAAAAGGCCTACTGGCCATTGCGGGGGAGGGTGCCCAGGGACCCTCACTAAGCCCCTGACTCACGGTAGGGCTGTCCTCATTAGCATGCCGGCACTCAGGGCCCCTGGGAGCCACACTTGATGGATTATCCGGAGCTAAGAGTAATCCCAAAATCCATGGTCACAGGCTCCAGGAACAAAAGAGAGCTGGGAATTGGGTGGGTAGGGGGAAGGGGCGCTGAGTACCAGACAAGCAAATAATATTCCTATTCTAGTGCAAAGATTCTCAAACTGTTTTTGTTTAAGGACCCCTTTTCACTCTTAAAAATTACTGAGGACCCCAAAGAACTTTTTATTTATGTGGGTTATAGCTGATACTTTGATTATATTGATATTTACTGTATTAGAAATTAAAACTGAGAAATGTTTAAAATGTTTATTCATGTATTTTTAAAATCACCGTACTAAGCCCATTACATGTTAGCATACATAGCATGTTTTTATGAGAAATAGCTATATTTTCCAAAGCCAAAAAAATCAATGAGAAGAGTGGCATTGTTTTGCATTTTTGCAAATCCCTTTAGTGTCTGGCTTAATAGAAGACAGCTGGATTCTTGTCTCTGCTTCTGTATTCAGTCTTTTGTGATATAAGACATTATGGAGCTTCTGGAAAACACCAATGTGCACTCCTGAGAGAATGAGAGTGAAAAAGGCAAATCATATCTTAGTATTATTTTGAAAATCATTTTGACCCAGGGGTCTCCAAACCATACTTTGAGAACTGTTGTTCTCGTGAACAATGGAAATAACCCTTCTAAGGTTCCAGAAGCGTCTTTTAATTTTGTAGCTTCTCCTCTCTTTACTCTCTACCTAACCCTGGTCTGTATCTTAGCCTTTTCACAGAATAAAAACCCTACCAATGTGCCAGGCACTGTGCTAAATGTTATAGAGACACAAAGAAGAAAGAGCCAAAAGCTGGGGCTGGAGTTCAGCTCTGTGTCGCCCTAGGCTCAGAGGATGCGGTGCTCAGCCTACAAGTGAAGGAGAAACCTTGGCTCCTTCCGGGGTGGACCGGAGGGAGACACACACAACACGGTTAAAGAGCCCATCAGTGCGGCCGGTGATGCGCTGTGTGGGCTGAAGCAATCAGAGAAGTCTTCATGGAGGAGGCGGGATTAAGAGTCTAATATGAGGGACTTCCCTGATGGCACAGTGGTTAAGAATCCACCTGCCAATGCAGGGGACACGGGTTCGATCCCTGGTCCAGGAAGATCACACACGCTGCGGAGCAACTAAGCCCGTGGGCCACAACTACTGAGCCTGAGCTCTAGAGCCCGCAAGCCACAACTACTGAGCCCACGTGCCCCAACTACTGAAGCTTGCAGGCCTAGAGCCCGTGCTCTGCAACAAGAGAAGCCACCGCAATGAGAAGCCCGCGCACCACAACCAAGAGTAGTCCCTGCTTGCCGCAACTAGAGAAAGCTGCCCGTGTGCAACAACGAAGACCCAATGCAGCCAAAAAAAAAAAAAAGTCTAATACGATCTTCCTGGCACCTTAGAGCCTGAGAGAAGGGCAGGGCTGAGTGGTAGTGAACTTGAGAGAGATAAAGGAGACTAGCCTGATGGATAAGGGTGCTAGGAGAGAAAGCATAGCTGATGGCAAAGGGAACAAGAAACTGCAGGTCAAAAGCGGGGCTCCTGCATGCGGGACCCTGCATGGGCCTGGCCACTTTCTCCAGGCTGCAGACTGTGAGCTATTGTGGATCGGCGGAGCCTCACTGGCACCTCCTGTAACAGCTCCCCAAATGCTGCCCTGCCATTAGAATCTGGACTGTGAGGACGCTCAGGACCCCACCATGAGGTTGGGTCCCTCAGCCCTGGGTTCTGGAGGCCACATGCCCTCAGGGGCCCACTCACCTTCCTCTCTGACCCAGTTAGCTAAGTCCCTGGCTAGTACGAGGCTCCTGGTTTCTGCATTTAAGGCCCGCATTCTTTCCATTGCACTGCTCACTTCCCTGGATAGCTATGGAAATAGAGAGAAAAGAAAGATAGAAAGAAAGAAAGAGAGAGAGAGAGAGAGAGGGAGGGAGGGAAGGAGGGAGGAAGGAAGGAAGGAAGGGGGGAAGGAGGGAAGAGGAGGGAGGGGGGAAGGAAGAAAGAAAGGGGAGAGAAAGAGAGAGAGAGGGAAGGAGGAAGGAAGGCGAGGAAAAGAAATGATGCAGTTAGACAAGAATAATCTTTAAGTCCTTTCTGGCTCTGGAGTTTGGCAAATCTTGTTTAAAATGTGCTAAATGCCTGCCCAGTACTCTGGCAAAACTCTTGTTCATCACGTCCTAGTGAAGTGTCTGTAGACAAGGGAGCTCCTTCGGTGGACCTTCCCCTGCATCATCGTCCAGAAGAGCGAGACCCCAGAGATGCAGCTAACGCTATAGCATTTTTTGAAGATGCAGCTGGGAAAAGCTTGAACACTTCTCTATAATGACACAAGAACCAGAAAACGAGAAGCTTCCTTACCCTGGTGAGACTGTAAACCTCTCCCTCATTGTCCTTTCTCTTTCTGCTGCTTCATCCTTGCGTCCCCAAGAGTCAGGCACGACTTCCGGCTGGAGAGAAGGACCCATATCGCCCTCTTCATATCTCCTGGTACAAGGCCTAGGGCCACCTATTATCAAATGAGTAGTCAGTGGTACATAAAGGAGTACAATAATGTAGTATAGGTAAGAGTGATGGGATCAGGCAAGTGTGGGGATGTGGAGGATTAATGAATTAGGGACCAAACTGGAGTGGATGGAGAGCCTCAAGAAGGCCGGAATGAAGCTAATTGAAGATCTGCTTCCCATAAATCAACTGCCTGCCCCTGGAGACTCAAGTCTGTGTGGGCCATAATATGCAGATTGGTGGGAGAGCCATCCTCCTCAAAGGCTGGAGAGAGCCACTGTTTCGTGGAGCAAGGTAAGACAGAGCAGCTTGAAGGAGAAATAGATCAACGGAACAGTGGGGGCCATTTGCTTTCTACCTTGTTCCTCTTTCTCCGGGCTCTGTGGTCTCTGATTAGCTCTGTGACTTGCTGGGTGATTTAACAGATTTCCTTTTTTAAGCTTACTGACAAGGAAGGTCCAAACTTCCAATAAACCAGCTGTAGAAAGCCAGCCAGGACCAAAGGAGGGAGCCACAAGGGGGTTTGTGAAAGCGCAGCTCTCTGGGGAAGCTGCAAAGATTTGTGTGTTAGTAATTCTCTTTCCAAATGCTTCCTGCTGCCCTCTGGCCAGCCCTGACTTACCCCAGAGGGCAGTGGGACTTTGGCCAGAGGAGGGAGATGGGGTACAACCTGGGTGGGAGGCAGGAGCAGTGGCCTAAACCTTGGTCGTTGTTAGGAGCCCAAACCCTGGGAGAGGGGCCAGGCCACGTCGGAGAGAGGCCCACAGTCCCGAGCCCAAGTTGCTGGAGGACTCGCTTGTTCTTATGCCCATCAGATGCTTTTACAAAGGAGACTTGGGTCCAGGGTAGAGTCTTGACTTGCTGGGGTGGAGCCGATTCTCCTGTCCACACCCACCTCCTTCTGTACACGCGTGATCCTTCAACTGCTGTTCTGCGGGAGAGATGATGCCAAATGTTGCTCTTGGTGTGGGCAAACAGGCCTCCTCATACACTGCTGTAGCAGTGGAGATGGGTGACCTTTGGGGGTATATACGATAAAGCCTTCAACAAGTATATGCTTTATCTGGGCAGCTGCATTTCTTGGAATGTATTGACAGGAAATAACCAAATCGTGTCCAAAGGTGAGAGTACAACGATCTGCTTATTGCACTGTTGTTTATAACAGCACCAGAACCCTAGAGAAGCCCTAATCACCCACTGATGGGGTAGGTTAATAAATGAGGGTACAGTCATGCCTTGGAGTAGTATGCAACCATTCCAGATGATGCTCTGGGCACATATATATCACCAGGGACATATAGTCACAATATATTTTTAGATGTTAAGTGGCAGGTTACAAAAGAGCATTGCATACTATGATTCCATTTTTTTTTTTGGTAAATAAATACCACATATATGAATGACAAAGGTCTAAAAGGATATATATCAAAATGTTGACAGTGGTCATCCAGCAAGAGGGGTCTCAGGTGGTTCTTTTCTTTTTCCTTAATTGAACTTTCTAAATTTTGTATAATGAGTATATACTTGAGCAATTTTTTTTTTAAATGAACAAAGAGAAACTTTCTTCCAAATTCTTTAAACTTTGGGTTTATTTATTTATTTATTTATTTATTTATTTATTTATTTATTTATGGCTGTGTTGGGTCTTCGTTTCTGTGCGAGGGCTTTCTCCAGTTGTGGCAAGCGGGGGCCACTCTTCATCGCGGTGCGCGGGCCTCTCACTATCGCGGCCTCTCTTCTTGCGGAGCACAAGCTCCAGATGCGCAGGCTCAGTAGTTGTGGCTCACGGGCCCAGTTGCTCCGCGGCATGTGGGATCTTCCCAGACCAGTGTTCGAACCCGTGTCCCCTGCATTGGCGGGCAGATTCTCAACCACTGCGCCACCAGGGAAGCCCTGAGCAAATATTTTAAAGGCCAAGGTGGAGGAAACTGGGTTTGTGGCTGAGGGTGAGCCAGGTATGGTTCTGTCACCAGTCAGGTTCTAACTTGCCTGTTTCTGATTGTCAAATGCAGCAAAGCAGGACAGACTTCACTTTCCAGAAAGATCTTCAGGAGACAAAATCTCCTAACACAGCACAGGCAGCTCCGGGAGAGGGTCGAGCCCAACTCGAGAAAGCCTTCAGCATATATTCAGGGTGTCAGAGCCCCCCTACTCTTCCTCCTAGAAAGAGGAAAAAGCCCACCAGGGCAGGGGTCCTGAAATCACTTGCCCCACTGCCTTCAGGGGAAGCCCTCCCAGCTTCTCATCATGCTACCCAGGTAATGGGCAGGGGGCATGTGAGAACGGCAGGTGGTGAAAGAGAATAAATTGCATAACCTGAATTTGTCTGATGTTCCAGTAGAGAAAATCTTCTGATGAAGATTTTCATCAGAAGCATTAAAAAAAAGTTTCTGAATACAAAAAAAACAACAACAACAAACCCCCCTGTGTCTGTCTCTTAACTTTTTCATTCCTCCATCAAGGAGTAAGGAAGACAGACATCTCTAAGGCATCCCACCTTTTTACTTGTGTTAATTTAGGTAACATGTGGGATAAAATCATTGGTGAAACAATTAATAGTTACCTTCCACATGCATTGCACATTCAGGTCTGTGTCTCCTAAGCATATTGCAGTAGATACCTCCTCCCTCTCTGAGATTCTTTCCCTCCCCCCCAATTTTGTTGAGATGTAACCCTGTATTAGTTTTAGGTGTATGACATAATGATTTTATATATGTATATAGTGAAATGATCACCACAATAATTTAGTAAACATCCATCACCTCACACAGTTACACATTTTGTGTGTGTGTGATGAGACCTTTTAAGATCTACTCTCCACAAATAAGTGAGGTCATACGGTATTTGTCTTTTTCTGTCTGACCCTCTCTGAGATTCTGATGGATTAAGTAGCAGCTCAAGAATCAGCAGCCAAGTGTGAAACAGAATACAGCTTTAAGAGTGTCTGAGGCAATACTCGATACCCACCCCCCAGCAGGGCTCTGATAACAGCAGGGCTGGAGAACTGGTTTAGGCTTCAGATCAAAGTGGCAACTGCTCCTCCTTTTCCCCCAGAACCTAAGAGTGCAGTGCTAGGAAAGGTCAATGCACATTTGTAGAGAAAAAAGAGCAAGACAAAATAGTTAATGTGCCAGGGCTGCTAATGCCCAAGTGATAAGCTGACTGGGTATCCCAGACCCCAGGGCCACGCTGATGTGAAGCAGGAAGTAAAAGAGGAAGTGGGCAGGTGTCCATGAGCCCTTCATGTACGGTGACCGCCAGGCTCTAAGAGCTTCCCCTCCTCCTGTGGGGAGAGAGCCTGTACCGTGAGCACGAAGTTCCCCCCACACCCTCTGGGTGGGAAGAGAGCTCAGAGATGTTCTGTCCTCGCTGCAGACAGAGGCAGAGGCGTGCAGGGCAGAGGGGAGAAGTTTCCTCTCTTGCCAGCAGGGCCACACCTGAAAGGACTGAAGGTTGCCCTTGAGACGTGACCTCATTCAGCCCCACCTTGGGTCCAGACCGTCCCTAATCTCTGCTGTTCTGAGGTTTATCTGCCTGGCCTCGGAGGGACCTTGCAGAGGTCACCTTCCTGCCTGGAGTTGGCTCAGCCTTGTTCTTCCATCTCCCTAGATTGACCCGTCTGTGCCATAGGAATGCTGAAATCGCTCCCTGGAACACCCTCAAGCCACTCGAGACCTCCCTGAAGGAGGCAGTAGTCCTTGGTTGCCAACTCTGTTCCTCCTCCTGAAGGGCTAATGAAAGACAGTAGAGATTTCAGAGAGGAGAGGACGGCTTGGGCCAGAGGTTGGGCTGAACTTTTCTTCCCAGAAGACAGACCTAAACCTCAAAATTAAGTTTCATAAATGACTTGTCCACTCTCTCCTTTACACAATGAGGCAACATGGAAGATTAAATAAGGATCGCTAATACCATCCAGTTTCCTCATATTTCAGAATATGGCCTGAGGTATGAAATGACTAAAGATAACCGTTCCCTTTTCTGGGCACTGAGTTCTGCCCACAGGCCCTCGGAAGGAGCAGGTTTAGATGGCCGTGACTTGCCTTATCTTACCCTTCCCTCCCTCCAGCTGCAGCTGATTGGGCCAGGGATGGCACTTGACTTAGGAGAAGCTCATTCAAGCTGGTGAGCTCAGCCTATCAGGGGCCCCCTTGCATATGCAAACTAGGGTATTTGGGAGTGGGCATTTGAGATAAAGCCCATGTAGAAGGGCAGTTGGAATTAATGCCAGGGCAGATTCAAGCCACATGCAAGCCAGAAATAGAGGGGAGTTAGAGGGGCAGGGGAAGCAGAGCAAGATGGTCTGCAAAGAGAATAAAGCAGACTGGGAGAGAGAAACTAAGGATAAGAAAAAATGGGAAGGGAGGGAAGGAGGATGGAAAGAGGGAAAGACAGGTGCAGAGATGGAGAAACACAGAGGGCTGGGTAGGGGAGGGGAGGGAAACTTTTTGGCTCCCCAGGGCTTCCTCATCACCAGCTTCAGTTTCCAAGAGGCCTGAATTTCCTCTATTTCTATAAGATGCTTCCATATCCTTTTAGTGCTCGGCCCTCTCTTTAAGTTTCTCTTTCTCGCAGCCACTGAGTACTGATCCCAACCCTGACCTCGCCACTGTAGCAGGAGGGGGCTCTTGGAGAGGGCTGGAACCTGCCGCTGGACGTGTCTCATGAGTGGAACAGGCACTTGAGGACAGAGCCAGTTGCAGGGACTAAATGAAATCATGGGCAGGTTACACATGGAAGTCTCGGCAGATGAGCAATTGGCATCTGAAAAGAGAATTGGCAGAGAACTGGGTGTTTGGGCTGAGAGACAAGAAACAGCAGGAAGGGAGAAGGGAACTGGCCAAGTCAAAGCAGCGTTCTAGTTCTGAAACACTGGAAGGAGACTCACGGGAGTGGATCCCATAACCTGAATTGGGAGCCAAGATGGGCTAAGATCTTGGGCCTTATCCTCTAAAGACAGGAAAAGAAGATCTCTCAAAAAATGATAAAGAACATCTTTGTAAGTGTTTCCAAAAGCCCCACACAGTTTGTCTTTATGTAAAGGAGTTGCTATCACCAAACCACTTCCTGCCAGCTTTGGAAAACTCCAACTCCAAAGTGCCTGGGGCCTCTGTCTCCCTCCACGAATCCCTTATCCTATTCATGGTCAATTCTCATTATTCATAGGTGTTATGTTCTGTAAAGTCACCGTAAGCACTGAATTCACAAATACTGAGCCATTGCTACTAGGGGATATGAGGGGTTAGGCTCCTGCGAGCCTCTGCTCACATTTCCATCAGTTGGTGAGTACCACATAACCTTGGTTTATGTGGTTCTATTCAAAGATACCCTATTTATTTATTTATTTGTTACTGAAGTATAGTTATACTTGATTTACAATGTTATGTTATGGTGATTCATTAACATTGCACTCATGGCCAATAGCACCATAACTCACGCCCGAACAAAGCTTAACTAACACATATATTCTCTCCGTAAGGCTCATCACAGCCTTCTTGCCCTTAGGAACGCTAGAGAGCACAACTCAACATCCATGACACTTGCGAACTTTCCATTCTTCTGAGCCTTGCTACGCACTATATCTGCTCCTCTGAGTATCATTTCCAACCCTCCCTTCCCAACACCCTTTCTACAACTTGTGGAACCCCCAAATTCCCTGACACCAGGTGAACATACCCATTTTTCAAGCTCAGCTCCAGCACCACCTACTTGGGGAAGCTTTTGCTGAAAACCCAGATAGACTTAGGGTCTCCCTCACAAGTCCTTGCTGTATTATCACTGAACCCTTATCACACTGGTGGTGTCATTGTTTATGGGTACCCCTCCTCAAAATGACAAGAGCTCTTTGGGGGAAGAGAGTATTATTCCTTATTAATTTTTATAGCCATAGAGCCTAGCACAGTACCTGGCTCTTAATAGTTACTCGGTAAATATCTGATGAAAGAATCAGAGAATCAGGCAGGAAGCCCAGTTACAAAAGTCTACCCTGGGCTAGTAGCAACTGGAGACTTTCTCTGACTCTCTGCAACTTTACCTACTAATGATCAGACTTGGTCCTATCCGAGGCTGAGCTTACAGGAAGGGATCTAGCCCAGAAAAGACAAGTGAAGCCTGGGCAGGGCCTGGAAGTGTTCATCATTGTAGACAGGTGAGCACAGGTAACCACTAACTTTCAGTGGAGGAGCATCCATGGCCACTCACAGCGTGGACAGCCAAGTTCCAGGCCTCAGATGGTCAGCTGAGCTGGTGAGGTGTCAGGGAGGTGTTCCAGCTGGAAACAGAAGGAGATGCATGTGTACAACTGCACTTACTTACATAAAAGTGCTGAGGAATAATTTGCTTCGTTAACATGACACCAAAACTTCTAATTGTAACACTGGGTCAATTAAATAGCTTAGACAACAAGCCATGCATAAAGATCATTGCTTTCCTAACTTTCTGTCTCCGTCTTTTTACTAGTTTACCCCCTGGCCACTATATTTTAAAAGATACAGTCCATCAAACAAATGGCATTTTATATATTTATTTATTTTAAAAATTTCATTGGAGTATAGTTGATTTACAATGTTGTGTTAATTTCTGCTGTACAGCAAAGTGATTCAGTTATACATATCTATTCTTTTTCATATTCTTTTCCATTGTGGTTTATCACAGGATGCTGAATATTGTTCCCTGTGCTATACATTGTTGTTTATCGATTCTATATATAATAGTTTGCATCTGCTAATCCCAAAATCCCAATCCTTCCCTCCCCCACCCCTCCTCCTTGGCAACCACAAGTCTGTTCTCTCTGTCTGTGAGTCTGTTTCTCTTTCATAGATATGTTCATTTGTGTCATATTTTAGATTCCAAGTATAAGTGATATCATATGGTATATGTCTTTCTCTTTCTGACTTACTTTGCTTAGTATGATAACCTCTAGGCCCATCCATGTTGCTGCAAATGGCATTATTTCATTCTTTTTTATGGCTGAATAATATTCCAGTGTGTGTGTGTGTATACACACACACACACACACACACACACACATATATATATATCTCATATCTTCTTTATCCATTCATCTGTTCATGGACATTTAGGTTGTTTCCATGTCTTGGCTATTGTAAATAGTGCTGCTATGAATATTGGGGTGCATGTATCTTTTTGAATTATGGTTTTGTCTGGGTATATGCCCAGGAGTGGGATTGCAGGATCATATTGCAACTCTATTTTTAGTTTCTTGAGGAACCTCCATACTGTTTTCCATAGTGGCTGCACCAATTTACATTCCCACCAACAGTGTAGGAGGGTTCCTTTTTCTCCATACCCCCTCCAACGTTTGTTAACAAATGGCATTTTAAATAACTCCTTTCCCATTGTTATTAAACAATTAGAACTGCCAGTCAAGCTCTGACCACTGAGAAATGCCATGTGGACTTACTCTATTCCAGCCAAAAGTAGACGCTTGATATTTACTCTGCTTATGATAGTTAAATATATGACTTCTACATGGATTTTACAATATTGAGATAACTTCAGCATACCGTTTATTAAGAGTTTCATTAGCCTCTCTTTGGAAACCTCAGATTGAGAGTAGCTGACATCAACGTCTGAATTCACCAGTGGCTTAACGCTGACTCCTAACATGAGCCAAAGTGTCAGCAGTTAAATCCAGGAGTGCCAAGGCCCCTATGTATTGGGATCATTGGCTTATGTGTCAGCCTCTCCTACTCTTCTTCCACGGTGAGCATGTTGATGACAAGGGCCTTACTCTGCTCATCTTGGCATACCTGGTGTCTAGAACATTGCTGGGGACACAGTAGGAGCAGAACAAGTGTTTGTTGAGTGAAAAAATGACTAAGGAAATGAATGACTTATGGGCCCCATTCAAGGCCCTTGATCACTTAGACCACATAGGCCTCACCCTCCTCAACTCCCAGAACACTTCTTACCTTGGCTGGGTAGTTGACACTTAGCCACACTTTCACATCACATTTTCCCTTTTATCCTGTGGCCATTTGTCTCCTGGAGTGTACTAACTCTGAGGGGCTAGTCTTGGCCTTCCCCTGTAGGCTCACTAGTTCCTTGTAGGCAGCCTGTACCCTCTACAGCATTCAGTAAATATATATGGAGCTCATGAGTCAGTTGGTGTAAATTATGAGGTACCTAATGGGAACACTCTTCCAGGTGCTGTGGGCCATTCAGGCAGAAGCCATGGCTCCTTCTTATAGGAGCTTGCACAATAAAAAGAGTGAGAAATTGACTAAGAGAATGACGGAAGCCTATTGCAGACAGGAACCCACTTTTTTTTTTTTTTTTAAATGGCTGTGTTGGGTCTTTGTTGCTGCACGCGGGCTTTCTCTAGTTGCGGCGAGTCGGGGCTACTCTTCGTTGAGCTGCAAGGACTTCTCATTGCGGTGGCTTCTCTTGTTGCGGAGCACAAGCTCTAGGCGCTCAGGCTTCAGTAGTTGTGGCACGTGGGCTCAGTAGATGTGGCGCACGGGCTTAGTTGCTCCACGGCTTGTGGGATCCCTCCGGACCAGAGCTCGAACCCATGTCCCCTGCGTTGGCAGGAGGATTCTTAACCACGGCGCCACCAGGGAAGTCCCAGGAACCCACCTTTTTAGCTACCCCAAGGCTCAGGAAAGATAGGTGTGTTGGGGTCCAGGGAAAAGCCAGCAGCCAGAGGTGAAAAATCACTGAACAATGCCTGGGAGATGGGTTCATCCAGGCTGCTTGGTATACCTGGGAAAAAGGAAACCTTACTCCAGAATGCATCGCCTGGATGGATCTGCTTTTAGTGCATGCCCCCCAGAGAGTCTCTTCCTCACGTGCCTGGAATGTTTGGCCTTGTTATAATAAGCGATTTCCCATCAAGGAAACATTTCAGTCCCTGCTTGATGAGGTTGGTGGTCTCTAATTTTGCTCTCTTAAAACACCACCCTCTCACACCTGCATCTACCCCTCCTCCCCCCAGTCACCAAAGGAAAACCCACCAAGTCACTTGGGTACCAGCTTGTGGCAGCCTTTTAACCCTCCCCTTCCACATCCTTGCCTTCCTCCTGCCCTGCAAGGGCAGCTGCCGCCCTAGTAGAAATACGGAAGGCAATTTGTGCGGCGGGTACAGCGTTTTAGCATACTGAGTGGTCCAAATATTTAAATATCTATGATATAGGAAGCGTGGAGAACATTAAAAACCACTTTCTCCCTGCTGATTGCAAGAGAGGAAATACACACAGTGCCTGTTCTCCTGCACGGTTGCAAAACTGCTGGCCTAATCATATTGCCTATGTAAAGCACCTCTCCCGCCCCCTCTAGTCCGGTTTTAGGTTGCATTTACTGTAAACAAAGATGTATTTTGGGGGGGCGGTTGGATTGAGTTTATTGTTTATGTAAATCTCTTAGAATGTGACATAGCAAGATAGCTTCCTATGTTGCGTTGATCCACATTTTAGGCCAACAGCCAAAGTATTTTATCTTTTCCTTCATTATAGTGATCTTCCAATTAGCCGTGGTCTGTAATACCCTGATTTTGGTGGCAGTGGTTTGGACAGGATTGTTTGATAGTTCTGCTCGAGAGGCAAAATAAGGGGCCTTATTATAGAAGTGCAGAGGTTGTGTGGGAGCTGAGTTCTGTTGCAAAGTTTGCCGATAAGGGGAAAACCGGCCCTTAAGCGTCCATTCTGTTCTGTATATTAACACTTCTAATCTGCACTGCTGATAAAACTGCAAGCCATTTGCCTTTGGAGGAATTAGTTCTGCCTCACTTGTGTAACCAGGCGATGGTGATTAACCTTTAAACTGTCCAATATTCCCAGCAGCCTCCTGCTCCAGATTAGAAACTATTTAGTTATGACCAAGTAAATTAACAACACTCCCTCCTCTGAAGAATGAGATTTGGAAGGTGGGTGCATTTTAAGGTGGAATTGTGTTTTGAATTGGTGAGCCATCCTTCTAAGGTGCTTATTTCCTCCTTGTTGAAGTCGAGGCTGCCACACTGGGGGCAAAGGCTCAGCTGGGGGGTGGGGAGGCGGGAGAAAGGGGAGGGGGACCAGTTGTCCCGGTTGGGTTTGCAGATCTGAGATTTCATGGGCACAAAGGAAACCTGTCTGAGGTTTAGATTTCCTTCCCTGTTATCATCCAGGTTAAGAAAAGGACTTTAGCTCTCCTGCTAGACCCATGCCACGCTCGTGGTGGGATCGAGGGGTTGTTCCTAATGGAAAGATTAAGGAATAAAGAAAGTAGCTCCCTTACCACCCTACTCCCAATTTCTGCCTGGAGTTGGATGTCAGAAGAAGATGGCAACTAACTTTCATGTTCCAGACCCAGGGATCTGCCCACCGCGATTCCGTCTGCCCAGCTGAACTGCAGTCATTCTAACAATCCCGCTTCAGCTCTCTCCTGTCTGCCCATTTCAAACGTGTCATTTATCACTGGAAACATACCCTCAGTGGTGAGGGCCAGGCAATCATGTAATCATGTCATGCCTTAAATCCCCAAATTGTTGGTCCTCCCTGGATAACAAATAAAATGGAACAACAACCCTCACTACCACCACCCTGCCAGCACCCAATCCTGGTAGCAACCTTTTCTGTTTTACTAGTTTCATATTAGCTGCCTCCTTAAAAACTGCTAATCTAGATACTGCATTAGCAGGTTGTCAGTCAAGCTGCCATCCACGGTGAAGCCTTCTTCATATACCAATTTAAATCATTCATGGTCTTTTCTTTGGCATTATTCAAAAGATCATAATAATTTTCTTGTGCCCACAGCACAAAAAAATCAATTATTTCCCCACAAAGACTTGAAAGTACTTAGCGAGTACGGCAAGAAAAGCTGAGGGTGATATCAAATTGAAATTGCACTCATTACATACAACACAATTAGTTGCCACTAGCCTGGCCGGGCTTTAATTCTGAATGGCATATCTTTATTATTACAGAAACAAGCATGCAAATGGCATTGTTCAGGATTTGCCGAAATCAATAGGATATAGTGCTGTGTGTTTGGTGGCCACTGTCACTCACGCTGCTGTGGATGTGAGATAATGTGTGTGTTTGAATTAATGAAGGGAGCAGGCAACATCATAAGTGACACCCAAATAAAAGAAATGGGTACATGATATTTGTAATTATTCTACTTGTGTTTTTGTTGTAAATACTTGTGCTTTTTGTTTTTTAATCAAAGGATTAATTGCATTTTAATAAGGCATTATGATTTGCAGAGCTTTAGTTAATTAAAACTTGTAGTATATAATTATGAAGTGATGCTGAGATTTTCTAAAGATCACCCATATGTTCAGAATATGTATAATTTTTCTGTTAAGCAGTTACAATCTCTCCCCCCGCCTTTCTCCTTGGTCCCTCCCCTGCCACCAGAAGACATGGATGACTTACATGAAACGTTGGTGAATCGACAATTCCAGGTGGATTTCTCTAAGTGGCAACTAGAGCCCAGTTTAGGTTATTGCACAAATTAAAATGACTGTGAAGCAACACTCATGTGATAAACTGTGGCAGAAAACTTTCTTGTTGACACTTGCTTTCCAGTTAATCTTCCCAAGGTGCAACACTGTAGAGATCTGGAGAGTTGATGTGAGCTTTAAGTGCAAACATTGTGATTGTAGATCTGGGTGAGGTGGTGCCACTGAGAGTTAGACCCTGGTTGGTTCCCCAGGGGCCAGGACCCAATCCCAGGGGAGCCACTGAGCCCCGCCCTTGTCTTCTGAGACACACAAGAAAGAACTTATTGGGGAGGGGTGGGGTGGGCAGAGGGGATGCTGAATGACACAGGAGCTTGGAATTCCCGAGTGTTATCATATTAGTAATTCACAGTGGAATCCAGCCCAGAGACTTGTAATCGCGTTTCCTGTAGGTGTGTATTATGTGAAGGCTGATGGATTAATTGCTAGATAGATGGAATAGAGCTAAGGTAAAACATTATTAAAAAGTTTTAAAATCTTAACGTAACATTTTGAAGTTTGCTTTGGGGAATTTTTTCATTTCAGTCTCCTAGTTTTCCATTCTCTCTTGGATCAGGAGTCTTCGTTGTCTTCACAGAAGGAGGGATCTATTTGCTGAGAGCTTAGGATGTGCTTTGTTGAGGCCATGTGGACCTGTGATGGTGGACAGATGCAGGAGCTGGTGGCTGGGGCCCGTGTGGCCAGTGGTACGATGGATTGAGCTGACTTCAGAAGGCTGGACTCCATTTACCCTTTGGGACCAGTGTTGGCTGGGCACCCAAGGGCTAATTTTTCTCTCCCTCTAAAGCCCCAGAGGCTGCAACAAGGAGTATCAAGATTCCCCAGTCCCCCCAAAGTAACATGAAGAAGGATGATGTTGAAGGCAAGAGGATTCTACAGCGTTCGTGCTCCAAACCTGGTTTTCCAGGAGACCCTCAATAGTGCTCTGAGTAGGGTGGCCCAAAGCTGATTTAAAATCTAATATTATTGGGTTGGTCATGGCTTCCTATTTTAACTCTGAAAACCTAGAGCTTGAAAAGGTGGCTCATTCAAAGCTTGCTAACATATTTGCTCAGCAGCACAATGATGTGTGATGGAAAATAAACTCTTGTGGCTTGTTCATCCTATCAGCCGCGGCCTGCAGCAGGGAAAGAATGAGGGAAGGTCAGTCAATTATGTGTGGTAATCACCGTAAGCATATTATCTGAGACACAGATGTCTTCTATGACCCCACACGACATGGCTATTAACCTCGGAGCAATATAAAAATGTAGTGGGCTTGGGGGGAGGAGTGGAGGTAAGCCAGACTTTCTGTCTAGCCTTGTCCACAGGCTCAGGAGAAAAAAAAGAAAGTTGTGGACATGAAGACTGTTTGCAGGAACCCAGCCAACAATCTGACCCCTGCTTACCGGGGCCAGATCCTCATGCCGCTCCTTCCCGAGACCTTGCTGGAGGCCTAGTCAGGTGCGGAAGGACTTGCCTCATCTGAAAACAAGGCCAACAAATTGACTCGGGAGATACTGAGGACACACAATGGCCCTGGGATGCTACTTTCTGTTCACCAGAGGAAAGGAGAGAGGGAAAAGCAATTTGGGTGTTGAAATAAGTTGACCTCCAGTCTTGGATGGTAGTGGGCAGGGAAGACAATGGGGTCACCCAGGCATGTTGGGGTACCCAGCTGGGTTACCCAGGGGACCCAGACTGATGGAAATCAAGGTCGTTATACCTACCATGCTTTTACCCCCAAGTACAGATGGGATTCTGGTATCTCCCTGGAGAAGTTCGGCCAGAGCCTCCTTGCACGGGGCTGGGCACAAGGGTGATGTTCCAAGAAAGCAGTCGATGGGTTGTTAACTGGTCAAGGAGTGGACACACACACTTAGGGAAGCACCTGCCCTGTGAAACACCCTGGACTGGACCTTGAGGATTCAAAGTTAAATAAGCTAGCTCCTGCCCTCCAGGAGATTATGGTCCAGGGTGGGGGGTGAGGATGGGGGGAACCTTGAACTGGAATAAGTCCTGCCCTCATTTCCAAACATGTTAGGGCTGCTGGAGTAGGTCTACAGAAAGGGTTCCATGTGGAAGTGAAGAAGGAACTGTTCTAGGGGCTTGGAAATTTTTCCCAGAGTAAATGCCAATAATAACAACTGTCTTTGGAGGAACTTACCAGGAGCCGGGAGCTGTCCTGGGCACTGTCCCTGTCCCTGTGGTCTAATTCTCACAACCCTGTAAGCAGCACCGGACCTATCGTGAACTTGAGAATCAGAAGGGTAAGGCTACTATTTCCCAAGGTCTCACAGCTGGTTAGAGCTGAGACGGAATTCGGACCCAGTTGACTCCAAACTCCACTAAAAAAGAGGATGTATTTGCCTGGCAGGCGAGAGGGACAGCATTTCTGATTAATGGAGGAGGATAAACAAGGGCGCGAGGTGCTTCCAGGCTGTGCAGGGACAGCGGGGCTGGGGGCAGGCGGAAGGTGCATGACCAGGGAGCCAGCCAGGCCCCGTCCCAGGGCCTGGCGGCCCACGCCACAGGGTTTGGCTTCATCCCGTCAACAACAGAAGGACAGTATGATCAGATGTGTGTTTCTGAAAGGTTTCTCTTAGACTTGCAGGGCGAATGGATTGGAGAGGCTGAAGATTAGAGACCTGAAGCCAGTTAGGGAATTATTACAGCAAGTCCAGGTACAGGATGGTGACGCAAGATGATGATGGAGAGGAAGGGATGACTATCCTGGGTGTTAGAGGGGGACCAACAGGACTTGGCAGCTGAAGGAAAGTGGTGGTGAGGGAAAGGGAAGAGCCCAGGATTACCTCAGTCCCTCACAAGAACTTCTTACATGTCTACAGTCCGACACTGCTTTCACCTGCTTTTAGGATAAAGACATTAGGGTCTGAAAAGATTAAGTCACTTGCCCAAAGTCAACAGTCCCTATTTTATCCTAGCCACGTTTGGAACCCTGTTTCTGGCTCTGCAGCCAAGGCTCTCGCTGTTGTCCACTGCGTGTGTGTGCGCAGTGGTGGGTGGGGACTGGGTAGTGATTTGCTCCTTCAGGATGCTTCAATCCATGCTCACCTCTTCCATGTATCTCCTCCCTTCTTTCCTTGCCCTAAACTTTCTCCAGTGAAAAAGAAGTTTAGTGACTATTCTGAAAATTGCACTGGTAACCGCAACAACTTTTATATTTTTAAGCCGTTATGAGAAGGTGATTGTACCAAATGAGCTACAGAAAAGATAGTGTTGCAAGGATTAGAAAAACAAAACGCCAAAACCTTAGAACAGCTTAATCTAACAGGTACATGTGCCGCATGTTTCAGTGGGTGCCACACAATTGTGGTGAACATGACTAATAAGTGACCTTATTAAGTATTATTTTACAAAGTCTCAGCAGACACGGTTGGGTGTCTTTTCAGCATCCTCTCTGACCCCCACCTTCCTAACAGAGCCTATCTTGTTCCGGTTCGACCTACTTCATGTGGTCTTCAACTTCTGGGGGCACTGGCTCTGGTCCCAGCTCCAAAGGGCAAGTCGTGATTGGTCCAAGATGGGCCTGATGGTCCCCCTAGACATGGGCGGGTGATGTAATTCTGGAGAGTGAAATGTGGATGGATGTGCTGAGAGTCTTCTGGGAAATGTTTCCTCTCTCCTAAGGAAACCCATTCCTCCCCAGGGAGAAATGGTCTCTCTTCCCTCTGTATTTTGTCATGTCTGGATGTGATGTGTCCAATTGCAGCAACCATCATGTGACCATGAGGAGAGCCAGATACTCACCCAGAAATGGCCGGGGAGAAAGATGGAAATGGCTCTGGGTCCTCCATGATGTCACTGAGCCACTGATCACATGCTATGGAGTTGCCCTATCTCTGGTCTTTGTGTGCTGTGTGATCATTTTAAACTTCCTTATAGTAGAAGTCGATTTTTTCTTTTTAAAAAAATTTATGGTAAAGTATACGTAACGTGAAATTTACCATTTTAACCATTTCTAAGTGAACAGTTCAGCGGCATTAAGTACATTCACATTGTTGTACAGCCATTACCACCAACATCTCCAGAACTTTCATCTTCCCAAATGGAAACTCTGGACCCATTAAACACGAACTCCCCATCCCCCCTCCCTCCAGCCCCAGGCGACCACCATGCTACTTTTTGGTTCAATGACTTTGACTACTCTAGGAACCTCAGGTAAGTGGAATCTACAGCACGTATCTGTCTTTTGTGACTGGCTTATTTCACTTAGCATAATGTCCTCAAGGTTCATCCTTGGTGTATGTGTAAGTCATTTTGAAATAAAGTTTCTGATACTTGCAGCCGAAGGCATCTGAAGTTATAAACCTGTTAAAACAAGGTTCAAATTTTGTCTTGGCCTCATCGATTCTCAAGTGTAATGGTTAGGAGTATGGACTCTAGAGGCCAAATCTCTGATTTTAAATACTCACTCTACCACTAATTGTGTGACCTTAGAAAACATGCTTACCTCTCTGTACTTCAATCCTCCCAGCTATAATATTGCCTCCTGCATAGGACTGCTGGAGGATTAAATGAGTTATTACATATAAAGCTCTTAAAAGGGTGTCTGGCACACATAATTCTTATGATCATTACTATCATTGCTATTATTAGCTATAAGCGGGCAGCAGTTTTGCCAGCTTTCCCTGAATGCCGTGCATGAGTTTATCCTGCTCTTAGCCAGCCATTAGTAGACAGATTATGGGGAATGTTTCTCCTCCTCTGCCTGGAATGAAGGGTCAGGGTCCTCTCCAGTCCTGCTCGGTCTTTCTCTTGCTTAGGTCTTCCTGCTCCCATCTGAGCAGCATGTCCCACTTCCTCCTGACCCAAGGTCAATTCTAGAAAGACCAACTCCAAGGTCCCAGAACCTAAAGGCCCAGAGGCAGCTGGTGCTATGGGCCAGGAGACCAAGGGTGGGCAGTCAGGCAGCCAGATCACTCCTCCAAGAGTCCTGGACTCAAGGAGGGAGGTACCTGAGGGATGGTGTATGACTCTGGGTAGCATGGATCAGAAAGGATAAAGTAAGCCTGGTCCCTTGATTCACTGTGCGGGACTCTGAGGAGGTGATGGGCAGCAAGGATCTGGTGGGCAAACTGAGGGAGGGACCAACAGGCACAGAAAGCTCCAGAGACCAGGATGCTTTTCCCCCAGCAGTTCTGGGGAAGGAGTCTAGCAGCCCCTGCTCTAAACCCCAGTGTTGTCACTACAGAGGAGCTTTGGATGTGGCTAAGGAAGGAGCAGAGAGGAAGAAGATGGCTTGAAAGCATAGAGTGTGGGAGTCAAAGAATCAACTCTGGAGATAGGAGTGTGTGTGTGTGTGTGTGTGTGTGTGTGTGTGTGTGTGTAATGTGCTTTAATTTCCCCATCTGCATCAAGGGGAGGTAGGAAAATGCCTGTCTTTCTGACATTATGAAGATCTTGTCCAGAACACATGAAATATATAGTTGATAACACGGTATTATATATCGACTATAGTTGATTACACTATTATATAATTAAAAATAAAAAGAACAAGTGAAATAATGCCTATGCTTTGAAAAGAATAAAGCCTTCAGGGTAAATTGTTATTAGTGTGCCTTTTCAAGATGTCATTTGACCTGACCTCATGGTGACAGAAGGAAATTTGCACTCATGGCATGATGAGAACACAGCCTTGGCTGTGCCCCATTTTGCTGCCAATGAAAGGAGGCCAAAAAGACATTTGAGGAGACCCAAATGTCGGTTCCCAACTACCTCCTTTACAGAAAGGCTCATGTCTGCAGGGTAGGCCCTGGAGTGCTGGGTGGGACTGAAACTCTCAGGAAACCCTTCTGGACAGAAGGGAACAGACTCAGGTTTTTATTAGCGGGAGGAGAGCTGAGGAGGACTGGCGCCCCTAGAAGCAAGGAGGCTGCCTGATAAACTGTATATTTGGCGGAGGGACAGGAGGGAGATAAAAGATTTAAAAAATGTAATAGAAGATTTGCTTACACTTCTTGGACTGGTAATTAAATTTATTTATAGTTATGGAAAATTTGGGGAAAGGAGGAAAAGCAATTTAAACGCAGAGTTTTCACAGGGCGGCTGCAAATGGCTTGCTTTAACGCGCCTCTGAAGGTTAACAGAATGGCAGGGAGGTCAGACTGAAGTGCATATGATAAGTGACAAGTGTTAACATGGCAAATCATGTATTTAAAATTACTCTGAGCTTTATCAAATGTTTCCTCTCAAAAATAAACTATCCTGGAAGGAAAGGTTAACTGAGAAAAGAGTATTACTCTAATGTTTCCGTGCTGACCGGGGGGGAAGGGAAAAGGGTTCTGTAATGTAGGAGAAGCGGTGATAAATATAAGTAGGTTGTTATGGTATTAAGAGTAAAGAAACAAGAATGTTCCAAACTTACACTGCACTGGGAGAAAAGGCAAGAAACTGTTCCCTTTGCTGTCCGTCTTGCTTGTCTCCGTGAGCCGAGCAGCTTCCCAGGCCAGTGGAAAGGAGACACCGACAGATGCGCTGTTGGTGACAGAGTAACAGCCAGTGCCGCCAGACCTGTAACTAGCCACGGTCAGCCTTGACCATTAAGAGGTATCCGTAGAATTCTCTGAAACCCTCCATCCACCACTCCCTCACCTGCTCTCCATTTCTCACAAGTCTTCTCTCTGACCCTGCCTGGTTGAATAAATCATTGTTCTTACATGCAGCACTTTGGAACAATCTCCAAGGTGTATCTGCAAGTGGAAAAAGTGAAGTGCATTATATTCAACAACATGGAGAGGTCTTAAAAATGTAATATTGGGGAAGAAAAAGAGCAAGACACAAAAGAATGTATACAGTATGATTCCATCAACATAAAGTTTAAAAACAGGCAAAGCTGAACTTTACTGTTTAGAGATGCATTCAGAGGAGGCAAAACTATAGAGGAAAACAAGGAAATGAATACCACAAAGTCAAGATAATGTTTCCCTCTGCACGGAGGTGGGGAGTGGATGGGAAAGGAGAGGCAGATGCGAGGCTCTGGAGTGCTGGCAGCGTTCTGTTTCTTGATCTGAGTGGTGGCTACACAGGTGTACACTTTATAGTTATTAACTCTCTCTATTTATGTTTTTTTTCATTTTCTATGTGCATATTATTTTCCCCCAACAATTTTTTTCCCACAAAATCTAGGTACAGAACTGTGTGTATAGTATACACACAGTATCTTATTTTCAGAAATAAGATACATATATGTACAAGGCAAATACTAATCAAAATAACTATTCATATCAGACAAAATATAATTTAAGGCAAAAGGCAAAAATGCAGATAAAGTGAGACATTACATGATCAATAGAACAATTAACAAATAAGGCATGATTATCATGAAATTGTACGTGCCTAATAAGATAGTCTCAAAATATTTAAAGTAAAAACTAACATAATTATAAGGAAAAAAATTAAATAAAAAATTACAGTGGGAGATTTGAGAACACTTCAATCAGATTAATAGATTAAGCAGAAAATATATAAGTAATAATATCGGGTAGCAAAAAGGGGACATAACTACAGAAGCAGTAGAAATTTTAAAATCATAAAATAATCTATAGACAACTTTATGCCATTACATTTGGAAACTTAGATAAATGGAAAATTATCAAAATGAAAAGCAGAGGCATACATCATCAAAAAGTCTACAAATAATAAATGCTGGAGAGGGTGTGGAGAAAAAGGAACCCTCCTACACTGTTGCTGGGAATGTAAGTTGATGCAGCCACTATGGAGAACAGTATGGAGGTTCCTTAAAAAATTAAAAACAGAGCTACCGTATGATCCTGTAATCCCATTCCTGGGCATATCTCCAGAGAAAAACATGGTCCAAAAGGATACATGCACCCCAATGTTCATTGCAGCACTATTTACAATAGCCAAGACATGGAAGCAACCTAAATGTCCATCGACAGAAGAATGGATAAAGAAGATGTGGTACATATATACAATGGAATATTACTCAGCCATTAAAAAGAATGAAATAGTGCCATTTGCAGCAACATGGATGGACCTAGAGATTGTCATACTGAGTGAAGTAAGTCAGACAAAGAGAAATATCATATGATATCCCTTATATGCAGAATCTAAAAAGAAACCATACAAATGAACTTATTTACAAAACAGAAACAGACTCACAGACTTAGAGAACGAACTTATGGTTACCAGAGGGGAAGGATCGGGGGAAGGTATAGTTAAGGAGTTTGGGATCAACATGTACACACTGCTATATTTAAAATGGATAACCAGCAAGGACCTACTGTATAGCAAAGGGAACTCTGCTCAATGTTTTGTGGCAGCCTGGAAGGGAGGGGAGTTTGGGGGAGAATGGTTACATGTATATGTATGGCTGAGTTGCTTTGCTGTGCACCTGAAAATATCATAACATTGTTAATCAGCTATACTCCAATATAAAATAAAAAGTTAAAAAAAAACTGACTCAGGGAAATTTGCTAACTTTAAGGACCTGTAATCATTATTAAATAAATTAAATCAGAACCTAAATCCATCATCAAAACAAAATGTTCCAGAGAATAGAAAGTAAGAAAAAACTAACTCGTTTTATACAGCTAGTTAACCTTGGTATTAAACCTGTACAAGGATAGTAGGATAATAGGAAATTGTAAGATGGATAGAAAGAAAGAAAGAAAGTCATATGGCAATGTTACTTATGAATGTAGATGTAAAATACTAAATCAAGTCAACTTCAGAGGTGTTTATAAGCATAATATGTCTTGACCAAGTAGGATTTATCCTAGGAATGTATCACTCAATAGCAGAGGGTATATCAATGTTAAGTAACCACTTATCAGATTAAAAGAGAAAAAACTTCTGATAATCTCAGTAGATGCAGAAGATATTCAATAAAATTTAATATTCTTTCATAACTAAAAAAAAAAAAGAAAAAGAAAAAAGAAAAGAAAATGTTATCTAACTAGAAATAGAAGGGACCTGTTTTAATCTGATAAAGAGTGTCAGCCAAAAATCTACAGTCTTACTTAAATTTTGAAGTTTAGCAGGATTTCCTTTGATGTCAAGAAAAAGACATGGATGTATTCTATTGCTCCTCTTAACAAGATTGCACTTGAGGCCCTAAAGATGTAATAACACAAGGAAAAAAATTAGTTATAAGGAAGGAAAGAGAAAAAAATTATTATTTAAAGACATAATTATCTACATGGAAAACCCCAAACCCAAACTTTTAGACCTAAGAGTCTAAGTCTGGGTACAGCACAAACATACAAAACCACTGGAACTTCTAGACACCAATAATAACCTATTAGGCAAGACTTACTATTCAGTGTAATTCCAAACAAAGTTCCAATAGGATTTTTCACAGACCTTAATCTGACTCTAAGATTTGTACATTAAAGTAGAAATGCATAATTAACCAACATAAATCTGAGAAAGAAGAAAGATAAAGGATTTGTTTCATAAGCTATCAAGACGTATTTTCAAGTTGGCCACTTCACCAAATGCCAATTTGTCAAATGGCCAATTCAATGAATGGCCAGTTTGCCAAAAGCCAATTTGCTGAAGAATTAATTACACAAATGACTGACTCACAGAATTTGCAAGATGTACTGAGTAGCCACAGTGTGTTATAAGCAATTTTCTTGACTTTAGTTATAAGAATTCTAAGCAAGGATATATTCAACGTAGTAAATATAGTCAAGGATATATTCAAGACTATATACCTCAAGTATAATCATCATATACTCATGATATAATTAATGACTTTACAATAACATAATCTTCATTAGTATATTCTTATAAGCAATATATATGAGAAAAGATAAAAATCTATACATGAGTGTATTCAAGACTATATTAAAATATTCAGGAATACATTCTTCATAAACTAACTTCTCGCAAACCAAATATTCCTTCAAATGCTGCTAACAAAAATGTAATTTAGAATATACGTATTCTATATAGAGAATATGAGACTATATGAGAAAATAGTCTCAAGAAGAATATTGTCATATTTTAATATATTTATTAATTTATTATTTAATATATTCAAGAAGGTTATTTCTTAAAATTTTTGAAAAATTAGTTAATATGATAAAGGTTAGCAAATTGGACAATAGATGGATTGACTTAAAAATTGGCTTTCGCAGAGACTACATATTGTGTGATTCCATTTATATGACATGTCTGGAAAAGGCCAATTTGTAGAGACAAAGAACAGATCAGTTGTTGCCTAGAGCTGGAGGGGTGGTGGGTAGGTGTGGGGGTTAATTACAAAGTGAAGGAACTTTATGGGACAGTGGAAATGTTCTTAACCTGAATTGTGATGATTGTACGACTCTACAAATTTACTAAAATCACTGAATTGTACATTTGCAGTGGGTGAATTTTAGAGTATGTAAATTATAACTCAATGAAACTGTTAAAAATGGGAAGAAATGGCTTTCAGTAAATTGATTGCCAGCATAATAATCTAGAACTATTATTATAAAAATATAGTAATTAAGACAGTATGGCATTGGTATAGGAGTAGATGGAAAGAACAATGGAGTAAAATAGAAAGCTCAGAAACAGATTCAAATATATGTAGGATCTTGATATACTGCAGAGGCAGTACTGAAAAATAAGTGAGGAAAGAATGGACTATTCAATAATTGGTGTTGTACCACTTGGCTAACCATATAAAAACAAAATAAAATTTGATATCCATATTACATCATGCACAAAATTTAACTCCAGATTTATTACAGAGCTAAATATAAAAAATAAAACTTTAGACTTCTGGTTTCTGGTCTGCCTTATAAGAAGTTTAGAAACCTTCACACCATCCTAACAATAAGTACAAAGCTGAACAAAGTGAAAAATCAACAAGTCTTCTTATATCTGTCAGAGAAGTGAAATAACTGGGCAAACAGCTGCCCACAAAGTTGGAGAGACAGACAGATGGATACAGAGAATTACAGCATCCTGGAGCAGAAACCACCATGGGAACGAATAACAGGGTAGGAAATCCTAAACTGTAATTGACAGATTGCTGGAGGCTCAGTGTAGCCAAGCCCAAGAAATAGAAGCTCCAGGGAGACCCAGTCACAGAGGGGCCTTCACACTTTTGTGAGTTTTACAACCAAGAGCTCTATGAGGTTCTCATAGTGAATACTGGAGAAAAATCCCCTTGTGCTTCCTGCATAGGGAGGAGAAAAGGAAGCATTTTGAAATACACCAGAGCATTCTGTTCTTTTTAACAAGGCCTGCCCTCAGGAAAACTCTTTTAGCAGAGCCTAACCTACCTGGGGGAAGGGAAATACCCAACTCCACCCCACTCTAGACTTCCATGGGGGGAAGGGAAAATACACAATCTAGTCCCTTCTGGTCATCCTTTCCCACTGAAGGGAAGAAAAAATTCTGAGAAGCACAGGTGAAGTTCACAGTCCAGGGCCACAGGCTTACCAAAAGACTGAGACCTAATCATAGGACTACAGGATGCATCCCCTCCTCCCACATCTTACAACTAGATTACTAAAGGCTCATTACCCCAGTTCCACTTACCCAGGGCATCATGTCCACCCTTCAACAAAAAATTACAAGGCATACTAAAAGTCAAAAAACAGAGTTTGAAGACACTGGACAAGCATCAGAACCAGAGTCAGATATGGCAGAAACGTTGGAATTATCAGGCCAAATTTTTTAAAAATTATGATTAATATGACAAAGATTATTTTTTAAAAAGTAGATAGCATGCAAGAACAGATGGATAATGTAAGCAAAGAGATGGAAATTCTAAGAAAGAATCAAGATAAAATGTTAGAGACCAAAAACACTAACAGAAATGAAGAATGCCTTTAATGGGCTCATTACTGGTCTGGGACATGGCTGAGGAAAGAGTCTCTGAGCTTGAATATATAACAATAGAAACTTCCAAACTAAAAAAAAAAAAAAAAAAAGAGAAAAGACTGGGGTGGGGGGGTGTTGGGCAAAACCCCCAGAATATCTGAGAACTGTGGGACAACTACAAAATGTGTAACATGTGTAATGGGAACACTGGAAGGAGAAGAAAGAGAAAAAGGAACAGAAACGGTAATTGAAGCAATAATGACTGAAAATTTCCCCAAATTAATGTCAGACACCAAACCACAGATTCAGGAAGCTCAGAGAGCAACAAGCAGGATAAATGCAAAACAAACAAACAAAAAAACAAATAAACTACACCTTAGCATATCATATTCAAATTCAGAAAACCAAAGATAAAGAAAAAACCCTAAAAGAGGCCAGAGAGATAAAACACCTTACCTGTAGAGTTATATCATACTTCTCAGAAATAATTTAAGCAAGAAGAAAGTAAAGTGAAAATTTAAAGTGTGGAGAAAAAAATATTCACAAACCTGGAATTCTGTACCCTGCAAAATTATCCTTCAAAAGTGAAGGAGAAATAAGGACTTTCCCAGACAGACAAAAATTGAAGGAATTTGTTGCCAGGAGACCTGTCTTGAAAGAAATGTTAAAACTTCTTTAGAGAGAAGGAAAAATGATATAGGTCAGAAACTCAGATCTACATTTAAAAAGATTATTGGAGAATGAATAAAGATAAAATAAAAACTTATTTTTCTTAATTTATCTAACAGACAACAGTTTGTTCAAAATAATAATAGCAACAATGTATTTGATTATATATTTATATATGGATTATGTGTATATATGTGCTTATGTATGCTTATATATGAGTGAAATCAATGACAACAATGATAATGATACAAGGGACAAGAGGGAGGACTTGGGAATATTTTGTTATTAGAAGATACTAGCACAATCCATGAAATGGAGTAGTATTGGTCGAAAGCAGACTTGGATTAGTTGTAAATGTATATTGCAAACTCTAGGGCAACCACTATAAAAAGTTTAAAAAGAAATACAATTGATAATGCTAAGAAAGGAGAGAAAATGGAATCATAAAATGCTCAATTAAAACCACAAAAGTGGTGTGATAAATTGGGAGATTGGGATTGACATATATACACTAATATGTATAAAATGGGTAACTAATAAGAACCTGCTGTATAAAAAAATAAATAAAATAAAATTCAAAAATTCACACACACACAAAAATCCACAAAAGGGACTTCCCTGGTGGTGCAGTGGTTAAGAATCCACCTGACAATGCAGGGGACACAGGTTCGATCCCTGGTTCGGGAAGATCCCACATGCCGTGGAGCAACTAAGCCTATGTGCCACAACTACTGAGCCTGAGCTCTAGAGCCCACAAGCCACAACTTCTGAGCCCGTGTGCCACAACTACTGAAGCCTACGTGCCTAGAGCCCGTGCTCCACAACAAGAGAAGCCACCTCAATGAGAAGCCCGCGCACTGCAACAAAGAGTAGCCCCTGCTCACTGCAACTAGAGAAAGCCCACGTGCAGCAATGAAGACCCAATGCAGCCAAAAAAACCCAAAAACAAACCACAAAAAGCAGAAAATGTTTGGAATCAAAAAAAAAAAAGAAGCAAAGAACAGGGCAAAAAATAGAAAACAGTAACAAACATGGTAGATATTAATCAGCTATATCAATAATCACTTAAAATGTCAATGCTCTAAATACACCAATTAAAAGACAGAGGCTGTTGGAATAGATTAAAAAACAAGACCCAGTTATATGTTGTCTACAAGAAATCCATTTTGTTAAATTGAAGTATAGTTGATTTACAATGGTGTGTTATTTCTGCTGTACAGCAAAGTGACTAAGTCATACATATATATACATTCTATTTAAAAAAAAAAATTTTTTATTGGGGTATAGTTGCTTTACAATGTTGTTAGTTTGTGCTGTACAGCGAAGTAAATCAGCTATATGTATACATATATTCCCTCTTTTTTGGATCTCCTTCCCATTAAGGTCACCACAGAGCACTGAGTAGAGTTCCCTGTGCTATACAGCAGGTTCTCATTAGTTATCTATTTTATTTTATTTTTTAAAATTAATTAATTTATTCATTTATTTAATTTTTGGCTGCATTGGGTCTTCCCTGCTGCACACGGGTTTTCTCTAGTTGCTGAGAGCAGGGGCTACTCTTTGTTACTGTGCACGGGCTTCTCATTGTGGTGGCTTCTCTTGTTTCGGAGCACGGGCTCTAGGCACGTGGGCTTCAGTAGTTGTGGCACACGGGCTTCAGTAGTTGTGGCTCGCGGGCTCTAGAGCTCAGGCTCAGTAGTTGTGGTGCATGGGCTTAGTTGCTCTGTAGCATGTGGGATCTTCTTGGACCAGGGCTCGAACCCCTGTCCCCTGCATTGTCAGGTGGATTCTTAACCACTGCGCCACCAGGGAAGCCCCAGTTTTCTATTTTATACATAGTAGTGTATATATGTCAATCTCAATCTCCCAATTCATCCTACCCTGCCCTTTGCCCCCTTGGTGTCCATATGTTTGTCCTCCACGTCTGTGTCTCCATTTCTGCTTTGCAAATAGGTTCATCTGGACCATTTTGCTAGATTCCACATATATGCATTAATATATGATATTTGTCTTTCTCCTTCTGACTTACTTCACTCTGTATAACAGTCTCTAAGTCCATCCATGTCTCTACAAATGACTCAATTTCATTCCTTTTTATGGCTGAGTAATACTGCATTGTATATATGTACCACATCTTCTTTATCCATTCATCTGTTGATGGATATTTAGGTTGATTCCATGTCCTGGTTATTGTAAATAGTGCTGAAATGAACATTGGGGTGCATGTGTCTTTTTGAATTACGGTTTTCTCAGGGTATATGCCCAGCAGTGGGATTGCTGGGTTATATGGTAGTTCTACTTTTAGTTTTTTAAGGAACCTCCATACTGTTCTCCATAGTGGCTGCATCAATTTACATTCCCACCAACAGTGCAAGAGGGTTCCCTTTTCCCC
Source organism: Balaenoptera ricei (assembly GCF_028023285.1). NCBI lineage: Eukaryota > Metazoa > Chordata > Mammalia > Artiodactyla > Balaenopteridae > Balaenoptera > Balaenoptera ricei. The sequence goes on along the minus strand of NC_082651.1, from coordinate 65,792,533 downwards.
ACACCCTCTCCAGCATTTATTGTTTGTAGATTTTTTGATGATGGCCATTCTGACAGGTGTGAGGTGATACCTCATTTTGATTTGCACTTCTCTAATAATTAGTGATGTTGAGCATCTTTTCATGTGCCTCTTGGCCATCTGTATGTCTTCTTGGGAGAAATGTCTATTTAGGTCTTCCACCCATTTTTTGATTGGCTTGTTTGTTTTTTTGATATTGAGCTGCACGAGCTGTTTGTATATTTTGGAGATTAATCCCTTGTCAGTAGCTTCATTTGCAAATATTTTCTCCCATTCTGAGGGTTGTCTTTTCGTCTGTTTATGGTTTCCTTTGCTGTGCAAAAGCTTTTAAGTTTAATTAGGTGCCATTTGTTTATTTTTGTTTTTATTTTCATTACTCTAGGAGGTGGGACAAAAAAGATCTTGCTGTGATTTATGGCAAAGAGTGTTCTTCCTATGTTTTCCTCTAAGACTTTTATAGTGTCTGGTCTTACATTTAAGGCTTTAATTCATTTTGAGTTTATTTTTGTGTATGGTGTTAGGGAGTGTTCTAATTTCATTCTTTTACATGTAGCTGTCCAGTTTTCCTAGCACCACTTACTGAAGAGACTGTCTTTTCTCCATTGTATATTCTTGCCTCCTTTGTCATAGATTAGGTGACCATAGGTATGTGGGTCTATCTCTGGGCTTTCTATCCTGTTCCATTGATCTATATTTCTGTTTTTGTGCCAGTACCATACTGTCTCGATTACTACAGCTTTGTAGTATAGTCTGAAATCACAGAGCCTGATTCCTCCAGCTCCGTTTTTCTTTCTCAAGATTGCTTTGGCTATTCGGGATCTTTTGTGTTTCCATACAAATTGTAGAATTTTTTGTTCTAATTCTGTGAAAAATGCCATTGGTAATTTGATAGGGATTGCATTGAATCTGTAGATTGCTTTGGGTAGTATAGTCATTTTCACAATATTGATTCTTCCAATCCAAGAACATGGTATATCTCTCCATCTGTTTGTGTCATCTTTGATTTCTTTCATCAGTATCTTATAGTTTTCTGAGGACAGGTCTTTTGCCTCCTTAGGTAGGTTTATTCCTAGGTATTTTATTCTTTTTGTTGCAATGGTGAATGGGATTGTTTCCTTAATTTCTCTTTCTGATCTTTCGTTGTTAGTGTATAGGAATACAAGTGATTTCTGTGCATTAATTTTGTATCCTGCAACTTTACCAAATTCACTGATTAGCTCTAGTAATTTTCTGGTGACATCTTTAGGATTTTCTATGTACAGTATCATGTCATCTGCAAACAGTGACAGTTTTACTTCTTCTTTTCCATTTGTATTCCTTTTATTTCTTTTTCTTCTCTGATTGCCGTGGCTAGGACTTCCAAAACTATGTTGAGTAATAGTAGTGAGAGTAGATATCCTTGTCTTGTTCCTGATCTTAGAGGAAATGCTTTCAGCTTTTCACCATTGAGAATGATGTTTGCTGTGGGTTTGTTGTATATGGCCTTTATTATGTTGAGGTAGGTTCTCTCTATGCCTACTTTCTAGAGGGTTTTTACCATAAGTGGGTGTTGAATTTTGTCAAAAGCTTTTTCTGCATCTATCGAGATGATCATATGGTTTTTATTCTTCAATTTGTTACTATGGTATATCACATTGATTGATTTGCTTATATTGAAGAATCCTTGCATCCCTGGGATGAATCCCACTTGATCATGGTATATGATCCTTTTAATGTGTTGTTGGATTCTGTTTGCTAGTATTTTGTTGAGGATATTTGTGTCTATGTTCATCAGTGATCATACATTCTTCTTTTATATTCTTTTCCATTATGGTTTATCACAGAATATTGAATATGGTTCCCTGTACTATAAGTAGAACCTTGTTGTTTATCCATTCTATATGTAATAGTTTGCCTCTGCTAACCCCAAACTCCCACTCCATTCCTCCCCCACATCTCCTTCCCCTTGACAACCACAAGTCTGTTCTCTATGTCTGTGAGTATGTTTCTGTTTTGTAGATAAGTTCATTTGCATCATATTTTAGATTCCACATATAGGTGATATCATATGGTATTTGTCTTTCTCTTTCTAACTTACTTCACTTAGTATGATAATCTCTAGTTCCATCCATGTTGCTGCAAATAGCATTATTTCATTCTTTTTTATGGCTGAGTAGTATTCTATTGTATATATATACACACCACATCTTTTTTTTTTTTTTACATCTTTATTGGAGTATAATTGCTTTACAATGGTGTGTTAGTTTCTGCTTTATAACAAAGTGAATCAGCTATACATATCTCCATATCTCTTCCCTCTTGCGTCTTCCTCCCTCCCACCCTCCCTATCCCAACCCTCTAGTACACCACGTCGTCTTTATCCATTCATCTGTTCATGGACATTTAGGTTGTTTCCATGTCTTGGCTATTGTGAATAGTGCTGCTATGAACATACGGGTGCATGTATCTTTCCATATTATAGTTTTGTCCATATATAATGCCTAGGAGTGGATCATATTGCAACTCTATTTTAAGTTTTTTAAGGAACCTCCCTACTGTTTTCCATAGTGGCTGTACCAACTTACATTTCCACCAGTAGTATAGGAGAGTTCCCTTAAGAAATCCACTTCAAATATAAAGACACATATAGATTAAAAGTAAAAAGATGCAGAAAGATATCCCAAACTAAACCTAATCAAAAGAAAGTGGGAGTAGCTATATTAATTTCAGACAGAGCTGACTTTAGAGCAAGGAAAATTATCAGGAATGAAGAAGGACATTACATAATGAAGAGTCAATACTCCAAGAAGAGATAATAATCCTTACTATGTATGCACCTAACAACAGAGCATTAAAACATGTGAAGAAAAAACGGATGGAACTGCAAGGAGAAAGAGATGAATCCACTGTTATAGCTGGAGACTTTAACACCCCTGTATCAGAAATGGATAGATCCAGGAGGCAGAAAATCAGTAGAGACATAATTGAACTCAACAGCACCATTAATCAATTGGATATAATTGACATCTCTAGACTACTTCATCCAAGAACAGCAGATACACATTTTCCTCAAGCTCACATGGAGCATTCACCAAGATAGACCACATTCTGCATTATAAAACACATCTTTTTTTTTAACTGAAATATAGTTGACATAAAATGTTGTTAGTTTCAGGTGTACTACATAGCGATTTGGCATTTGTATACATTATGGAATGATCACCATGGTGAGTCTAGTAACCATCTGTCCCTATACAGAGTTATTACAGTAGTATTTACCATATTCCTTATGCTGTGTATTACATCCCTGTGGCTTATATATTTGATAACTGGGGGTTTGTAGCTCTTCATCTCCTCCACCTATTTTGCACGCCCCCCCCCCACCTTCTTCTTTGGCAACCACCAATTTGTCCCCTGTATCTATGAGTCTGTTTTCATTTTGTTGTGTTTGTTTTTAGGATTCCACATATAAGTGAGATAATATGGTATTTGTCTTTCTCTGTCTGACTTATTTCACGTAGCATGATACCCTTTAGAGCCATCCATGTTGTCACAAATAGCAAGAGTTCATTTTTCTTAAGGCTGAATAATAGTCCATTATGTGTGTGTGTGTATAATATATATATATATATATAATATATATATTATATATATATCACATCTTCTTTATCTTTTTATCTATTGATGGACACTTAGGTTGCTTCCATATCCTGGTGATTGTAATAATGCTGCAATGAACATAGGGGTGCATATATCTTTTTGGATTAGTGTTTTTGTTTTCTTTGGTTAAAACCCCAGAAGTGAAATTGCTGGATCATATGGCAGTTTAATTTTTTGAGGAATCTCCATATTATTTTCCAAGCGGCTGCACCAATTTACAATTCCACCATGATTAAGGGTTCCCTTTTCATCACATTCTCTCCAGTGCTTGTTATTTGCTGTCTTTTGTTAATAGCCATTCTGACAGGTATGAGGTGGTACCTCACTGTGGTTTAACTTGGATTTCCCTCGTGATTAATGATGTTGAGCATCCTTTCATGTGTCTGTTGGCCATCTGTATGACTTCTTTGGAAAAATGTCTGTTCAGGTCCTCTACCCATTTTAAAAATCAGGTTTTTTTTATGTTGACGTGTATGAGTTCTTTGTGTATTTTGGATATTAACCCCTTATTAGATATATTGTTTGTAAATATCTTCTCCCATTCAGTAGGTTGTCTTTTCATTTTGTTGATAGTTTCCTTCACTGTGCAAAAGCTTTTTAGTTTGATGTAGTCCCATTTGTTTATTTTTTGCTTTTGTTTCCCTTGCCTGAGGAGACAGATCAAGAAATATTGCTAAGACTGATGTCCAAGAGTGTAGTGCCTATGTTTTCTGCTAGGAGTTTTATAGTTTCAAGTCTTACATAAGTCTTTAATCCATTTTGAGTTTATTTTTGTACGTGGTGTGAGAAAGTAGCCCAGTTTTATTCTTTTGCATGTAGCTGTCCAGTTTTCTCAACTTCATTTATTGAAGAGGTTATCTTTTCCCCATTGTATATTCTTGTCTCCTTTATTATAGATTAATTGACCATATAAGTGTGGGCTTATTTCTGGGCTCTCTATTCTGTTGCATTGATCTATGTGTCTGTTTCTGTGCAGTACCATATTGTTTTGATTACTGTAGCTTTGTAATATAGTTTGAAATCAGGGGGCGTGATACCTCTAGCTTTGTTCTTCTTTCTTAAGATTGCTTTCACTATTCAGGGTCTTTTGTGTTTCCATACAATTTTAGAATTCTTTGTTTTAGTCCTATGAAAAATGCCTTTGGTATTTTGATAGGGATTGCATTGAATCTGTAGATTGCTTTGAGGAGTATGGTCATTTCAACAATATTAATTCTTCCAATCCATGAGCATAACAATCTTTCCATTTGTTTGTGTCATCTTCAATTTCTTTTATCAATGTCTCATAGTTTTCAGAGTACATGTCTTTTACCTCTTTGGTTAGATTTATTTTGAGGTATTTTATTCTTTTTGATGCAATTATAAATGGGATTGTTTTCTTAATTTCTCTTTCTGATAGTTCATTATTAGTGTATAGAAATGCAACAGATTTCTGTTTATTAATGTCATATCTTGCAACTTTACTGAATTCATTTATTAGTTGTAATAGGGTTTTTTGGTAGGGTCTTTAGGATTTTCTTATATAGTATCATTTAATCTGCAAACAGTGATAGCTTTGCTTCTTCCTTTCCAGTTTGGATTTCTTTTCTTTATTTTTTCTCATCTTATTGCTGTGGCTAGGACTTCCAATAGTATGTTAAACAAAAGTTGGGGGGGGGGGGTGGGCATCCTTGTCTTGTTCCTGATTTTAGAGGAAATGCTTTCAGCTTTTCACTGTTGAGTACAATGCTGGCTGTGAGTTTGTAATATATGGCCTTTATTATGTTAAAGTATGTTCCCTCTATACCCATTGCATTGAGAGTTTTTATCATAAATGGATGTTGAGTTCTGTCAAAAGGTTTTTCTGCATTTCTTGAGATGATCATATGGTTTATATTCTTCAATTTTTTTAATGTTGTACATCATGTTAATTGATTTGTGGATATTGAATCATCCTGGCATCCCTGGGATAAATCCCACTTGATCATGGATAAATCCCACATGATCCTTTTAATGTATTGTTGAATTTAGTTTGCTATATTTTGTTAGAAGTTTTTGCATCTATGTTGATCATGGATATTGGCCTGTAATTTTCTTTTTTTGTGGCGTCTTTTGTTTTGGTATCAGAATGATGTTGGTCTCGTAGAATGAGTTCAGAAGTATTCCTTCCTCTTCAATTTTTTAGAATAGTGTGAGAAGAATAGGTGTTAAGTCTTCTTTAAATGTTTGGTAGAATTCACCACTGTCTTCCAGATTACTAATCTGTTCCTCTTTATGATCTAATCTGTTGATTCCTTCTAGTGTATTCTTTATTTCAGGTATTGTATTCTCCAGCTGTTTGGTTCTTCTTTATATTTTCTAACTCTTGTTGAAATTCTCACTGTGTTCTTCTATTCTTCTCCCAAGTTCACTGAGGATCTTTATGATCATCTTGAACTCTTTACTGGGTAGATTGCTTATCTCCACTTCATTTAGTTCTTTTTCTGAGGTTATGTCTTGTTCTTTTGTTTGGAACATATTCTTTTGTCTCCTTATTTTGCCCAATTCTCTGTGTTTATTTCTATGTGTTAGATAAGTCAGTTACATTTCCTGATTTTGAAGAAGTGGCCTTATGTATGAGAACTCCTATGGGTCCCTGTAACATGCTCCTCTCTGGTCACCAGAGCTATATACTCTAGAGGTGCCCCCTATGTGGGCTGTGTACACCCTTCTGTTGTGGTGGGGCTCACTACTATGGGCAAGCTTGTAGGTGGGGCTGGCCCCCAGCTTGGTTGGCTGTGAGTCCATGCCTTGTGCTGTGGCTGTGTATATGCTAGAGGTTGGGATAGGCTTCCCGCACAGCTGTCCACACTGCTGGGAGGAAGGGACAGAGGGCTGGTGTTGGCCTGCTGGTGCATGGGGCTGCGTCCCTGGGGCTAATAAGCTAGAGGGAGGATTCCAAATGGTGCTTGACAGTGCTGGTGTTATTGTGGTAGAATGAGCTTCCCAAAATGGTTGCATCAGCATCTCCATCCCAAGGAGGAGTCCCAGCTGCCTCCTGCCTCCCAAGGAGGCTCTCCAAGATTAGCCAGCGGGTCTGACCCAGGCTCCTTTTAAACTACTGCCTCTGCACTGAGATTCGGAACATGTGGGATTTTGCACACGCCCTTTAAGAGTGGAGTATCTGTTTCCTAAATGCCCCTGGCTCTCCTGAACATAAGCCCTCCCGGTTTTCAAAGCCAGACATTCTGGGGACTTGTCTTCTCAGTGCAGGAGCCCCAGGCTGGGAAGACTTATCTGGGGCTCAGACCCCTCACTCCTTGGTGAGGACCTCTACAATTGTGATATTCCTCCTTTTTGTGGGTCACCGACCTAGGGCTGTGGGTCCTGACTATACTGTCTTCACTCCTCCTTTCTGTCTTGTTGTGGTTCCTTCTTTATGTCTTTTGTTGTGAATTTTTTTTTCTGCTCATCTTCAGGTCATTCTTATAGATAGTTGCTCTGTAGGTGGTTGTAATTTTGGTGTGTCCATGAAGAGGAGGTGAGTTCCGGGTCTTCCTACTCCATCATCTTGGCCACAGATCTCCTACAAAACACATCTTAACAAATTTAAAAGAATAAAAATCATAGAACATCTTCTCTCAGATCACACTTGGATTAATCTAAAAATCAATAACAGAAAGATAGCTGGAAAATCCCCCAAATACTTGGAGATTAAACAGAATGCTTCTAAATAACACATAGGTCAAGGAAGAAATCTCAAGGGAAATTTAAAAATATTTTCACCTAATGAAAATGAAAATACAACTTATCCTAATTTGTGGGATGCAGTGACTGCATTTAAAGCTGTGCTTAGAGGGAAAGTTGTGGCGTTAAATGCATGTATTAGAAAAGCAGAAGGATCTGAAATCAATGATCTTAGCTTCCACCTTAAGAAGCTAGCTAAAGAAGAGCAAATTAAATCAAAAGTAAGAAGAAGAAAAATAAAATTAAAATCAGAGCCAAAATCAGTGAAATTGTATACAAGAAATCAAAAGAGAAAATCAACAAAACCTTCACCTGGTTCTTTGAAAAGATCAATAAAATGAACAGGCCTCTAGCCAGGTTAAATATGGAAATAAGAGCGAAGACACAAATTACTAATATCAGAAATAAAGGAGGGGACATCACTACAGATTACATGGATGTTAAAAGGATAATAAAAGAATATTATAAACAATTTTATGCCCATAAAATTGATGACCTAGATGAAATGAACCAATTTGTTGAAAGACACATGAGAAGATACATAATCTAAATAGGCCTATCTCTATTAAAGAAATTGAATCAATAATTAATAACTTCCCAAGGCAAAAAGCACCAGGCCTGGAAAGGTTCACTGGTGAATTCTACCAAACATTTAACGAAGAAAGTATACCAATTCTCTACAGTCTCTTCAGAAGATAGATTCAGAGGGACTATTTCCTAACTCATTTTATGAGGCCCACATTACTGTAATAACAAAACCAGACAAATACCTCTCATAAGCATAAGAGATGATCATATCAGTAGATGCAGAAAAAACACTTGACAAAATCCAACACCCATTCATGATAAACACTCTCAGCAAACTAGGAATAGAGGGGAACTGCCTCAACTTGATAAAGAACATCTACAAACAACCTACTTAGTGGTGGTAAACTTAAAGCTTTTCCAATAAGATCAGGAATAAATCAAGAATGTTCCCTTTCACCACTGCTTTTCAATGTCATACTGGAAATCCCAGATAATGCAAGAAGACAAGAAAAGGAAATTAAAGGTATACAGATAGGGAAGAAGAAATAAAACTGTCTTTGCAGATGATATGATCATCTATGTAGAAAATCTGAAAGAATTGACCAAAAAAAAAAAAAAACCTACTGAAACTAATTAGCATTATAGCAAGGTTGCAAGATACAAGGTTAATATACAAAAATCAATCACTTTCCTATATAGGAAATAAAAATCCCAGCAAGTTATTTTGTGAATATTGACAAACTTACTCTAAAATTCATATGGAGAGGCAGAAGATCCAGAATAGCCAACATAATATTGAAGGAGAAGAATAAAGTTGCAGGACTGACAATACCCAACTTCGAGATTTACTATAAATCTACAGTCATCAAGACGGTGTGGTATTGGCACAAGAATAGATAAATAGATCAATGGAACAGAGAGCCCAGAAACAGACCCACCTAAATATAGTCAACAGATTTTTGACAAAGGAGCGAAGACAATACAATGGAGCAAAGATAGTCTTTTCAACAACTGGTACTGCAACAGCTGGGCATCCACATGAAAAAATGAATCTAGACACAGACCTTTCACAAGAATTAAATCAAAATGGATAATAGACCTAAATGTAAAATGCAAAACTATGTTATTACTCCTAGAAGATAACATAAGAGAAAACCTAGATGACCTTGAGTTGGCAATTCCTTTTCAGATACAACACCAAAGGCATGATCCATGAAAGAAATAATTGATAACCTGAACTTCATCAAAGTTAAAATTGTCTCTGTGAAAGACAATGTCAAGAGAATGAGAAGACAAGCCACATACGGGGAGAAAATACTTGCAAAACATGTATCCGATAGAGGTCTGTTATCCAGAATGAAGAACCCTGAAAACTCAGCAATAAATGAATGAACAATGCAATTTTAAAAATGGGCAAAAGACTTAAACACCTTACCAAAGAAGACATACAGATGGCAAGATAACATATGAAAAGGTATTCAACATCATATGTCATTAGGGATTGCAAATTAAAACAATGAGATACCACTACACACCTATTAGAATGGCCAAAATTCAAAACATTGACAAAAACAAATGCTGTCAATAATATGGAGTAACAGGAATTCTCATTCATTGCTGGTGAGAATACAAAATGTACAGTCACTTTGGAAGACAGTTTGGCCGTTTCTTACAAAACTAACATAGTCTTACCATGTGATCCAGCAGTCACACTCCTTAAAATTTACCCAAAATGAACTAAAAATTTATGTCCATACACATTGATGCTTGTAGCAGATTTATTCATAATTGCTAAAACTTGGAATCAACCAAGATGTCCTTCAGTTCATGAGTGGATAAATAAATTGTGGTCCCACCAGAAAGTGGAATACTATTCAGTGCTAAAACGGAATGAGCTATCAAGCCATGAAAAGACATGGAGGAAATGTAAATGCATATTACTAAGTGACAGAAGGCAATCTGAAGAGGCTACATACTATATGACGTTCCGGAAAAGCAAAACTATGGAGATAATAAAAAGATTAGTGGTTGCCAGAGGTTACTGGGAAGAGAGTGATGAATAAGCAGCGCTCAGGGGGCAGTGAAACTATTCTGTATGATACTATAATAGTGGATGCATGTCATTATACATTTGTCAAAATCCATAAAGTGGATGACACCGAGAGTGAAGCCGAAAGCAAACTATGTACTTCCCATGATAATGATGTATCAATGTAGGTTCATCAATTGTAACAAATGGTGTAAGATGTTGATAGCAGGGGAGGTTGTGGATGTGTGGAGACAGGGGATACTTTCAACTCGTTTTGCTGTGAACATAAAACTGCTCTAAAAAAATAAAGTTTATTAATTAAAAAAATAAAATTAAAACTATATGAAGAAAATATAGGAAAATACATTTATGACGACAAAGTAAGGAATGACTTTTTTAGAAGACACACACACACACACACACACACACACACACACAGGGAAATCATAAAGGAAAAGGCTAAAAACTGTGACATCAAAATAGAAAACTTTGTGGAATAAAAGACACCATAAACAAAGATAATAGTCAAGCAGTAGACTGGGAGAACATATTTACATCATATATAAAAAATCAAAAGAGCACTATTCAAGATAACTAATGAGAACTTACTGTATAACACAGGGAACTCTACTCAGTGCTCTGTGGTGACCTAAATGTGAAGGAAATCCAAAAAAGAGGGGATTTATGAATACATATAGCTGATTCACTTTGCTGTACAGCAGAAACTAACACGACATTGTAAAACAACTATACTCCAATAAAAATTAATTTTTAAAAAAGAGCACTATTCAGAATAAAGAACTACAAACAACCAAGCAGAAAAATGCATGAACCATGTAAGAAGAAGCCTGAATAGCCTAAAAGCACATATTAAAATGTTCAGCCTCAGAATAGTCAAGGAGCACTAATTAAAATCACAATGAGACATCATTTCACACACGTAAGATTAGCAGAAAATAAATTCTGATTTTTGAAAAGGATATGGCAAATAGGAACTCTCACACAATGCTGTTGGGAATGCAAATTGGCATAAAAATTTTGAAGCTCAACTTGACAACATCTAGCAAAATGTGAAATGTGCATATCTTATGGCCCAGTAGATCCATCTTTAGTTAAATACCCTAGAAAAGCACTTGCATATGTGTTCAGGGAGATGTTACAGTAATGTTCATTCCAGCATTGTAATAACCAAAAATTGGAAACAATCCAAATGTCCATTAGTATAAAAAAAAGGAATAAATTGTGCTGTGTTTATTCAACAAACTACAATAAAGGGGTTAAAATGGATGGATTATATTTAAAGGTATCAACATGGATAGATAAGGAAAAAATGTAAGAGAGAAAAGAATTATGTAACATTACAAACCATATTAATTTATTTGTGAATAATATATGTAATAAAATATATAGTTATTTACGGTTACCATGTCAGTTAGGACTATTTTTTTTTTAAATAAATTTATTTATTTATTTATTTTTATTTTTGCCTGCGTTGGGTCTTCATTGCTGCGCGCGGGCTTTCTCTAGTTGCGGCGAACGGAGGCTACTCTTCATTGCGGTGCACGGGCTTCTCATTGCGGTGGCTTCTCTTGTTGTGGAGCATGGGCTCCCAGCACACGGGCTTCAGTAGTTGCAGCATGTGGGCTCAGTAGTTGTGGCTCGCGGGCTTAGTTGCTCTGTGGCATGTGGGATCTTCCCGGACCAGGGCTCGAACCCGTGTCCCCTGCATTGGCAGGCAGATTCTTAACCACTGCACCACCAGGGAAGCCCAAGACTTTTTGAATGAAAGTAACAGAAACCCCAGTTCAAAATGGCTTAAATGATGAAGAGATTTATTATCTCAACAAAACAAGAAGTCTAGAAGTAGGACATTTCCAAGCTATTTAATTCAACAGTTTAATATGTCATTAAGGACTTGGGTTTATCTACCTTTTCATTCATCAATCTTAAACATGTTTTCCTCAGCCTAACTCCTCTCTGGAGCACCATATGGCTACCACAATCCGAGGGACCACATGTAGACACAACAATATGCAGTGAAAGAGAAGGACCACTTCTGTCTTATGCATCTCGATTATAAAGCAAAGATCCCTTAACCTGACCACTCAGTAGACTTCCCAACTGAACATCTCCCTTGTCCAGAATCGCATCAGAGTTCTTTCCCAAAGCAATTACAACAAGGAAAATGGGATTGCCAAGACTGGCTGAGATCATTAAGTAATGTTGGGGGGAAAGGTGAACACCAGGACAAAATTGGGGCTCTGGGTAGAAGAAGGGGGAAAGTTTAATGTTCAGGCAATTAAATCAGTCAGGATTTAGGAAATAAAATCCCTTCTAGATATTTTACACAGAGAATTAGATGTTTATGAAATCTCTAGAGGGTTGGATGAGCAAGGCATGGACTGAGCCTCTAAGAAGATTCCTAGAACATCGCAATCCAGTTGCTACTACCTCTAGCTCAAAAAGGAAAGCAGGACATAAGGAGGCCACCAGGGAAATATTGAGTTCAAGGGCACATTGCCATAGCTATGATTCAGGAATCAGGAAGCTTATACTGGAAACCACTGCCATAGTCACGACTGCCTAGACATTAGACATAATTCAGCTGTCACCCGCTTTGCAAGTACCTTTCAATACTTCCCCCTGCTCTCCCTACCCACACACGCACAATGGATACTGGACCATGGTATCTCCACAGCTTTGCTCACCAGCAGAAAAAAGCCCCAAACAACTGGAAGATGGGCTGTGCCACACTAGCTTCTAAATGTTGCATTAAGTGCATATAATTAGTAGAACCTAATATTCATCCAGAATCCTAACTGCAAGAGAGTTCTAGAAATTTAATTTTTAACTTTCCAGCCTCAGCAATACAGGAAGTTATTCTGGAAGAAGATGAGAATGAATGCTGTCTACCAATTGACTAGTCCTTCACAGCAAGAAACGGTATCTACTGCTGTCCATCCCTTTGCCTACCCACACATTCAGTATAAAAAAATGCTCCTACCCACAAAATGCATTCATCCCCCCAACACAGGAAAGAGACAACTGAAAATCTCATTCAGTTACAGCATCCAGACCCAGGTCCAGGATCTCTGAGTGATGTAAATTCTTGTCAATCAAGTCCTGATATGGTGGAACCAGGTGCCATCTCCCAGTATCCACTGGGGAAGGGAGGTGGTGGCATCTGAACTCCATCCTGTGTCCAGCTAGTTGCGACTACAGTGCAGTGACAAAGGGCTAAAATATATCATTCATCTCCAAAACACCCATAATACAATGAAAAAAACCTCATTCAGGAAAGGGAAAAAAGGTTCCCACACATGCACACACACACAGTAATCACTGATCCACAGCCCACAGCACATATCATAGTCTTCTGGATTCCATGTGCTGAAAATGTTGTGACATGCTCTGTCAGCTCATCTGGCAAATCTGCTCTCTTGGAGAATCTCCTTGTTCTTTGTCCTTATGGCCACATCTGAGGTGGGCATTAGGGGGAATAACTTTATCGTGGCTTTGCAGCTTTAAGAACACATACTTTGGGTGTCCAGTCAGGAGCTGGGGGATTACTGTGGAGGCGCAACAGTCAGTCCCAGGTTGTTGTCAGCGGTCTTGAGTGTCTTTGGCAATGCAGTTCCCTTAGCAGTTTTCCTGTCTATTTGCTTCCAGTGAGTTCCATGGGCTAACAAAGCCAAAATCTTGTCTGAACACAATCTTTGAGTTTTTGCCTTCTAGCCATGTCCAGTCCCTGATATTCAATATATTGGCCTCTGTCTTAAGCAATTCTATCTGTCTTGAGTGCAAAAAGCCCAGTTTGTCAGGAGAAGACTTGGGAGAAGCAAGACACTTAGACATTCCTCTTGCTCCATCTCCATCTTTTCTCTGCTGTAGGACTGCCTTCAACCATCTAGGTCTGGTAGGACTTTACCAAAAGCAGTAAGAAGTAGCTAACTCACCAAGATTCTGAATTTCTTCCTAATACCACAGCCTCAGTAAGCATGTGGTCTATGTCCCAAGGAACAATGGGGGACTCTTGTTATGAATCAAGGGTCCCCAACTTGCCAGCCTCCTCTATCCTACCACCTCCACTCAGCCAATTTCCTGTTTAGAGTTTGATACTTGAGCACCCACTTCTTGATAAAAAATAAAGGGAGGACTTCCCTGGTGGCGCAGTGGTTAAGAATCCACCTGCCAATGCAGGGGACACAGGTTCGAGCCCTGGTCTGGGAAGATCCCACATGCCACAGAGCAACTAAGCCCATGAGCCACAACTACTGAGCCTGCGCTCTAGAGCCCGCGAGCCACAACTACTGAACCCACGAACACAACTACTGAAGCCCACGTGCCTAGAGCCTGTGCTCCGCAACAAGAGAAGCCACCACAATGAGAAGCCCGCGCACCGTAATGAAGAGTAACCCCCACTCGCCACAACTAGAGAAAGCCCACGCACAGCAATGAAAACCCAACACAGCCAAAAATAAATAAATAAAATAAATAAATTTTTTTTAAAAAGGGAAATAATCTTTGAATAGGTCAGCAAAAACACACACACTTAAAGAGTATAAAAACATTAACTGGATACATATCGAATTCATTACAGTGGTTGCCTATGGGGAGGATGAGACTGGGGAGGGACATAGGAGAATGTATTATCATAAAAGTCATCTCGTTATAAAAAGATCTGAATAGATATGATAGAGTATTTTCCTGTTTCAGATGACATGGGCATTCATTATATTATCCTCTATGCTTTTATGGGTTTTTTTCTTTTAATTTAAGATTTCAAAAAGGGGGTGGGGTGTGGGTGAACACTTAGCAAAGTGATCAGTGGAGCACAACAGACAAGGAACTGGCAGCTAAGAAGTTCCCAAGGGGATGGTCTCTCACGGCCAAGCGCAGGCCATGCTTGGGGTCAGAGCACATCCGGTGCATGGTCGAGTTCTGTCTCTATCCTCTGCTCTGCCCATCTACCTCCTGGTCACCTTTCCAGGCTCTGCAGAAGTCCCACTCCTCCAGGAAGCCTTCCCTGACTATTCCAGCTCACATTCATCTCTCCCTCTACTTAACTATCAGAACACCTAAAGCCACTGCTCAGTAGTGTATCACTAGTTCTTTATTTCAGGAGTTTTAGATAATCCAGAGCAGTGAGGTCCAAAGCCCATGAGGGCTGCTGCAGAATTGACAGGGACTGCATGATAAATGTATAGTCTTGGTTAGCTGGGGAACACCGAGGAGGGTCACTGCTTCTGTGTGGGCCTGACATTTTACGTACCCCCGCCAGTCACTCCCCAAACCACAAGCTCATTAACGGAAGACGGCCTCGAATGTCACTGGCTGACAGTGTGCAGCTGGCAGAAACGGGCCCATTTGCCATAATTCAGCAGGTCCGGCTCTCAGCTCGGATGAGCCCCGATCCCCTCCAAACGCATTTTCCTTTTGTGTGATATATGTAAAACACTCCTAATGTGAGGATCCTCAGAGAGAGAGCTCACACTGCCTGTCTAAGTGTTTTTTAAAGAATTGAGCTCTTACCTTTTAAAATTACACTGGGGTGGTATTGTTCAAATATGTAAGACTGAGTACTCCAGAAAGCGGCAACAACAGGATACAATGCACTAATTTTACCCCACTTTGACTTAGAAAATATAATCGGTACTTACAAAAATTGTAAATACTAAAGAATCAAGGGAATAGGATTATTCTAAAATAGGGCACTAATACATCAAGCAAAATAGCTTTTGCTAGTCTTAACTGAGGGCCATTATCTATCAGAGAAGATATACCTCTAGCCTCGATAAAGTAAAGAAACACAAATGACTAAAGATGCTTGCCAATATTTCTGGGACGGGGGAGGGGAGAGAGGAGAGCGTCCACAACGAGATAGAAACTTGGAAAAGCTGAGTGATTCAACAGGGTAGATAATCAGCCTCAAGCGTGCCCACGAGGGGGCAAACCCTGCCTGGTTCAATGACCATAATTTCCATGGGGGTTCTGTCCTTCTCCTCCCTGAATTGCTGTGGCTGTCACACAACCCAGGACTGCATTTACCTCTTGGTGGTTGTGTGCAATCATTGCAGGTGTCTCCCCACCTAAATGCAGCCCCCTTGGGCTAGAACCATGCCCCATATTTCTCTTCTCTATCAGTTCACATCCTCCTACTTCCAGCCCGCAAACCCACATAGTAGCCTTGAGTTTCGAGGCCTCGCCCACCTTCTCCCCATCTCCGTGTCCCTGCCTGTGGTAAATGGAAAGGATTGTAGACAATCTGCCATGCAGCTCTGGTGTCATCCTGAAGGTGTGCAGAGATTAGTAGGAGGCATTTGTTTTGGACGTAATTCCAAGATGGAAACGTGCTATTAAGGTACATCTAAAATTTAGAGTTTAGAAGATATCACTTTGAATTACAGGGACCAACAATGGTGGGGAGTTGAGGGACAAGTGTGGGGAAAGGGGTCCCCAGTCACTTTGCCAGAAACTACAGGCTGTTTGTGATGACCAAGCAATGTGTATTATGTCCTTCCTCGCTGGTCCCCTCCCTTTTTATGGGTGCCCAGTCCTTATAGGCTCCCCTATGGCCTCTGAGCATCACTGGACCTCAATAATTCCAAGAACATGAGAGGAAAGACCAATCTGAGTAGAAATCATACTTTTTGTGCTTTTTACATTTTGTGTGATCCTCAGCAGAGGGAAAAAAAATGAGTAGAGGAAGCTTTCATTTCATATTATATATATATATTTATTAGAACATTTCTCTTATTTTTGTTCTCTATAAAAAAATCTAGATCGTTTTTATTCATGGGCACTTGAACGCAGTCCTAGGGTCTACGTGTTTTCTTTTCAACGATCATATGTGAAATGTATTTATTGGCTCTTGATTCTAAAAGAAAACCTGAAAATCAAAGTCAATATTTGCTAGAGTAAATATCTTCAATATGTCATATTTTTGTCATCTGTCATTGTTAAACTTACTATTCATAAAAATATCCTATTTGAAAATAATTTGAAAATATTTGAAAATAATTTGTAAATTAGATTTTGCCCCTTCCCCAAATTTCTGAGTAGGCATCATCTTGCCAGAAAACAATTGTCAATTATGACTTAAATGAGTCACTCTTAGCCAAATAATTTTTTTTTAATTTTTTTTCATTATTGGGATTAGTGGAGCCTATTGTTCTTTTTTTTTTTTTTTTAAATGGGAATTATTTATTTATTTATTTATGGCTGTGTTGGGTCTTCGTTTCTGTGCGAGGGCTCTCTCCAGTTGCGGCAAGCGGGGGCCACTCTTCATCGCGGTGCGCGGGCCTCTCACTATCGCGGCCTCTCTTGTTGCGGAGCACAGGCTCCAGACACGCAGGCTCAGTAATTGTGGCTCACGGGCCTAGTTGCTCCGCGGCATGTGGGATCCTCCCAGACCAGGGCTCGAACCCGTGTCCCCTGCATTGGCAGGCAGACTCTCAACCACTGCGCCACCAGGGAAGCCCATAGCCAAATAATTTTAAAAGCAAAATTTTAAAAGTATAAAAAGCATTTTGCAAAAAACATTTCCTGTGGAAAAAACACACATGTGTATTTAGTATGGGTGTGAGCAAATTTTAATATGTTAGATATGATATGGGGTGGGAGTTCCAAATTAAGACAGCCTTTGTCCATGATGGTTTTTGGATGAACAATGACTCCACTTTGGTCTCTACTAAGAATTTCTGTCTTGGTTCCCATGGAAGACTTAAGTTTCCACTTGTTGTATATGTATGTGTGTGTGTTAAAATACATATATATATATAACATAAAACTTGCCATTTTAACCATTCCATTTACTTTAAAAATAAATACAACATCGGGACTTCCCTGGCAGTCCAGTGGTTAAGACTCCGTGCTTCCACTGCAAGGGGCGTGGGTTTGACCCCTGGTCAGGGAACTAAAACCCCACATGCCACACGGTGTGGCCAAAAAAAGAAACACACACACAAAAAAACCCCACCAAAAAAACCCCATAAATAAATAAATACAATATAGTATTTATATAGCACATATCATTATTTTGGGCACTTGATTATTCCTACTCTGGAATGTTCCTTAATTGGCTTGTGTGTATCTAGTCTTTTCTCTAAGATGGTAAGCTTCTTGAGGTAGAGAGCAAGTAGCTTCTTTTATGAGGTGTGGGGCTAAGAACAGAGCTGAGTATTTAATTGGAACTCAGTAAATACTCACCAACTGAGTGAATGAATATGTGAGTACATGACAGAAATCTTAATGAGACACTTGATTCAAAGCTATGCAGTGCCATACTGGTTTTCGAACTATTTTGTACTATTTTGTATGGGGAAAACCAATGTACCTACTTCAATTGAGTGGAGGTGCTCAGGGTGAGCTGGGGTAAAGGAACTCACGCCCCTTTCTGCCTCCAGGTTTCTGGAAGCCTCCCCTAATCCACACCAGACTGAAGAGAATCTCTTTCCAGGGTCAAAGAGCTCCTGAGGAATTCATATAACTTTTCCTGGACCTTCTGCTTCTCTAAATTTCATCTGTGTCCCTGTAGGAAAGAGTTGACCACAAGTCATAAGATTCTCCCTTTCCCAGGATAAATAATTCTTATCCATTTACCTTTCCCCTCGGCACTCATCCTAAAACCATTAATGGACATTTTGCCTCTAACTCCTTCCCTGGTTTTCACCATTTGTTTGTATTCTGGGACCCATATACCTGCACAAAAACCGAAATCGAGCCCATGACTTGGAATCAAGTGGCTTGGGTCCAAATCCTAGCTCAGACACCAGCTGTGTGGCCTTAGGCAAGTTACTTAACTCCTTTGACTCTAAGTTTCCTCCTTTGCAAAATGGGGTTGATAATATATAACTGACAAGGCATGAATTAAATGAGATAATGTACTTGAAAACAGTGCACAGTAGTTGCTCAATCATGTTTGTACATTTTAATGTAACTTAGTTATTGCTTCTGGTTCTGGTTCTCCTGCTTTCCTCTGTCCCTTTGGATTCCCCGTGATTCTTTTTTTTTTTTAAATTAATTTATTATTTATTTATTTATTTTTGGCTCTGTTGGGTCTTCGTTGCTGCGCACGGGCTTTCTCTAGTTATGGCGAGCGGGGGTTACTCTTCGTTGCGTTGCGCGGGCTTCTCATTGTGGTGGCTTGTTGTGGAGCACAGGCTCTAGGTGCATGGGCTTCAGTAGTTGTGGTGCACGGGCTTAGTTGCTCTGCAGCCTGTGGGATCTTCCCAGACCGGGGATTGAACCCATGTCCCCTGCATTGGCAGGCGGATTCTAAACCACTACACCACCAGGGAAGTCCCTCTCTGTGATTCCTGATGAGCACACTGTTAGTCAGTGGTCATTTCATTAATGGCTGCATGTAGTTTTGAAGCATTTATTTATATACATGATTGTATATTTGTTGCCTCCTTACAGATAGATGGTATTTAGATTTATGCCATTTTTCAGAGAACTCCTTGTGAATAGCTGTAAGATTGACTTGTCTGACTTGGGACCATGTTGTCCTTGCCTTGTCACTTGCTCTCAGCAGAGTTCTCCTTTTCTTCTCTGTGTCAGAAGTGACAGAATGGCAGTTATGCATGAGTTCCCTGGAGAACAATGAGAGGCTTCACAAAACTCAATTTGGGAGACTACACATGTGGTGTAGTTACAGAGTGACATTCCCGTGACACTTGCAAGTGGGAAGTGAACTGGACACCAGATGAAGTGAGGGAAGTCTGGGGGCAGAGAAACTTGCTTCCTTAAGTTACAAAACAGAAATGCCTCCAACCAGGCAGAACTGCCCAGGGGACTCTGTATATGGGGTGTGCAAGGTTAATTAACCATCCACCCCCTATGTCTGCCATCAACCGCTTGACCACCACTGTAGGTGACGACTCTGAACTCTGCAGGACAAGATCTGTTTACTGAAATACTCTCTTCTTTTCTTTTTCTTTTTTTTTGGGGGGTGGGGTTAATGAGTACCTCTGTCCTTGAAATCTCTAGCAGCTTTCTAGTGATTATTAATTCTTTCTTCATTCAGCAAATGTGCATTCAATGACTAATGAACGAAGTAAGAAGATCCTCGTTCACCCAAATAGTCAGTCTGAGGGTGACCCACTGATCCCTTGAGCATCAGCTTGGAGGGAAACTCTTTTCTTCTACTTTTGGCCTCATTCAACTTCTTCTTCTTCAGAGGCTATGGTGAATAATCTAATACCAAATTCCAATTCAATTCGATCCAATTCCAAATCTTGTGTGAGTGTATCCAGTTAGACAGAACCTAATTCAAATCCAGAACCCTAGCTGCAAGAAAATTTCAGAAATGTAGTTTTCACCTTTCTAATCTGTCCCACTACAAAGAGAATGAATGGAGGGAAGGCTGAGTGAGCCAATCCAGAGTATATGGCACATCAGTGTAACTAGATCTCGTGGAGAAGATGGGCTTTGAAATAGGCCTTGAAAATGTGTAAGATTTGTGTTAAAAGGGAAACATTCATGGAAGAGAATTCCTGGGTGGTGAAGAGGAAAAGTGAACAGGGGATAATAAGAATAGCTTACCTGGACTGGGCCAGAGTAGGCAAGCTAGGAAGGCATGAGGTGGGTAGGAGTTTGGAAGGCGTTTAGAGAAGACTTAATTTGATCCAATAAACAGGGGAGTGGGAGAGACATTGAAGGTCAAGGAAGGGAGTTTGAAGAAGGTAAATTAATCCTACCACTCCTATTAACATAATCAATATACACCTGCTAAAAGGTGATTGCCTACCCTTCAACTCTTCTACAGTTCTTAAACTCTACGAGTAGGTTGCCACTATGATTAGCATATTATTTTGCTGGTTTAATGTTTTCAGAATCAGTGTGCAATCCCAGGAAGTAGAGAAATGCTTTTAAAAGCAGAAGGGGGGAGTTCCCTGGCGGTCCAGTGGTTAGGACTCAGTGCTTTCATTGCTGACATCCCAGGTTCAATCCCTGGTGGGGGAACAAAGATCCCGCAAGCCTCATGGCGTGGTCAAAAAAAAGTTTTTTAAATAAATAAATCAATTATTTTTTTTAAAAAGTAGAAGGGAAAGTATTTCCATCCTAGAATTCTATACCCAGGCAAACTATCAATCAAGCATAAGTGCAGGGTAATGACATTTTCATTCATATATGAGCTCAAAACGTCACCTCCCCCTTGTCTTATATATCTTTTTATCATGAAGCATCTGAAGGAGTAAACCAAGCAAGAGGAAGACATTGGATGCCAGAAAGAGGGAGTCTAATACAAGAGCAAAGTTGAGGGAATCAATGAGATAATCATAAGAAAGATCCTAAGGCAATGACTGCACAATAGCCTAGGGAACACCCAGTCCGGATTGAAGCAGGAGGACAGAGAGCTATGGGATGGAAATCTCTAGGGAAAAAGTAAAAATTGATAAAATTCCTAATACTTTAAACATATCAAGAGAAGACTTACAACATTTAGGGAAGAATTAATGATAAGTATATAGTAAACTAAGGAAAAGAGAGAGAATTATTGACTCTACCAAAAACAAGGAAAGTACAAGAAAGGAAATATAACCTAGAATACATATAGCTCCACAGTAAATAATTATTTTCATAATCATAGTAATGTAAACACTAAACATTGACCATTTCAAAAATTATGCTATAACGATGTTCTGAGCCTGGGGGCAGAGAAGGTGTTGGTGGGAGGGTGTGAGTGTGAATGGGGTGGTGGGGGAGGTGTAAGAGAGCCCCCAGACTTGAAGTCCTTAGTAGGAAGTTAGTGGACAGGGTCTAATGGAACCCATTTAGATAAATGGAACTAAATAATAGAAGAAGCTACTAAAAGATTTGAAATTGTGGCCTCTGGGGACTGTGAAAAGGGAGTTGGGAATGAGCCTTATAGAGTTACATTTTTTACTTTGAAACTATGTAACCATACAACCTTGATAAAAATAACAGTTCTACAAGGATTTACAGTAAATGCTCAAGCTTAGTTCTCTGATTACAGTTCCCCTGTCACCAAATCCCCTGTCTCAGACCCTTCTAGCTACTAGCTACGAGCTACTGGCTGGCAATTTACATCAGACCACAGACTGGCACTGGCAAATAGGTGTCTCAGACTTTGTTGAATTCTACGTTTGTTGCAAAATCAGAGTCTCTTAAAATCTTTGGGAATCTCTTAAAATATTAGTATTACCGATGGCCTCAGCTTGTTTGCAACGTAGGGAAGGCACAATGGCAGGGAGGAAGGCTCTGGAAGTAGCAGGCCTTTTAAAGAGCTGCTTTGGTCATGGTATGCTCTAGCCAGGGACAAAGCAATTTAAGAACTTTGTAAATGTGGTAGGAACAAAGATACAACACAATCTAAAAATTAGTTTTTGTCTATGGCTTAAAATTATGTGTTCTATCCCTCCGGGGCAGGCTGGGAAAGTAAAGGACAATTGCTCAAGGAAACCAATATATAGAGCTGCTTCTGGGTGAAACATGAGAAAAACACTGTAATATTTTCAGCCCTTCCCCTGGCTGTGTTCTCTCTCTCTGTACTTCCCTTGGGCTGCCTGGCTTTTGGAAGAGTGGGAGATAATCATTATTGTTCAGGAGGGAGGGAAGGCCAATCGTTCAATATCGGAAATTTAGAGAGTGTTTCATTTTCTAAGCTCCCAGTTACTAATGTATTAAGTTCTCTGAAAAATTCTCTTCATCATTTTCTGTGATTATTTTTTTTTTCTTTCTAAGCAGCATAAAGCTCCAGTAGAAGGCAAAGACATCTCCTTGTCTGAATTACTGCCACCGTGAAATAGATTGAAAAAAAATATATCGTTTTATATCAACCAGTAGCATTCCAGTCCACGGAGGGGTGTCTCCTAAAGCTATCAAGATAGTATCAGAGTATTAATCATTTCTGGAACAGTGAGAGCCCCAACACAAGCCAGCACCCACAAAGGCTACAGCCCCAGGGCCAGCTGCCACCGCCCAGGACAGACACCCGCTCGGGATTCAATCTCTGAGCTCTGTGACCGAGAGCACGTGCCTCCTCCTGGCTCCTGCTATTTGCCCAGGCACTGTGGTTGAGTGGGCCCTGACCTCCCAGAGCTGGGAAATCACAAAGCCCTGGTCAGTGCTGTCAAGAGGGCCGGGAACAGCATGGGATTGCTGCAAACACACCCACACACATACGAGTGTGCACTAAACACACGTAATCAAATACTCCTCGTGGTGGACATACACTTAAATAATGCAGGCTGGCCCCGTGTGAAGCTGTGCAACACCATGGTTAAGAGCCCAGCTTTAGAAGGAGACTGGATTCAGCGTTCAGCTGTCAGTTACTTAATTTCTCTAAACCTCTGTTTTCTCATCAATTAAATGGGGATAATAATAGCACCCACCTCAGGGGGTTTCATAAGAATTAAATGAAGCCATATGTAAAGAGCTCTAGCCCAGTGCCTTGCATATGAAAGAGATTCCATTGGTGTTAGCTGTTATCAATAATAAAAATTGAAGTTTACAACTCAATTAGGTATAGTCAGTACTGGATAAATGTTTGTATTGATGGTAGGAGCCATTGTGGATCAAAGAATTCTTCCCTTTTGTGGAACATCTTCCCAAAACCTTCTGGGGGGAGGGGGCTCCTGGTGTATTTAAGTATCTATTTTCAGACCACTAAGTATCTGATGGAAAGGCTGGAGCTGTGAGGTACAGAGAGGTTCTATAAGAAATTAAATAGATTAACTCTGAGAAGGTAAAGTGTAACTTAATGCAGAAGTAGGAGATTTATAAAAATTCCTTTTATGTCCAGCTCTAGGAGCATGTTAGGGAGTTCAGAGAGAGAGACCATAGGACCACGATACATCTGATTGTCTGTGCTTTCTATCTGAAGGCAACTCTCTCCTGTGAATAACAGTTTGGCAGCAAAAAAGCATACTAGTGGGTCCTGTAGGTGGCTTTGATAAAGCCTCCCTTTGTTGTGAGGTTGGTGCCCTTCCTGGATGGAGGGGCCTGCCTCCATTGCCAGCCCTGAATGAGAAATGGTCCAAACAGCTGAGTACCCAACTGGGCTGTCTCTTTCCTCTGGAGAAAGGCCCTCTGCACCCCACTCTTCCTGCCTCACACCAGCCCCAGGGAAGATTCTGGGAGGACTCTCACAGTTCCTCCAGAGCTCACGCCATGGTTCTCTGGGGTTGGACCCCCCTTGCCTAACCACAGCACTGTGCAGGGCCAAGGCCCAATGGCCAGTGCTGGAGGGTGAGAGATTTTCTTTTTGTTTCGGTGCCAGCCAACAAAATGACTTTTAAGAGTCTGGCAGCCCCTGGGAGAAGGAGGTAGTTAACTCACCAACATGCCACGTTTGTGTACTTCCTGACCAAGTCTTTCTCATCTCCTATAGTCATTGGATGGCGACATCCCACACTCTGTAGGGTGGGTGTTACTGGCCCCGTTTCACATGGGAGGAGATTAGGGTTATGTGACAGAAGGTGACGCAAACTAGTTGAGTTGTGCCGTCTCTTGGCCTCTTGCCCACAGGTTTTTCCACCTCATGGGACCCACAGATACAAAAGTAGCCCTTGTCTCATCAAGGCACCTCTAGCAAGTCAGGGCTGGGATTGTAAAGGGAATTCACATATAGTTCCTGCATCAGGAAGTTTACAATCCACTGGGTGAAACAGAACACACATACACGAAAGGATAACTGACAATTATTACTCAGCAAATCACGTTGGATGTATGGTGTGTGTGTGACTGTGCCCTTGAGAGCTTACGTCCTAAATGATGCAAAGAAGGCCAGGGCGGAAAGAGGGTCTGACCTGGGCATGACCAGAGTGCCGAGAGGGCTGCGTGGGGCTGGGGGGGGGGGGTCCAACTTCAGGAAGCAGAGCAGTTTGAACTAGGCTTTGAATAACAGCCAAGTGGAAAGAAACTTCGAGGGGGTTCCAGGCGGGGAGAAGACGAGCTCGTGTGGCTTCTTTCAGCAGCCAGTGAATCTTCCAGAAGTGGAAGGTTCTTGTGTGGGCGAAGGGGATGGCAGTGAGGAAAGGTAATGGAGACCAGGCTGTAGAGGGCCCGGGGGCAGCTGTGATGGTTGACTGTCATCCTGTGGGCAGTGAGGGTTCTTGAAGTTTCCCAGCAATGGTGTGGAGTAGGTGCAGCGCTCAGAAGGAGATGGGGGCAGGGAGTCCAGGTAACTGCCCACAGTCACAGGGGGGAGTTGGTGAGCTGAGGGAAAGGAGAGGAGAGATGGAGAAGTGAGTTTACTGCGAGAGATGAGGAGCGGGGCTCTGGGGTCAGATGGACCTGGATGGCGACCCAGGGTGTGATCCTGGGCAGATTACTTTACCGCCCTGGACCTCAGAAACAGTACTCATAGATGTAAATAATAGCGGTACCTGCTTCCTGCTGGGAAGTTTATAAGGGATAAAAAGTGCTCAGGGGGACTTCGCTGGTGGCGCAGTGGTTAAGAATCTGCCTGCCAATGCAGGGGACACAGGTTCGAGCCCTGAGGTGGGAAGATCCCACATGCGGCAGAGCAACTAAGCCCGTGAGCCACAATTACTGAGCCTGCAAGCCACAACTACTGAAGGTACGTGCCTAGAGCCCGTGCTCCGCAACAAGAGAAGCCACCACAATGAGAAGCCCGCGCACCCTAACGAAGAGTATCCCCCGCTCGCCGCAACTAGAGAAAACCCGCGCGCAGCAACGAAGACCCAACGCAGCCAAAAATAAATTAATTAATTTTAAAAAATAAAAATAAAAAGCGCTCAGGGTAGTGCCTGGCATATAGGAGCTATTACATCAACAACAACTAGTACTGCTATTGCTATTATTACTTTTATTAGTGTAGGGCAAAGGGGAAGGAGGAGTTAATGACAGGAGACTATGGTCTAAGAACCTGAAAGTAGGACGGCTGTGGACCAAGACGGAGGGCAGCCTCCACATGCCCTGTGTGGAGGCCGCTGGGGTCGGATGCTCCACGGGCTGGAGCCCAGGGCGGGGGTGGCGCCTGCCGGCCGAGTAGAAGCCCCTCCCTGCTGCTTGAACTCTCCTTTCTTCTCTCCTGTGTCCCAGCTGCCTCCAGCTTCTAGAAATCAGACTTCATGCCCAGAAGGAAGAAGCATGAGACTTCTTGGAGGGGAGTGGGGGGAATCTAATTCTACTCGGAAAGACTTTCCCCTTTCTTACTCTGTCTCCCACACAGAAGGGCAGGGGGGCAGGCAGTGAGGGAGGGGGTCGATGGAACCCGGAAACTCAGAGCCAAGGCAGCCCCTCGCCCCGCAGCACAGCGTTCAGAGGCAGCTGGAGCGCCAGGCGAGGGCTTTCCCTGTGAGAATCAGTTTCAAATATGAGGTTGATTTTATTTCCCCCCGTTGCAATTAACGGAGAAAAATATTTCAAAGCTGTATAATTAAAGGCCGGCGTTTTATTAGGGTTTAAAATAGTCGCTATGAAATTTGCTCCTGCCACTGGTAATTACAACGCACATCTTAGTATCCCCCCTGCTTGCCAGCCCCGAGATAACAGCGCTGTGTGTGCTGCATTTGGCTCTGCAGAGAAGGTAGAATCCTTATCTTATCTCCATCTGCACACAACAACCAGCCTCTCTTCCAATTCAACCCTAATCTTCTTAGTAAATAATACTGATATTTTTCACCATAACAAAATGGAGCTGGTGCCAGATTCTCACTGATAACACCTCTCGTTTACACACCGTTCTCTGTCAAAATCGGCCCGATTTTTCTTAATCTCTTTAACTTATCAAAAAAATACTTTTTTACATTGGGCCATAGTAAGTTCTTTTCTACCAAATAATAATATTATAAATAAATCCCTTTGCCTACAGCTGACTCATTGAAAAGATCCTCGGCCTCCTCATTTTCTTCATGAATGGGAAATTGTTCTGCTCTTCAGTTTTCCTCTAACTTTGGGGTCCACACCGAGCGAATCGTTCCCAGGCAGGCCCTGAGCCATCTTCGTATCTCACAGGGGGTCAGCTTGGTCCAGGATGTGCAAGCTCGTTCTTTATTTTCATTGTCCTGGGTGGTAGGCTCCCCCCCAACCCCCACCCCGCCGCCTCCAACTCGGTCTGTCCAGGGAAAATGCAGCGATTTCAGACAAATCCTGGCAGGCTCTTCCCCAGCCTGCAGAAACCCCACCACCACCACCACACACACACACACACACACACACACACACACACACACACGCGCGCACACACTGGGACAGGCCTTTGCGCAGAGCCCCATCTTGGCAGCAACTGGGACCCAACCGCCTTCTCCTATCACCTTTCAACGTTGAGTCTCAGAATGTCATGCAACCAGGGAAGGCAAAACCGAGAAGTGTTCATCACACAGCAGGTATTTATTGAGCGCTTACTGTTTGCGCATTCCAGGCTTAGGCTAGTAGGGATTCAGAGATAGGAAAGCAGTTTTGGCCTGCCAGGAACCCACCGCATATGCAGTAGGCTCTCTCTGGGCTTGAGGAAAACTTCCAGCTGGGAGGAGGATTAGGGTTGAAGAAATGTAAGATGTTATAGGAAAAATAGGATTGGGGGAAGGAGGTCGAGAATGAGCCCTTGGAAGCCTTGCCAATCTTTGTGTAATCACTAAGATAAAGCAGAAAGAAGAAGATAGTGACAAAGACACTATCAATAACATTTTACATAGTGCAAATTAGTAATAATTGGCACTGTACTGGGAGATCCCAATTTCCATTTCCAATTTCCTTGTTCACTAGAAACATTCTATGATTTCCCTCTCCTGCAGTTTCCATAATATGCTTGTAAATTTGCTTTGCTTTGTTGTAGATAATGCACACCTAAGAGGGGTTTTATTTTCTTTGTCTGTCCTCCTTCCAAATGCCCAGTGCTTTCTCATTCTATAATGTCCCCATCATGGGCAGCTGCCTCCTATCTCTGGGGCCTTGATTCTCTGGGGTGGGGGTCTCCTCCCTCCCCCAAGACCCTGATGAATCCAGATGCTTAGACAGCAAAGACTGGGGATGCCCTGTGTTTAGGCATTTCTCAACCCCACGTGGGTCTTAAATACCCAGGATTGTGGGATGTGGGCTCTGTCCATGGTACATGTCTTGACGAAGCATGTGACACCAGCCTTTTGCCTGCAAGCCGAGGGAGTACGGTTCTGATCTCTGTTTGCTCTCCTTATCTTCCTTTCTCTTTTCCTAGGCAGCATTGGAAAACCCTTCCGTTTTTTATTCTCATCATTCTGCCTCACATGCCCTTTTTATTCCTGATACACAGTTGCCTCATCATCTGGGAGGCAGGAGGATATAGTTATTAAGAATCAGAATCAGACAGAACTGGGTTTCAGTCCTAGCTCTGCTACTTGCCTGCTGTGTGACTTTGGGCAAATTACTTAACCCTTCTGGGCCTCAGTTTCCTTATCTGTAAAATGGACTTAATAACAAACCTATCTCATAGGACCAATGTAAGGTGTTGAATGTTTTATAATCTGATTTTAAAATCTATATATGTACCTGGATCAATAAATGCTCAACAAAGACTCAAGAAATGATAGTTATGGTTAATAATAATATTAATTGGAACTCAAAGAAGAGAGGTATCAGTGTTGGCTGGGTATCATTGGTATCATTGGCTGGGAATCTATCCAGAGTCATAGAAGTTCAGGAGAGCTGCTCACAGAAGGCCAGGCAAGTTCTTTAAAGAGGCCTCTGAGCATTGTGGTTTGGAGACATCTTCAGAAACTCAGTGTTTGCTGGACCCACCAATCTCTTGGGAACAGCATGAAGGGCACAGACAGTACAATGAACAACTTTGTGCCCTGGTTAATAATAAATAATAAAGACTCAAAAAATGTGCAAAATTCATTTTTCAAAGTGAAATTCTTCCTGATCATTTTGAAGGCCAATTTAATCCAAACTATGTCTACGAAACTCTCCAAGATCTCAGGGTTGCTGTTTACACGGGCCTAGTGAGGAATTTTTATACGAAAACAACTAGAGGTGGATCTTGGTGCCAGACCTGCCCCCTTCTCTATCTTTGTGGGGCAGTCATCCTTTAATACAGCCACCCTGTTGCTTCCACTTCTGTAGCCTCTCCAGCTGCTTCTCTGAGATTCCCTCCTCTTCCTAGGTACGCCCATGTAGTTGAAGCAGAAGATAATCCAGTGTGTCAGTCATTCCCTAGCAGTTGTGTTTGGACTTGTATTAAGTGTTTACTGTGCACCAGGCACTATGCACAGTATGGACTCTTTATGTATGAACTCATTTAATCTTCCAACAACGCTTTTAGGCAGGTACCCTCTGGGCCCCCTACCATCACCAAGTTTGTCTCCTCCAACTTGACTCAACCCTCCACCGGTACCCTGAAGCTTTCTCCATCTTAGAAGGCCCTGCCAGGTCCCAAGAACTGGAGAAAAGACTTTTAGACCTTTCCCTCACGGCCTCTCCCTCCTTGATCTCCAGTCACTGCAGCATTGTTATTTCATCGGAAGGTGTGTATAGTGCTTTTTTCCAGCAAGATTCTGAGGGCTTTTAGGGCATAGATCACACCACAGAATCATAAACATCTAGGGCTAGAAGTTGTGTTAGACATCTTTTCATCCAACACCTCATTTTATAGATGAGGAAACAGAAGTCTGTAGAGACAAAATATGTTTCTTTTGTATTCCCCGTGACTTCCTGAAGTGGGTGGGTACATAGTAAATGCTCAATAAAAGCAAGGCCATCTGTTTGGATCCAGCATTGTGCCAACATTTACTATGAAATCTTCAGTACAAGCCTGTCTAGCACTTGTTTTAATTGACTGTGTTCACAATATACACAACGTACAGGTATCCCGCTTTAAGAAGATATAATATACTAACTTTCCAAACCAGAAAAACTAACATGAATTATTCATTCTAAAAGGCGGGGTTCCTTTAAATAGCTACTATATTTATGATCAGGTTGGATTTTAACACTGAATTTTTCAGCCACATGTCAACTGCAGAGACTAAGGCCCTCTTGTGCTTTGCTTGCTTTGCAAACGGAATGAATCTCTGAAGGAGCCATAGTCCAACAGATTATCCCCTGAGTCTGAACCTTGGTTAATGAGTCATCAGCAAACCCAGGCTGGCTGGATGAATGGGTAGATGTGGGTATGGAGATCAGGCAGCTCTAGGAAGCCAGGTCTCCAGGTAAAAAGTGGGAGGTGGGAGATGGCCAGGTCAGCACCATGCCCCACTCAGCTGGGGTGCGGTCGTGCTCCTCCATCACCGGCTTTCTCAGGAAGTGTACCACAGTCAAGGCCAAATGCTATCCACTGCCTTCCTTGCCTTGCCATTGGTCATCCCAGTCTCCTCTTCCCTACATAGTCCCTCTCTCTTTCTCTCCCCTCTCCCTCTCCCTGTCTGTGTGAATATGTATGGGAGAAGGGAAACAGCCAAGTAACAGTGTTAAAGATAGATTTTCTGTTATCTGGGTGGTTCTTTAATGTTCATATGAAAAGGACCCTGGCCCTTTAAGAAGTCAGGAAGTAAACACTGGAAGCTCTTGCAACAAGGATAGAGGAGTTTTGAGAAGATTAAATAGAAGTAAACTGCTGACACAGGGACATTAACTGCCTCCATGAAGTCCCTGCCCTTCTCAATTATCCACCCTGGAAGATAGCCTGTTCTATTGGGCCCAGGTTACCATAAATAGACCCCACTGTTGACTTTATTGCTGGAGCCCAGGAGGTAAGCATGAGGCCTGAGGAATAAATCTGCCTTCAGAGGCCGCCCTACCCTTGCCAGGGACTGCAAATGTCCCGGCGTCCTTTAGGATCTGAAATAGAGAAGTTCCTATGTGAAATCCCCCTTCATCGCTCACCCCCCCTTGCCCTCTGCTCACCTCCCCACTCTGTGAGCCTTTCAACACCTCCAATTTAGTCTGTACTTGAGTGTTTTGCACTCACTGCCATGTTGTTCCATGAGTATTCCCTGCCGTTTCACTTGATTATATTTTCTTTACTCAATTATATCATAAGTCTAATAATAATAATAGCAAACATTTAGTTAAGTGTGATTCTTATGGGCCAGACACTGCACTTAGCACTTGACATATATAATCTCATTTAATCCTCAAATGACCCCTGAAGGTAAGAATTTTATTCCCATTTTACAGATGCCAACACTGAGGCTCAGAGAAGGTAAATACTGTCTGAGCACTACACGTTCATCCCTCTACAGGACATGGTCTCTGCCGGTGCCAGGTGCAAGTTCTTCCCTTCCCTCCCTGTCAAGGCTCCACACGTCACACTTACTTGGCAAATGCCACCAACCAGCGTCTCCCCCATCCAGGGGACTTGGAGCTCAGGTTCACAAATGTTGAGATGTGTCTTTTCATGGACGTGTTGCGGAATGCAGAGTCCCTGCATTCCTCTGCCCTGCTCCTCCTCATGCGCTGTCTGGCTGTGCTTCCAGGATGGTGAGGATTATAGGGTGGTGAGACAGGGGCCCAGACATCTGGAAAGCAGGATCTGCTTACACCCAAGAAGCCCTTTCCAGAATGTGAGGCTGAAAAGTGGCTGGAGTTGTTGGTATTTGCTCTGCGGCAGCTGTGGCAGGCCCAGATTGGGAACGCTGGTTAGGGTGTAGGAGGCTTTCAAAGTCAAGGGCAGAACCTCCCTGCCAAGTAGGACCCGCCCTGCATGTGGCAGCCTTGATTGGACCCTCGTTTATTATTGTAATGAGGATCCCTTTTTTAATGTGCTTTTTCTAGCCCTCATGTGGCTGAACTGTTATTTTTCTCACTTGACTTTTTTTGCCTATGAAATGTTTTGGATAAATATGCAGCTGAAATGGCTTGTTACTGACTGTGTACATTTTTAGTTGAATGAAAAGTAAAAAAATACAGCATTTCGCATATAAAATATTCTGTTAATGTTATATAATTTGGCTGCGGAGTATCATTTTGCTTTTATGAAAGGGTTTCATAAAAAGGGTTTCATATACCCTCAGGAATAGCAGATGGCTAACACGCAGTAATTATCGGTTACTAAATATCACTTATATCATACTGATCTATTCATACAAGTATAACCATGTTAAATGTATAATTTTTTAAAAGACAAAAGGTAATGTGAGTGCTTGAAACTATGGTGGGACTTAAGTAAACTGGAGGAACTGTCTAAGGTGTAAGCAACTCTAGGAGCCCTGTTGGGCAGCCGAGCCCCACTCCCCATCGCTCTTTGCCCTCTGCTCTGGGTTTTCACAGGGAGCTGGGCTCTGCCGACACACACAGCTGGTCAGGGCGGGAATGTGAGGAGGGATGTCGTGTGGAGGTCAGCACTTGAGCAGATGTTCTGAATTCTCAGCTAGGAAGCTGATGTTTAGGACTAGCCATGACTGCCATTTTCAGCATAATTTCTATTTGTCTGTGAGTCAGTGAGGATTCAGAGACCCCAGGATGGAAGCTGAGTTGGTCCAACTATGAAGCTCTCTACAGGCTATGAATCCCACGTGAGGCCTCTGCTCGATGCAAAGGCCAAGGATGATTTCCATTCCCCAAACAACTCCCCTTGAAGCTCACAGACCTTCACGGTCCCCTGCCCTTCCCTGTCGCTCTGTTCCCAGAGAATGAAGACTCAATCCAGGTAGCTCAAGTAACTGCCGTATTGGGGAAGCCAAACTGCTGTATACAGCAAGTGCCTAATCAATGGTGGCTGTCTCACTGGCACAGAGAAGGCACTTCAAAGCTGAATCAATGTGGTTTTAGGTTGCCTGCTTGGTTAGGATTAGCAAAGCCTAGGGTGGCAAGTAGATTTCATCTCTTGGACCAATTCTGATCAATCAGTTGGGGCTTCTTGGAGCACCTTCCTGAAGAATCTGAAGAGTCCCCATTTGAGAAAAGGGGTGCTGTAATCACCTAGTGATGTCTGCCATGGACATGGGCATGAGGGAGGAGCAAGAGTTTTGGTGCATATTTGATAATCCGGCTTGCTCTAGATTGAATGTTTCTCCCCAAACTTCATATGCTGAAACCTAATCCCCATTGTTATGGTATTTGGAGGTGGGGCCTTTGGGAGGTGATTAGGTCATGAGGGTGGAGCCCTCATGAATGGAATTAGTGCCCATATAAAAGAGACCCCAGAATGATCTCTTGCCCCTTCAGCCATGTGAGGACACAGAGAAAAGACAGCCACCTATGAACCAGGAAGCCCTCAGAAGACATCTTCTGCTAGCACCTTGATCTTGGACTTTCTAGCCTCCAGAACTGTAAGAAATAAATTCCTATTGTTTAGAAGCCACCCAGTCTATGGTATTTTATTATATCAGCCCAAACACAGCTCTAGTTGTCCTTAGATCTCATCTCATTGTCACCTCCTCAAGAGGTGCCCTAACTTCTCAGCAACATAGCATAGGGCTTGAGAACACAGGCCCACCATCAGGATCTGAATTCTGACCCTGCTACTTACTAGCTTTGTGATCTTGAGCAAATCTTTAAACTTCTTTATCCTGCCGTTTCCTCATCTGTAAAATGAGACCAATATTAGCACCCACCTCAGAGGATGATTGTGAGTATTAAATAAGCTGAGACATTGATACCATCTACGACAGTGTCAGATCCAGAATTAAGTCCTCCTGAAGACTTTGCTAGCCATTATTATTATTTCCAGGCTAGCTCCTGTGCCACTGCCTAATCATCCTCATCCAGTTGTAGTTTACCTTTGCAGTGTGGTATTCGGTTAATGTCTGCTTCTCCCACTACTGTCTGTCCAAGAAATGGGAATGGATGATTTCCAGGACTGGGTGACTCATTCTGCATGGGAGAAAGAACTGACAGCTCTGGGGACACCTGAGCTCTCCTCCAGATGATTTTCTCCTGCAGCTTATGGTTGTGCCATATTGCTGCAGGAGAAAGAGAGAGATGGCGGGGGAAGGCATAGGAGAAGTCAAAAAGGAGAGGTGAGAGAAAAAACTAGGCACAAAGAGGAGGGAAAGTGGGAAATAGAGGGAGACCACCTTTTAAAAGGTGGGAAATAGGAAAAATGAGGAAGTTAAATAAGCAAGTGAGAAGAGGAGGGGGAAAGGAATGGAAAAAATGGCCAAACGCTGAAGGAGGTGAACATTTTGAGGGATGGGGGTGTCAGTCAGGGAACAAGGCCACTGGAAGCCTCAGGCTATCTGAGGATCCCCTGGGCCCTGGAACAGGTTCTCTGTTGGGGGGCAGGGCTGGGGGAACTGCTCCAAGGCTAAGAGCGTGGTCTCTGGGCTCAGCTGCCTGAGTGTGAATCCTGGCCCTTCCCCCTTACACATACTGCCTGAATAACCTTAGGCAAGCCACTTATCTGAGCTCTGATTTCCTCATCTGTAAAACTGTGATAGAAAGTACCTGTTTCACAGCATCATTGTACAGTCTGCCCTCTGTATCCGCGGGTCCAACCAACCACAGACCATGTACTATGGTTACAATCTGGGTTGCTTGAATCCGTGAATGTGGAACCCAGATTCGGAGGATCGGCTGACTATGGAACTTCAGCATCCGCAGATTTTGGTATCCATGGCGGATCCTGGGACCAATTCCCTGTGGATACAGAGGGTACTACAGATTCCCTGTAGTACTAAAATAACTCATGTAAAATGTTTTAGGTTGTTGGCACACAGTAAGCTCTCAATGAATGCTAACAATAAGGATTGTTATTATTAGAAAATGCCCAGTGGACCTCAGGATCTCTAATGCATCCTCCCTGTGCTATGGTTTAATCGAGTGCTCAAAGCTCAGGAGTACTAAGCTTGCAGCACCAGAGGTTAACTTGCTTCAGCACCCTTTTTCTTAGGATTCCTCTGTTTCAAGCTCTGTGCTGGGCCCTGGGGATAGAGAAAAGGCCCCAGAAGTCACTTTGGGCTCTAGATAGGAACTGAAGCCCATTCTTAGGACAACCTCCTGATAACGTGGGGCTTTCTCGCTCCCAGCGCAAGTCTCCATCACCAGAGTGGTGGGAGATGCAGCCAGAAGCTGTGAACTGAGTCAGATAGAGGGAAGCCCAGGAGAGATGGAAATAAATGCACAATTCCAGTGCCCAGATTCCAGCTCCAGCTCTTCTGCAACCACTGTGGGACGTTGAGTCTGGTGACTTCTCTGAGACCCTGTTTTGCACATTTTTAAGTCGGGGAAAGAATGCCTGCT
Organism: Balaenoptera ricei; assembly: GCF_028023285.1. Classification (NCBI taxonomy): domain Eukaryota; kingdom Metazoa; phylum Chordata; class Mammalia; order Artiodactyla; family Balaenopteridae; genus Balaenoptera; species Balaenoptera ricei. The sequence goes on along the minus strand of NC_082651.1, from coordinate 65,757,525 downwards.
GTAACCTATTTGTAGGATTACAAGAAAGCAGGATCCACTCAAATGCCCAAAGTTTTTATTTTATTTTTTCAGCTTTATTGAGGTATAATTGATGAATAAAATTGTAAGATATTTAAACTGTACAATGAAATGATTTGATATACATTTGGACTCCCCCCCCCCTTGAGTTAATTATCACATCCATCACCTCACATATTTACCTTTTTTTTTTTTTTAAGTTCTAAAGTTAAGTTCTACCCTCTTAGCAAATTTCAATTATACAATACAGTGTTAGAAACTGTAGTCACCAGGTTTTTATCGTGATTATTTGGGCACAAAAAGATGATAAAGTTTCAAGCCAGGATAGAAAATCCTTCTGGAGGGCTTTTTCTTTTTTTTTTAAAGAAATAAAAAAATGCTCCAACTAGTATTAGAAAAACAATGAGAAGGGGGCTCAGGTCAGCGGAGGGAATAAACTCTCAGGGGAGACGTGCTCAGGGCAAAGGGGTGGCCGGATGGCCTGTAAATGGTGGGACTGAAGTGAACCCGTGCCCCTCTCTGAACTTCCTCCTTTAAGGACTGCACAGGAAGGCAAGGTCCTGAAATACCGTAAGAATGGTGTTTCTCATTCCTCTCCAGTCCAAACAAGGAAGCCGGGAAATCTTGCAAGGGCATGTTTCAGTTCAAAGGCCTCAAGTCCAAAGAGCAGAGTAAGTTCAGCCGGAGTCAAGAACCAAGGTCTCGAATGCTCACATGGTCTGGCCCTAGGTCCCCAAATCTCCCCAGGCATCTTAGCCTCTGAGAAAGCTTTGACTGGATCTCGCCTATTGAACCTGGACCACTGATATTTTGGTTGATGTGGGGTCAGTCAAATCAGAAAGTAGGGGTTGGCTGGTAAATGACTTCTTTCCGCCTAGAGTTATATGAATAACTGAAAAGAACTTCATTTGTTTGTTCATTCAACAACTATCTATTAATGAATGTCACACTATAGAATTCTAGAGGCTGAATGGAAATTAACATGACTGTTGGGGTCCTCTCAGAGTCTATGCTCACGTGGCCACAATGAAATCTTTTTTGAAATGTGAAACCACAAATTTGAGGGGACTGTTGGGCTACCTTAAATGTATTCCATTTCCAAATTCCTTTTCAGAAAGGCAATAATATCTATAATTCAGCACCACAAACAGTTTCCTCATGTACCCTCCCAGACAATACTATCCCTCCCACCACCAAAAGGTAACCTCTATCACCCCAAATTCATTTTGCCTGTTCTTGACCTTTATGTAAATGGAGTCATACATATAGTGTGTACTCTTGTGTATCTGGCTTCTTTCATTCAACAATATGTTGTTGGGTTTATCAGTAGTTTGTTCTTTTTCCTTGCTATGTAATATTCCATTGTGTGAATATACCACCCATTCTACTGTTGATGGACATCTGAGTTATTTCCAGTTTGGGACTATTACAAATATATTTGCTCTGAATAGTCTTTTACATGTGTTTTTGGTATCATAAGTACTCATTTCTGTCAGGTACATAACTCTCTTAATTTTAAGTTTACCAAGTTGAAATGGGTCTTTGTGGCCACTTGATTCAAGCAATGTCAATATTCCTAATTGGAAGAAAATGTCTTTGCATTCCACTAGTTTGCAGTAAGTCGTGGAGCAGCCATTCCACTCAAAGACTTTCTATTCTATTCAGCATATCTGAAACCACAACAAACTCTCTTAAAGAGAATGGTGCCCAGCATACACTGAGAAAAAGAATTCATGATGTACAATACATCATGCAGTCATATGCAGAATTCTAAGTCTATGTGCTACAACAGACTCAGAGCAATTTAAAAATCAGAGTAAACTTTTTTTTTTTTTTTTTCATATCAAGATTCAACTGGCCTGGAAAAACTAACTTTAGAGTGTGACCCCCAAAGTTCTAAGCAGATAAAAGGAGGTCAAATCTGAACAAACGCTTACTAAGTTGATGGGGATGGAGAGCCAGGGAGCAAAGGTAAAAGCTATGGAGACCTTCTATCCCCCGGAAGCAAGACTCTTACTTCACCTTGCAATTCTGTGCTTATCTTTTATGTTTTATCATTATTAAATGATAATTTAATGGCCTCATGACCACTGTCCTGAACAGTTCCCCAAAGGCAGAGGGCTTACAGGTAGCTTAATGAACCTGTATTACCTAGTCTGTGGGACCCAGCACGAGTTGATGTGACAAATATTTAATTATTAATTTTGGATATGTCATGCTCTTCTCCCCTACTAGTGATATGAGGGAATTTGGACCATGGCTTAGGAGACAAGTAGTAATAGTGGTAGAAGCAGCTGTCATTTACTAAGTACTGGTCACTGTGCTAAGCCCCTCACATTGCTTAGCTCCATTCTGTTAGCCCTATTTTACAACTGTGGAAACTAAGGTTCAGAAAGTGTAAGTAACTTGCCCAGGATTGCACTGTTAATCTGCAACATCAGCATTCAGAGCCAGGAGCGCCCGGCCACAAAACCCAAGCTCTCTCCTCTACCTCATGTTGCAAACTTGTGTTTACATGTCACTTTCCAATTTGCCAAGTGCCTCTTCATACATTTATGTCACTTAATTTTCATGACAAGCAGAGCTGGGCATGCCATTTCCACTTGCCAGTGTCACACAGCTGGTAAGTGGCAGAACCGAGATTTGAACCCAGGTTGTCTGACACCAAGCCCAGTTCCCATTCCACTGTACCACAGCTACCTTGTAATGGAAGCCTTCTCCCCAAGTCCCTAGAACAAGTCTTGTTTTCAACACCTTGCAGTTGATGGCAATTCAAGTTATCTAGAAAGTGAAGAGAGAAATTTCATGCTTTGAAAATAGAGTGCTTTTAGAAAATTCTAGGTTCTCAGCTGTGTTGAGGGGTTGGGCAGGCGGTGGTCCCCATTTGGGCCAAGTTGCACAGAGTCGTGGCATAACCGCAAGGCTCAGGCCTGGGAGTAAATGAGGTGATCAACAGAATAGATTTCCCTTCCTCAAGAGAAATGTGAGACCGGTAAGAAAAAAGCCCAGGGTATGCGTACTGCTACCCACCCTCCCCACCCCAATCAAAAAGAGTTCCTCTGCCATACTGTTCTGTTCTCATCCTTTAAAAGATATTATGTGTTGCTCATTGAAAGGTGTACGCTCCTTGAAAAGTACAATGTTCTGTATAAATGCAGGACGGTGGTGTCGTTATTGTTATCGTGATTATTTCTGCAGGGGAAGAAGGGGAGGGGCCACAGGGGGTGGAGGTTCCTTCCCCAGCCCCGTCCCTCCTGCAGCGTCTGCTAACTAATCGGCAGGATGCCTCTGCTAGCTAGGTAGATAGAAGAGAGTCAGACCAAAAGTATTGTGTGAGGACATCACGAATAACGCAGGCAGAATGATTCAAAAAGAAATCAATGGTCCTAAAAATAGCAAAGAGACATTCCCAGAATAACGTCTTAATGGGAACAAAGGAGTTGAATGATGAGTTGTATTGTAAAAAGTCAAGTGTTTTTAAAATGTCTATGTAGAAAGATGAGTGATCAGTTTATAAAACTGATAAAAGTTTATAAAAGGGAGATGAAGGCCTGGTGACATTCAGGCTGAGAGGACCCTGGACTCCAGCCCTGGGCAGGGCCCACTGGGAGAGGACCCACCTCCTCCTGTTAGCTGCCACTTCCTCCTAGTATCTTGGAGGAAAGAGCTTCTGATGAGACAATCTTCTGGTAATAAAAGTCACCCAGGAAATAAGGAGCATGCAGACATGACAAAGGATTCACACACATACATGCATGCATACAAGTGTGTGCACACACACCTGCTCTAGTTTGGTTCTTGGGTTCATTGTTTTGTATCACATTGTGCTGTGTTGATTTGTGTGCGTTTGGTTGAATTTGAGTGAATTGTGCTGAATTCATAATTGTCCTCAGTGTGGGTGTAAAGCATGTAGATAGTCCCAATTTCAACCAGAGGGGAGAAGTGAGTCTTCAGATAAGAATCCTGAAATTCAAAGAAGTACCACCTTACAAGGACTCTTCAGAACTCTCTCTGGCCTTGCTCTCTTGGATAAGGACCCAGAACCTCAGAGAAAATGCTGATGCTGGTCCCCAACAAGAGAGCTCCTGTGAGGCTCTTAGATTCTGCTGTGCCCCTGCCCCACCATCACCACCTCCACAGTGATCCATTGCAGGATCTGCGGCCAAGCTGATTAAGGCAGTTACATTTTTATTACTGATCGTGACCATAAAAGATTATTTATTGGTCCAAGGGTTAGTTTAGCAATTCAGTACTATCATCAGGGAACCAGGCTCTTTGCATTCTTTATTCCACTTGTCTTGCGCTTCTTGGCTTGTGTCCTCAAGCTTATTGCCTCATGGGTACAAAATGGCTGCCACTGCTCCTTAACACAAGAACATGTAAGGAAAGGTGGGAAAGGGACAAAAGAGTTTTCTCCTTGTGCTGCTCTTTTGTCATGGAGGAAAAATTTCTCCAGAAACCACAGCAGATTTCCCACCGGATCTCATAGAGAAACTGGAGAGGATAGAAGATCTTGGGCTCTGGGCTCATACACAGGCTCTTCCACTTACTACCTGTGTGAACCTGGGGAAGTTCTGTGTCTCTATTTCAATGGCCATAAAATCATCACAATAATAGTGCCTATCTCATAAGGTTGTTATGAGGATTAAAAGAGTCAATATATACAGAGGTCTTAGAACAGTGACTAGTACATAGCAAGTTTTCGATACATGTTAGCGATTATTTTTAGTAACCTTCTCATCATCCTCATCATCATTTCCTTGGCCAGATCTGGGTCATATGCACAAGAGTGCCTCTCCACTCAGAGGCTATGAAGTTAGAGTTATCAGCAAGGATTTGAGTCTTTAAAGCGTCTTATTAACAACCAAATATCACAGGTAAAGAAAACCTTAAGCCTTTGACTTCTAATACCTTAGTCCAGGAACTGGCTGCTAAATAATGTTCGTACATAGTGGCTCACTGGGAACTAGGCTGGAAGGAAAGAGATGAGAGAGAGGCGTCTGGGAGGTGTAGGGACCTGAGGACAGGTGCGCTCAGAAGCCCTGTGTCACACCTGGCTAACTTTGCAGTTTTGTCCAGAGTGAAGGAAGCATTCAAAGGACACATCGTCATCTGACTATGTGACTCTCCTTGGCAAAATTACAGGACAGTACAATTCTCACATTGACATTGATCCAGAAGATCATAGGAGGCCAGGGAGGCCCAAAGACAAGATTCCCTGGATCCTCATTAGCATACATTTTATTGTGCCAATCAGCTTGAGTTCCTTAAAAGCAAAGACCATTGATTTCCCATTCTTCTGCCACCCCCACAGTACCTTAAATAGTACAGACACAATACGTTTTCAATATTGACCTGTTGGTCAATGTCCATATTCTCCCAAATAACAGCAGGTGTCCTGCATTTCTAAGGGAGATACCTGGTGTATTCAAGGCAGCCAGACAATGCTATCTCCCAGGTTGGTGCCCATCTTGATCCTTTGGGAATCAAGGAGGAAGAGATGGTTAAGAAACACTAATATGCCAGATACTATTCCATGTCATCCTTTGGCTGGCAAGCACAGTCATAGAACTATAAGGCTTTTCTGTAGCAGAGCCCCAGTGTCCAGCTGTGGAGCTGAGAGGCAGATGTATTAGAGTCTGCTCCCTGATTCCTGGCTCGCCCATGGACGATGTGTTGTTGGACTGATTCCAGAACTGGCCTCCTGATCTTCTGCTTTCCTGATGGTGGCAGAAGCAGCAGCTCCCTGGAGGGTCAGCTCTGTGGTGTTATTCTGGGAGTCATTCCTGGAGCCAGGCTAGAACCAGTTCCTGCAGCCCTTCTGATGGTTTCATAAGGACCCTGTGTTAAATACCTTTCTGCTTAAAATCTAGAAAGGGGCTTTGTCTCCTGCAGCTTAACTCTGATAAAACTGAATGTATTATTCCCACTGAGGACAGAGCATGGAAGGGCAGAAGCTTTTCTTGGAAGTTACATGGAATTCAGTGGGACAGAATTGTGTTTTGAAGTCAGCTGGCAGATTCTCCTTCTGGGACTAAATCGTTGAAGGTCTGGACTTTATTCCCTAAGTGCAGCTACATCCTCCTACAGAAAATAATGGCATTATGTTATACATTTTACTGTTTGAGTGGCACCTCCTGCATGCCCACATTCAATCATCACATCCTAGAGCTCTGACAGGAGTAAGAAGTAAGCCTAATATTATAATCCCCACTTTCCAAATTAAGACACCATTTTTCAGCGAGTATGATCCAAGGGACCCTGACAAATATCTCACCAAGGGTTCCAAAATGTCAGATCTTTCAGTGCCTGCAATTCCACCATTAGAGACTCATTCCTCTTGGATTAAGCACTGATCTCTACGGGTTCTTCTTTTAAAATCAAATTGTCTAGGATCGAGGGCCATACACTGAGTTCCTGACGTGCCACTATAAATGAGTTCATGATCTTGTTTCTAATAAGAGGGATGCGGCATCATAGGAACACTCCATGCCTACAGGGTGGGGAGTGGGGGGTGCGTTTGAGAAGACACTTGCCAGGAGAAGAACCAACCTATGCCAATGTTATTTTTCTTGGACGTCATAACTTTTCTAACGGCCAACCCTGCCGTCGTCACACTTCTTTTCTCTTCAGAATGGGAGGAGGTCACAGATCTGCTGTTGGGATAGCCATTGCAGCCGTAGGGGCGAGGGGTGGATTTGAGAGTATGAAACTTGCAGAGGAGACAGACTCCTTTCCTTTGCCAGGAAGCTTGGCAGGATCGGACCCCTAGAAAACCCGGTGTGGTCCGTTCCTTGCCAGGGCCCCGGGAGCTAGAGTGGCAAAATTACCCAACTCGATAAAGAGGCGACAGCTAGGTAGGATTTAGTTTGTCAGCAGTTTACTGGATGATTTCCCCATGCTCAGACAAGGATCTCAACAGGAGCTGCCTTGCCTGTCTCCAGCAAGCCTCACCCTTCCTGCAAGCTGCAAACAGCCGGTGTTCACTGTCGGACCAACATCCTGCCCCCTACCAGGGTGGCTGACGAAGAAAACTCACCGGAGACAGCCTAGAGCCAACCAGGAGATGCTAACCCAGGAAGATGGAACCGCAGAAGGCATCACCAGGTTGAAGCCAGCCGAAATTTCATTTCCCCCCTTTATGAATGTTTTCCAAAGGAGGCGCCGGACTCGGGGATGGCTCACAAAAGGATTCGATAGGAAGATGTGACACCTCATCTTAAATTCCTTCACCGTGTTTCTGAAGTTGACAGTAGTGTCGGGAAGCGAGGCTGATAAAGTCCACTGTCCCCTCCAAGCGGACTAATCAGACGTGAAGTCTTGGCAAGAGATAACCAGGTTATAGGAGAGCCAAAATGACATCACATCAACTCCATTTCAGATCCTGTACACACCAGTGCCTATCAACACTCCAGGTGGCTGGCATCCTCCACGCACAAGAGGTATTTTCAGACCAGGACGTCTGTCCCCCCTTCCCCCTGTAGCTGTCACCATGGGGTATGCCGGGAACCCGTTTGTCACTATGTGTAAAGCCTGACACGTTAAGGGCCGGCCACTCTGGAGGTGAAGCCGGCTTTGTCCTGCCCTCCTCTCCTGCCCCAGCATTTGTCACAGAAAGACCTTGCCCTTGCCCTGGGCATCCGAGACAGAGGCCAGGGAGTGTGCCTTCCTGAACCCGCCCCTAGAGAATCGGAAGGAGTTTTCCATTGGAAGAGTTGTTCACATCAATAATGAATTCCAAATCATTTCTTCACTTCAGGAGTAAGTGTCTGGCATACAATCCTTACCACTGGTTTGCAGAGGTAATTGATTTCATGTAGTTTAAAGATGGGGAAAAGAATCAACCCAGAGCGGGTTCAGAGGCAACTGTGAATGCGAATCGGTTTAATTATAGCTCCATCTTTAGCTGACATGGGTTCTTTCCTCTTCGAATTAAAATATCCAAGCAACTTGAAACGTAGCAGCGATGAATTTTTCCTGTTCTGCTCCCTTCCTTTCCTCCTGACTCAGGGCACTGTTACAAGCACACTCCGAGCTTTTTTCAATAGATAGTTAATGCGACATGCAAGAGTCGCCTGTGTGACACAGATAACTCAGGGGAACAGCGCAAAGTAAATGAGATGCATTAGTGTCTGGATGGGAACTGAAGATAGAAGTTCTCAGAACTTCTTGTTTAATTTATAGCAACGGATTTCCCTCCTGTGCTTAAGATTTCAAAATAGTAATCATATTCTGAAGAGGAGATGTTCCCTCTCCAGGTACTAATATCAATATGTAAAAGAAAATCATTAACTAGCTGTACCTCTCAGCAGCACCTATTATATGTCAACAAGCTAACTGAGGTGATAAAACAAACTGCTAGTGGAAATTTAATTACTAGCCATTGAGATTTGGGCAAAGGACTGGGGATTCTAGATTCATTTCTCTGGCACCAGAGGCTGCTGGAAGCAACCATCCACCCGGAACAAACATTTTTAATAGGTGTTTTCCTTCCCTCTAAAAAATCAGAGCACCAAAAGCCAGTCGAAAACTTTCCAAATTTGGTTCTTCAGGGATGGCAAGGATGATGTGGATCAGAGGCCTGAAAAAAAACAACAAAAAAACCCAGGAAAATGAAACGATCTGTTTCCATCCATTTGTCCGATCAACTTTGGGGATGATTGGGGCCTGTGAGGTCATTTTGCAAATGATTTCTGAACATTTAATTATGTCAGATTCCTGGCCAATGGCCACTTGAAAAGCTGGCATGATTCGTCTTTTATAATATTATAAAACAGGGGCCTGCCCTCTGTGAAGCTAGCTAAGCTGGTTTCCCTTCTCCAGACACCCCATCTGTGTCAGTCTAGCTGCCCCCAGCCGCACCCCAAAGAACCCCTTAACAGCACCTTCTCTGCAGTAACTTCATGCTCTCTCTCTGCCCATACCCACCCCCTTCATTGACCCTGGGTGTGAGCCCAGCTATAGTGTCTGGGGAAAAAATGGTGTCCAATAAAAGGTTCAGTGTATGAGAGATGCCAGTGTGACTCAGATGTCACCTGGGAGCCACTTGCTCCAAGGTCTAGGTGAAAAGGGCATCAAACCACACCAGTCCCACCAAATGCCAAACCGTCTCATGAAATTTGTGCAAATTCCTGGGGGTCCTTATCACCTCAGGGCCACTTCAGCTTCCCACGATTTCAACCCTTGAAGGAAACTTGGCCACCTTTACAGTTTTACAAGGAAAAAAAGTTATCCATATCAAGTACTTTTGAACTGGTGGACCCTCATGACATTAGGGGGTCATTGTACAGCCCTCTGCCTACTTGCATCTTCATTCTCTTCTCCCAACTCTGCCTTAAATTCCCTTCCTTCCCTTAAATTCCCCTCTTTCCATTATGCAAAAGAACTGAGCCAAACTGGGTTGGGATGGGATGACTAACCTTCCCAGTTTGGCTGGGACTGAGGGGTTTCCTGGAGAGCAGGACTTTCAATGCTAAACCTGGGACAACACACTGGAAGGTTGGTCACCTTAGAGGAAATGACTGTCCCAGCACAGTCCCAGACGGTGCAAGCTATCGAGGAAATGACACTTTCTCCTCCTTGTTATATTAGTGTCTTTCTTCCTTGCTATTGGGGAACGAACGGCCCCTTACAGATCATTGTTCTCAACCTTAGCTGCACTGTACAATCATCTGCAGAGATCTGAAACATCTCAGTGTCCAGGCCACAACCCAGAACAACTGAGCCAGGATCTCTAGAGGTAGGGCTTAGGCAGCAGGGCTTTTTAAAGTTCTCTAATGTGATGATGATTCCAATGTGCAACCAAGATCGAGAGCCAGTGCAGAGGAGAAGGGATTTCAAGAAGCTCTGAAGATCAAGCGCCCATTGGCTGCGTCTATTCAGCAGCCTGAACTCTCTTAGAAGCCTCGAAAGGAGTCTGTGTTTGGGTAAAATGAATGATGTCCAAATGTGTTACGTTTCTATCTGAATCTACTGACTGCAATTTTTTAGCCTCATTAAAACAGCTAAACTGCTCTTCTCACTCCCTTTCTTCTTTCTCCTTAAATAAAGTCTTAGGCTTGCAACTTTCTTGGCAGGTGGCTAGAACTGATTGACATCTCAGGCAATCCAAATGCAAATGACATGAAACCCCAAGCCCATGCCACAGGGGACCTTTATAAAAGGAAGTGATAACTGCACTGAAAATAAGTGTTTGGCTACCTAGGTGACCTTGACAGGCTCATGTAACTCTCTGACCTGGTTATCCAGCTGCAAACCAAGCCTAAATAATCATATCAGTCTCTTCCTGTGCAGAACTTCGGAATCATCAGTCTGTAAGGTCTCTTTAGGTAATTCCACTTAGATCCAAAGATTTGAGATCCCTGACTCGGACTCTTTAAGCAGAGAGAAATCTCTATTTTTGCGTCTGTCTATCTCTGAAAACTTGATTGATGCTTCTGCTGCTGCTGTAGATACAGGTACCAAGAAAATTTCCAATCAAGTCAGTGAGGTTGGGTGGAGATTGCTGGTTTCTCGAACTCTCTGCGCCTCAGTTTCCTCACCTGATACATTAGGATGCTAATGATGACCCTGCCCACATGGAGGTGGGGGGGTGGTGAGGAGACACATTGTGATGGGGATAAAGTTGTGTCTTTCACGTAGTAATTCCACAAACATCTATTGCACCTTTATAGTAAGTAAGTAAATGGTCCTTGCCTTCAAGGGGCTTACCATCTAGTAGTCATCTAGTAAGAGCAGCCAAAGGCTCTGTACAGTGGAGTGTACTCTGTAAAGTTAAGAGATTGTGGTGTCATTGACAGGAAGCCTTTGGAAGCTGACATTGTCATGTTCAGGTAGACCAGGTGAATTTAGTCCAAGTGAGTAGAATAGAGAGGCTTACCTTTTAGCTGTCTTGGTAACATTATTTAAAACAGGAAATGTTTAATATTCACTAAGTGTCTAAAGAATTCACAACCCCTTCCTGGTGTGGTTGTGTGTCTAACACTTCACAACTCTTCACTGTGGGGTCTGTAACAGTGACTGACACCACTGCGTCCATTTCACAGATGGGCAACCTGAGACCAGGAGTAAAGAAGAGTTGGTAGCTGAGAAACATGCTCCAGAGGGAAATTCAGACTTTCCAGGCCAGCGTCCCTGTGCTTCACAAGAGAGCTTCCTCTTCCTCAGCCTCCTTTTTCAATCCTGAGAAACCGCAAGGTCCAAAACACTGTTAATTCGCTATTAATTTGCATTTGCTCTTCCTTCATTATTTGGCCTCTTCTTGACATTCACGCAACTTGTGTTTTGTTTTTTTTTTTTTTTGGCTGCACCGCGTGGCATGTGGGATCTTAGTTTCTCCACTGGGATTGAACCCATGCCCCCTGCATTGGAAGTGCAGAGTCTTAACCACTGGATTGCCAGGGAAGTCCCCTACATTCACACAACTTCTTGATATTCGGGTCTCAGCACAGAGGTCACCTGCTCAGAGAGCTCTTTCCAGGCTCAATTAGCCTTGCTGGTTCCTCTCTATCAAATCATTATATTTTATTGTCTCCATGCCACATACTACTGTTGGAAATCATCATGTTCATTTGTCTGGGTACTGTCTTCTCCTATTAAATTGGAACCACCATGAGAATAAGACTTTGTCTCTTTCGCTGCTGTATCCATTATGCCTAGAACAGTGACTGGTGCATAGTAGGTGCTCAATAAAAATGTGTGGCATTAATGAATATGTTTGCATTCTCTCCAAAATACTGATGATGGGATGGCTTGCACAAAAAGAATGGAAATGCATGTCTCAGCTCTTACAGCAAGGCTGATCAGCTGCTGTGTCTGTGCCTCAGCTTTCTTGCCTGTAAAATTGGCAAGCTACACCCACCAGAGGATCTAAGGAGAGAGGTGGTGTGGACCGAACGAGAAAATGGTGGCAAAAGTGCTTTGACGAGTGAAAATGCGAGCTAAGTGGGAGATGTTATTATCTTCCACCATCTGCTTTACTTTAATCTTTTTTTCCCTCAGTAAGCGGACCTATTGATTGCAGCTTGCTGGAGGAAGCTCTCACTGTCTAATTACTGCCCCAGCTCAGCCTGTCACCGTGTCCTCCGCAGTCAGCACGTCCTGACACTGACCCTTGATACTGCAGCCCTTGGCAGATCAGCTGGTTCGGGCACTCTGCGCCCAGCCCAGAAGAGGCAGGTCCCCTCAGCCGGGCCTGGGAGGGCTGCCCCAGCGAGACAGGCAGCTGGGGAGAGGCAGGGACACAGGTGCTGTGCAGCCAAAGGCGGCAGGAATGTGATTCTTCCCTGGACCCAGGGGCCTGTGGCCAGGCAGGGATGTGTCCCGCCATGATACACAGTTGTGAGCACTCCCAGATTCTGGCTTCCACGACAATGTGCCCTACAATTTTTTTCTGGCCTGGGCTAATATTAGTGGAGGCAGGGGTGGGTGTGGGCGGTGGTATGAGAATAAATCATGTCTAATGCTGGGCAATAATAATTCCTTTCCCTTAAATTGTAGAAAACTTCAAAACATCCAGCGTATTTTCATATGCATTACCTTCACTTGACCCTCACGATGTGATGAGTATTCCTTTTTTTATAAGGATGGGATGTGTGGTCTTTAAAACTGAGGGCTGTGATCTTCCCTAGCTAAACAGACAAGTAAGGAATTGGAACCCAGTTTTTCTCCATCTAGACCAACGGCCTAGCCCCTCACAGGGCTGGCCCAGGCTGGAGACAAATAACTTGAGTTGAAAACAGTCCTTGAGAGAAATTCCCAGAAGGTATCAGGACTTTAAAAGTGCTCTTAAGGAAACAAATACTTTTTTGGCCTGCAGAGGAAATAAGGCTGTGCTAGAAAAGACATGTCAGTCTGTCATTTAGAAGAAAGAAAAGGGACATATAAGCAAACAGCAGAAGATATTTTTTAAATTTCTAAATAAACCACAATTTTGTCCTGGGCTCAACACCTCAGGAAATAATTGAATCAGGTAAACCCTAGGATAGAAAAGTGCCATATAGAAGGTGCTTGGCAAATCCTTGTTGAATGACTAGGTGAATATTGACCTGGATTATAAATAGCCTGTGTTAGCTTTCTTCACTCATCTTCGTGAAAAAGAAATCATTTTTATCAGATACAGAGTCACAAAATGCTCTAATATTGCTATACTGCTTTACTTTTTAGTTTAAAAACTATTTTTTTGTGTGCAATATCTCAATTGATCCTCAAATAACTCTAGGAAAGAGATGATTTTATAGGTGAGGAGACTGAGGTTTGAAGAGATCAGTTGTTTGCTCAGGATCAGAAAGACAGTAGGTAGCCATGCCCATTTCTTACAAGACAGTGGACTAAACGCTGATCGATCTACCCAATGAAAGCAACTGTAAACTCTGGATAAAATTAAAAGAACACTTTTCAATGTACTAATGAATTGGAAAGAAACGGAGGAATATTCCTAGATAAAAACTAGGTAAAAGTGAAATTGCAGAGAAATAAATGAACCACTGAAGTTGGCTTTGGCCTTGAGGGCATGTGACAAATCATGTAAACTGGTTTCGTTTTCACAGCCTTATAGGGCAAGAGGGAAAAGAAGAAAAGGCCTAGGGCTTACCTAAGTTGAGGGAATATAGTAGAGATCCCCTATGCATAAAACTGAGACTCCAAATTACTGCCCCATCATTGTAAAGATGACTGAGAAATAACCTAGACTCTACTCCTACCAAAAGGACTACAAGGAAAATTATATATATCCAGCTTTGACTCTAAACAGAGGAGGAGAATTTTTCTGAGAATTTATAACCATGTGCAAGCTCTTCCATGAGCTTACATGTCAAATGCATACTCCCCAGTGGTCCAAGAAGCCTACAGTTAAGAAGCTGAGGAAGTGAATCTAAATTAGTAGTGGTCCCAGAGACCTAGGGAATAAGATGTTACCTCTCTGAAGGAACTTTAATCCAAACCTCAAATAATTCCCATAGATAAAGTTTCAAAGATATAAACTCACAGTCAAAAATCACAAAACATTCAAGGAAACAAAATACCATGAGCAAGAGCCAGCAAATTGCAGAATTAAACCCACAAAGACATCAGATATTGAAATGATCAGACATACATATAAAGTACTTTAATACATTTTAAAAAGTAAAGGCAAGGATTAAAAGTATGACTAGCAGTATAAGGCTATAGAAATGCCTAAGCAGATTAGAAAAGAATTCACATAGATCTTTAAGCAATAAAAAAATATTAAATTGTTGAAATTTTAAAAATAGATGGCTTCTACAGAAGATCAGACATTCTGAAAAGAGCATGAAAAAAATTATCCAGAATGTAGCTCAGAAAGACAAAGAGAAGGATAACATCAGAGAAATATTTAAGAGACATGCAAGATCTGGTGAACATGTTTTACTTACATCAAGAAAATTATAGAGGAGAGGAAAAGAAGAATAGGGCAGAGGCAATATTTTAAAAGTTAGGAATTTTCCATGGATTCTGAGCAAAAAAATAAGTCAAGAAGTATAAATAAAAGATAAAATTACATGGCAGAGAAAGCCCTATAAGCCATACCTAGAACTTATACAGATATTTGGGTCCCTGACCTTTGTTCTAATCTCCTATCGCAGCTTTCCCAAGATCAAGCTGGGAGTGATTAATGGAGATTGTGTTCATGCACCAGCATACTGGATTATACTGTACTAAACTTTGTGGTCATACAACATCATATAAAACCAAGATTGTACATGAGCTTGAGCTTGGAAGAGGAAGATATTTTTCCAGAAAGTCTGATGTGATCCTCATTCACTTAGAAATTGCCGTCTACAACAATGTATTCCTTTATGAAAGCTGGAGTCCAGAAGCTTATATCTCTATCTCTCTCTGCTGTGTATTCTCACGGTGTCGACTTTCATCCGAATTTTTTAGATAGTCAAACCTCATCTGAATTATCCAGGTCCACATTTGAACTTTCTGTCAATCCAAACCTACAACTGATATTTATCAGTATAGTTCAATACACATAACCATGTATGTGGCAATGCACATACCCATGCACATCACACTGCAATCACGGAACGCAAAAGACAGAGAGGAAAAATCTTAAAAGCAGCCAGAGAGGAAAAACACTATTTTCAAAGGAATGGTAAATGGAGTAGCAGCTGGCTTCCCAACAGCAAAAATGGAAGCCAGAACATAGTGGGAAAAAATATCTTCAATGTGTTGAAAGAAAATACTTAGCAACCTAAAAGTCTATACTTAGAAGAAATACATTTCAAAGCATTTTCAGACAAATTGATTTTTTCTACCAACAGACCCTCACGAAGGAAAATTAGAAAATACTGAAAGATAAAATAGCATTTCAATACAATACAACATTTTCCATAGCTGTGGGAAGCAGCTATGGCAGTTCTTAGAAGGAAACGCTTAACCTTAAATGAGATTAGAAATGAGGAAATAGAAGCTAAGTACTAATGAGCTAAATATCTGACTTAAGAAGGTAGGCAAAGCTGAGGGATCCAACCTCAGCCTGAAACCTTGCCACAATCTGAGATAATTATGTCAAAGCGTGAATTACCTCTCAGAGCACTTAGAAAAGTCCAAACATATGTAGTGATGAAATTATTGACAGCCACACATGTCAGAAATGACACTACAGGGCTTCCCTGGTGGCGCAGTGGTTGAGAATCCGCCTGCCACTGCAGGGGACAAGGGTTCGAGCCCTGATCCGGGAAGATCCCACATGCTGCGGAGCAACTAAGCCCATGCGCCACAACTACTGAGCCTGTGCTCTAGAGCCCGTGAGTCACAACTACTGAGCCCGCGTGCCACAACTACGGAAGCCCACGCGCCTAGAGCCCGTACTCTGCAACGAGAGAAGCCACTGCAATGAAAAGCCCACGCACTGCAATGAAGAGTAGCCCCCGCTCGCCGCAACTAGAGAAAGCCCACGCGCAGCAACGAAGACCCAACACAGCCAAATAAATAAATAAATAAATAAATAAATGAATGAATGAATGACACTACATTTTCATGTCCCTGGGATTTTGGTTCTGGGAATTGGGGTGGCAAGGATGGATATAAGGGGAGCTTGGAGTTAGAGGATGGGGGCAGGAGCAGGACCAGCCCTCCTTGCCCTTCCCTCAAGGTGAGAAGCCATTAGATTCTGCCTGTGTCCTGGTGTCTTTGGGTCCAGGCATCTGGCTCTGGAGTGAGCAGAGGCCCATGAAAACAGAGGCAGGAAAATTCAGAAGCTCACCCATTAAATGAAGGACACAAAAGTAATTGAGACACAGTCCCTGAAGGGTTAGATTCTATTTCTGAGGTGAGCATTGCACAGTTAAGAGACTAAACATCTCTCCACTCACTCAGGACAGCTTGAATCTCCAGTCCTCTCTATATAAGTGTGTGACTTTGCATCTGCCTTTTGGGTGGAATCCACACCCTGATGTGATTCACAAAGTCTGCTGCCCAGAATTGACAGGGACTCTATTTCTCTAACACCGATCCCCTGGGTATCTCAGTCTTGTGTCTGATTGGCTGTGTGATCTTGAAACAAATTGTAGCACTTCCCTGAGACTCCCAAGTCTCAAGCTGGCTGATGTTGTGAGTATAATTGAGTTGGAAATGTGCTCGGGCGAGAAGGTGTAATAAAATACAAGATGTTGATTGTCACCAAAGTCTAGCCTCCTTTAGGGGCCTGGTAAAGAGCCCCAGTACTCTTTGGTTATCCTGCACGCATTCTTCCTATCAGAGCCAACAGTCTGATCCAACAATTTAGGAAAATTTAATTCTGCTTGACCTTAGATAACTCACATCTCTCTGAGTCTCTGAGTTGTTGTCACTGTTTTGCTGATTTGTTTTTAAAATATTTGTGCATATCTGCTTGGTTTTTGTTTTTCCCCACAAAATAAAGGGTCTGATTAGAGGAATGACCCTTAACCTTGACTTTATTTAGAATCACCTGGAGAGGCATCAAAACACACTGACGCCTGGGCCCCTCCAAGGCTGCTTGAATCAGACTCTCTGGGAGTGGGGTCCTGGCTCCAGCCTTTTGAAGAGGCTCACTGAGGGACCATGAGGCACAGTGAGGGCTTGAACCCTCAGACTGGAAGGTGTCTGCAGTCCTTGCCAGCTCTCTGATTCTGTGACCCATGCTTCTATATGGCTGCAGCTTGTAGCCCCTCGGGATATAGCACAGGTGAGCTGTCTGAAGCATACCACAATACTCAACAGTCCTTGACCTTGGCCAGTGCTCTGATGGTCATTACCTCATACTCATCCAATCTCTACAAAACTGCCCACTGGTGCCCTAAATCGGAACCAGAATCCTGGCCTATAGGCCCTTCCGGTATGTGAAGGCACAGGAAACCCAGACCCACACTAATAACAGAGCAACTACAATGCACCAGACACGTGTATACCTAATTGCTAATCCTCTTAGCCACTTTTCAATACAGGCTGCATGCTTTCCATTTTAAAAAGGAAACATACAGAGTGAAGTAAGTCAGAAAAAGAAAAACAAATATCGTATATTAACGCGTATATGTGGAACCTAGAAAAATGGTACAGATGAACCGGCTTGCAGGGCAGAAGTAGAGACACAGATGTAGAGAACAAATGTACGGACACCAAGGGGGGAAAGTGGTGGAGGGGTGGAGGTGGTGGTGGGATGAATTGGGAGATTGGGATTGACATGTATACACTAATATGTATAAAATAGATAACTAATAAGAACCTGCTGTATAAAAATAAAATAAAATAAAATTCAAAAATTGAAAAAAAAAAGGAAACTAAGCTCAGGGAAGTGACTTGATTAAAGTGATAGCTGGTGAGTTGGTGGGGCTGAGATTCAAGCCTGAGTTTATCTGGATCCAAACCCCACATTCCGACTATTGCACCTACTTGGCCAAGGATGAGGCCGTGCCCCAGGTCAGGAGAGGATAGCATTTCCTAAGGCAGAACCACTGGGATTCGTCTGGATCATTAGCTATCAGAGGTCCCGGAAGGAGACCCTCAATCAGCTGAAAGCCAAGTCCCATGTCTCCTTAGCTCCAGGCTCCCCTTGTGGGGAGACAGTGCTCTTACTAACACACATCAGGCTGCCAGCCTCAGTTTGTATTTTTACAGTCCACTAATTAGGCCATTTTAACTAATTTGTTTGCATTTTGTATGAGCAAGTTGGGCTTTTGGATTGACTAATGTAATTGCAGCTGGTTTCTGCCAAATACAAATTACTCAGTCTAGTGTGGGCTAGAGAGAAAAGCAAATATTTAATAGACATCAATACCCTTGTAGCTTTTTAGTGGAGCCTTTTTTTCCCCAATGGAAAGTTGAAATAATTTCTCCAGCATCTGATTGAACTTTCATGTTAGGAGATTACTTTTTAATCATTTAAAAAAAAAAATAATGAGGCAAATGCTTCAGTGGCTCTGTTGAGATTTATCTCTGATCCATTTACCCATAAGCTCAGGAAACTTATGGGACTTTTCAGTTTCCAGGCTGACTTTGCACAATCCCTTTCTGCTTAGGTCACTCCAGCGACCAGCAAATCACCCACATCACTGATTGTCACAGCGAGAAGGGGCCTGAGAGTTCACCTAGCCCAGTGGTTCTCAAAGTGTGGTCCCTGGACCAGCAGGATCAACATCACCTGGGCACTTGTTAGAAAGATAATTCTCAGGCCTCCTGGATCAGGAATTCTGGGGGTAAGGCCAAGCAAGCTGGGTTTTAACAAGTCCTCCAGGTGATTTGAATGCATGCTAAACTTTGAGAACCGTTGATCTAGTCCAACCGTCTCATTTTACAGATGAGGAAACTGAGGCCCAGGAAGAGCCTGTGCTCCTGGTCAACAGCAGGGGCTGGATTTGTTTCACACGTGGCACGTTCCCCATGTTTATCCCAGTGCTCGTGGTAAGCATTCAGTGAATATCTGCTGAATGATGGAATGAAACAAAGTCTCTTCGTTCTATTTTACTCCGCCAGTGTTTACTCTTGCTCTGAGAAAGGATGGAGAACTAGGGGCGGGACTAGTTCCTGGTTCTTGCTTTGTGAGGGGGCAACAGTGGGACTGGAAACATATCCTGTGGCCTGGCCCTTAGAGGGATGGCAGCCCTACTCCCACAGTCTTGGTCCCAAGCCGTGGGACGATGTGGCTCACCCATCCCTAGCCCAGTGGACTGAGCAGGCCCCAACCGCACTAGGGGTTGTTTCTGTTGCTTTCATAGGCCCTAACATTGTGTGAGGCAGAACCAGGCCCCCTGTTTGGGTGTTGATTCCCTGACCAATAACCTCAGCTCAGCTCGTGAATGGGAACAACAAAGCTGAGATCGAAGTGGTGGAAAAGGGGGTTTCTAAGGAGGGGATGCTAGGAAGGTGGGTCCCTCAGATTAAATTACTGGGTCCTGTGAAGCCAGAAAAAAAGTCCTGGTCCTCAAAGCTTCTGATTGTAGATCTGTGGAACCCTGAGACCTCGATCTGAATGAAGTACATTTCCTCTCCCTTGATCCCCCAGGCCTGGCCTGCTGACCTTCTAGGAAATGAGAAGGAAGGGAAGGCAAACAGTGCCCATAAGTTTTCAAACAGACAGTCAAGGGAGTCTCCCAGGGACGTGAGGAACAGGCTTCCAGAGAGCACACCTGGGTCCTCAACCCTGTTAAATTCTTCTATGAACTAGCTAAGCAACTAAAAGTATCAAGCCATGTGGATGGAGCTTATGTGCTTCTAACCTCAAGTTCAAATGGCTCTCATGACATGCGGCTGCCCAAATCCCTTACCTCTGTTTGTCTGCAAGCCTCACAGGACCCTGGGAAGAATAGTACCATCTTTTCAACCCTCATGGCATCCTTCCTACCCTCCCTTGGGCACTCAATGCCTTCACAGTTATTTCCAAACTTCTCTGTGACCTTTCCTCAGGAAAGAACTTGATAAACTCATTCACTAACAGGTGGCAGCCACTAAAAAAAGATGCCACTTCCACCCCATAGAAAATGTAATCAAAGATTCCATACCCCAGTGCTAGCTATTAGTTCCTAATATGTTGTAGACTGTGTAACCCCCAACCTTCTGAGAACAGGTCTCCGTCCATGTAAGGAATCAGTCCTCTGGGTCAACTTCTGACCCCTTAGGCCAAACTCTCCCTTCAGGCATTTAGGAGTTGGCCAAGAGAGAAGTGAGTACAGTCTGCTGGTCACCTGAAGTCCTAGAATTGAGGGGGCCTTGGTTCACTATGCAAACAAAGAAGCAGAGACATCAACCAGCAGAGAGGCGTGAACTAAGCAGAGGCAAGAGTGAGTGAGGGTAAGAATGGCCACCTCTCTCCTGGTGCCTCTTTCACTTCTGGTCCCAGACCTTTCTGAGGCAACTACTCCTGCAATTTGGCTCCCTGAGATACTTTTGTATCCTTAACAGAAAGTCCCTCCTTATTTTAATGATGCTAGTTTGACTGGGTTTCTCTTGCTTGTAACCAGGACATTCACTGAGTCCTTCACAGAGCTGGGTACCACAGAGGTGTCCAGCGATTCTTTGTGGAAACAAATGAGTGATGCTCAGTTCACTGATTCCTGAATGCCAGTCCTCTCACCCAGACCTGCTGGCTGCAAATGAATTGCCTACAGTCCTAGTTCAGCATACGAAGTCCAGACCCATCCCTGGACATTTTGATTTAGTCTATGGTTGGGCCCTGTGGATTTGTATTTTTCTGATTCTCCCTAGGCCTTCCTGGCAGAGAGCTGAATGGGTACCTAGTTTTCTCTGTAGATGAATCCTTACCTCATGTGTTCTTGAGTTAAGGAGTTCTCTTGTAAAGGCAAATTTTATTAACAAATAATTATTGGACATCTACAAGAAGCAAGTCAATGTTTTAGATGCTAAGGATATAGCAGTGAAGAAGACATGAGGTCCTGGCTTCCACGGGCTTACATTCTAGGTCAAGGAAATGGAAAATAAACAAATTAACAAATAAATGAAGAAGATCATTTCTGAGGGTGAGACGTGCTGTGAAGACAGTAAAACAGGGTGATGTGATAGAGTGACTTCAGGAGCCAAGTTAGAGGGTTCCTCGGGGAAAGCCACTCTCAGAGGGTGCATTTGAACTGATTTCAACAGGAAGAAGCCACCAATGGAAATGTGAGGGGAAAGCATTCAGGCAGAGAGAAGAGGATATGCAAAGGTACTAAGGTGGGAGGATGGGGGATGGGGCGTGGGGGACTTGGCATGTTCAGAAACAGACGGAAGGCCTGTGCGGCTGCCATGTGCACGTCCTTGAGAAGAGCAATCTTAGTGGCGGGGTCGGGGCAGGATGCAGACCGCACAACGACATCCTCAGCTCTTTGGGGTTATTTTATGTTGAAGAGAAGCAGGTAAATGCGGCGGGAGCCGGAGGGGTCAGCAGATTCAAGGGAGGAATCTGATGGTGGTGACGGTTCATTTATTGTTAC
The DNA here is from genome assembly GCF_028023285.1 of Balaenoptera ricei. Lineage (NCBI taxonomy): Eukaryota > Metazoa > Chordata > Mammalia > Artiodactyla > Balaenopteridae > Balaenoptera > Balaenoptera ricei. The sequence goes on along the minus strand of NC_082651.1, from coordinate 65,736,100 downwards.
CGAAGTGTGTTGCACGTTGATGGGAACGATCAGCACAAGCTCCCGAGTGAGTGCCCTGCCTACCCACCCCCTGCCCTCTATGGAAGGGTCACGCGATCGTAGTGTTTACTGCTCTCATCGCTATGGTTCCCCCCCCAGTCCCCTCCCCCTCCACGTTGCCTAAGATGGCAGCCCCTCGGGGAGACTCTGGCCACCCCCCAGACTGCACACCATCTTGAGCTGCAGTAGGTATTGGAATCATCTGGGGCCCCGGCCTTCCACGGCGCCCTCCTCAGAGAGACTTTCACAGCTGAATCCTGTTATATCTACACATCCTTGCCAACTGGGTCCTTCCCAGAAGTTCATGTCTCCCAGTTCACCTCCCAGGCCTTACCCAATGTGGCTCTGTCCACCCTGATCTGACTCAGGCTGCTACCCACCCCTCCGCACACTCCCAAGCCCTTCCACTGAGGCGCATTGGAAATCAGCACAGCTCCTATCTCTTCCATATCTTTCCTGACTGTTTTTCTCTTCTTACATTAACTGAAGCTCATTCTCCCTGAGGCCGCACTTGGCAGCCCTCTTAGGTGGAAGCTGTCTTATCTCCTACACTCCATAAACCACTGAGCTGGAGGTGAGATGGAGCCCGTCTTGTCCCCATTGCTACTTGTAGACCACTCTCTGCTCTCCTTCAATAGCCCCTGCCGCTTTGACAATCTGACCATTATGCTGTATCTCCTGTTTGTCCTCCCTTGTTGCCGTCCTCTTAGTCACCCTGCCAACCCCACTGAAGATTCTGTCCCTTACTCACTCACTTCCTCTCAACGTTGTTGTCTGTCCCCAGTTTGGTTAACTGTAGGTGACCTCTCAGCATCTTGACCTCCCTGACTTAGCCTCTCACTCCCATGGCCGTATTCTAGATCCCACCATCACCTCTGGAATCTGGGCATCAAGCTCCCCACTCTTTGACCTCTGATTCTTCCAGCTCTCGTATTCTCCAAAAATGCTTTGACCTCATTATGATCTCCAATCCATGGATCAATCCCCCCACACACACACTTCCCCATTGTCCTCCACCTTTCTCACTCCTTACCACCCCTCTCACCAATTTAGCTTCCACGGCCCACCATTATCCTTAGTCATTCCCATTGCACTGAAGTCCATTGCCCCTTTCTACATCCATCAGACTTGCCTGGCAAAGCCCCAACCCTGATTAAACCCAACCACTGATTGACATGTATACACTGATGTGTATAAAATGGATGACTAATAAGAAATAAATAAATAAATAAATAAACATTTAAAAAAAAAAAAACCAACCACCCCTGCTGGCACTGGAGCCAGTGGGCACTGCTGGAGAATACCACACCACCGTGCTCACTGCCTTCATTTAGACTTGTGCTCACAACACTGCACAGGCATCCTAGTAAAATGTCCCCATGTGCTCATGTCCCCACTTTCTACGATTTCTCCTTTGTCCTTAAACCTCCATTACCCCCCAAACTTCCACCTTGTGACCTTGCCTCACACTTAAGACAGAGCTAATAGAAGCAATTGGTGGGAACACCCTCATTACCCACCTGTCTGCATCTGTATTCACACTCTGTCTTCCTGCCTGTTTCAACGGATGACGTGTCTTCACTCTGATCAAAACTCAATCCTTCACTTGGGCTGTGGAACCTGTTGCCTGTTCCTTTCTCATGGATTTTATGATCCCTCTACCCCCTAGCTCTAGTATCATCAATTCCTCTTCTTTACTGGGTCATTCTCATGCACATACAAACATCCTCTATTATCTAGAACAGGGATCAGCACACTTGTTCTGTAAAGGGCCAGATAATAAATATTTTAGGCTTTCTGGGCCATATGGTCTCCATCATGACCACTCAGCTTTGCTGTTGCAGCAGGAAAGCAGCCATAGACAATGTGTGAACAAACGGGTGTGATGGCAAAGACAGGTGTACATGGATCTGGCCTGTTGCCATAGTTTGATCAAGAGCAACATGTAACCTCTTACGGGGTAAGCAACAGTCTGTTCTCTCAATAAAATTGTGATGGGACTTCAGATACAAGACAGAGAGTCATGCTGGTAGGCAGGGGGCAGAAAAGAGAAAGTAAAATATGAGCCAAAGGCGATAGTCAGAGTGAAGAAGAGCCTAGAAGGTGGGGCCAGAGGAGAGGGATACAGCTGAAGAATATGTGAGATGCTTTTGGGTGGGCCAAAAATTGCCTTCGGTTTTTAAAGTAAAAATAAAAGACACATTTTTCATTTTCACCAAGAACTTTACTGAACAACGAACGTATTCACCCTTTGGTTCCACTATCTTCTGCCATTTTCCAAGCAACTTTATAGTTCCATCTTCCCAAAACTTTTTATCTTTTTGAGCAAAGAACTGTTCCAGGTGCCTTTTACAGTCTTCCAGGGAATTGAAATTCTTTCCATTAAGAGTATTTTGTAAAGACCAAAATAAATGGGAATCTAAAGGTGCAATGTCTGGTGAATACGGCGGATGAATCAGAACTTCCCAGCCAAACTGTAACAGTTTTTGCCTGGTCATCAAAGAAACATGTGGTGTTGTGTTATCCTGATGGGAGATTATGCGTTTTCTGTTGACTAATTCTGGGCGCTTTTCATCAAGTGCCGCTTTTGGTCTAACTGGGAGCAGTACTTGTTGGAATTAATCGTTTGGTATTCCGGAAGGAGCTCATAATAAAGGACTCCCTTCCAATCCTACCATATACACAACTTCACCTTCTTTGGATGAAGACCGGCCTTTGGTGTGGTTGGTGGTGGTTCATTTTGCTTGCCCCACGATCTCTTCCGTTCCACGTTGTTGTACAGTATCCACTTTTCATTGCCCGTCACAATTTGTTTTAAAAACGGAACGTTTTCATTACATTTCAGTGGAGAATCGCATGAGGAAATATGGTCAAGAAGGTTTTTTTCGCTTAACTTACGTGGACCCCAAACATCAAAGTGATTCACATAACCAAGGTGGTGCAAATGATTCTCAACACTTGTTTTTGGATATTTTGAGTATGTTGACTATCTCCCGCGTGGTATAATGTTGACTGTTCTCAGTTATTGTTTCGATTTGATCGCTGTCAACTTCAACTGGTCTACCCAACCGTGGAGCTTCGTCCAGCAAGATATCTCCAGCACGAAACTTCACAAACCACTTTTGACGCGTTCAATCGGTCACAGCACCTTCTCCATACACTACACAAAACTTCTTTGTGCGTTTCAGTTGCGTTTTTACCTTTCTTAAAATAATAAAGCATAATATGCTGAAAATATTGCTTTTTTCTTCCATCTTCAATATTAAAATGGCTACACAAAAATTCACCAATTTTGATGTCTTTTTTTTAAATGCGCACTGATATGACAGCTGTCACATACAATCTAACAAAATTGTTTTGAATGAAGTTAAAGACAACTAAGTTCTACTAGAACCATCGTATGAAAAAAACCCAATGAACCTTTTGGCCCACCCAATATTTAACCCGAATCAGACGTGGGACCTAGTTGCTCACTGGGAGCATTTGCCCCCTGGGGCAGCGGTAGAAAAAGGGTGATATAGGGGAAACCGAAGAAAAGAAAAGTTAGCTGGAGAGGTCAGGAGAAAAGGACCTGGCCAGAAAGGGCCTGGAATTAGGACAAATAGGTTCAGACTAAACTCATGTCTGTGTACTGAACACACCTGGGCTCTGCCTGGGCTCTCTGTTCCTGTCATTTCCAAGCAATTCCTCTGCACCCTTACCTGTCCTGCTCAGGAAGTGTGGCAGATTTGCTTAGTAAATGCTGGCGAGTCTACTACACAACCACAGCTGAGATGTGGCCCCTGGCTGCAAGGAGCTTACCATCTGGTGGCACAAGTTTGCAGAACATTGACTAATAGGCTATAGAGGATGTTTGTATGTGGATGCAAATGATCCAGTAAAGATGAGGAATTGATAGAGGGAGGTGTTGCAGGATGTGGAGGATAAGGAAGGAATTCCTGGAGGAGACAATGCCTGAGGGAGCTTGAAGGATAAAGGGTCAGACCGGTGGGGTCAGGGGGAAATGTGTAGAAAGTTTCTGGCACAGAAGACAGCACAACCAAAGCCCGGGAGGTGTGCAGATGTCCAAAGAAGGTATTTGACAGCCTGTCTTTGCAATTGAGGATAATAAAGCAGTCCTGGATGGAGAATGTGGACCCCAGCCTTAGCCCAGGACATACCACAGGAGGTGACAAGAGGCAGCAAAGCAGGCTGCATTCACAGTGGACACGGTTTCACCTGCAGGGAACCTACCCAACCAAAGGGACTTCAGTGCACCTCTTCCTAACCTGTGCTCTGAAACGGTTAAATAAAAGGAAGAATATCTAGAATTTATGAGATTGTCTGAAAAAGCCACCTTGTATGAATTATCACATGCAGACTGTAATTATGGGTTGAAATGAAGGTTGTTTTATTTGTCAGGTGAGAAAACTGGATGCCAGGCATCCTTACAGTTTCTCAGGTTCTGAAAAGTGCCCCCCCCTCACCTCTACTCTCACCCTTCCAGAGCCCACCTCCACACATGCACACACATTCACACACACACAAACACACACACTTATCTCAGGGTACCCAGTAGTCACATATGTCATCTGAGGTCCAACACCCAACCCAGGTGTTGTTTTGATCATCAAATGAGAGACAATGGAATTGCCACTGATTTTAGAAAGAACTACTCAAGGATTTCTTTCTTTCTTTCTGTCTTGTTGTTGTTGTTGTTGTTGTTGTTTTCTTAGAAATAATGGAACAACTGAATAGCCAACAGCCAACAATGAAAATAGGATGTGGCTATCTCCTATCTTTTGCCCTTTGTATCCAAAATAGCTTACAGAAATGCACAAAATAGCCATGCAAATAAAGACTTAACCATTGCCTCCAAAAATCACCTCCAACCCTCTGCTTGCTTTTTAGTGGTTTCCAAAACTACAACATATTTCCCCCCTCAGCTCTGTGGTTTGATGTCTGCCCTGCTCAACTTACAGGGACAACTGACACACCCTCTCTTCTGGGATATGTCCTGGCCTGCTAAGAGTCATGGGTCTGGGTGTACCAGGGCCTGAGTCAGTCCGATATCCATGCCATCCCCGGCAGTTACCTGAGATCCTCTGCCCTTGCTGGGCAGGCATTCAGCAGGTATCTACACTCTTTGTGCCCTACCATGCCTGGCCACTGGGGCACAATTGATTTCCCTTCCTTATCCTAAGGTGTGAGAAATGGCAAAATTCTTAGCCTAGTTCTGGCATAACTAGAAGATTTCGAAAACTGAAAACTGAGGCACGATAAACACAAAAATGTAGAAATGGAGGCATTTACAGATCTTAGATTGTGAGACTATTAGATTGTTGAGCCTTTATGAGACAAAAGACCTGTACTTGTTGGAGGGGTCCCTGAGGTCTAGGAGGCAGACAGGACAGCTACTCACCTAAGAGACAGGGAACCAAGCCTAAGGGAAAAGAAAAGCCGAGGATTATGGTAGGTAAAAAACAGATCCCAAGAGGTGTCCAAACCAAGGGGTCTAGAAGCAAATGCTAAGATTAGAGCCTGGGTGAGACTTAAAGGGCCAGGAGGAAAACCAAAACATCCCAGCCTTTAGCGTCTGGCCAAAGATGAACTTGCCGGCACAGTTTTGAGTTGCACTGATTCTTTCCCTTGGCTTTAGGTTACACCCTTTCCCAACTTCACTGACCTTCAAACATTGATTGTAAAATCAATATTAATTGATAATGGTTCTCTCATTGGAACACATCTCAAACATATGCAAATTAGCAAATTCTTCCCTGACCACAGTGGGCAAGGGCTGATTCCACATCGGAGCACACTCCAAGGAATAGAGACCCCTTGAACAGGTAGAATCTGACTGAGCAAGCCTTGTTCAGGGGTGAGCGAGTGCCCGTAGGCTGCTCCCCTGAGAGCAGCGTGGTGGTGATGAACAGACATGCAGACGGGACGAAAAGGGCAGGCCTTTTAGGCAGTGATGTGAAACTCTCAGCCGTCTGGAAGGATGGTCTGAAAAGGGATGGCTAGGGAGACGGGACAAAGGACTCTTCTAGCCAGATATTTTAGATACGTCTGAACTACCCCATTATGGTCAGCATTTAGGGGCCAGGAATTATGATTCAGAATCAGGTATTTGGTGGGGCAGTGGGAGAGGTCCTTGTGATTTTGAGTCTCGGAGAAGAGTGAAGATATTGTGGAGAAGGCTGAGCGTACAACTAGATTACAAACCTGCATGGGGCGGGGTATGGGGGCTGTCACCCACTTAGAGTAACAGATTACTCACACCTGGCATATTCTCTGAGTAGGAAGGGAAGTAGCAAAAATGGAATGAGAATAACAATAAAAACGAATTAGCTGATATCAGATGTTTTCTCCATGGTTTCTGCTTGCCCAGGTCTGACTGGTGTAAATTATAATTAGTCTCTGCTTGCAGATGTGTGGTTCCAAAGACTTGCGGATTAAGGAGAAACTCTAGAATTTCTCAGTACCTGACAAGTTGTAACGTGAAGAGCTACACTTAGTCCATTAAAGATTTTTCACAGTGACATTTGAGTGCAGCTTGAGAAACATGCCACCTTGCCATTTATCATTTTCAGGGCACGGGTGTCGGCAAGGAGGTTGCTATGAAGAACAAAACAAAATGGATTGCGTGTGTAGAGGTGAGCTGGCAAATACTGATAAATGTACTTCACTGAATGTCAACAAATGTCACTTGAGAAGCCATTTGCAGCTACCATAACAGCCTCCCAAACCCAACAAAGAGTAGCAAAAACAGGCAAAATGAACTGGGCGTCTTGCTTCCGCATGAATAAGCAATCAACCCTCTCAGAAGTTACACCAGAAAGTTGTTAAACTTGATAGAAGAAGCTTTTTCACCCATACTGACGCAGACTATAGATTGCTACAAAGGGTTGGAGACCTTCTGGGGACATCAGTGCTGTGACTCAGGGGAGGATTTAATAACCCCCTCTGTCCCAGGTGGGTGCCTTCCTTCTGTGGGTGGAGGGACTTGCTGTCTCCAAGGCATGCTTTCTGGGTTCTTCCCTGCCCCCTCCTCTGGCTGCTTCGGTTGAGGCTGCAGACCTCTCCCCTGCCCCCAGTCTAGCCTCCCTTGCAGTGTGATCTGGCAGGGGTTGAAGATGTGACCTGGGTATCAGGACCGGAGGATGCAGCTCTCACTTGCCATATCAAGAGTAGACCTAGCAGACCACCCTTGAGGCAGGCTTTCCATCTGTCATTCAAGAAAAGGCTTTTCAATGTGTCCTCTGGTTAATGTGAAAATGTGAGTCATGGATGCAGCTTCTGTTTTATTCTTGGTGACCAGGCCATGACTTGGCATCCATGTGACTTTGGATTTCCAGAAGGCAGGGCCATGTTTTCTTCAGAATTCAGGTTGGGTCAAGATGGTCCACTCTTCCTCCTCAGCTTGGTGAGTCTCTACACTTGGCTGCAGACAAGTAAATGGAAAGAAGATCATATGCTCAGAAAAGCTCTCCAGGGAAATGTGAGACTAATTAACATTCCAGCCCCTCTTCATTTTCTAATCTCTGGGGGTTCCTTCTTCTCAACACATACACACACGGTCATCCAATACTTTTTTCCTCCTTGATACCAAGAGACTGACAGGGTAGCTTGAATTCGTCTGGCCTTGTAAATACACCACACAAACACACACACACACACACACACACACACACACACAAGCAGGTTGCCCACACAAATTGAGGTCAGTTCAGCTTTCATTGGAGAGATGCTGTGGTGTAGGGCTCCCATACAAGAAGCCCTTTATTGAACACACGTCCCCGGCTCTGCCCCTGAATGTGCTAATGTACAGATGTCACACTGTTCTGCCATATGTTTAGCCTGTGTATGGTAGAACTGAACACATTTTACAACCAGGAAAAGATGGGCTCTTTGGAAAGTGAGCTTCCCTTGGATGAACTTGGCGGGACTGTACATGGAGTGGGGGTGGGAGGCTGGCTCCTCTTCAGCTACACTCACCGCTGAATCCTTCATAATCCTTGGTGTTTCCTCCTTTTGAATTAGGTGCTTCCCGTGCAAGGGCCTTTACTTGGGTCTCGGGAACTCGAAAGACAACTGTTTATTATTGAAATGGAATTGCCCTCAACTTGTTGACTTTCATGCTTCGTTTAGGAAGAAACAGTGGCTTGTTTAGGGAAAAAAAAGAAAAAGAAAAAAAGAAGAAGCAGAAGAAATCCAAATTTCTAGAGCAGAGGGGGAGGTGAGGGCAGAGTAGAGAAGACCCGGCAGGAAGAATGGAGATGTAAGATCCCCAGCCCGATGCATAACACAGCCTAGCACTGCTATACTCGGTGAAGGTACTTTCTGAAGAGTGAATCTCTGCTGTGTCCTAACGTGGATTGTGTGTCCCAGGCACAAAACCCTACTAAAACATAAAAACACATTCGGAGGAAAAGACTAGATGGGTGTAAATGTCCCAACTTGGCAGTATGGTTTATTTTTCTGGTTGTTGTAATTTTAAAATTTGTATATTAAAGATCAAACTAATAAGCATCTGTTTCAAGGGGAGGAAAAAAAAACTGTCCATAATTGATTAATATCACCCAAATCCTGCAACTGCTGGAGGCCAGAGCTATGTAAAAACCTACCTTCCTATTGTTTCATCTTTAAAGAACAAAAACAAAGTCTTGCCACATAGACAAACGTAGCCAGTAACTCTGTCTCTCAGGGAGAAAAAGTGAAGCTGAATTGGGTGAACCACATTATTCACCCACTAATTAGTGGCACTAACTGGTTTCCTTGTTTCTAATCCAGAGGCCATTTTCAGTGGACTCTGCTCTGTGTATAAAAACCTAAAAAGCCCCCTTTCACCATTTTACATTCCAGGATGTTTCAAACAAAACGTTAAATTGGTACCCTAAGAGGAAGGTTTGTTAAAAACAAAACCCAAAATTCCTTACAATTGCAGGAATCCCCTCATTTTTGCAAGAATGGAGAAGTTTCCTCTGAGTAAGAACCTTCACTCAGAGCCTGGTGCCAATGGGCATCGTTCTGTTGGCCCTAGACATCATCAGTAACCCCAAACCGAGGTCCCTCAGCCTGAATGAGGGAAAAATACAACATTAAATGGGGAGAAAAATAAGACAGCTTCAGGTTAACATAGCAGGCAGGCCATCCTAAGGAGAAATGTTTACAGGAATTTGTTATCAGGCTTCTAAATAATTTCATTCATTCATTTAAATAAGCACTTTTAAATGCCTGCCTATGTCAGAGCTGTCACTATATCTTAACTGGATACTAATTCTGTTTATAAGTCATCCTCCTCACCATCTCAAATCATACTCAACCTTCAAGGCTCAGCTCAAACCCCACCTCTTTCAGGAAGCCTTCTAAGATTTCCCCCATACTTCCCTTCTGTGTGCTCCCAGCCTGGACACCCATAAGAACAGCACTGTTCTGTGCTGTCCTGACCTATCTATGTTCCTGTCCCCCATATGAATATTAGCTCCCTGAGAAAAGGGTCTCCATCTTATCACTGAGATGGTCTCCCCTAATATGCTCCTTGGGATGGTATTTAAGAGAACTGAAAGCACGGTTATCTTTCACCCACGTTGAGATTTAAACTACCTTAGTTTAAATATATGGGAAACAGCCTTCTCTTCCTTGGCTATTGGTAGTATTCAGCATTCAATGCAGGGGAAAGATGCAGATGAGGGAGATGCAAGTGGGCAGCCCATCTAGATAATATGGGCCCTCTCTGCAGGGGAGGCAAAATCCTCTGGTAAGAGGAGCCAAATCATCCGAATAATTGCATAGATCTGGCCTTTGAGGCAAGTGTCACCCTTTTTGATACACTTGGGCATTTAAAGCAATTTCCCCCACCTCTGGATCAAATATGCTTTAGAAACTTGGGAGCTGACACTTCGTTCAGATATAATGGGATAGAAACGGAGAGAGTTCACTTTTTTTTTTTTTTTTTTTTCTGGAACTGCCAGCATTGAGGCACCTGAGCTTCCTTCTTAATACCCTGACTTCCGTTATTGCCCCGCAGGGATAGTTTGCAGTGTAGGAATCATTATGCTTTCCCCCCTTTATCGCTGCCCAAGTAATCACAGGAGAGAGAATACTTCCCTCCACCAACACAAGAGAATCTTACTATTGGAAAACTAAGACTTTTCTTCGTGAGGGTTGCAAATGTTGATGACTTTTGGCAGAGAGATTTTTTTAAACCAGGAATTCAGGAATTCCCTTTCTTCCTTCTGATACCTATTGTTTTCATATGGGCCTTTCAGGGAAACACCTTTCTTACAATTTTTCAAACTTTTAAGTGCCAGAAGTCCACCAAAGCAGGCAGAACCCATCATGTCTGCGTCCAACGTCAGGCCAGAAGAACCTACGCATCAAGTCGCCTGGTTTAGCAAGTTCATATAACTACTATTTTCCTATTGGGCTCTTAAAAAACATCCCGTCTAACATAATTCATAATAACCTTTCCTTATCATCTCAAACACTTCATTTCAGCGCCTGTAATATTTACTTCTTTCCCTACCCAATTAGGGAAAAAAATCTGCCCCGATTTTAGGAAGAAAAAAGATCTTTAAAGTTTCTGAATGTAAGAATGGTTGAAAAGGTTTTTTTTCCCCCCTCAAATCAGCATTCAGAAAAATATATTTATACATTCATTTACCTCTGGTGTGAAAACAGAGTTGCCGCTTTTGCTCAACGGAAAAGGTTTTTGAAATGACACAAATCTGTATGTGTGTGTTTCTAGAATTAATACGCTTGTATTCACTGAGGTGGTGGGCTTTCCAACTAGGGGAATCCGCATTGGGAGGAGTACCCTGCCTAGGGAGCATTTAAGGAAATGTTAATATCCAAACAAAAGCACTATTACCAGTGCTATCCACTCCCTCCCCCAGAGGAAAAACAATTAATAATTTGCATATGCTCATGACACAAATTAAAGACAAAGGGCCCCTCACAGACTGTGGTTACTATGCAGCCCTCCGCAAGCTGCACAGCCCCAGCCCTGCACTGTTCTTGCTTCCAAATGAATAGCATTAAGCTCAGTAACTAAAAATAGTGGTTCTGGGCCCTCTGGCCCATTCCTACTGTAGAACCGTGTTTCCCCAATGAAAAACGTCTTCCAATCTCTCCAGAGCTTCTAGGCAAAAAGAACGTATAGTTCTAAGGGGAAAAAACGTATATACTTTGCCCTTTTTATTTTAATGGCCAAACATTGTAATGCTAGCTAAATGGAAATTCTTGTCTGTTAATAGGTTTCTTTAGTTTGTAATAAATAGGAATGCTAATGACTAAAATTTGGTATTTGGTATGCATTAGCTTTTGTGAGCTTTTCTTTACAGTCCTCATTGACATGCAATATGGCAAGCTTCCTTTGAAACATATTTATAAAATAACTACAGTATAATTAAACCAACAAAGCCATCTTTTAAGTAAGCTTAATAGCTCAGTTTTTTTTTTCACCTGGGTAAAATTTTATTTTAAAAAGAAAAATAGTTATGCCTCAATCCCACTGTATATTTTATTCTGTGCATCTAATATTTCCTTTGCATCTACAATCTATGCATATCTAATTCTTTTTGACAACTATGATTATTAATAAAGTGCTCATGAAAGATATGCTTCATAGCTTCTTCAACAGGAATAATGTTTTTTTTGTTAATGGAAATTGTAACGTATCTTGACAGATACAATATATAAGATCTGCTTTTTCTTAATGGTTAATATTTCTGGGCTGAATACTCAAGGAGCGGATCAACAGATATGGCAGGTAATAATCAGAGAGGATGCTATTTTATACAATGTAACTAAAAATATTTTAACGATATAAAAGCAATAGATAAATAAAAGCAATTATGTTTAATTTTGCTTTCGGTGTGCGAACAATTTTCGGTTTTTGTTGCTGCAGTGGCCGGTGTGTTTAACAGAGGTGAAAGCTCGCAGCGCAGAGTGATCGGTACACACGCGGCTCTGCCTTCTTGCAGCCGAAGGGTCCTGCAAGCGCCCTTTCTCTGCTCTCAGCGGCTTCAGCGTCCCTCCCAGGGACGCAGGGCCCGGCTGAACGCTAATTCGCGAAACACAGTGGTTCAAGTTCACCAGGTTTTCCTCAATTTTGCAAACCGTTCCTCTCGCTCCATGCCTCGCGGTTTAAGACCACGCGATTTCCCAAAAGGAAAAACTCAAAAGACACCAGGCGTCGGACGGGAGCAGTTGGAGCGGGTCTGGTGCTCTTCGGCCTCCCGGACCCCTGCCCGTCCGGCTCTGCCCCAGGCGCCTGGCTCCCTTCTCCCCCAGGCTCCGGCCTCTCCGCCCCGGGCCTGCCAGGCTCCCAACTCCGCCCCGTGCCGAGAATAAACACAGTTGCCATCACTGTTATAATCTTTATTTCAAACTGTTTCCAAGGTTACAAATTATCGTGCCTCCCATGCAACAGGTTTCTCCGAAGAAGCGGTATCATTACAGATTAACTGTAATGTGTGGGATTAGAATAAAAGCACAAGGGATTAGGTAAAAGGGGGGACGCTCGAGAAATAACGCCCGAGCGCACCTCGACTGAGAGGCAGCGGGTGGAAGCCTCGTAGACACTGCTGCCCGGGCGCCGCGGCTCCTCCGTGAGCTGGACCCGGCTCCTCCGCTCTCGGCCCCGGAGCGGCCGGGGCCGGCGGGGCCCGAAGGGCTGGCGGGGCTAAAGGCTGGACGCCGGAGACGAGGGACGCGGCCCCCAGGCTCGGGAAGTCGAAGGGCCGGGAAGCCGCAGCGGCGTTGGGGGCGGGCGGGCCTATGGCCCGGCTGGGGGCCGCGGGTAGCACCGCGCCCGGGACACAGTTCCAGCGCCGTACGCGGCGCCCGGAACGCGGCGAAGGAGACAGCACACCCACAAGGGGGTCACCGGGTCTCGGGTGTTGCCTACACCGCATTCAAGGTCCAAGCCTAGGGGGCCCGTCCTCGTGTAGCTCCCGCGCCGGCGCCACTCTCTGCGGGTCTGGGATAGGGAGCCGGGGCCCGGCGACACTGGGGTGGGCGGCGGCGCAGGCTGCCCGCGCCCTTCGGAGCCCGGGCCTTGGGCCTCGGCCGCCCTCCGAGGCCATGCGCCCCATTCGACCACCTCCCGGCCTGGCCGACCCCTGCCCCAGAATTCCAGAAAGGCCCCGAGCTCCTTCTCCCCTCACTCCGCGCCCTGAGGGGCTGGAGCTCGCCGCGCCAGGCCCAGCGGGACTCGGGCCTGCCTTGGGCCACGGCCTCGAGCCGCTGACACCGCCCCGAGGACTGTTAGCGTGTCCCGGTGGAGGGCGCGGGGCTGGAAAAACAAACAGGGCCGGCGTGCAGGCTTGGGGTGCGGAACGGCCGGGGGCTGGAAGGAAGTTCTCAGTGTGGCCGCGGCGCCGAACAAAGCCCCCTCTTCGGGAGCCCCGTCACCTCGCGTTGACCCCGGGCCCTCGCCTCCGAGCAGGCCGCGCCACTCGGGGGGCGCACGCCAGGGCCCCGGGCCTCCGCCGCCGCCAGAGCCCGGGCTCTCCTCGGGTCGCGCAGGCCGAGCCCGCGGCCCGCCCCAAAGGCGCGAAGGCTAGCTCGGCCGGCGGGTCAGCCTCACCCCGCCACCAAAGCCAAAAGAGCAAGGCCGAGGGGTGACTCCACGTTGATGTCCTCCGCCAAGAAACGGGGTGACCCCGGGGCGCGCTGGAACCACAGCGCTGCCAGCAGCCCCCGAGGGGCCGAGCAGGCTCCCAAGTAGACGGAAGTGGGGGACCAACTTCGCCGAGACTCCCGCTTCCAAGAGAAGGGCCCCGGCTGAGGAGGCGGCGGGAGGCGACTGTCGAAAACAGCTGTTCCTCATACATATTTCATTACACAATCAGATAATGCGTCCCACCACCTTCTCAATTATTCCCAGATAAACATTTTCAAGACGTTTTGACATCTGTCTTAGTGCCTGCTATTAATTTAGTAATCACTGTAGTTAAAAATGTATGGGATTTTTGCCTTCGGAGCACCTCCTCTCGGGCGCGCGGGCCCAGTGTTTTCGGGCTGTGGCTGGAAGCCTGGGCCCTCCGGGGGTGAAGACGCCTTTGGAGGTGAGACGGCCTCTCTAGCGCATTGACACTGTTAATGGAAGGGATTAAAGGGGTGTCTGGTTATTTTTATTGTTGAAGGTGATGGTTGCCCCCTCCCCTACCAGCATAGCACCCCCTCACTTTCCCGCCCCAGCCCTGGACCGGACACCAAAGTTCAACCCTTTGCCCCGGGCAACGGAAATGGTTAGCTTCTATCTGGGCGGCAGGTTTCTGGTGAGGAAGACGCAGGCAACTGCAGTTGGCTCGTTTGGGGCCAAAGAGAGGGAGAAAGGGGGGTGGGGAGAGGACTCACAATCACGAAGAATTCATCACAACAAAAAACTCTAACAACACAGTGCACCCCATTCCGGAGGTCACAAACCTCCGTAGTTTTGCCCTGAGCCGGGTGGCTGCGCAGAGGTGACAAGGGCGTTTAGGAAACACAGAGAAAAATAAATTCGCTCCAGTGACTGTACACGGGGCATTTGGGGCTATGAGAAAACGAGCTGCTTTTCTGCTTGAGTGATAAATGTTGCAATGAGCTTAGCTATGTACCCGAAATTTTATAAATCAGACAAGCAGAGTTTGAAGAATCTTGTAGAATTCCTTGGTAGGTAATAGCAGCCAACATCTCCAACTCTAAAATGCTGATTGTTATTTATTATTGGAAAGGGTCTAAATAAACTATCCAAAGAGGGGAGAAAGAAAAGCCCTGAGGGAAAGGAGTTTGCCTCCATGTGTCCTGAATCTCAGCTACAGCGAATGGAAGTTACACTTCGGGTTTGGGAATAATGGTCTCCTTATTCACTGCCCCCGCCTTCTGTCGCAGTCTCTTTCCGAGGTGCAATAGCAGGTGGACTCTTCGGACTCTTATTAGGGAATAAGGAGAAACAGACCTGGGGAAAGAAAAAGGTCTTGGAAGAAACTGCCCTTCCAAGGAACATCAATGGACTCTAAAGTGATTTTCACTGTTTATTGTTCAAACATCTACCAGAACGACTCTTGCTAAAATTTCCAGGAATTAAGTGGGGAGTGGGGGGGGCAGTGGTGAGTGGGGAGTGGGGGGGAGTGGGGAGTGAGGGGGAGTGGGGAGTGGGGGGAGTGGGGAGTGGGGAGGAGTAGCGAGGGGGGGAGTGGCGAGGGGGGAGGGGAGGGGAGTGGGAGTGGGGAGTGGGGGGACAGTGTTTGACCCCAAAAGGGAAGAAATTCTTCCCTACTCATACCCCTACTGCACCCCCTACATTTCTAGGGCAACTACATCTGCTTCAACCTGTCCTCCTGCCCTGTTTACCAGGTGGTTCATCTCTTTCTCACAAGAGGAACCTTCCTCTGCCCCTTGCAGGGTGGTCATCTACTTGCTAGCCCAGAAAATCCTCTTCCCCGCTCCACCCTATTTTTGTCTAAAAGAATCTTCCCAAACTTACCCTCCACTTTTAGAAAGAGAGTTGGGGAGGGACGTGAGTGGACAGAAGGGCACTATCGCACCCAGGGTGCCAGCCTCTTCTGCAGGAAAACCATGATGGTGGCTCCTGTCTGGAAGGTTGACCAGGACTGGGCAGGCAAAAGGAGCTGAAACCAAAATCGAGCCTGTGCACTTGCTTGGGCCTTTTGGGAGAGCCACTCTAGGAATCCCTCTTCCAAACCTTTGCAGCTTGACCAGGACAGTGGGCTCTGTTTGGAACTGAGCAGTAGGGGGTGAGAACTTCCTAATATCTCACAAAGAAAATTAGTCTAACAAACCAAATAATTCAGTTTGCTTTGGAGTGTTCTTTTGTGGTCTTACATGATATAAAAGAAATTGGGATGGAAGTGAAGGCAGGAGGGTGTGCAGCTGAGCTAAGTTTCTCTGTAACGACTAAATTTTGCATAAAAAGAAGAGAAAGGGGCAAAAGAAGGGCCCTCCGGCTTCCTGAACCCTGGTTGGAGCTGAACGCTCCTATTAGGAATCTCCCAGCTTTGAGTGAGGGCATCTATGCTCTCCACCCTATCCTTCTTTGGAACACAATCTCCTAAACCAATAATAACAACAAATAAATAATCCGGGTCAAAATGAAACTTTCCTGGATTGCCCTCTTCTGGGTGTCTCCAGCCCAGCTTAGAAGAAGGCGAAAGGGTCGGCTTTGGGGTGGATGTCGTGCTCTTTCTAGTCTCCAGGACTTGACCTGAAACCTTTCACCCAGTCGGCTCAACAAAGTTTCTCCCTCGGGAGCCAACGTCCCCCTAGCAGGAAGCCCTTGGCCTCGCGTCCGGCATCCTCGTTCGGGCCACTCTCCCTGTAGGTGGTTTCCTGCACATCTGCCTGTGACTGGGGTCACTCCGCGCAGGCACTGCGGCTTTTGTCTGCATCTGGACAACTGGATGTGCACCCGTGCATTCAAATAATTCTGTCTGTGGACACTTCTTTTTTCCTCAAATCCTTCTGTTAATATTCCTCTAATTCTCCCGTATGTATTCGGGTACAATTGCATGTACGTTCCGTGTACAGTCAGGTGACTCAGCTTAAGCCTGAGCTCGGACGTCTGCGACCTCCTGAGTCTGCATGGGGAGGAGAAAGTGTGCAAGTGTAAACTCGTGGCTTCAGGTGGGGTGCGAGGTTAATAAGGCTTTCCGGCCCCAGGGCCTTCTAGGCCTCTTTTACACCTTCATCTCTCCATCTTCTTAACTTTCCAGGAGGAGGGCGATCCTCTGAACGATCCTGCGCCTCGCTCCTTCCGGAAGGGTCGAAACAGCCTTTGGGATCTCTCTTGGTGGATTTTGGTCGGGCCAGGCCAAATCGGAGGGGTGGGGGAGTCCACGAGGTTGCCTCGAGGCTCGCGACTGCACCTCTCCACTCAGGGCACCAACTGGCCCAGTGCGCCCCGGGATCCTGCGGAAGTTGCAGGACCCCACAGTGGAAGTCTAGGCGCCTCGGGGTGAGTGATCTACGTGTTTGGGGGCGAAACTCGCCTCCTCGGCCTCCCGGGAGCAGCTGTATTTGTAACTGGGAACTGGCCTGGACCCGCCCCCTCGGCCCCTCCTCCCGCCCCCACCTCGGTGCTCCGAGCTTAGCCGGATGCAGGACCGTTCGCCCGGCCACCGCCAAACACCCTAGGGCCACGCTATCCCTTGGAGCCCTTACTGAGGCCTAGGGGCCTGGAGCGGAAAGGAAGGGTACGAAGTAGGGTGGTCGGGGTCGTGCTGCGAAGGCCTTGCGATGTATCCCTCCGCCGGGAGCCGCCTTGCGGGCCCGCGAGTCTTCCAGTCTCCGAAGCCAGCGGGAGCGCTGGCCTCCGGCTTGCTGGGTTGGGAATGGGGGTGGCTCGCCTGCGACTGGAGGCTGTTCTCGCAGGGATCGTGCGGGGACCGGTGCGTTCCTGGAATCCTGTAGTTGTGTTTTCTCGTGAGTGTGAGAGAGAAAGATGCGTACTCGCGGCTAACTTCAGGTCAGTTTGTTCGTAAAAGGCCGTCGTCAGCCCGTCGGTCTGTCTCTCCTGTGCATTCGCACAAAGTGAGGCCACCTCTCCCCACCCTCCATACAGCTTCCCAGGCCCGGCCAAAGGGCCAAGGCCTGGGGGCCCTGAGGCCTGGAAAGGTGAGGCCCTTGATATGCGCTCCCGGTGTTCTGATCGTAAAGTCCACGCTGCCCAGGTGCCCACTCAGGGTCAACTAGAAAACCTACGTGGGAAAGGGGGACTCGGAGAGCTATCCCCACACCCAGTGCAGGGTGAAGTCCCAACCTCGGCGCGCTGGACCTACAGACCTGGTGTCTCACTGCCGACCCAGCCGGTCACCCGGATTGGCGGCGGGGTGGGGTGGGGGGGATCGTGGAGTTGTGCTGGTACAGGTTGGAGGTGGGGATGAAAAGAGGGGAGAAAAGAAACTAGACTGGGTGGAGATGGGACATGGGGTGGGGACGTGGGGTGGGGATGGAGTTGGGGCAGCTTTTGATAGCGCCGGCTTTTCATCCTGCTTTGGGGACGTGCGTCGGGCTGCGCCGTTCCCCGCCCCCCCCCCCCACACACACACCGGAAAATAAAGCTAATGATGTAGTAATTTAGGAGGGGGTAAGGGGCTGGGCGAGAGGAGGGAGGAAGGATGGGGAACGCGCGCCCCGAGAGCGAAGGCAAACAGCTGTGGAGGCGCTGCCCGCGGTTCAGGCTTCCCAACAGGTTAGCTAGACAGGGATCCACCCGGCATTTCGCAGGAAAGGGTGGGGGTTGGGGGGAGACTGAGCGAGAGGGGGAGAGAGCCTCGCAAGAGGACAGAGGGAGGGAGAGAGCGAGAGGAGCCAGAGCGCGCGCCGCGCGGTTTAAAAGGAGACACACTTCCTAATGAATATTTATCCGCCGCTGCTTCCTGCTCCCGGCTTCCCTTACCTTTCCGCAGGTAAGACCCTCCCTGCGCCCCAGCCCTGGGGGCCCTCCCAGCTCCCCCACTCAGTCTCGGGGCAACGTTGTCAGGGCGGAAGGGTTCTTGGCAGCCGAAGAGGGGGAGTAGGAGGGCGACTCCCTCCCGGCTGCGCTTGGGCGCGGGGGATGGAGACTCCGCACTGCCAAGGCTGCGTGCGTGGGCTACCTGTATGGAGTAGGTGTGGGTGCTGTGTAAGGGTGTGAGTGTGAGAGGGAGAGGATGTCAGCCCGGGGGCGCGAGCGCCTGTTTCCCGCGCGCTCTGAGGATATTTTCCGACTTTTCACTCGGACGCCCCGGATTTCTTGCCTTCGCCTTTCTCTGCTTCCCCCTCCTCCCTCCTCTGCCCTCGCCACCTCTCCCACCCTATCCCCAACCCCGGCCGCTGAGACGCTCTTCTCCGGGCTACTGTACAGCTGGCGCCAGCTCCCCCGGGCCGGATCCCGGCCTCTCATAAAAGAGGGTGTATAGTTGGGTTTCTGTCACAAACCCCCATACAAAGGCCGCGCGGCCACGGTCCCCTTCCTGCCCGCTACGCTCTTGAGGCTCTGCGGCGCGTTCCCCCACCAGCACACACACCTCGGGATACCAGGGCCCACAACGGACCTAAGGGTGCGGACCCCGGGGGCACTGGGGGAGCAGTCCTGGGCTGCAGCTGGGAGCCGGAGGACCCCCAGGGAGAGAGCGCCGCTCATCCCCTCCCCCACTTTCTCCTCCCTCCTTCGCCGGCGGGAGGAGCACAGGGAATTCGGGGCAGCCAGGGGGGAAACTGGGAGGGGAGGGGGGAAACTGGGAGGGGCTGATGATATAACCAGAATTCTTAAATGGACTTACTTGGCCACCTGTTGAGAATCCATTTGGGGTCGGCCGGCTCCAGAGCTGCGCGTGGTGGACACACAAAACCAAACGGAAAAAGAAAATTCTTTCTCTGGCCATTCCCGGCGCGGCCCGTCAGGCTCTCAGCTCTGAGCTAGGGTCGGGCGGATCCAGAGCCAAAAGCAACTTTGCCAGGTCCCCAGCCACCCCAATGCCTCCCTCATCCCACGCTTCCTCGGCTCCGAGGCCGGGGGCTCGGAGCGCCCGGACTCGGCGCTCAGGGCCCAGCACCGGCAGTTCTGTTTAAGCCGGGACAGGCTTTCTAAGCCCTGCTCAGAAGTCAAGAGCAGCAGCGCCGCCGCCTCTGCTTGGCCTTTCAAGACGCGGTCGCTCCTTATTCTTGTGCCTCGGCCTCTCTGGTCGCCCCCGGACAAAGCCCCCGGAGCCGGCGGCTCCCTTCCCGCTAAATCCCCTTCGGGGTCAATGCGCTACCAGCACCGGGCCGCGCGCTTCTCCTGCCAGCCGTGTGGCTCTTAAAGAGCGCACCCCCCCCCACCTTCGCCCTGCGCTCTCCCCCGACCCCCGCCTCCCCGCCCCTCTTCTCTGGATCTAGCCCCCCACGCCGACGCCTCAGGTCCCTCCTGCCCCGACCGAAGCCCGCGGACTCCTAGCCCCCTCCTCTCGCCTCCTCCCCTGAGCAGTTGGTGGGCCTGGCCTTGGGGCCACAGAGCTGAGTTATACCCTCTGCCTCAGGACCACTTTCTCTCCAACAGCGTCCATTCCTCTCTTCCCCCCTCCTACCTTTGCCCTTTGCATGGATCAAGGCCCAGGGCACTACCTTGCCCAGGTCAGAGACGATTCCTAAAAATAGTCAGTTTGGGCTTGAATTAGGAGGTCGTAGGATGGATAAGGGGCGGGGCATGCCAGTTGAGCTGGGGGAGAGAAAGAGGAGTAGACCAGATGGACTCAGAAAGCTCTGCTATCCCAGGGCCTACCTGGCCTTTTGGCAGAGGATGAGGGCTGGATGGTGCCACTCATTCCTAGAGGGGGCCACCCTGGAATGTGGTCCAGAGGTTACCAACCTGGCCAGCCCATGTGTGTCTGAGGAATCGTGGCATTGGGGGGGGCACCTCTAGAAGGCCCAGAGTATCCGTCTGAGAGCAAACTGCTTCCCAAGCTCAGTGTATTAGTACCCTCAAAAGTAACCTTTAAAAGCCCAAGAGCTGGGTGAGCAAGGAAGGACCTTGAGTGACAACTGTCCAGGGAAAAGGGCATGGGGGGAGGAGGCAGCAAGAGGAAAACGTCGACTCTTTCAGAGGACTGAAGCACAACTGTTAACAAGGTTCCTGACATCTGCTGGTCAACAATGTCACCTGCCCCACCAAAAAAAAGGGAAAGTAAGATGGTGCTTTGGTCCCCCTTCCTTACAGAGCCCTCCCTCTCTTTCTCTCCTTCAGGCCTGTTTTAGTCTGTCTCACCCTAGCCGCCAGCTGGTCTTGTACAAGGTGGCCCCTTGCCTAGAGCACTTTCTTCAGGCCTCCTGAAGGCCAGATGTGTGATCAAAGAGAAACCAGAGAGGGCATGGCTGGAAGTGTGGGCAGGGATAGGGTGGGCTGTGGTACTTTGCCTTCCCTAGTGCCAACTGTCATAACATTTGACTGTGCTTGAGGTCTGCGGATGGTGGGAGCAATGATGGTGTGCCCTCCCCTTCTTAAATCCAAGCCCTAGCACACCAGTTCTGGCTGTCATAGAGGATCTCTGCAAAGAAGTAGGTGCCTCCTGAGCAGTGGAGACCAGAGGAAGTTGGAGCGGGAAGGAGATGGAAAGCTGACTCTCCCCTGGGCATCTCTCCTCTGCCGCCCCAACATTAGTCCAGATGCAGTTCTTTAAGGAACTGGGGTAACTAATTGATCTGAAATTGGCCCTCTTGGGAAACTTTGGCAGTGCAGTCCCTGGGCTACAATCTGAGGCCACAAACCATCCCCTAGCCCGTATGGCTCACATCTTCCCCAAGTCTCCCACCTCTTCTCTTGGGGCTGGGTCACCACAGCCAGCTAGGCCCGGTTTGTGCCCACTCTCCTGGACGGTGGCCCAAGACTGGAGCCAAACTTCTCTTGTTTGAGGACGTGGGGGGCGGAGGGGCCTTCGGCGGGCGTTGGGGCTCATTAGGCAGAGCGGGGTGCCGAGAGGTGCGCGCCGCCGGCCCGGAGGCCGCCTTTGAGCGGTCGGGGCGGCTTCATTAAGCGGCGCTAACAAGGCATACAAATGCCGGGCCCAGCAGCTTTCTTGCAATGCCGGGGCCTTAGCAGGGCGCCAGGCTAATGAGGGTCACTCAAAGGGGCTGATCAAATATTCAAATTTCCCCGCACGCCGGGAACTTTTATGTACGGAGAAAGTTGAGGCAACTGAGCTGTGTTTACTGTCCGTGTCGACAATTGCTAGGAGCGCGGGTCCCCGGAGGCTAAGGGGGGTGGGGGCGCGGGAAGGGAGCAGTTGTTGTTGTTGTTGTTGTTTTTCATTCAAAGGAAAGTAATCGGGGTCCTTGAAGGACTTCGCGGCCTCCCCGCCTGCGTGCTGCTCTCCCCTGCGCCCTCCTCTGCCGCCCGCGCCAAGGGCCTCAGTTTGTAGCTTTCAGGGAGGCCAGACCGCTGGCCACCCGGCCAGCTCCCGCCTCCCGATGTCTTGGGGGCCGGAAGGGCGTTGCCCCCCAGGACAAACTGGCCTATGGAGCTGAGCAAGGCCGAGTGGGTGCAGCTGCCCCAGCCCTCGGGTCTTCCTCTCTCAGAGGCTTCCAGACCCCTTGGCTTTGCCGGTAACCGAAACTAGGAAAGAGTGGGAATCTCTTAGGCACCTCTTCTGGTGGAGTTGAGACTGCCTGGGTTGGGGCTGATTTAGTTGTAAATAAATGCCCGGTAGGTCCTGGTAAGAGAAGGACATCTTCCAGCTCAAACGCCCTTTCTCCCCCCATCACCTGTACTGCTGTCCTTCCCATCGCCTGGGCCAGGATTAAAGCAGGGACGATGGTGACAATTCTGTGACCTCGGCCTGTACGGGTGCCAAATCCCCGGAGTCTGAGCGGCCAGAGGGCGGAGGAGACCTAGAGACTCCGCGGGCTGACCTGTCCATCCGGATCTCCCTTCTCTGAGAGACCGGGGTGCAGGAGCCCCCTGCGCGCCACCTCCTCCGGGCGTCCCCCAGGCCCACCTCCCGGCCCTGGCTCTGCCCAATGCTTCGGGTCCCCAGAGCACCAGGGCAGGCGGCCTGGGCCCCAGAACCTTAGGTCCTTCGGCTCCTAACACCCCTCCCCAACGCCCAGCGTCTGGGAATTTGGGAGGGGACGCTTTGGTGCTCCACATCCACCCCGCAACCCCCCGCCAGCACCCTTAAACCGACATCCTGCGGAGCCTGCGCTCCCAGCTCGTCCGGGAGCCAGTCCAGCCATCCGCGCCGAGGACTGGCCGCCCCGCCTCCCTCCCCAGCTCTCTGGACTCTCAACTTACGTGCTCCGGCCGGCGGGCGTGGTGCTTCGGGCCGGAGCGGAGAGGCGCTGGCAGCTGCGGGGCCGCGGGGTGGGCTCGGTGGGCGGCGCGGAGCTCGGCTCTGAGGGGAGGCTCTGACAGCCGGGGGCTGCGCGCCCGCCCCGCCGCGCCCGGCCCTGGCCCGGCGCACAAAGCTGCGCGCCTGGCTGCCTCCCTCCGCCCGACTTTGCACCCCCAAGCCGCTGGAGGGGTGCGGCGGGTCGGCAGGCTCCCCGGCTGAGGCTGGGGGCAGGGGTGCCGCCGAGCTGAGCCTCAGAACCACTTGCTTCAATTCTTCTTGAGCGGCGACGGTTTTCGATTTCAGCGCTTTCGGCAGAGCCCGCGGCACCTGCCCAGCCTCCCTCCGGGGCTGGTCGGGCGGCGGCCGGGAGAGGCCGGGTCGCCCCAACCCGGAGGCGGGGGTTGCGGGCACGGGGAGGGGACTGGCTGGGTTCACCCGCCCGCCCGGCGCCTTGGGTCCTCGGCTCCAGGGGATGCAGTTTCGGGGTCACGAGCTGTTTTCAAAAAGTTGAACACAATATTCGGAAACCCACCCGTAGGAATTCTCCCCCCACACGCGGCACAATACCCACTCCCCTCCCCTTTTTCATTCCTTCCTCCCCCGCTTCCTCCTCCTGCCCCTTCCCCCTCCCACCCCTCAGCCTATAATCCTTCCCCTACAAGAGAAAGGGATCGGGAAGAAAAGATGAAGTGTCTGTTTTTGTGTCCCAACCTTAGGGCTCTTTCTGGGCCCACAGTGAACGACCGCCTAGAGCTTCGCAGCTTAGCAGAAAAGGACTCACGGCTGGGAGGAAGATACACGGAGGGGAGAGATACCCGGAGCCCCACGAAGTGGGGCTTGGCGGGTCTTCCCTTTGGGCGAATATTTTTCTGCCGCAGTCAGCGGGTTTAGGACCAGCGACCCTGGCTGACTGGGGCTGAGTGGCCGGTGTCGGGCCCCCTCGCGCAGCCCACAGCCTCCCAGCCGCAGTGGAGCCTCCAAAGCAACTTGCATTTCTCACCCCGAGGCCTGGTGCTCGGGGAGTCAAGGCCTAACGAGGGCCAGAACTAGGGGTTTAGGGGCTGGGACACTTGCAGCCCCTGTCGCGTTAGGTTTCCTATTTAAATTCTCTCACAGTCTCTCTTTCTCTCCTCCCTCTTTGAGATCTCCAAAGTGGTGTGGACTCAGCGCCTCACCCCCAGATCTCCATCGGAATGTAGAAAAGATCTTTTTTTTTTTTTTTTTCAAAAAAGTTTTGAATTCCTCAATGATTTTTCTTCTGGAAAGGCAGCTTAGGATAATTATTTCAGCTTTATTGAGGGCAGATTAGTTGAAGTCTGGACGCTGCGTTTCAATACACGTTGTACACGGGCCGACAATGTGGGCATTGTTGGCTACTGTGTGTGAACTCATTCAAAATATACACTTTTTAACACCAAACCGAGTCCTGTCTAAATATACACAGTGCTCAGGGGAAAGACGTCTCTGACCCCGACAAATCTGCGTAAATCACACTTCCATAGTTACAGAAGCCTCACAAAGGGAGGCCCGGCTCAAGATGCTGATTACATGTTCTTAAAAGCAACATACCTTAGAATAAATACCCATGCCTGGCCTGGAGGCTGCAGTGGCCAGAGGGAGGGAGGGCCCTCCCCGTGCTATGGGCCTTTTGGGGTTTCTTTTAGGCTTGCAATGTTACTTTCCTTAAAGGAATTAGACAGTTTTATAATTTTTTTCCTTTTCAGTGTGAGCAAGCAAGCCATTTTCAGGCCTATCCATTTCTTGGGGCAGCCTCCAAAGTTTGAGTGGCCTTCTGGGGCTGGTAGGCAGACCCAGAGCCCCTTGGGGGTTGTGGGATAGGTGGCATCTTGGGAGGGGAGCAGAGGGCTTCCAGGCGTCTCAACCCAACTTCCTCCACAGCTCCTAGGGAGGCAGCTGAAATGGGGGGGGGGGGAACAAAGAGGCGGGTTGCTTTTTAAGATGGAAAGTGTACTGTTATTTCTACTGCTATTTTAAAATATAAGCCAATAGGGGAAATCAAGGCACCATGACTGGGAGCAGAGTTAAAGAGAAGCCAGATCCAATGCAGAGGAAGTTGGGGTAAACGTGGCCGAGGACTGCGGACCAGGGAGGCCAGAGCGGCTTCCAGCACCCTAGGTCCTGGGCTCCAGCTCCCAGGCGCCGGATGCCCCCCAAAATCCGAGATCCTGGGGCGCAGCAGCCCGCCGGACCAGGGTCGGCGCGCGGTGGGCCCCATGATCTCATCTCTCCTTTCTTTCTCGCCACTATTAGTGCTCACATAGGCAGAAAGAGGCGGCCCGACGTGCACACCATGTGCAAACCCTGCTGGCTCCGCTGGCTCTCGGCCTCTCCTTGGGGGCTGGCCCTCGGCGTTCATGCAGCGTGGGGAGCCTCTCACCTCCCAACAAAATCCCCCCTTTAATTGCTCATCCCATTCAACAACTCTATGCCCATGGCTATTAAATTTTCTGGATCAACTTCTTTGGGGAAGAGGAAAAAAGAGGGAGCTCAGAGACAGTAAGAAAAGGAGAGAGAGAGAGGAAGAGAAGGGGGGAAGTGGTGAGATTAAGAGTTGCAAAGATTAAAAAAAAAATTCTCTTTCCCCCCTTCTCCCTCTTTCCCTGCTCTCCCCCCCCCCCCCCTCTGGCTAAGTGGTAAAACCGTCCTTACGTTCTCGGTATTGATTGGCAGGGCTGACAGTGATTGGCAGCGGTTGCCGTGGCAACGCCACAACGACACGCCGCAGACCAATAGAAAAGCGAAACAAAATGTTTCAATGCTGCACTCACTGTGGATTTAGGGGAGATATTATGAGGCTGTTGTCATTAGGGCGATTGCTGTGGAATCGCTGAATCTTGACTCGGCGGTGGTTGGCTCTCGCTCGCTCTCTCTCCCTCTCCCTCTCTGTCTCGGATTCTCTCTCTGCGCGCGCGCACCGGGCCGCTCTCCTTCCTCCCTCTCTATGTGGCTGCGCGGGTGTGTGTGTGTGTGGATGTGTGTGGGGTGTGGGTGTCCCTTACGCCCTTCCTCCTCCCCCTCCTCCTCCTCCTGCTCCCCCCTCCTTTCCTTCTCCTCCTCCCCCCTCTCCTCTCCCTCCTCCTGGTCCTCATCGCCCCTCTCCTCCTCTTCCTCCCCTCTCTCTTCCTCTCCCTGAATTTTCTCCTCTCCTCTCAGGTCAGTCCATGGTATTCCGCTCCCCCCTAGACCTCTATTCCTCCCACTTCTTGTTGCCAAACTTCGCCGATTCTCACCACCGCTCCCTACTTCTGGCGAGTAGCGGCGCCGGGAACGGTGCGGGAGGCGGCGGCGCGGGAGGCGGCGGCGGCGGGAACTGTGCGGGAGGCGGCGGTGCTGGCGGAGCAGGCGGCGGCGGCAGCGGCGGCGGCTCCAGGGCCCCCCCGGAAGAGTTGTCCATGTTCCAGCTGCCCACCCTCAACTTCTCGCCGGAGCAGGTGGCCAGCGTCTGCGAGACGCTGGAGGAGACGGGCGACATCGAGCGGCTGGGCCGCTTCCTCTGGTCGCTGCCCGTGGCCCCCGGGGCGTGCGAGGCCATCAACAAGCACGAGTCGATCCTGCGCGCGCGCGCCGTGGTCGCCTTCCACACGGGCAACTTCCGCGACCTCTACCACATCCTGGAGAACCACAAGTTCACCAAGGAGTCTCACGGCAAGCTGCAGGCCATGTGGCTCGAGGCGCACTACCAGGAGGCCGAGAAGCTGCGCGGCCGCCCGCTCGGCCCGGTGGACAAGTACCGCGTGCGCAAGAAGTTCCCGCTGCCGCGCACCATCTGGGACGGCGAGCAGAAGACGCATTGCTTCAAGGAGCGGACTCGGAGCCTGCTGCGGGAGTGGTACCTGCAGGACCCCTACCCCAACCCCAGCAAGAAACGCGAACTGGCGCAGGCCACCGGCCTCACTCCCACACAAGTAGGAAACTGGTTTAAGAACCGGAGGCAGCGCGACCGCGCCGCGGCGGCCAAGAACAGGTCAGTGGCGCCCCGCGGCCTGGCTACACTCTCCGGGGCCGGGGAGGGGGAGAGCGGTTGAAAAGAGTGTGAGCGGACAGGAGGCGGGAGGCCAGCGGCTGCCAAGCAAGCGAGAAGCCGAGACCTCCTGGTCAGTTGGAGAAAGTTTCCGCTTGCCCAGGAGCGTGGAAGAGCAGCGGGCGTGGGTGTATTGATTGCTTTGCCCTAAAGGGTCTCTCGTCAGGGTGGAGAGAGTGTGTGTGAGGTCCTGAGTGCCCATAACCCCTGGGTCGTGTCCCTGGGAGCCTTAGCCCTGCGCTGCACCCGCGCCAGCCTCCTCAGCCTGGGATCCAGCTCCGGGCTTCTCTGGAGCCTACAGACAGGGAAGGAAGGAAAGCGCTCCTTGCCACCTGGTTCTTATTTCCACGCATTGCAAAAACCCAGGGAGGAATCCACGAACGTCTGGGAGAGGAAACTGAACCTGGGTCCCTGGCATAAAGGGGAAAGGCCGGTGGCCACCGTGCAGCAGGCCTGTACCCAAAGCCTTGCAAGTTGCCTGACCAGGAGCAGGAGAGCCAGGCTGGGAGTGGAGAGGCTGTGTGTGTGTGTGTGTGTGTGTGTGTGTGTGTCGGTGCTAGCCCTCCTGCCGAAGCCAAGGAGCATCCCCTCAGTCCACTAAATTGGGAAATAGGAGCAGAAGCTGCCTTGCTGCCCGGCAAGTTGGCCACAAACTCACAAAGTTGCACTGGGTTTGACCTGTCAGCAGAGCTGGGCCTGGGGGAAGTAGGGAGAAAAATAAGAAGAGGGGGAAAGAGGAAAGGAGTGGAGAGGAAGAGGGGAAAGGAGGAAGTTGGGTGAAAGCCCTGATGGAAGGCCTGTGTCCCAGCCCTGCCAGCGTAGGCACTGGGCCTGATGCACTGCAGGGAACAGGGCTGCAGTTGCCCACGGCTGCCTGGGCTGGGGACTGGGTGTGAGCTCCTGGAGGGAGTGAGTGTGTTCCGTTTTAGGTGTCCCAGGCCTAAGCCTTTGGCCCTCTCACCCTTGCCTTTGCAGCCAACTTTTCGCCCGATGGGGGCAGCGCCCAGGGCCAGGGGAAGGCCTCCTCGTGGGGAGAACTCAGACACTAGGTTTACGTAGCAGCTGCCTGGCCCGGGGAAGGGGCAGCCGGAGACGGCTCTGCACTCCCCTCCTGCCTTTTCTGTCTCCCGCTTTCCCTCTCCCTCCTCTCCCCCACTTTTTTGCTCCCAGCTTCCTTATTTTCTCTTCCCCTGATCCTGCGCTCTGCTCAAGGATCCAGAGAGCAAAGCCAGCCGGTCCTACCAGGAAGAGGCGGCGGGCGAGCAACCCGCAGCTCTTGATTTGGGGGAGCTGAGGCAGGAGGCAGTGAGGGGACCCGTCCACTCCAGAGGCAGCCGGCTGAGTCGGAAGAGTCCCAGGGGCTGGGGAAGAAGAAACACCCAGCCTCTCCCCGACTTCTGCCCCTTCGGGGCTCGGCGTCCTTCGCAGTGTGAGCCCGGGCCTCCCCTCCTCTGGCGGCCGGCCTCGGGTTCTACCTCTCCCCCCGAGGCCCGCCCCGATTTGGGAAGCCTCGGGAGGCTCCAGAGAACGCCGGGGAGGGGAAGACGGGAGCCCAGACCGCGCTGGGGAGGCTGCAGCGCTCAGGGAGCCGACAGATGCCCGGAGGAGGGGTATACGCGCAGAGAGCGAAGTCGGGGGCGACGGCGAAGGGCGCGGGGCTCGGGAGGTGGAGGGGCACGGGCGGCTGCGGAGCACCGGCGGCGGCATGCCCTGCTTCCCGGCGGCGCGGGCTCAGGGAGGCGGCTTGGCGGAGCCGGGTGCTGGGGCTGCCGTATCAGGGCGGGCGCCGCTCTCTGTCTCCCGCAGGCTCCAGCACCAGGCCATCGGACCGAGCGGCATGCGCTCTCTGGCCGAGCCCGGATGCCCCACGCACGGCTCGGCAGAGTCGCCGTCAACGGCGGCCAGTCCCACCACCAGCGTGTCCAGCCTGACGGAGCGCGCGGACACCGGCACCTCCATCCTCTCGGTAACCTCCAGCGACTCGGAATGTGATGTATGATACCCAAGGCCGCCCTCCTCCCCCTCCTCCCCTCCTCCTTCCCCTCCTCCTCCTCGACCTCCTCCTCTTCCTCCTCTTCCTCCTCCATCCCCAGAACAAACCGAAATCAGGATACACAATCATACACACACCCAAGTACACACACACTTCCACTCCAGCCAAAAATATATAAAAACCAAGAAAAATAACAAATTAAACGCAAACCATCAACAATTCCCAACCACCATCTACCACCACGGCCACCCCAAAGGACCGCGACGCCAACAGACAGTCACAAACGTTGATGCTGCGGGCAGAAAACATAAAAGAGGTGACAATTGTATACTTTCTAGGACAAGCACGGCTTCTCCTTTTGGTTCCCACGGACCCGGCACCCCACCTGCATGACGATTTATTTGTATCTGGGAAAATACTCTCTCTAGTTTAAAAAGATTTAAAAAGAGTCGACTATACAAAAACCGACCGCCACCACGACGACAAGACGACAAAAGCAAAACAGACAAAAAGAAAAAAAAAAAAAAAACAAACCCTCCATCTCTGTTCGGAATTTGTTTAAAAAAAAGAGAACTCCTCGAGAGGGAAATAGCAAATGTTTCTCGCCTTTTGTTGCGCTCTTTTTTCCTCTCTCGCTCTCTTTCTTTCTCTGTTTTTAAGTCCAAGTATTGGTCAAACAAGATGCAATCTTCTGTTTTTTGTTCAGCAGACAATCATTTTCTTGTTAAGCACCTTTTTCTCTCCACTCTGTCACTGCCTGTGTGGGTACTGGTTATAAATGTGGAAAAAGAATAGTTATGACTGTAACAGATTTTTATTTTTATTTCAAAATTTTATATGAATTATGTATATCTTAATGATCGGTCATTTTCCCAGTTTGTAATATATGTGTAGAAATTGCCTGTATATGATATTGCTTTTTCTCCTCTCCCTTTCTCTTTCTTTCTCTCCCACCCTCTTCTCCCTTCCCGCTCACCTGTCTCTTTCCTTTTTGGGGTTCCCCTCCCACTCGATGTTCCTGGCGTCGACTTGGCAGTCAAGGCGTGGCGTGGCGAGCTGGGTTAGGAAGAGGGACCCCGTCGCTAGCGAAAGCGGAGAGTGAGACCGTAGTATTCTTATGCAAAAGCTATTTCAAGTATTTCTTAGCTGCTTTGGAGATATCTCTCACTCCCCGTAGGGCGCTTTTACTGTTATCTTAACTGCGTGTTTATCTATATGTAAAAACTTTCTAAAGCAAATACAGTATTCTCCATTTTCTTATCACTCCCGGAGACTGGTGTTTTTATCCGCCCCTGTGCCGGCAGCCCCGGCGTGCAGCAGCCCGGCCTTCGCTTCCACTCCAGCTATGCCGCCGGAGCTGGAGCAGAGTTTTAAGACTGTGTCTGAGCTTTTTTCTGGAGAAGGGGAGTGGAGGTGGAAAGACGGGAACAGGCCCTTCGGAAAAGAACTAAAGCCAAATCCCGAGCGAAAAGGCAGAGAGGGTGCAGGGAGAGGGGATTACGGTCGGTTTCTTCAGCGCGAGATGCCAGGCCTAGATCCCCAGGAATTGCAGCCTTGCCGAGGTCCTGGTGGGTCTTTGGGAGCATGTTGGCGTCTTTTGGTTGTTACTGCCTTCTTTTTTGTTTTTTTTTTTAAGGGGAAATACACAAGTTCGCCAAACGCAAGCATAAATCTACACCGGAGGTGATAGGTTTTCTCTTCTTCTGGAGGTGGCGTGGAGGTCGGGGGACAACTGTAGGCCCGATGAGGAGGGTATAGAGAGAGTGAGGAGGTAGTTTGAGTTTAGGGCCTAGAATCAGGATAACCTCCCTCCTCACCACCCACATGTGCGTCTGTGTGACTGTATGACTTGCCTTATGGCTCGCTGTCTCCTTGAAATTTCTTTTCGTCTTTTGGGATCAACTGGAGTCTCTCGAGCATTTCAGAGTTGGGTTATACTTTAAAATGACCCCCCCCTCCCAAATCACTGCCTTTTGCCAACCAGGTTCCCGCTGGCCCCTGGCCTCCCCGCCCCGCGCGGGGGGTGGGGTGAGGACCCACAGGTCCCTGTGTTGGGGTGGCTGGCGGCGCCTCCGCCGCTCTGGGCCAGGCCGGCCTGTGCCCGAGGAGCCGAAGAGGTAATTTCAGAAAACTTGCTTTCACTTGAAAGTCCAGTTTCCAAAGCGAGTAGGATTAAGGAGAAACGTGCCTGGAATTTCGCGCCCGTTTCCAAACTAATTTTGATTTCCGATTTCCTTTTGTCCCCAGCCCTGCAGCACCATTGGGTTTACGTAGGCCGGGCTGGGCAGAAAGGCGGCCAGGCCGGGAGGTGCCCTGGGCGCAAGTGGGGCCTTGTGCGCCCAGGGCGTGTGCTTGCGTGGAGAAGGTTCCCGCGTGTGTACTTACTTAGAATCAGGGCGTCCAGACCACCTCGAGAGCTTCCAAGTTCTCTGGCCTGGCACGCAGTGTGTAAATCTCTGCGTGTGTTCACTGCCTGGGGAAACGTTCCTCATGGAGCCACATTTCAGGCAATAGTGACCCAGGTAGTAGGAATTTGGGGAAAGGGCTGCCTGGGTTCTACTCAGCCTGGGCCTCTGTTCTGGTGCACAGAATGATGTCTGGGGTGAGGGGCTCGTCCCCTACCCTCATTTTCAAATGGCCTGTCACATACTTGACCCAGACCTTGGGCCTGGAAACCCAAGGCGTGGCTGCCTCAGACAGTGTGGAGTGTCTGGAAGGACCCTACCCAACAGACCGCCCAGAATTGATGGGTGGAAAGAAAGGCATGGTGCTGCTAGAGGGTGACCCCTGGAAGGGCCTCGACTGGTGACACTAGGGAGCAGATGCCTTTTTTGTCTGGGGACAGGGGACAAACCAGTGTTATTAAAATGCTTCCTTCTCTCAACATACCCAGCAGAGAAAGCGTTTGGGGCAACCAGTGCCCATTCCTCCTTTTCCACTTCAGCCTTGGGGGCCTAGCCCCGTTGGGTGTCACCAGCCTGCTGTCTTGCTATCTCTTGTCTGCCACTCTCATCTCCTACGTTTCTACTAGGTCTGTACAAATACCAGTATTCCACTCTGCACTTTCTGACCTTACCTACGGATTCCCTGCAGGAGAAGTGTGAGTGCTGGTTGTGAGTGGTGTGGATGTGTGCAATTCTGAAAGTTGGCTTCCACCATGCAATCAAGGTCTACATATAAAGGGGGTGTATGTGTTGTGATGTTTGATATAAAAGTGTGTACGTTGAATCAGTGTGTGCCCAGTGTGTGTTTTCATGTCTATCGCCTATAGGGTGGGTATCTGTGGGAGGCCTGGGCAGTTTATATGTCCCTAGTTCTGCAAGGAGTGGCTTAAGTACACCTACAGGATGCTGCGTGTGCAGGAGTTTCCGCGCAGTGGACATGTGTCTTGTGAGTCTTGAATCTGGTGTGGACATGTGTGGGTTCCCTTGTTCTAGTCAGTCCATAGATATGACTGCCAGGCGGCTGCCCACCCCTAACCCTCCTTCCTCTGCTTTTAAGGAATGGAGAGTCACAGTGGGTCTTCTTTGACCCAGAGGGCAGAGGGGAGTTGGGCTCTTTGGCTTCCCCAGTCCACCCGTTACCCTGACACACTGCGGATGTTACATTGGATTTGGCCCCTGCCCCTTTAAACATCAGAGCGAGGGGAAAGAGGCCCCTTTCTGGCTAGATCTCTCCTTTAATCGGCTGCCTGCCCATTCTCTTTCTGGGTCCCTCAAAGCCACGGCCAAGGCAGTCAATGTCCCAGGGGCCGCCAGGGTAGAGCTCGAGGGCAAGCCCTGGCTGAAGCCCTGCTGGGGAAAAGCCATCGCAGCCGCTAAACGTAGCCCCCATGGCCTGGGAGTGTTGCGGATTCTGCCTTGGCAAGGGGAGCGGGTGTGCCCATGAGTGCTCTCGCGTGGGCCTCAGCAGGCTGGATAAGCAGGCCTCAACGTTCATCCACCCCCTCTGTCCGGGCCAGCCCGTGGGCCAGCTTCTCTCCAGGTGTGCCAGAGCCACGGCACACGCCGCCCTGGGCGCATCCCTGCTTGTGCGCCGCGCACTTCCTTCTGGTGCCCCAGCCAGCGCACTCTGGCTCGGAACCTTCCCTGTGTGCATAGGCCTCTGGGTACCTGTATCTGGGTTGCCTACTCTAGGGTGTAAGGGGCTTGAAGGATAACAGCCAATCTGGGAATATTTTCTTCGTTCCTGCCTCCCTCAAAGAAAAACAATAGTGATCTGGGATTTGCACCAGAAACCTGACCGGCAGAATGGGATGCGAAACCCGGGAAAATCTGTATCAAAGGCATTGACCCCTAGAAGCCGCCTGCCCGAGGGAATATAGGTCATTCTACCCCTTTTCCGGCCTGCTCACCTCTCCCTCCTCGGCCCCGCCCCCAGCTCTGCCCACCAGGCCCCTCTTCTGGCCCTCTTCGAGTCCTGCAGAATCGACTGCCCAGCGCCAGTGAAGTTGATTATCCCCGGCGAGACATACAGCTGATTAAAATGAAATGACCTGGAAGCTGCTACGGCGCGGGGTGGGGATGCTGATCAGTAGTGGGGTTGGAGGCACAGCAGCCTGGCCAGTCTGGGCTCGGTGTTGGAGGCCGTGGACCAGCCAGGGATGGCTGGACTTTGGATGCACGGAGGGCTCCAGCGATGGCTGGGAGGGCCAGGCCCAGGCCTAGACGAACCAATGGGAGTGGAACTCGAACCCTAGTGTGGGCTGTGGTAGTAGAGTGGCTCCCTCAGCTTCTTCTGAAAGGAGAATGGGCCAGCCTGGAATATTCTGGACCCAGCTCTTCGCTCAGGTCGCTGGAGCTCACAGCCTAGTCCCAGACCCGTGGCACATTGGGCGTGCTTGGCCTCTCCAAGCAGGGCATGTCTCTGTATCTTCTCCCTCTCCCTGTCTTTCTCTGCCTCCTTCCCTGCCTGGGTCTTTGTGTGGCTGTCACCTGAGGCACCGGCTGCCACCTTGGGGACTTTCCTGGGCCCTTCCCTACGCCCTCCACCCCTAAGAGTTGGGGCTGAGATGTCCAGCCCACCGGGGATGCTCGCCCCCAAGTTCTTGGGCTCAGGCCCCTCAACTTCCCACGGCCCAGGCCCCTTCCGGCCCCAGCTGAGTTGAGCCTCCTGCCCCAGTGCGCTGGCTGGCCGGGGCGGGTGTCTGGCCCGAGGGAGGGCAGGAGAGAGCTAGGGAGGAGGGGAGCAATGCTAGCCGGGGTCCGATTTCTCCGGTCAGCTGAGCACAACTTTCCATTCGAGTGTATTCATGCAGCGGCTGATTGAGCTCGGCTGTGTCAGGCGGGGCTCCGCAGGAGCAAGCAGGCACAGCCAGGCTGACAGAGGCTACGCCACACACACACACACACACACACACACACACACACACACACGCACACACGCATACACACACAATTATCTACACAAATATTACCATGTTATGCACACATCTCAGCCCCAAGCCATGTCATCACAAACCCAGTAGAGCCCTTTCCCTTATACATCCGCCTGCCCCCAGAGCAGTTTCCCAACATCCGTAGACCTCCTTCCCAACACAACATAGGGCCTGCCTTTCTGATTTCCTCTTTACAGATTACACATCGGTCCTCATCAGACACAAACACAAGAACCTTCATTCTCCTTCTCCCCTGCAGGCACGCTCTCCAGGGTACGCACACTCCAAACTGCACAGATGCACACACAAACATGGCCAATCTCACAATCACATCGTCCTATTGAGCTATCCAGAGCTATTCACACCGCAAAAGAAACACATCGGCGTAAAACAGCCTTAGCACCAAGAATGTTTAGAGCATAGCCTGTGATACACAGTGGGCTGGGGCTCACCAAAAGTTCACATACGAGAAAAGGAGCAGATGAGCAATAAATACAATCAGAGAACACAGCCACTACACATCCACCAAAACAAACACATGGAGGATACACAGAGGAAACCCTTAGACACACAACATACTATGCACCAACCCAAAGACATAACAGAAATGCCACCCAGAGACACTTCAACCCCCAAACCACACAGCCTGACTCCAGGCACTCAAATGCCACCAATTTGCCCAACCTCACGCACTCCCAGCACACACACGTGCAAACACACACACACACACCAGGCTAGGACCCCAAAGAAGATAGGCAGAGAGCTACATAAACACCGTCAGAGAAACATGCATAATCTTGGGAGTGGTCAGGTGGACAGGGGTCTCCATTCTATAATCCAGAACAGGAAAGGAAGGGAGAATAAAGAAGTGGGAGAGAAATTATAGAGAGGGGAGACAAGCAAAAGGAGGAGAAAGAGAGAGAAAGGAGGGGGGAGTTGAGACAAAAAGTCGGGAGGGGCAGGAAGAGAAGGACCAGGGGGAAACGGGGAGCAGCTACTTCTCGGGCTCAGGCAGGGGGAGGGCCAAGCCCGGTGGCAGAGAGGGGGCCTGTAAGCCCAGGAACAATTCCATCTCCAACAAAGCACCTAGGGGAGCCCACGGACTTGTGGCCGGTTGGGCCTGGGAGGTGAACTGAGTGCTGCCAGGGTGCAAGGTGGCCTGGGGCCCCAGACTGACCATTCCCCTGTGGTCTGGGGAGTTCCGGCAGCTTCCTCTGCTCAGGAGAGGGCCACCCAGTCAGCACCCTCCTGACTCCTCTGCGTCCTCAGCAGCGTGCCCCCTCACGCTGCACACTCTCAGAGCCCCCCACATGACTTCACTCCCACCACACACGCAGCCGCTCCCTGCACGCACACAGGCACACGCGCTGCCGCCCACCCCCTTGCACAGCACAGAAGCAGTCTCTACTCCCAGCAATCTCTCTCCACCTTTTACAGGGAAGCCCATGACTCTCACGGATTTATACACACACTTTTTTTTTTTTTTCCCCCGGAAAAGGGAAGGGCCTTAACCTGCCGGAGTCTAACCCTTCAGACACTGAGGACTTTATAGAATGTGGCGGCAAGAAAGGAAGGCGCACGGCAAGTCACGTACACTTGTATGTATGGCCTCAGGCGCTCACTGCCGGGCTCGGGAGGGAGCCTCTCCGCGGGGCCGGAGTCGCTCTACAGACCCCAAAAGCTCAGGTGTTCTCCTCCCCTTGGAAAAGGTGGGCTCGGGGCCGGGGATGAGTTCTTGGACCCCTGGAGGTGAAGGAAGGGGAGTGTGTGCGGCCCAGGAACCTAAACAGAAGGGCTGAGGGCCCGAGGCAAGGCCCAGCGGTGAGCGGAGCCCGGCGGTGTCGGGGGCAGGCAGCCCACTGGGGTCTGGGAGGACGCCGCCTCGGCTCGGCGGGCGTGCGCTCCGCTGCCCTCGGGCCCGCTCCGCCTCCAGGCCTCCGCGGCGCTCTCTGGCGCTGGGCCTTTGTCCCAGCTCCTCTGGCTCGGACTCCGGCTTTCTTCTTTCAGGACGCTGGGAGGCGCTGTGACCCAAGCCCCGGCCTCTCGGGGCCAGACGCCCCGCTCCTCCTGTCCCGCCGCCTCTCCCCGCCCCGCCCCCGCCTCCCTGGGGTCCCCGCGGTGCCGGGCAGCCCCGGGCGCTGGCCCGGGTGTGCCTGGACGCGGCCTGGAGCCCTTCCAGGCCGGCAGTAGCTTTAGTTGGTGGGATTTTGAGATGACTATTTACCGTCATAACTAATTTGAGACCTTTGTTAAACAGAAATTCTTAGCAGGGCCCCTTGATGACCGAACGCGCTGCTAATTACGGGCGCGCGCGCCCCTGGCTCCGCAGCCCCGGACCCGCGCCGCCGCCTCCTGCCTGCCCTCGCCTGGTCCCGGACGCCCTGGCGCGGCAGGGCCAGGCTGGACTAGGGGGAAAGGACGGACCGAGGTACACCTGCGGGCGTTCAGAAGCCAGGCCCCGGCCACCACGGCCTTCCTCTGAGGTGGAAGCGGCTCTGATTACACGGGAAGGAGAAACGGAAGCTCGGAGAGGGCCGCGACTTGGCCACTGTCACACAGCCAGCCTGTGCCTTCAGCCCGCCACCCTGTGCATCCGGTGCCCCCCTCTGGTCTTCCTCGCCCGTGCGCTCTGGTAGTTGAGGAAATACTTTCCTAAGAGCCTTATTTGGGCGCGAAAGATTAGGAAAAATGGGAGAGAAAGGAGTGGGGGAGGGCGGGGAGCAGCGGCCCCAGGCTCTGCGGGTCTGAGGGCACCT
This sequence comes from Balaenoptera ricei, assembly GCF_028023285.1. Taxonomy (NCBI): domain Eukaryota; kingdom Metazoa; phylum Chordata; class Mammalia; order Artiodactyla; family Balaenopteridae; genus Balaenoptera; species Balaenoptera ricei. Next base: position 65,699,118 of record NC_082651.1, on the reverse strand, counting down.
TCTCTCACGCTCCTGAACTTGGACCCTGCAAGGAGGTAGCCCCAACCAAAAAGCTCCTCCTACAGGCCCCGGTTGGGAGAGAAGCGCCGGGCAAAAGGCTACGTGATGGCTTCCTATGAAGCCCAGTGGATGAGCGGGACTTCAGCGGGCTCCTTTCCCAGATTGGACTGGACTCTGCTAGAACCACCAGCGCTGCCCAGTGGCGCAGGACTCCATAGTGTGTGTTTGGGTGTGAAGTGTGTGTGTACATGTGAACCTTGATGAGTGTGCAGTGAGACTGTCCACGTTCCCATGAGATGCAAGAGAAATATTTACCTCATGTCCTTGTGACACTTCTACCTGTAGATGTGCCAGAGGGGGAGGGACATTGTTGAGAGCAATGTATGCTTGTGGGTACCACTGCATCCAACTTAGTCCAAAAGTAAGACCTGAGTGGAGAGGGAGGGCCAAGCACAGTTAAGCCTTGCCCTCAAGTTACAATCCAGTGGGCAGTTCGAGGTACCACTGAAAAACCAACAAACAGACCCCAGGAGTTGCATACGGAGTATTTTGGGGAGGCAACTTGGAGATTAATTACAACTTTGTGGGCAGGAACAGGAAAGGAGCAGAAGAGATGGCTTTGGCCAGAAAGAGGAATTGGATTCCATGGAGGAGATTCCAGGCAGGAACTGCAGGAGCAAAAGCATGGAGGAGGTTGCATTCTAGCACAGAGCAGTGTCGTGTGGCTGGTGCTCAGGTGCACAAGGAAGTCTGAGAGAAGGGGGAGTCCGGGTCCAGCTACAAGATCAAGTAAGTTGTGTGGGCTTGATCCCATGGGCGCTGGGGAGCCAAATAGGGCTTTATGGAGAGCTTTAATGATCCTATGCAGAGTTCTGCTTCAAGACTTTGAGGGAGTGAGGCTGTAGGCTGGAAGGCAGGTTAGGAGGCTATTCCCATAGATAGGCAGGAAGTGAAGGGGACCCGAGATAAGGCTGCAGGGCTGGTTAAAGACATTCCCAAGGAGTAGTGAGGGCCAGTGGGAGACCTGTGGGCTCCCTGATGATGTGATTTCAGTATTGGTCCTCTTTTCATGGATCTGTGACGTGGTCCCAGATTTCACCTTTAACCCCAGTTCCTCCAGAAGCATCATGACCTTCAGCCTCTCAAAAGTCTCACACGTGCTCCTTAGAGGGGTCTATCGGTGGATCCCGAGCCAATCAGACCCGTGCACCTTTTCCGGAAACCCTTACCCTACCGAGGATGTTAGTGGCCAGGTCTCCTCCCATGCCCACCACCGTCCACTTCAGTCCCACCTCGCAGCAACAGTCACTCCTAGGGGGTGCTAGGGTGAGGGAGGACGGCGAAAGCTTGAGCCCTAGGGCCGAGGCCTGGCGATCCCACGGGGAGTAGTTGCAAGTGTGACGCGAGGAGACCAGCACACTAGGTGAATGGGAGTGTGGCCTGCAAGCAGGATCCCAGAGAGTCAGGGATGGAGAAGGGGACCCAGGACTCATGCGCCTGGAGATTCTTCGTCTTAGCGCGACAGGCTCTGCGCAACTTCTATGCGCCCAGCCTTCTGCAAACCGTTTCGCGTGCTGTCCGGGTCTCGGGCTCAGGGGATCCAGACGGCCCAGAGCGGGAATTTGCCGTTTGAGCCATTGGGACACTAAAGAAAGCTTTCCAGGCTGCAGCAAGCGCTTCGACGCGGAGAAGGCGTCGGCCTCAAGGCAGCTTGGCAATGTCGTCACAGATCGTTATTGGAGGAACGGGGTTTTAGCGAGCCAGAGAAAAGTTCAAGTCAAACTCAAGTCTCTTGGCACCGAGTGCTGCGATCCTCGCGGCCGCTCCGTCTGCCCCTCTCGAGCCCGGCGCGTACGCGTGACCCGGGCGAGCCTGCGCGAGTGGGCGTCAGGTGCGTGGCCTTTGTGTGACTGCTCGCCGGCACGTGTCTACTGCGTGTGCGTGGGTGTGACAGGTCTCAGAGTGTAGGACGGGGAAGCCTCAGCTTCCAGACTCGCTCTCAGGTCCTAACCTGGGCTGAGTGGGAACGCGAAAAGATGAAGGCGGACCACGGCTCTGTTCCGCAGAAGAGCTCAGGACGTGAGCCCGCCTTCGGAGAGATCCGGGAGGAAGAAGGGATCCGTTCCCCTGGGGGTGGGGTGGGGTCGGGGTGAGTGCAGAGGAGAGGCGCGGGGCAGGGCATCTAAATTCCATGAGTCCCTCGAGAAGCTTCCAGACACCAGTTTAGGAGTTTTCTGAGCTGGACACCCGAGGAAGACTCGTCCTCCGCCTCCGGGACCCTGAGATCCTGGCCGTGGCGCTCAGCTTCGACCCATGCTTCTGCTCCGGATGTGCGCGCCCAGGCCAAAAGCAGAACCAGGTCCGAGGTGGCAAGGCAACGTGCGCTCTGGGCCATTGGCGGGTTTTTGGTGCCACCTCGCGGCGGCGGCGCGCAGCGTCTCACCCACCGGCGCCGCGGGCTTTGGCTACGCAGTCGGGCTGCGGCGGGGGTGGGGGTGGGGTGGGGTGGGGGTGGGGTGGGTGGTGGCTGGCCCTGAGGCCTTTGCTTTTCCTCCTGGTTTTTCTGAGCACCGCTTCCCCCAGAATCGCCTTTTTCTGCTCTTAAAGGGGTCTGCGATGGGCCGTGCCCTGGCTTATACCAAAGTCCACAGTTCTGCGTCTATAGGACCCTCCACCTTGGCCTGTGGGATTTGGGTTCACCTTCCCAGCTCCTTCCTCTCTCTTTACTATGTGGTCCCGGAGCTGCCCGCCTGGACTTGTAATGCGTGTCTCATGCAAAGTCTTCCTTTCTCCTGCACTATTCACTTCCTCTCCCGCAGATGCCTCCGGGTCTCGTCCAGATGGCGCGCGGGCCCTGCTTCCACCATGATAGCCCGTCTGGCGGGAAGCCACACTCACCTAGCACCCACTCATCCCCTCCACAACTGCTTGCTGAGTGCCTGCTGTGTGCCGGCGCTGCGTTACACCTCTGGGACAGCGCGTGGCAACGTGGACGCTGGCCGTGCAATCATAGTTTACCGGAAGCAGAGAAATGCCCCAGACAAATTGATGTCAACGCCCACGTGGAAGCATGAATAAAGAGAGATCCCAGAGGAGGGCATCTGAAGCCGTTCTTAACCCTTAAGTACAAGTTTTCCAGGCTGGTGAGGAGGAAAGGACCATCGGGGACTGGGAGGAGCTTGTCCGAAGACACTCATGGGTGCTGAGAGGGACAGATGCTTTCTTGGGGGTGCTCATTGGTCTGGTGGTGCCTCCTCTGAACAGTGCAGCCAGCTTTGGCTAATGTATTTCATAGGATAATAAAACGTCAGAGGTCAAAGGAGCCTGTGGAATCACTTCCTTCCCAGTTTAAAGCGACCAGGAAACAGACTCAGGATGGCTCAAGCTCTGGCCTTAAGTACGCAGTAGGGTGGCCCATAACTCTACAGAGTCCCAGAGAGTGTGGGAGGAGGCTGGGCTCCAGCGCCAGGATCTCAGCGGGGGAGGCCGGTGGTGGGAGGGGGCAGGCTCTATCGCCGCAGGCTCTTTTCCTTTCACAAGGATAGTTTTGCTTGCCTGCTTCCCTCTTAAGCAGCATAAATACTGATCTCCAGTCTCTTCTCGACAAATCTCAAACTCAGAAAGCTCTGTTTTTGCTTCTTTGTTTGGTATGTTTGCTGCCAAAACTATTTGGCAGCAAAATCTGCCCTAAACTGAAGTGAAGCTATTTATAGTCTTTATTTATCCCACTTGGCACCTATATCAGATGTTCCACTGTGGAAATATTGTGTTTGATTACAGGTACTGCTCTGTACCCCCAGGGTGGTACTGTAGAATATGTAAAACAGGCACAATTATATGTATCTTCCTGAAATCCCCCAAATTCTGCATTCCCAAACACATCTACCTCAAAGGTTTTGGGCAGGGGATTGTGGTCTGTTGGATTGAGCCTGTTTTGCCTAAGGATAAGAGGTTCATGGTGAGACAGGAAGTTGGAGTTAGAATTTAAATAATGTACGTGGATGAACCACAAAGGCTAAAGTACACAGGAAGGTAGGTCAGGTTGGCTGTGGGACAGGGTCACAGAGCCAACCCAGCAAAGCTGGCGGCATCCTGGAGGGCCCGAGGGGCTAGGGTCTTGATTTCTACCCAAGCTGGAGAAAGCAGATAAATCCTGGTTCCTGGCATAGGGGGCGAAAGAAGGAGCCTCAGGGCCCTCTAGGAACACTGATCTTTCTGGATGCCTTCCTGCCATCCAGTTGGAGGACTGGCCCAGGCCCAGGCCCTTGTCTCCAAACATCTTTTTCCTCCTTGACACATCCAAGCCCAGTGTAGGTTTCTACTGGTCACGTCATGGTTAGTTGAGCTGACTGGCTCCCAGGTCAAATTTGGTCCACAGCAAACTGACTGGCATCTTATGAAGTTCCAGGTTATCATCGAGGAGGGGGGAGGTCCAGGCTTCCTGTGGTCATCTGGGCCTTTCTGCAGCAGCAGGACTGGTCAGCATGGGGGGAGGAGCTGCCCTATGTTCAGACCTGGTGAGCTGCGTGGCACTGTGTGTGGTCTTATAGGTGAAGCTCCAAACAGTCTTTGGACCTCATGAGCTCTGGTTCCATCCTGCCTGCCCTTCTGTGATAGAAGCCAGAGGACCTGGAGGAAGACCGACATGGATGTTCAGCCTCCTCTGCCCCTGGCTGGGGACCACCTGGGAAGCTCAGTGCTGGTGAGAGAGAGAGCAGGCTGGGCAGGGAGATGGGTTAAGATGAAGGCCTGGAATGGAAACGAGGCTGGGTCTTTCTTCTTCTTAGTCCGGGGACTAGGTCTGAGAGTGACACTTACTGCCTCAGTCGAGGCCCTGTGGGGTTGTCCTCGGTGAGCTTTTTTTCTTTTTTTTAATTGGAGTATAGTTGATTTACAAGGTTGTGTTAGTTTTGGAGGTACAGCAAAGTGATTCATTTATACATATACATATATATCCATTCTTTTTCAGATTCTTTCCCATTATAGGTTATTACAAGGGATTGAGTAGAGTTCCCTGTGCTGTACAGTAGGCCCTTGTTGGTTATCTATTTTACATGCAGTAGTGTGTATCTGTTCATCCCAGACTCCTAATTTATCCCGTCCCCCTTCCCCCTCCTTGGTGAGCTTTGGCCAGTGCACACAACCTCCCGAGCAACAACAGCAAAAATGTAAAATTGCCTTTTTCATTCGAGTGAGCTCTAGAACTCTTCCTCCCAAACGGGGGTGGGGTTAGAAGGATGGAAGTGGAGGAGGAAATAATCAAGGCCTGAAAAGGTTTTATTTTTTTAAATTGTGGTAAAATACACAAAAAGATTCCCCTCTTTAATCATTTTTAAGTGTACAGTTCATTGGCATTTAGTACCTTCACAGTGTCGTGCAGCCATCACCACCATCTAGTTCCAGAAGATTTTCATCATCCCCAAAGGAAACCCCATATCCATTAAGCAGTCACTCCCCATGGTCCCCGCCCCCCTCTCTCCCCAGCCCCTGGCAACCACCAATCTACTCTCTGTCTCTCTGGATGCACCTATTCTGGACATTTCATATAAACGAAATCGTACTATATGTGGCCTTTTGTGTCTGGCTCCTTTCACTTATAATCTTTTCAAGGTTCATGCATTTCTAGCATGTATCCTACTTCATTCCTTTTTATGGCTGAAAGATACCTCATTATATGGATACGCCACATTTTGTTTATCTATTGATATTTATCAGTTGATGAAAGGGGAGTTTAGCCCCTTGCCAGGGGAGGACTGAGTTAAAGGGGGAGGATCTGCCAGTGATTGTGTTTTAGCTACGGAAGAAAAAGTCATCCAGGCTGAGTGTACTTGGCTGTTGTAGTTTTCAGGGGCCTCCTCCCCAACACACACCTTGCACACCCTGTTATTTCCCAATATATTCATTTAGAACAATTCTATCCTGACCCTGAATGAAAAGAGGAAATGGTGCTCAAAGCCGCCCAGGAGAGAAGATGAAGGCATCTGAGGGCATTTGGGGCCAGCGGTGGTGGTGACAGTGAAGTCGCACCTGGAGCTCAGGAAGGCTCATGGGGCAGCTTGGGATGAGAGAGCAGGCAGCCGGGTGTCCTTCTCCATGCCGGTGGGTTTCCCCGCCCCTGTTCCCAGTGCCTGCTCCCTCTTCTTCTTACTGCAAAGTCAAGGGGAAGATGCAGCCTTCCTTCACCTTCACTGGAAAAAAGGGGCTTGTTTCAAGAAACTTCAAAGTTGAAAAAACAAAAAGGTTCCTTTCAAGGAAGTCTGCAGTTCTGCAGAGATTAGATCTCTGACTCAACTGCTAGGCTGACCCCTTGCTCAGGGCCAGCTCTCATTTTTAATGGCCATTCTCAGCCCGAGTTGGGCTCTGCCCTTGATGCCAACCTTTACCCTTTCCCAGGCCCAGGGAAATGCTGGATTTCACCCTCCAGGTCAGGTTGGGGACAGCCAGGGGCCCACTACTTTCAACCCTGGATGCCTCGGGGAAAAGTCCATCTCTACCATAAAGCTACGGATAAGTGCCTCAAGCTTTCAACTTTTACATGAGAGACACCACTCCAAAGGAAGGAAGAAAAGGAACATTGATTAACTGCTTCCCGGGCATCAGGCAGTGTCCTAGGTTCTTTCACCATCATATTTCTTTTAGTCCTCCCAGCATGCTGGGTGATTAGTATTTTTATCCTCATTGTACAGTTGAAGAAATTGAAGGCTGAGAGAATTGTAGGATGCTTGCTAGTTTTCTCCATCACTCCGAAGTCACCTTGCAGTCATGGGAGAACTGCTTAGAGACAGGGTGGGGATGGTCACCTGAGCTGGGAAGAGTGACTCAGGGAGACCTGAGTCATCCTGGCCTGTCCAGAAGCAGAGGCAACAGGAACTCTGCAGGTGACCCAGAGGGGGGGCTGTGGTTTTCAAAGAGCAGGAGGAGGGACTCACCCAGGCTGTGGGGAGGAGTTTACGGTGCAGTAAATACTAGACAAACACGATGTCTTCACTGAGATACCCCGGCCACCAGAGAGCCCAAGACCGCACTCTACCTGGCCTGACAGTGCTTTGGGTGTATGGCTCAGTCCCCGACTAGAGTGGGGCAGGGCTGTATTGAACACCCCTTTGTATTTCTCACAGCACCTAACCTAAAGCCTGGCACATATTTGTTGAATCACTGAGTGAGTGAGTGAAAAATGCCAGCTCAGGGCCAGAGACAAAGAAGCCAGGCATTACCAATCTGCCATGGGATACGCTTAGAGAAATCAACAGGTGACCCAGGTAGGACATGCTGAGTCAGAGAGATCCCTAAAAAGGAGTGGAGGTGAGGACAGCCTGGGCAGGTGGGATGGCCTGGACCAACAGGAGGATTCTCTACAGTCAAATGTAAGGGAAGGAACCAGGGAGCTTGCAAGGAGGAAGTGCTAACAGGACAGAGCCAGAGAAAGGGGCGGGGCACTCCTGGAAGGGCTGCTAAACAAAGCTGTGTAGGTGGAGGGCTGGGGGGGACGGAGGGGTGTCTTGGAGGTGATGTCACACTCAAGTACCTGGAATTGAGACTTAGAACGTCCTTGTCTGAGGGCACCTGGTCCATTTGGACAGTGGTACTCAGAGCTCTTACCTGGTTCTAAATCCACCCATCTTATTTTGACCAGTTTTAGAATCTTCCTGTCTTTTCCTGTCTAGCTTCTTTATTGAATTTCAAAGTCATCCATTTCAACACAAATCTTCATGCCTGTTTATCTTACTGTAAAAACAGGAAAAACATATGTGCTCAAATTGACAACCCCATTTTTTCCACGTGGATGTGTGGGGTGAGCTGGCTTTGCATGGTAATTGCTGGTTAATGAGTATGCCTGGAATACCAGCTGAGGTCATGGATTTCAGGTGGGAAAACAAGAAAAAGAAGAACTTACTGTGTTTGGTGTGCATTAGGGCAAAACCACTATGTACCCACACACTTAGCAAGCCCATTCCCAGCAAATGAACCTAGAACTGGAACCCGTAGTTTTTGTAGGTCAATATCTCTCCGTGAACGGTCCCCACACACGTGCCACAAGCCCAAGTCACCACTCAAATATGCATTTAATTTGATTTCAGGGAAAGGATAAATATATCCCTGGCTCCCTTGGGTTTGGAGCCCATGTGCAAACACCCTTTTCAGAAAGATGTTGAACTACAGAAGTCATAAATGGTAGAGTGGGAGGCCTGGCTTTGAATCTCAGTACTTCCATGTAGTAACTCTGCAAACTTGAGCATTCGGTCTGCTTTCCTCACCTATAAAACAAGTACAAGAGCACATACCTTGCCAGGGTGGATGAAACATTAATGAGATAATGTACATTTCCAGCACCTGGTATACAGTGAGGGCTCAGTACCTGCCTGTAGAGAGGACCCAGGTGGGGTGGTGGCAACTCTGAAATGGGTGATGGCGGCTGGGACTGGGGTCGACCCAGCGAGTGGGAAGCTGGGAGGGTCTGTGTCCAGCCCTGATTCTGGGCCAGCTCTGCCCTCTTCTCCTCCATTCCATTTCAGAGCACCCGGCCAGCCCACCCCAACCCCCCTGGTGCTGCTTCTCTGCTCCTCTGTGATATGGAGGACCAAAGTGACGGGCTTTGCACACTCGTGGTGGACGTGGTCCAGGTCTCCAGGATCCCCTCTCATTCCCACTTTTTAAAGTCTCTTTGGTCCTTTGGCTCCATGTTTTCTAATACCAAGGGGTAGGGGCAGGATGTGGTGCGCCCCCATGCCCACTGCACCACTTTTGCTCTTTTGCACCCCAGCACGATCGTGGCCTTCTCCCATTTCCCACTTCCTGCTGCCTTTCCTCTTCATCTGTCTCTCTCCCACTTGCTGGATGGACACTGACTCATCACTGGCTGCTTCTCCACCATCCTCCTTCGCTAGGTGCCTCCCTCCATCATGTCCTCTGCATGCCCTGGGCTTCAGCTACCAGTTTCCATATTACAGAGGAGAAAGTGGAGGCAGAGAGATGGGAAGAAGTCTGCCCAAGACTGAACGCCAAAGCAATGTCAGGGCCAAGGCAGGCATTCTGCCGGAGGGAAGGGTGCCTGGTAAACCCAGGCGACCAGCGAAGGGGACCCAGCCTCTGGTTCCCTGCTGAAGCTTCCCAGCTGTGGCCGCGTCTTTCCCACACTTGAAGGGCAGCATTTCCCAAACTTACCTAAGGGTGCTCGAGGCTCTTGTCAGACAGTCAGCATCCCGAGTCCTTACTGAATTGGAATCTCCAGGTGCTCCAGGTGATTCTCGTGAACAAGAGATGGGAAAACACTGCTGTAGGACCTTGCCACTCAAAGTTTGCACGTGCGCGTGCGTGTGTGTGCGCACGTGTGTTGGGGGGAGATCCCAGCAGCATTGGGATCACCTGGGGACTTCTTAGGATTGCAGAGTCTTAGTTCCCACCCCGACACACATTTAACAAGACCCCCGGCTGACTTCCATACACAGCGCCCTCTCTGGGTTTGCAATTCCTCAAGGAGGTGACATTGTGTAGGGGGACAATCAGGCCTGTGACCTTAGTCATGTCATTTTACTGATCTGAGCCCTTGCCTTTCTCCTTTATAAACTGGTGGTAATAATACTTGCCAGGGGTTGTGATGACCAGATTGGATGCCAAGTTGGAAACAGTTCACAAAGTTTAGAAAGGATGACTATCGCTGTTGTCTGGCCCCTGCCCTTGCTGTTGTTCCTTTCACTCTGGCCACCCCGGGACTCCCCATCCTGTCTGTCTTCTCACAGATGGTGACCTTCCCCCCCCTGCCCCAGTGCCCAGGCTGACTGCCTGAAGGCAGGGATCCTGGGCTCCTGCAGATAAACTCCTGGAGGAGGCGGTCAGCATCAGGTGGGTCATCACCTTGGCCACACCCATACCTCCTCTGGTCCACCCCCACCTCTGGCCATGGAAGCCAGATGCCCCCATCACTCAATGGACAGACTCTGCAACAGGAGAACCGGGAGAACAATGACAGACAGAGCCACGTTGCCAGAGGGACAGACCCACGGCCTCAGCCCACAGCCACCATGCTGGTCTCAGCAACAGCCCACGCAGATATTGGTTTGGGTGATGGGCAGGCCTTTGGAGGATGATTGGGGCTGGAGGATGGCTGGACTGGGGTCCAGCAGCTGGAACGACATGGGAGTGAGGAAAGGTGCCTGGAGAGAAGATGTGTGTGGAGGGAAGTACCACTGTGTCACCAAGCAAGGTGTTCCTCAGTCAGCTGGACGGCTTCAGGATGGAGAAAAAATGAGGCTGCTGCTAACCTCCCCGGAGCCCACAGCATTTCTTTGCTCCAGACAATTCCTCCTCTATTAAGATTTTTCCAACCCCTCTGCCCCAGGTGGGTCCTGGAGTCCCTCGGTCTGTGCCCTGTATTCGTGATAGCTGTGTGTCTTCGATTTTCCTGTCCCTTCCCTTTCAATTTTATACTCCCTCCGGTTTGTTCCCATAAATGTCCTCCTGTGTGTCAGATCACATGTCCCCTTTTAACTTTTGTCTCAGAAAATAAAATAGTTATATTTACACGACTTCATTGAGTTTGATTTTATAGAAGGTGGAGGAAGAGCATAATTTTTAGACCCCGTTTTCCAACTCATTGTAGATTTCCTATTCTGTCTCCCCAGCTGCAAATGTTATTCAATCGACAATAATCATTTCTAGAAGTCTTCGGTCAATGGCATCGAGTTACACTGCTTTAAGTGGTATCCAACCACCAGCCCAGAATTCCTTCCTGGGGGACAGCCCCCAGCTTGCTGGGACACAGCCCTGCTTTCTCCCACGTGGGTGGTGCTTTAATGGGGTCACTCATGAAAAAGACAGACATTCTCTCCCTGGATGTGATTCAAGTAGGCCCCTTGGAGAACATGCTTCTGAACAACCCCACAAAGATCTATAAGGAGTTTTAAAAAATCATGAATCTGAATCCCCAAAGCTTAAAGTATGTGAGAACTTTAACATGGCAGGGACCTCCACAATTAGACCACCTGATCTCCAGGTAGGGATACAGAGACCCAGGGAGATCCTTACCTTAGCAACCTATACTGTTCCAAGTCTCGGGGTGACATCCCAGGTGCTCTCAGCAGTTTCCTTTACACCCTAGTTCTGGGGGCCTTTGTCATGAATGGAATTTGAAGATGGGTGTCTTAGGACTGGGATGCCACTCATGAGGCTTTGTCCCCTCCTAGAGGCAAAGTTGGATTCTCCTTTCAGGGCCTGGCAAGCTCTTCCCAGGGGATTTGCTGATCCTGGCAAAATCCTCCTTCCCACCCCTTCTTCCTCTTTCTTTTCCCAAGTCCCCACCCTCTTCCTCTTCCTCTTCCCCCTCTTCTGGCCCTCCTCTCACCTGCCTTTCTTGAGAGCCCTGCCCAGGACGCCCCCTTTCTGGAGTCCCCAGTGCCAGGCCCCTGCAGGCAGGAGAAACAGCACCCCGCGCCCCCCGGCCCCCCTGAGCGCGCCTGCTTCCCTGCCTGGTGCGGTGGCAGATGCAGCACCTCCTGCTTTGTTTCCCATCCTGAAGACGAGCAGCTGCTGCACTAATTGCCACCAGCGGGGGGTCCGGGCCGCGCTGACACTCCTCCTGCCGCTTAGGAGGCGGCCCAGGGTGGGAGGTTTTCAGGAGCCCAATGAGCTAAGCCAGCGTTGAGCATTATTCCAGGAATTTTAAACACTCGTTAAAGGCTTTGCCGTGTCTCACTTCAGTACACATCATGCTCCAGTTACTGCTAGGAACCACAGGGGCATCCGCCTGGGCAGCACTTATCAATATTTTAGCACGAGAAAGGCAAATGATGTTGAAACATTGAACTATATTTCCATCTGTTCAAGCTGAAATGGGACAAGCACAGCTCAGGAAATGGAATACCTCCTCCCCAGCTGCCTCGGAAGCAGCGATACCCACTGGCCTGGTCTCTGCCCCGCCTCAATTTCTCCTTCACCTCCCTTCTCCCTTGGTCCCCGGTGTTCATAGCTTGTGGGCAAAGGCTAAGGAGCTTGATACTGACTAGATGTTGGGTTTGCTGGTAAAGAATCCAAGAGTGATCCGCCTCTTGTTACAATGTGCCTCACCCATTGATTAACAGGGAAAAGCGGGGTCCAATGTGACCTGCCCACTTTGGTGTCAGGGGACATCATCTCCATCACCTGCCCTGGCCTGGCTCAGTGCCTGAAGAATGTCCCTCTTGCAGCAAGACCCAAGGATGGGTGGTTAGACCTGAAAAGGAATACACAGACCATAAGCAGGTGTATAACCTCTGCATAAATACTGGACACAAATAAAGCCTTTTTTTACTATATTCCCATTTTCCCTGGAATAAAACAGAATTTACTGGCAGGAAAGAACCTTGAGAAATATTGATGTTCAATTGTCTCAAAGGATTTGAAAAGTTCCTGGGGTGTGGAAAGCAGGAGTGACTGTCATGGACCCTGAGACCAGACATCTCATATGATTTAGTGCCCCCCTCGAGTTAGAGCGCATGGGGTAGATCCACCAGCTGGGCCCCCAAGAGATTCACAGCATTCAAGGAATAAGGAACCCTCACCCTTTTTGTCCCCAGCCCTAAAGCAGAAAGAGGGACTGCTTCCTTGCATCTTCCCTCAGACTATCTTTTTGCAGCTTCTTCTCTTTGAGGCTGTTCTGTTTAATTGGATTCATCTACAGAGAAGTAAGGATGGGGTGGGTAAGGACATGTGGGAGGGTCCAGAGCCTGCAGCCCCCAGGACTCTGCTAAGGAGGTCACTGTGGGTTGGCTTCACTCCTTAGGGCTTGCGGTATATACTTTTGTCTCAGGGTTTAATTCCCCCTGGCTCCCATGCTGGTGGCCAGGCTGGTGGTAACTTGCCTTGTAGGAAAGGGGCTTCCATTGTGGCAGCAGCAGCAGAGAATGAAGGCCCATGTCTGTCACGGGAGATTATGGGCTGTGAGAGCCAGAGACCCACTGATTTCATCTATCCCTCTGCTTGCAGACAAGACCACTCACATCCCCAGCCAGCTGGGGGAAGAGTGGATTCCAAAGTCTTCAGAAATGGGTCCTCTTCTTTGGTCGGGACAGGGGACAGAGGAGGAGAAATAGCTAGTAGCATTTGAACCAAATATGCAAGTGCTAAATGACATCACAAACAGTCATCTCTGAGATCTGATGTTGAATGAATATTCAATGGTCAAGGCTATTACTGACAGTCCTGGAGAAGAAAGTTCTTTGCAGGCATTTGTGCCTGGGTGAGGCTGGTGCAGAGATAACAAAGTACTCAGCCCTGCAGGAATCTGGGGAGGTTGCCCAAGCAGTGTAAAAATAAGGACCTATTTGTAAATTTAAAAAGGTAATGTGTTTACTGCTATCAAGGAGAGTGCTTTTTAACCTCACTATCTCTTAAGACTCAGGATTAATGTTAAAATGTTGGAAAGACACAGCCTCTTACCTCTCCCTCCCTTGATCATAGAAGATGGGGCTAGTAAGGAGGACAGAAAAGAGGGCTCTTTGGAAGACTTGTGAAACAAGCCCAGAACAGGGTCTTGTCTAGGAGGGGTCCACCCCAGCATCCTCATAGACATTGCCCCACTAAGGAACTAGGCAGAACTCTAAGAAGGACTGGTAAAAGAAAGCAGAGGGAATCAGTCAGTGCATTGGCTATAGACAACATATGTGAGCCTGAGCTGGAAAATAGCATGAATTAAGATTGAAGCCAGTACCCACCCCTCTCACAAACAGCACTTGCAGATATTAGACTGCGTGCAGAAAGGGAAGGCCAGGGAAAGTGATTAAGTGAGCACTTACTCTACCCTGGGTGCTGTCCAAGGTACTTTACGTGAATTATTTCTCACAGAGCCTCAGAGATAGAAATATTATTAAACCCATTTGACTAATGAAAAATCTGAAGGTCAGAGAGACTAAGTGACATGCCAGGTGAGACACTCAAGGTCACTGAGATAGTAAGTGGCACATTCAGAACTGGAATCCACATTTGTACACCTGCAAGGCTCATGTTCTTTTTATACCACATGTTGCATGTGACTCCAGTGTCAAGGGCTAGGGGTGAGGAAAGGGAACAGACAGAAGGCAAGATGGGGCTTCCTGGAGGCCAGAGGGAAGGGGGCATTGTGGTGTAGGAAAATTGTGCCTGCAAGTTTATTGGGATGTGACTAGTCCACAGCCTTGTGAGTCTGGAAGTGCAGAAGAAATGGCCAGAAACCAGAGCATTCCTGAGAGGGTGAGGACAACTGCAGAGTGAGTGCAGGTTATCCTGGCATTAGAGGTGCAAGTTCAGAGCCCAAACCAAAAGACCACCATACAGAGCCCAGATGGGGGACTGGTGGGAGGCCCGCATTCCTGGGGTTCAGCATGAGTGTGTGTAGGCAGAACTGTCAGGGGATGAGAACACATGGCGAGGGCCAGGGGAAGCAATTTCCTTACCTCATGAGACAGGCTAAGGCTGTTAGGCATCAAGCTATTGACAGTCAGGAGACAGAGCAAACATGAAGATTCTTTAACCTGTGACTTTGCAGAGCCTCGTAACGGCTGTAGCAGAACCCATTTTTGTGTGCTCTGCATATGGTGTGTATATCTCATGACTGAAGGACCACAGGTCAGAAGTTAAGGAGGAAGATCAGTGTCCATCCAGCAACTCTGCTGCAGAAATGACAGAGAAAATAGGAACTGGAGTTTGGAGTGAGGGTTGGTGGGGGTTTTTGGACTTAGAGAGTCATATCTCTCATCAGAAACCAGCATTCACAGTACAGATGCATGTGGGAATGAACATGAGAAGAGTCTTGATCATGAGGCCAGGCCCCTGAGACCCCAAGGAAAGCTCCCTGGAGGGGGCCTTATGGAGGCTGGAGAGTGAGTTATTCAGAAATCAGAAGGTTGTTCAGGATGGCAGGCATCTCAAGAATCAGAGTTATATGGCTGCCACCTTAGCAGGTGGCATTGGTTGACTCTTCAGCTCCATCACTGACATCATCATACCATTTTTTCTGTAGGCACCAGGGTCACACAGTTTAGCACCTGTGACAATGTTTCAGATCTCAGCAGATCTAATCAGCCCTGAGAAAAGGGCCCAAGGTTTAGGAACAGGGGCTCTTCAATCCTTTCCAACTCCCTGCCATTCCCCACTGTGGGATATATGCAGCGGGGACACAATCCTAAACGTGCTGGGACTCTCAAAGTGAACCCCCTTTGACCTTCACCTCTGACCTGGGGATCAGGTCCTCTGGCACACCTGCCACGGAGGTATGAACGAGGCAGACCTGTGCACTCTCTGATGTCTGCCTGTCACTAGGAGAAAACAGCCCCTGCTCGGTTTTCTAAACACTCATCAGCTTGGAAAGTGACCCAACCACAGATGCCCAGACTACTGCAGACACGGAGGGAGCTGCTGAAAGAATGCAGGGCAAAGGTTCTGGGCAAGGATGGAGGAGGGTCCCCGGAGAAACACTGATTCCCCAGTGAAGTCTCTGGAGCTCGGCTGAGGTGTGGCTGTATGCTGGGCCCTGGAGTGGTGGCTTATGGGGCCCCTGGGATGCAGACAACTGGATAAATCATCATGAAGCTGTCTGCTCTGTCTCTCCCATCTTCATGTCCTCAGGAGCTAGCACAGTGCACAGTAAATGTCAACGTGGGCTACCTGTGAACCTGGGGACACACAGATCCTCTCGGTGCCACCTGATCCTGAACCCTGCAGAGCAAAAACTCCAGCAGGGTCGGTGATTACCCTTCCTGGCTCGGGTTCAGGGGTCTCTCCATTTGCTATGGAATTCTGTGTTTTTACTAGAGATGAGCCTCAGAGGCAAGGGATCTTGACAGGTAAGAGTCAGTATTTTGAACACATCTCAGAGGCGATTCTGATGTGTGGCTCGATATGGGACCCTCCAGTATACACACACCTTCCTGCTTGAGACGTGCTGATTGACAGTTCCAGGTTTGTTCTGCAGGCCAGATGGGCTCCCAGGTGGGACAGGCAGAGGGAAGAGGTGGAAAAATGCCAGAAAATTCCCTCTGCCCCAAAGGATTCCCTTGCCTAACCTGCCAATCCCACCTTAAATCCCACCATGGAGCATCGTCTTAAGTCTTTGGTTAAGTGTTGTCCTCTCCAAACACTCCTAACAATGCAGCTCTCTCTGTAGAGTCCGTCCCTCTTTCCACAGGTTGGAAGCAAAAACTGTCATTTCATGTGACCCAGGACCCACCCTGCCTGTGAAATGGGCTGCAGCCCTGGACCTGCCCCCTCCCAGGAGCTGAGTCTTCCCCCTTGCCCCACAGACCAGCCCAGGGCCACCAGCTCTTAGGTTCTGAAGCAGTCCTTTGAGAGGGCAGGGTGACATCTCCTCTCTCTCTTTGCCATCCTCCCTCCGGTCTCCTCCCAGCCCAGCATTTAGGGCAAAGGCACAAGGAGCCAGACTGCCTGCCCCCACCCGGCACTGTTGCCAGGAAGTGTCGGGAACAGCTCTGCTGCCCTGCCCCTTGTGCCAGGCACCAAGATGAAAGAAACCCCAGAATGGCAGTTTGGGATTTTCTAGTGCCCTGGGCCAGAAAGGCTCCCTGCGAGGATTAGCGGCTTCCTCTTGAAAAAGCCGCAGCTACTCTCTCAGACAATACCTCCTATTTTGGGGATCTCCGGCCCCCTTTCCTAACCAAGCAGCCCAGTATACAAAGGGCTCTGAATCTGCAGAGGACAGCTTATCTTAGAACACCTCTGGTGACAGGGAACTCACCACCTCCCAAGGTAGCCCGATCCGTCTCTGGTTGTTCTAGACAGTTCTTTCTTTTTTTTTTTATAAATTTATTTATTTATTTATTTTTGTTGTGTTGGGTCTTCATTTCTGTGCGAGGGCTTTCTCTAGTTGTGGCGAGTGGGGGCCACTCTTCATCGCGGTGCGCGGGCCTCTCACCATCGCGGCCTCTCCCGTTGCGGAGCAAAGGCTCCAGACGCGCAGGCTCAGTAGTTGTGGCTCATGGGCTTAGTCGCTCCGCGGCATGTGGGATCTTCCCAGACCAGGGCCCGAACCCGCGTCCCCTGCATTAGCAGGCAGATACTCAACCACTGCGCCACCAGGGAAGCCCACAGTTCTTTCTTGTACTGACTCTGAAGCGGTCTCTCTGCTGTCTCTTCCATGGGTCATGGTTCAAAGCCTGCAGCTCCATCCAGGGGCAGCGGAGCACTGAATGATCCTACTATCAAGGGACAGAAAGAGTGCTTGCTCCAAGCCCCTCCTCCACAGGAATTCTGGAGTGCCCACTGTCCACAGGATACCACCCTTCCTAATGAGGGGATAATTTCAGGATTGTTGTCCTCATCGAGCTTCCCACCCCTCCTCCAGTGGCCCCTGCTGTGCCCTCAAGCACCTGTCAACTCCCTGTTCCATTCAGCTGTCGCTCCGGCCAGGGTCCTATCACCCCAGGCTCCCGTGCACAGTACTGAATGGGGCTGCTGGGTGTTTCCTTAGAGTCCCTGGCACCCTGGACCCTCCCATCCACCAAGTGCTTGTCCTGGAACCCCTCACTGGGTTTCCCTAAGCCCTTTTACCTCTTTCCCCATCAACACAGGGCCTGGGTGCCAGCCACCAGCCAAGCCACTGGGGGGCAATGGACCGGAGTCCATGGCAAAGGGCTAACAGGCTGTGTCTTTGGAAACAGAATCCACAGCTTTCTTCACTGAGCTTGTCTGAACCCCAGACTCCAGGGTGTGTATTTTTTTACTGTGGTAAAATACACCTAACATGAGCTTTACCATTTTAATCATTTTTAGGTGTACAGTTCAGTGGCATTAAGTACATTCACAATGTTGTGCAACCATCGCCACCATCCATCTCCAGAGCTCTGTCATCTCCCCCAACTGAATCTTGGTATCCATTAAGCAATAACTCCCCATTCCTCCCTTTGCCCATTCCTTGGCAACCACAATTCTACTTTGTAGCTGTGTGAATTTGGATACTGTAGGTACCTCATATAAGTGGAATCATACAGTATTTGTCCTTTTGTTACAGGCTTATTTCACTTAGCATAATGTTTTCGAGGTCATCCACGTTATAACATGTATCAGAATTTCATTCCTTGTTAAGGCTGAATTACAATATTCATTGTGTGCATTGTATCCATTGTATACACGTATCATCACATTTTATTGATCCGTTCATCCACTGATGGACACTTGGTTTGTTTTCACCTTTTGGTTATTGTGAATAATGCTGCTATGAACATGGGTGGACAAATATCTGTTCGAGTCCAGAGTGTGTATTTTACATGCTGCTCAAAGGGCTTCTCCCTCTGCGCCTGTAACACACACTATGTTCCAATCAAACGGACAATTCCCCCAGGGCAGGGCGGGAACCTCATTCTTCAATGATGGTACAACTTGCACTGTTTCTCGCATTATGTCAACCCTTTTTAGGGAGTTAAAAAGCCGTACTGTGTTTTTAAAGACTATCAAGTGTAAGCCCAGTACTGGAGTGGATATACACACTACCTGTTTTCATATGTGGCACTTTGATGTATTGTGTTGGGATATTGTTCTGGATCGGACTGGTAAATACTATGTTTGAGGTTGGGTTGTCATTTTTATAACTGTCTTGGTATTTTATCAGCATATTTATCACTTTTGATATACAAAGTGAGCTGCAAGCATTTATAGAACAGTAAAAGGTTATATTTAATGTGACTTGTTTTTAACTGAATAAGAATAAATCAATAAAAATGATTACAATGAAAAAAAAAAAACCCAAACATGCAATGTGTATATCATTCCAGTACTGGGCTTATACTTGGCTTTCTTTAAAAACACAGTTGGGCTTTTTTACTCCCTGACATGTGTTGATGTAATGCAAATGCCCCCTATCCTCATCTTCCTACTTTCCACCATCAGAACCTTCATAAGGGCTCTGATGAGTCAGTGTGACACCAACTGACATTGGTTGGGAGTCTGGCATTTTGCAAGGGACAGTGCCTTAACCCAAAGCAATGAATCTGCAATGAAGGAATTTCAGGCATTAGCTGTGGACAGAAGAGAGATTTGGGGTGAAGAGTCCTTCTCAAATTATGCCTCTTATTTTGACAGACTCAGGAGCTCCAGATTAGGGGAGGTATAAGGTCGTTTACTCCAACCCCTCTTCCAGTCCCCAGTCCTCTTGATCTCACCAGCCTCTGCCTGAACACCTCCAGCGCCTGAGAAACAACACCACCACCAAAGCCAACCCACAGCATCTCTGGACTCCCCTGGGAAGAGCTCTTCCTTCTCGAGTCAATGACTCTCTCCCTGTAGCATCCTTTATGGGTCCGTTATCTACCCCTTGAGGCTCCTTGGGACCAGTCAGCTCCCTTTTCTCCAAGTGCAGCACCCCCTTGAATGTTACAGGCTAGTACCCAATCACCCTGAGGGTGAACATCCTGTTTCTTTTTTCTTTTTTAATATATTTATTTATTTATTTTGGCTGTGCTGGGTCTTAGTTGTGGTATGCGGAATCTTCATTGTGGCGTGCATGCGGGATCTAGTTCCCCGGCCAGGGATCAAACCCGGGCGCCCTGCATTGGGAGCGCAGAGTCCTACCCACTGAGCCACTAGGGAAGTCCCAACATCCTGGGTTTTGATGTTTGTTCTAGAGCTCCACGCCCAGACCTGACTGTAGGACCTCAGCCCAGCAGAAGCCGCAGGGACCTGGTTGGTCCTGCTTCACTCCTATTCTTGGGGGCGAAAGCAGTGCTGAGAGCAGGGTGTGGGGGAGGGAGGGAAAGGTACCAGCTGCTGTTGAGTGCCAGCTGTTGTTGACCAGGCTCTGTGCTTGGCTTTGTACACATATTATCCCATTTGGTCTATTAGTCCCACTTCACAGATGGGAAAACTGAGGCTGTGTGAAGTTAAAGTTCTAGGACTCCTGACAAGAGTTTGGGGTAAGCACGAGCCACTGTGATCTCACTTTTTGAATAAAAGCAGCAATAGCAGCAGCAGCAGCTCCCCTATTTCCCTAAACCGGGAGGTGAAAGGGAAGAGAGAAGGTGGTCCTTGTATTCTCAGAATTGCCTAAGGGGCTCTCCAAGATGGGAGTGCGGGAAGGGGGAATTGCAGTGTTCCAGGGAGAAACTACTGGCTGTGGGCAGGACCCTGGCTGGTGTGGACTGAAGTAACCCCCCAGCCCTGGTCTAACCTGTCTCCCAGGCCCTCTCAGCCTGGTCCCTCAGGGATTCTGGAGCCAGCTGCCCAGGTTGCTGCCTGGCTTTCAGCTCTGTTTTTGGCATATCTGGCGCTTGTCCCTCTGACCTGGGGCCAGAGGAGCTCAGGGGAAGTCAGAGGTAAGGTACACACACACACATACACACACACACACACACACACACAGAGGAAGATTCCTTCCTGGGTGTGGAGGTGGGGGTGGATGTCTGCATCTTGGGCTTGGCTATTGAACCCATTACGTTAACAGGACAAAGAGCAGAAAGAGGGGGGATGTTGAGGCTCCTGTCTGCTCCCCATCCCTCCACCTCCTCCCTTCCCACCTCAGTAACGGGTCAGGGTCCTGGCAAGGACATATCATTCCCCAGTTGAGTAAGAAGAGGGTCTGAATAAGCTGAACTGGGGTCAGAGTTGCCAGGCCGGCTCCAGGGGGAGAGAGGCGCCCTCTGGCTCTCTCTGGCTGCCTCCTCCTTGCCCGCTTATGGGCGGCTCACACCCCCTTGACCAGCTGGGGTGGGTGTTGGCCTGTAGCCTGGACCCAATGGGCCGACCACCTTGTTTCCCAGCCTGAGACTTTCTTGCTGTTGCTCGTGATTCTGCTTTTTCTTTTTCTCACAGATGGAGCCGCTGAAGCTTGGAGCCAATTTGGGAGGGGACAGCAAAGGGGCCATTCAGCCCATGGTGGTTGGTAGCCCTGCAGCCTCCAACTTCCCTGGAGTTAAAGGAATCTTCTGAGGAGTCCCACGGGGGTGCCCACCAGGTCGCGCAGCAGGGCTTGGGCACAGCGTGGTGGTGACTATGGGCTCATTGCCTGTCTCCTTGGAGCTGCAGTTTCCTCTTTGTAAAATGAGAGCGATGATACCCATCTTGTGGGTTTGTTATGAGGATTAAATGAAGCAAAACACTGAGCAAGTTCTCAGCAGTTAGTATGTGCTCAATAAATACTGATTATTATGATTCTTATAGCTATTATTTTTGTCTTGTCTATTATTATCCTCTGGCACATTCTTCCCTCAGGAATGCCTTGGGAGGCCCTGGGTTCAGATGCTCTTGTGTTACAGTCTTCTAGCTCTAACTTCTTTCTAATACCTGGCACATCCACATCCACATGGATTATTTTTTTCTCATCCTTTGTTGCAAAACCTGCTTCTCCTCCTAAATGCCCCAGTTTGGTTAGTGGCACATCATCCCCCGATACGTGGAGTCACCCCCGTATCCTCTCTTTCCCTCTTCCCAATGTGCAGCCCACCTCCAAGCCCGGCGGCCCCACTCCCAGAAGGATCAGTCAGTGGCTTACCTGCACCTGGAGTGTTTTTACGTGAGTCCTGGACAAGTAAGCACTTAGCACAACATTTGTTTATAAGTCTGTCTGTCCTGTACTGAGGGCCTAAGGGTCACGTCCTCTTGTTTCTTTTTAAGGCAGGTATCAAAGATGGATGGACAGATGGGAAAGAGGCCATGGAAAAGCACTGGGAATCTTGGGTCTAGCAACAGGGCCATCATCCTCTCTAAACTTTAAAGGAATCCTCCATCACCTCTTCTAGAGCGCTCAGGAAAATGGAACGACCATGTCTTCCCTCTATAGGTTGTGTTGATCCCAGGCCCAGAAAGGATAGGGCACTTGCCTAAGGACACAGAGCACATAAAAGGATTAAAATGTTGGAATGTAGGACATTGAGGGGATTGACATTGCCAGGGCCTCCCAGTTCTTAAACAAAGCTTCAGTGTGTTTCTCTGGAGCCAAAAAGAGTGGGTGGGTTGAGAAGGGGATGACACAGAGCTTTGGGAGCTGCTCTCAAAGCCACAGGTTTGGGAAACTTGTCTCAACACACACAGGAGAGGGGAAGAAACAGAATCAAAGCAAGTCGAAAACAATCTTTGGCTCAGAAATATGCTGGAAAGAACTGTTCTGGGGAAGATTTCCATATGACACTGTCTCTTTCCTCTGATGAGGTACTGATTCCTCTGTTCAGGTAGCAACGCTGGCCCCTTGAAGGAGGCATAATCAGGCCCTCTTTGGCAAAGCTGGAGATACCCGGTAAGCTGTTCACAAATGCACGGAACTGGCATTGCAAGGCAGGAGATTTAGGAGGAGTGAGCAGGCTGGGGTGAGGTGGCAGAAGATGGAGGAGGTGTGGCAAGGCAGAAATGACAGGACCGACAGGGGAGCAGAGGGAGGGTGATGGTGTGTGGCCGCTGGAACAAGGGTAGGTGTAAATAGCCACGACGGCCAGTGTTTACTAAGCACCCAGTGGGTACCAACAGCCATGCAAGGTAGGTATTATACTCATTTCACAGATGAAGAGACTGAGGTTCAGGGAGGTCAAGTAAGTCACCCAAATTCACAGTGGCAGAACCAGCATGGAACCCAAGTCTAAGTGACTCCAGACTCCAGGCTCTTCCCTCGATGCCACATAGAGAAGAACTTTGGGTTTGGATCTGGCGACCACAGTGACAGGACCTGTTAGCCTAGAGGAGGGATAAAGAAGGATTTCATGACGAGGGCAAACCTCCCAATAGCCACCTCCATAAACCCACACACTTAGGCCCATTCCTTCAACTGGCTGGAAAGTGCAGGATTTGGAGTCAAGAAACCAGCTTCATGTCCCCCAATTATAGAGTGAATGGCCTCCCCATCTCTGCACATCATAAAATGATGACCACCATCACGTCTCCCAAAGAAAGTGTATCACATATTTAAGTCCTTAATAAACCATATGGCGCCTGATAGAACATAATCATATTTTGATGATTTACTTTATTGTTGATATTGCCACTGCTCATTCCAAACTGAGCTGGTGATATTTTAAGAGGCCTGATCTAACCAGAGTGTGAACAGCATGGCACTAATTGACTTTTCCAGCTTTGCACTCAGCAACGTGGTGGAACAACCTGGGCATCTTGTCCCAACCCCACCTCTAGGCCACCTCCTCACCCACCCCCCTCCTTGCCCATCCAAGCACTTGACATCACTTCTCTCAAACTCTCCCCTGGAAGAAAGCTCTGAATTCTTTTTGAGAACGAACTTCACACCCTAATAACAAGGTTTTACTTGTTTTTTGGGTGTTATAGGCCCCGCCTCCCTTCCCCCCTCCTCCCTGGGCAACCTGAATAACGTTTTCAAATTCATAAAAGAAAATACAGAGGACCTAAAAGGAAACCAATCATTCTGAAATACAGTGATCAAAATATTTTTTAAAGTAGCGATATAGTAATATATGTGCTTCTCCATTAATGGATTAAATAATAAGATCTACTGGCAGGACTAATAACCATTGGAGTTTTGAAGCAGTGATGTGCACGGATGATACTTGCTACACTGTGATGGGATTTGAAAGTATCTGTTATCACTGCTAATACTACTGTGGTTGTTTGCCTACTTTCATAACTTAAGAAAAAGCGAAATTTCAGTTAGAAGTTAGTGAAGATAAAGATGTCATTCTCTCCCCAAAGTCAAGGACCCCTTGGAAGCTTATCCATTAATCTCTTGCTGGGGAGGGAGGGTGGGAGGGTATCTGGGGATTCCAAGTTTGAAACCCTTGTTTTACAGCAGTGCTTTTCACCTGGGAACCTATTAGAAATGTAAATCTCCCCAGCCCCACCCCCCTGAAAATTTAGTGAATCAGAAACTCATCAATCTGAGTTTGAACAAGCCTTCGGGTGGGTCTGATGTGTTTTCAAGTTTGAGAACCCCTGTCATAGAGCGAGGTGGGACACAATTTCTGAAGTGGACAGCATGGCCGAAGTGGCCCCTTACCCATGATCAATAGCCCTCTGCTTTCTCTCTCTGCTTCCTCCACTCTAGCCCTTAACCTAAGGTGGACTGGTGGAGTGGAATTTAAAAACCCAAGATTCTTGTTAATGCATAAGAAAGTGCTACAAAGCAGCTTCTGTCACAAGGGCAGAATAAAATACAGCTACAAGGACAGAGGCTAAGGTTTCGCTCCTTTATGTACATACAAAATAATTGGCCTTCTAATTATCTCCATAAAAGTGAGAAAACTTGCTTGGCTTATTAGCACCTTTATTAGTACTAGGAAATCATTAGACACCCTTAATAGCTTTCTTTTTATTCTATATTTTTAAAACATCTTTATTGGAGTATAATTGCTTTACAAAGGTGTGTTAGTTTCTGCTGTATAACAAAGTGAATCAGCTATACGTATACATATATCCCCATATCTCCTCCCTCTTGCATCTCCCTCCCACCCTCCCTATCCCACCCTTCTAGTTGGACACAAAGCACCGAGCTGATCTCCCTGTGCTATGCGGCTGCTTCCCACTAGCTATCTATTTTACATTTGGTAGTGTATATATGTCCATGCCACTCTCTCACTTCGTCCCAGCTTACCCTTCCCCCTCCCCGTGTCCTCAAGTCCATTCTCTCTGTCTGCGTGTTTATTCCTGTCCTGCCCCTAGGTTCTTCAGAACCATTTTTCTTTTTTAGATTCCATATATATGTGTTAGCATGAGGTATTTGTTTTTCTCTTTCTGACCCACTTCACTCTGTATGGCAGTTTCTAGGTCCATCCACCTCACTACAAATAACTCAATTTTGTTTCTTTTTATGGCTGAGTAATATTCCATTGTCTATATGTGCCACATCTTCTTTATCCATTCATCTGTCGATGGACATTTAGATTGCTTCCGTGTCCTGGCTATTGTAAATAGAGCTGCAATGAACATTGTGGTACATGTCTCTTTTAGAATTATGGTTTTCTCAGGGTATATGCCCAGTAGCGGGATTGCTGGGTCATATGGTAGTTCTATTTTTAGTCTTTTAAGGAACCTCCATGCTGTTCTCCATAGTGGCTGTATCAATTTACATTCCCACCAACAGTGCAAGAGGGTTCCCTTTTCTCCACACCCTCTCCAGCATTTATTGTTTGTAGATTTTTGATGATGGCCATTCTGACTGGTGTGAGGAGACACCCTTAATAGCTTTGTAATGCTCCCTAGAGGAGGGAGCCATTTTCAACACATCTGCTGGCCATTACTGGGTAATTACAGAGCCTTTTAGACCTGGTCCACACAGAATGGGGCAATGGCAAATTGATCAGTGTCGGTACGGGTTTTGGATCCCGTGCTGGTGAAGGCACTCCATCTCTCACCAGCCCATGTCGCTTCCCTCAGAGCCCACAGCAGCATCCTTCCAGAAAACTCTGAGAAGAGGACCCTCACCATGGTGGGCTGGCAGGGAGAGCTGCCAATTTGGAACCCCGGGCAGCCTCGGGAGACCCAACTCTCCTCTGACCTTACTTTTTAAAAGGACATGGGTATGTTCATCCTATCCCAGTCTCCTCTGGGAAGGACTGCTAGGCTTACAGCATTTCAATTCTCCAGCCCCAAGAGCACAGGCTTTGCAAAGCTGAAGGCATATTGATAAGCAGGGCTTATCAAGCAGGGCTCGGTTTCCCACCTGGCTGGGATGTGGCTCCCCTGGAGGGCTTGGGTCTCTGGGGGACTGAGCTTTAGGGCAAGTGCAGGGAGGAACAGAACCAGCATGCAAAAGGAATCAAGCCTACATTTCTCCAGCAGGTGGCACCATAACTTAACCTTTGGTGCCTCCATCGCCAGGGAAGGCAGCTCTGAGTTTGCAAACCAGGAATGTAAGTCACCACCTGGGACTCCCCTTCTCAGTATTTGGGGCTTTGATAGTGCTTAGGATGGCTAACTAACCCCAACTAACCTTCTCCATACCACTCTCCTCCAAATACCTGCAATATTGCTGATTCTTTATCTGAGCTTCATAAACAAACTTGTCAGAAATACTTACTGCCTTAGGTCTCCTGGAGCCCTGAGGAAGAATTTGGGCAAGTCCTAACTATGCTCTCCATCACCTAAAATTCTGGAGTTTTCTCCCAAACACCCCCAGTCTCCTTGTAGAGAGATCTGCCATCCAGATGTAGAGCTTCCAAAATCTACCTGTTTTCTTGGCAGAGAGGTGAAGACCTTGGGCTAGGAGAGTTTTGCGATTCTACAGCCCACAGTCCCTCCCTCCCAAGGTGGTCTGTTCCACCATTTGG
This sequence comes from Balaenoptera ricei, assembly GCF_028023285.1. Lineage (NCBI taxonomy): Eukaryota > Metazoa > Chordata > Mammalia > Artiodactyla > Balaenopteridae > Balaenoptera > Balaenoptera ricei. Next base: position 65,672,947 of record NC_082651.1, on the reverse strand, counting down.
TAGCTCTGATTTTTGGGAAACACTTTACTTATTGTCTGGTTATCCTCTGCTGCATAACTGCCCCCAACTTTAGTGACTTAAAAAAAAATCATGTTGACCCTCCTACACTGTTGGTGGGAATGTAAACTGGTACAGCCACTATGGAGAACAGTATGGAAGTTCCTTAAAAAACTAAAGCTAGAACTACCATATGATCCAGCAATCCCACTCCTGGACATATATCCAGAGAAAACCATAATTCAAAAAGATACATGCATCCCAATGTTCATTGCAGCACTATTTACAATAGCTGAGACATGGAAGCAACCTAAATGTCCATCAACAGATGAATGGATAAAGAAGATGTGGTACATATATATACAGTGGAATACTACTCAGCCATAAAAAGAATGAAATAATGCCATTTGCAGCAACATGGATGGACCCAGAGATTATCATACTATGTGAAGTAAGCCAGAGAAAGACAAATATCATATGCTATCACTTATATGTGGAATCTAAAAAAAATGATACAAAGGAACTTATTTACAAAACATTAACAGACTCACAGACAGAAAACAAATTTATGGTGGGAATTCCCTGGCGGTCCAGTGGTTAGACTTGGCGATTTCACTGCCGTGGCCCAGGTTCAATCCCTGGTCAGGGAACTAAGATCCCGCAAGACACACAGCTCGACCAAAAGAAAACAAACTTATGGTTACCAAAGGGGATAGGTGTTGGAGAGGGATAAATTAAGAGTTTGGGATTAACATATACATACTCTTATGTATAAAATAGGTAATCAACAAGGACCTACTGTATAGCACAGGGAACTCTACGTAATATTCTGTAATAACCTGTATGGGAAAAAAATATGAAAAAGCATAGATATATGTATAACATATAACTGAATCACTTTGCTGTACACCTGAAACTGATGCGACATTGTAAATCAACTATACTACAATATAAAATAAAACTTTAAAAAAACCCAGCAACCATGTTCTTATATCTCACGACCTTGTGTGTCGGGAATTCAGAGATCACGTTCCTGGCTGATTCTTCTGTTCCATGTGGCATTGACAGAGGTCCTGCGGTGGCATTTAGTTGGCTGATGGGCTGGTCTGCAGGGTGCAGGGCAGCTTCTCTTGTATGTCTGGCTGGAAGACTGGGCTGGGCTGGGCCTGTCAGAGCCCACGTGGCCTCAGGGAAGCAGGGCTCCTGACACCAAAGCTCAGAGCTCTGCAAGTGAGGGTTCCAGTGATGAAGGTGGAAGCTTCATGGCCTCTTACGACCCCTTGGAAGTTACATGATGCCCCTTATACCATATCCTATTGGTTGAAGTAGTCAGAGGCCTGCCCAGGTTCTAGGGGAAGGGAGACAAATTCTGCCTCTTGGTGGAAGAGGTGTAAACAGATTTACCACCGTGTTTTGGGAATTCCCTGGCGGTCCAGTGGTTAGGGTTCTGCATTTCTACTGCCAGAGGCCTGGGTGCAATCCCTGGTCAGGGAACTAAGATCCCCCGAGCCAGGCGGTGTGAACAAAAAGAAAAAAATTTTTTTGCCACCGTGCTTTGAAACCGCCACGCTTATTGAATCAAAATTAGCTTTTCTAAATCTGCCCCTAGTTCTACACTTACTACAACTAGTCCTTCTTCTCTATTCAAACTATTCTCTCTTCAATTCACAAAATAATCCTTTGGGGTGAGACAAGAAAATAACAGAACTTTCATTCATATTTTAATTTTATCTATACAGTTTAAAATGGGGCTTTACTAATACATCATATATAAATTGAGGCTGGTACCCACCTTTAGGTCATGTTTCAGGTGGAGACATGTTACCTGCTGTATACAAGCTACCCTGAGGGAAGAGTTGATGTTCCCCAAAAGGCTTGTCAGCGGGGCCCTTAATCATTTGTCTTGCGTTACAGAAGTGCTTGACTGCCAGGATGATCATATCTAGATTTAAGGAAGCTACCCATGCCCAGATGGTTAAAGAAGCTCAAGAGGATTTTGCAAATAATCTTTAGGTTGAAAAACTAAACAATTAATGCAAGCAGAACAATGAAAAAAAAGGAAACACCAGTGAGATACCACTACACACCTGTTAGAATGGCCAAAATCCAGAACATAGACAACACCAAATATTGATGAGGATGTGGAGCAATGGGAACTCTCATTTCTTACTGATGGGAACACAAAACGGTACAGCCACTTTGGAAGACAGTTTGGTGCTTTCTCACAAAACTAAACATATTCTTACCATTTGATTCAACAATCATGCTCTTCGGTATTTACCCAAAGGAGCTGAAAACTTATGTTCACATGGAAACCTGCACACAGATGTTTTTTGTTTTTTTAAATTATTTATTTATTTATTTATTTATTTATTTATTTATTTATTTATTTATTTTGGCTGTGTTGGGTCTTCGTTTCTGTGCGAGGGCTTTCTCTAGTTGCAGCAAGCGGGGGCCACTCTTCATCGTGGTGCGCGGGCCTCTCTCTATCGTGGCCTCTCTTGTTGCGGAGCACAGGCTCCAGATGTGCAGGCTCAGTAGTTGTGGCTCACGGGCCCAGTTGCTCCGCGGCATGTGGGATCTTCCCGGACCAGGGCATGAACCCATGTCCCGTGCATTAGCAGGCAGATTCTCAACCACTGTGCCACCAGGGAAGCCCCACACAGATGTTTATAGCAGCTTAATTCATAATTGCCAAAACTTGGAAGCAACTAAGATGTCCTTCAATGGGTGAATGGGTAAATAAACTGTGGTACATTCAGACAATGCAATATTATACAGCATTAAAAAGAAATGTGCTATGAAGCCATGAAAAGACATGGGGTAAACTTAAATGTATATTACTAAGTGAAAGAAGTCAATCTGAAGAGGCTATATACTGAGTGATTCCAGCTATGTGACATTCTGGAAAAGGCAAAACTATAGCAAGAGTGAAAAGATCAGTGATTACCAGGGATTGGAGGAGGAGGAAAGGATGTATAAGTGGAGCACAGAAGATTTTCAGGGCAGTGAAACTACCCTGTATAATACTATAATGGTGGACACATATCATTATACATTTGTCCAAACTCATACAAAGTACAACATCAAAAGTGAACTCTGAACTATAGACTCTGGGTGACAACGATGTGTCAATGAGGGAGGCTATGCGTGTATGGGGGCAGAGAGTATATGGGAAATTTCTGTACCTTCTTCTCAATTTTATTGTGAACCTAAAACTGCTCCGAAAATACTCTGTTAAAAATATATATTCTAATGGCAAAGCAGGAACTTGTTCAGTGACACTTCATCTGATGACACTTCATCTGGTGACACTTCATCTGCCATGTTATGGAGTAAAAACAATGATATCCTAATCAGGTTAGAAAGGTCAGACCAAAAAAAACCAAAAAAACAAACCAATCAAACTTATCAAGGCTATTTGAAATATGAATTTGCATCTACTATTGTTATTGATGTCCTGTTAAAAAATAAGATTTTTAAAATGTTACAATTTTATACCTCATTCAGTTCAAATTACTTTTATGTGTTTTATAATGTACAGAACATAGTACACAATATATTTAAAATACACATATGGAACATGCGCAAATGTTTTTATCTGATACAGCATGTGAACAATAAATTTTAGACCAATGAAATATATTTCCATCTTTGCATTAATCTAGCAAGTTTTTATCAAACATGTACTACATGCACATACTATACTAAATACTAAAGATACAAAAAACATGTAAGGTCTTTGCCTTCAAGCATTTTGGAAGGGACGATAAGATATGTAAAAAAAAAAAAAAAAAAAGTAGTTGGAGGGGCTTCCCTGGTGGCGCAGTGGTTGAGAATCTGCCTGCCAATGCAGGGGACACGGGTTCGAGCCCTGGTCTGGGAAGATCCCACATGCCGCGGAGCAACTGGGCCCGTGAGCCACAACTACTGAGCCTGCGCATCTGGAGCCTGTGCTCCGCAACGAGAGAGGCCGCGATAGTGAGAGGCCCGCGCACCGCGGTGAAGAGTGGCCCCCGCTTGCCACAACTAAAGAAAGCCCTCGCACAGAAACGAAGACCCAACACAGCCATAAATAAATAAAAATAAAATTAATTAAAAAAAAAAAAGTAGTTGGAGTGAAGTGACATGATGGAATTGTTTACAAAATACTGCGAGGCACTCTAGTAAGCGTAGGTCAGTTGTACCTGGGGGAGACAATCTTGTAGGTCTTCACAGAGGAAGTGACAATATGATCTGGGGTCAGAGTGAAACCCTCACCTCTGCAACCAGTGCATGATGGCAGATACTTGCCCTCTTGCTCCACCTCTTCCTTGGCCCTTCTCCAGCTCTGTTTTGGCTTCTGGGCACAGTGATCAATTTTGCACACAATGTCCCACAAAGAGGGAAGGAGAACATTTCCAATCCCCTTCATGGTGACACTTGGAGCTAGAGCATGCACCCCATGAGGGTAGGTCCTACATCTGGCACGTGTTTGCAAACTGGCCCTGGGTATGATGCCTGGCACATCAGAGACTCTTTTTAAAAAAATTTTATTTATTTATTTATTTATTTCTGACTGCATTGGGTCTTTGCTGCTGCATGCGGGCTTTCTCTAGTTGCAGCGAGCGGGGGCTACTCTTCATTGTGGTGTCCAGGCTTCTCATTGTGGTGGCTTCTCTTGTTGCGGAGCATGGAATCTAGGCGCACGGGCTTCAGTAGTTGTGGCATGCGGGCTCAGTAGTTGTGGCTCGTGGGTTCTAGAGTGCAGGCTCAGTAGTTGTGGTGCACGGGCTTAGCTGCTCCATGGCATGTGGGATCTTCCTGGACCAGGGCTCAAATCCATGTCCCCTGCATTGGCAAGCGGATTCCCAACCACTGTGCCACCAGGGAAGTCCCACAACAGACACTCTTGATTAATGTTGTGCAACTGAATTGTATTGACCTTCTCAACTAGACCAGCTCATTGGTTAACGTCTTTGGAGAGTAGTTAACAATAATCCCTGTGCCTTCACCTTCAGCTCCCTAGCCCACAAATTTAGATTATTATCCACCCTTAGTCTGTTATTCGCTCGCCTCAGTTTACCTGTCACTGGTCTGCCCACTCATGTGCCTTTATGAGATGTTCCTGAATTTGCTTTCAACTTCTGAATCCTTCACTCTCTAGGAGAGCACAGTGTCACATGCAGACCTAGAGATTTCACCATGATCCTCCAGATCATTTGTAAAAATGAGGTAAATAGTTTTGGTATTGATCCTACAGTCTGGGAAGGGGATAAGGTCAACATTCTCTGTTTTGCAATAGCTCATCACACACACCCCCCCCCCCCGCCCACAATTGCTATTAAGGAACATTTGTGGATTTTTTAATCTCTTTGCCAGTTCCTGAACTCTTACAGAGAGTGCCAGCCTGAGAAAAGCCTGAAATAAAAGTGGGAACACATCCAGTAGCCTCCTGAGTCCAGACAAATTCATCTAGGTATAGGAGTAGCTGAAAAGTTTCTTCATTTAGGTGGCCGGGCTATGCTGAACTTATGTTTTCGCAATACCCTCTGGTGGGGACAGCATGCACTGGAGAACTAGGAGTTACAACTTCTCAGTTAAGCCACTTCATTGTCTTACTTCATTGCAATACTTTGAATGGAGTCATGCAAGTTTTCCGTACCTTTGTGAAATAGGCATGGTCAGACAATACTACACCTCAGAGAAATATTGTAAGAATAAAAGCAAATTACAGACGTAAAAGGGCCATAAGGTTCCAGGAAGGAAGATTATACTCTTTGAATTTGGAAAGGTAGTTTTTAGTTAGAATTAGATACGATTATTGATACATGTGTCAGAAACCCAAGAGATTAGTAGCTTAAATAAAATAGGGATTTATTTCTCTTTTATATTAATGAAGTCTGAAGTAGGAGGTCTAGAGCCAGAATATCTACTCCAAAGTCATATTAGATACAGGCTCCTTTTGCCTGACGACTCCACCAACTTTAGCATGCTGCCTCATGGTCTTAGGTGGCTGTGCTAGCTCCAGCCATCACATTTACATTCCTGTCAGCAAGAAGGAGGAAGGGAGAAGAAAGGGATCCTCTTCCTTGAAAAACACTTCCAGAAGTTTTCATACAACACTTCCAATAATATTCATTAGCCAAAACTTAGTTATGTGGTATATCTAGCTGTAAGGGAGGCCAGAAAATGTAGTCTTTATTCTGGGCAGCATGTGGCCAGCTACAAATTGTGGGTTCTATCATTAAGAAAGGTGTGACGCTAAATAAAGGGAGCCAATAGCAGACTGTGCTGAGGTGAGAAGGTATAGTCCCTTACCAGAAAGAAAATGAAACTAATAACCTATCGGGCATACACACAAAGTACTAAAGAGTGTGAAAAATAATTCTTTCCTTATTTTTTTCCCTTTGGGTCACCTAGTCAGTCTCTCTTGAGCTCACCTTAGACAGTCATCAGGAAGTGTATTTGTCAGGGTTCTCTAGAGAAACTGAACCAAGGGAGGCCTTATCATACATAAAAATATTTAGTTCCCTCTGGTAATCACTACTCTGTTCTCTGTATCTACATGTTAGTTTTTATTTGTTTTGTCTTGTTCATTTATTTTATTTTTTTGCTTTTTTTTATATTCCACATATGAGTGAAATCATATGGTATTTGTCTTTCTCCATCTGACTTATTTCACTTACCGTAATACCCTCAAAGTCCATCCATGTTGTTGCAAATGGCAAGATTTCATCTTTTTAATGGCTGAATAATATTCTATTGTATACATTTACCACATCTTCTTCATTCATTCACCCATTGATGGGTACCTAGGTTGCTTCTGTATCTCGGTATTGTAAATAATGCTGCGATAAACATAGGGGTGCATATATCGTTTCAAATTAGTGTTTTGGGGTTTCTTTGAATAAATACTCAGAAGTGGGATTGCTATATCATATGATAGTTCTTATTCTTTGAGGAGCCTCCATGCTGTCTTCCATAGTGGCTGCACCAATTTACATTCCCACCAACAGAGCAGGAGGGTTCCCTTTTCTCCACCTCCTTGCCAACACTTGTTATTTCTTGCCTTTTTGATAACAGTCATTCTAACAAGCATGAGATGATAATTTATTGTGGTTTTGATTTGCATCAGAAATAACGTTTAATCAGATACCTGGCCATCTCGTGGCCCAGTCAAGCTTCACATAAAATTAACCATCAGAAGTCCACCTCTTGTTAACTTGGCATATACATCTCCTTAAACCATACTTAATGTGCAAATAAAGACAATAACCAGGTCATAATTCCAAACATGATACAACTATCCTGAGTACAGTGAAAACACACTAACCCCCTCCCCGGAAGAGGAGGAAAAGTCCTTGAGCAATGTTTACTCTTCTCCTTGATATCCCGTAAACTTAAATACTATGGTGTAAAATTAATAATATGTAAATACTATAAAGTCAATACATCTTACACTACATGAGAAGGAAATAACAGAGGAAAAAACCCAAAGATATTTGCTTAATATATATGCATATATACACACAAATATAATCATAACAAAATAAGGAGGAAATAGTCTTGACAATTGCAGTCCTCATTTCTGTAACCAGTCACATAGTTGTAGCTGGTATTTATAATCATAACAAAATAAGGAGGAAATAGTCTTGACAATTGCAGTCCTCATTTCTGTAACCAGTCACATAGTTGTAGCTGGTATTTATAATTGCCTTTTATAAAAGGACCTCAGCTGGTCATAGTTCTTTAACTGGTGGTGTGATTCCTGAAGGCTCTGGGCCATTGGTAGTCCTGCCTTGTCTGGGTGGTTGCAGTTTTGCGTTGACCTTAATTACGGGGCATGGTAACAGTAAGAGACGCCCTAAGGGATCTCCTGTATCCCAGACATACTTTGCATTACCTCCATCGTGCAATAGCAGTCCAGTTTCCCCTTGGTAGTCAGGACCAATCACCACAGCCAGCATAGTGACTCCCGTCTTTGCCTGCTGATTCAGAGGCATGGGGAGGTGGCCGTCTTAACTTCCAGTTCAATGGAATCACTGTTGTGTCTCCTGGTGGAAGCATTTCTCCTTCTGGAACTAAGACCTCTAGGCCAGCAGAGCATAATGTGGGAACAGAAAGCAGAAACTTTCCTAGTGGGTCACTAGGGGAAATAGTGAGTGGTGCCATTCCCACGTCTACCCCTTGATTCCAGGACCTGTGAATCCTGGCTATGGGAGAAATAGCAGCATATATTGGATGCTGATTCAGAGCACATACAGCTTTCTTGGGAACCTTGCCCCAGTCATGCAAAGTATTGCCACCCAGCTGGTGCTGTAACTAAGCTTCAAAAGATCATTCCACCTTTGCCAGCTTCTTCGGGATGGTGGGGGACATGGTAAGGCCAGTGAATCTTATGAGCATGGATCTGTTGCTGCACTTCTTTTGCTGTGGAGTGAGATCCTTGATCAGAAGCAATGCTGTGTGCAATACCGTGATGGTGACTAAGGCATTCTACAAGCCCATGGATGGTGGTTTTGTCAGGGAAGGTAAATCCATATCCTGAGTAAGTGTCTATTCCAGTAGGAACACTGTTGGTGGGAATGTAAATTGGTGCAGCCAATATGGAAAAGAGTATGCAGGTTTCTCAAAAAACTAAAAATAGAACTACCATATGACCTAGCAATTCCACTCCTGGGTATATATCTGAAAAAACCACAAATTCAAAAAGACACATGCACCACAGCGTTCACAGCAGCATTATTTACAATAGCCAAGATATGGAAGCAACCTAAGTGTCCATCAAAAGATGAATGGATAAAGAAGATGTGGAATATATACAGTGGAATACTACTCAGCAATAAAAAAGAATGAATTTTTGCCATTTTCAGCAACATGGATGGACTTGGAGGGCATTATGCTAAGTGAAATAAGTCAGACAGAGAAAGACAAATACTGTATGATATCATTTATATGTGGAATCTAAAAGATACAATAAACTAGTGAATATAACAAAAATGAAGCAGACTCACAGATACAGAGACTAAACTCGTGGTTACCAGTGGGGAGAGGGAAGAGGGGAAGGGCAAAATAGGGGTAGGTGATTAAGAAGTACAAACTAGGGACTTCCCTGGTGGTCCAGTGGTTAAGACTTTGCCTTCCAATGCAAGGGGTACGGGTTTGATCCCTGGTCAGGGAGCTAAGATCCCACATGCCTCGGGGCCAAAAAACCAAAACATAAAAGAGAAGCAATATTGTAACAAACTCAATAAAGGCTTTAAAAATGGTCCACATCAAAAAATCTTAAAAAAAAAAAAAAAAGAAGTACAAACTATTAGGTATAAAATAAGCTACAAGGATATATTGTACAGCACAGGGAATACAGCCAATATTTTATAATAACTATAAATGGAGTATAACCTTTAAAAATTGTGAATCACTGTATTGTACACCTGTAAGATATAATATTCTACAGCAACTATACTTCAATTTAAAAAAAGATTCTTTGTACTTTGACAGTTTGATTATAACACATCTCACTGTGGCTCTCTTTGACTTTATCCTACATGAAGTTTACTGAGCTTCTTGGATGTGTAAATTAATGTTTCTCATCAAATTTGGGACGTTTTTAGCCATTATTTCTTGAAATATTCTTCCTGCCCTTTTCTCTCTCTCTCTTCTTCTGGAACTCCCAGTATGCATATATTGGTATGCTCGATGGTGACCCGCAGGTCTCATAGACTTTATTCATTCTTTGTTCTGTTCCTCAGACTGGGTAATTTCATTGGCTAATTCTTTTTTTTAAAAATTAATTAATTAATTAATTTATTTATTTATTTATTTTTGGCTGTGTTGGGTCTTCGTTTCTGTGCGAGGGCTTTCTCAGGTTGCGGCAAGTGGGGGCCACTCTTCATTGCGGTGCACGGGCCTCTCACTCTCGTGGCCTCTCTTGTTGTGGAGCATAGGCTCCAGACACGCAGGCTCAGTAGTTGTGGCGCATGGGCTTTGTTGCTCCGCAGCATGTGGGATCTTCCCAGACCAGGGCTCGAACCCGTGTCCCCCTGCATTGGCAGGCAGATTCTCAACCACTGTGCCACCAGGGAAGCCCTAATTCTTTCTTCTGTCAGCTCAAAACTGTTGTTGAGTCCCTCTGGTGAATTTTTCATTTCAGTTATTGTGATTTTAAACTCCAGAATTTCTATTTAGTTCCTTTTTATTGTTCTGATTTCTTTATTGATATTCTCTATTTGGTGAGACATTATTCTCATGCTTTCCATTAGTTCTTTAGACATGGTTTCCTTTAGCTCTGTGAGCATATTTAAAATAGATGATTTAAAGTCTTTGTTTAGTAAGTCAATGTCTAGGTTTCTTTAGGGGCAACAACAAAGTTGGAGGAGATTGGCCTCGCATCAATCTTAGATTGCCTACCTAGATGTTAATGTGTGAGAGAAATAATCTTCTATTATGCTTAAGCCACTGTTATTTGGGGTTTTTTTCATCACTTCCAGCTGAACCTTACCCTAATTAATACACTATGCAACAGATGAGGAAATGAGGCCCAGAGATGTGAACTGACTTGTGGTCTGTAATGTAGGAGTGGTATCTCCACATGTATTCCTCACCACAGAAAAACCAAGATAAGCAAGACAAAAAACAAAAAACAGTACTCAAGTCATAATAGTAAAAAAATAATATATATATATATATAGATGCATGAAAAAGGAAAATTTACAGAATACAGATTTCTCTGTTTTAAAATCACTGAGGATTGACTAACCATACAGAATCAGTAAATGCTTTTTTTGGGCTTTCCTCCATTTCCCAGTTTCCCTTGCAGTTGGGTTGGTCAAATGACTAAGTTACCTCCAGTGGAATACAAGTGGAAGTGATGTGCACCCCTCCAAACCTGTCCCCCAGCCCACACCTCCCATGCCTGTCTTCCATGCTTCTTACCCATCTGGCAACCAAATGCAAAGGACTCTAAGGGTGGAGCCACCTGATAAGGAAGCCTTGGTCCCTGAATCACCCCATGGGAAGCCACCTGTTGTCCAGAAACACCCCACTGGACTGTTATGTGGATGAGAAACAAGCTCTTGTTTTGGGATTTATTTGTTTGCAGCCATATCTAATACAGTCTCTTTTCCTGCTCTTTGCCTCAGCTCCACCTGCTTGGAAGTTGGCCTGTGTTGGGTAGACTTTGAGCCTGAGGAAGACTTTTGTTGACACAGCTACTAGATATGGTGACATTTTCATTCTTTCTTGGTCTCAAGTTTGGTGCCCAACACAGCCCAGCTGCCGTGGGGTGATGTGGCACTATCTGTTTGTGCCTCCCTGCCCCCTCTTGGTTCCTGGTCTCTAGGAAGGGAGGCACTGCCTAACCCCTGAGATTGTGTCTTGGCTCCAGCCATTCTGGACATTCATCCTTTCTCTGAAGTCATGTCTATTTAATATTCCTACTTAATATTTATCTGCCTTTAGGATGATTGCTTCACTTAGTTCTTTAAAGAATAATAAGTAAATGATAAAGTGACTCGACTTCGTCTACAGCTCTGAACAGACACCAGGGTCTAGTCTTTCAGAGTAAACAGAACTCTTGACTCTCTTCCCATTTTCTCCAGCTAAAATACCTACAGCCCTTTGGGGACCACCCACAAAATTCAGTATTCACCTGCTAAGGAAATCTCTGGCTCACAACTCATTCGCTGGGAGCCTTAACTGACAGGTCTTGAGCCCAGTGAGAGAGCACAGTTCTAGTTCTCTTCTCCGCCCACTTCCCTTGGGGAAGGTATGGAAGTGGCCTGTTAGAAGAGACCCGTTTCTTTTAGTGATTAGGCATTCTTTTTAGTGATTTCAGGGATGGGTTGTTCTGACTTTGAGGTACGTTTACTTTAAGTCTCTATAGCGGCATCCAGAGCTCCATGATGGCTGCCATCTCTCCGCATCCTTCCCCCAAACCCAGGGGAACAACCTCTACTCTTTGGGCTGGTTTGGTATCTGCTATTTTCCCCAAACTCAAGAATTCACCTCAAGGGACTTCCCTGGTGGCGCAGTGGTTAAGAATCCGCCTGCCAGTGTAGGGGACACGGGTTTGATCCCTGGTCTGGGAAGATCCCACATGCCGCAGAGCAGCTAAGCCCGTGCGCCACAACTACTGAGCCTGCACTCTAGAGCCCGCGAGCCACAACTACTGAGCCCGCGTGCCACAACTACCGAAGCCCAAGCGCCTAGAGCCCGTGCTCCACAAGAGAAGCGACCGCAATTAGGAGCCCGCGCACCACAACGAAGAGTAGCCCCCGCTCTCTGCAACTAGAAAAAGCGCGTGCGCAGCAACGAGGACCCAACACAGCCATAAATAAATAAATAAATAAACAAACAAACAAGGAATTAAATAAATAAACTCATAAATTAATTAATTTTAAAAAGTCACCTCAACAACAGAATTCAGAGGAAAGAGCCTCTGCTAACTCGGGCCTCAGGAAAGTCACATAGATTACCTTCCTTAGGCTCCCATCCTCACCTGTCAACTGGGGAGAAGAATTCCTTTCCTGCCTACCCTATACAATGGTGAATATTAAATGACAGGAAGTTTTCGAAACCACTGACACCCTGCAGAGTACCATATAAACACTAGGATTACCTATACTGTTTTGCTTTTAGAAACTATTCAGCTTCACCCTTTCTGTTTCTAATCCCCTCCATCTCCCTTCCCCCACCCCATCAGGGTCTGGCTCTTCCCTACGGAGGAGAAGGGAGGAGTGATTCACGCTTCCTGGTTGGCCTCCTTAATTAAGCCTAGCTTCACTCTCCGACCACTCCCTCTCTTCCTTCTCCTTGGACCAGGTGACCTCCCTCAATAGTTCAGGTGTCTCAGGGCGGCTTTCCACGGTCGCCAATGGCTCTGCCTCGGGACAATAGGGTATTTCATACACTCTATCTTGAAACTGACAGAATCACCTAGCTCGGGTGGAATCTGAGCGCTTGTACCAACTACAGCTCCGCGGGTGGAGAAAGGAATGGGGGCTTCCAGTGGGGCCGAAGTGTGTGTGTTGGGGGTGGGAGGAGGGAGTGGGGTGGGGATGGGCCCCGTGTGTTTCTGGTCTTTGCAGAACAGTGTCTGGGGCTGCCCCTCCTTTCTGACCTCCGCGCACCGCAGCAGTAAACCTGTGTTAATTGAACGATGCTTTATTTACTGCCCACCAGACAGAGAGCCCTGTCCGCAGCACAGGATTGATGGGGGTGGGGGGGGCGGACAAAGAGGAGGGCGTCCCACCCAGGACTCAGGTCTCAGCCCTCAGGATCCCCGAATCAGTCTCATCTTCCCGAGCAGAATGGAGGAGACGGGGCCGGAGTCTCAGGAGGGCGAAGACGGAGGCGGCAGCAGGGTCCCAAGGGTCCCAAGGTTCTATCTTTACTATTGAGTAACCCGCGCTGGTCGAAATCCGCTTCGTGGTACCCGACGGTGCGTCAAGACTACACCGTAGAGCGCAAATGAGGGAACGGGGTAATTATGCTGATGGTTGCGGAGATAAACGCTCTCACCCGACTTCAGCGGGTCACTGAGGCTTTGAGCTCCGCTGCCGCAGCTCGCTCCGGAGCCAGTGCTGGTTCCGAGTTTCGCATCGCCCTCGTGCTGCCTCCGATCCCCGCGGGAGTCATCTGCACCAGCCCCTGCCACCCGGGGCCCCGGGACTAGGCGCCGCTCCACTCCCGGGCACCGCGCTCGTCTGCAGCCGGTACCCTGGGAAAACGTGCGCTGAAGACTCACAGGGACCAGGTTCAAATGCAGGTCCCGCCGCTGTAAGCGTGTCTGACTCTGGGCAAGTTCCCGAACGTGACGTCTCAGTTTCATGTACCAGTAATAATAGCTTCTTTGTGTGGCCGCTGTGAGAATTAAACAGATACCAGGTGTGTAAAGTGCCTGATGCGGAGTAAGCGTTCACGAAATGGCAAGTATGACCTGTTAGTCTGGGGACCACGAAGTCACCATCGAGCTGCGTCTCCACGGCCCAGGGCAAGTTACCCGGATAATTCTGCCAGCAACGAGCTTTTGAACTAGTGAGAGGTCCTGGCTGGGCAGCCAACACAAACCCTTGGAAAAGCCCTGAAGGAAGGGAATCGAGGGCCTGCAGCTCTGCAAGGCCCACCCCCGCGGCTGCTCTTGCCTTCCTGTCTGACCCATCAATTCCCTTTATAGGACCTCAGGCGGCTCGTCTGACTGCCAGGCCGGGGCAACCGAGGCTACACTCCGCCCGGAGACTGCAGAATCCCAGGCATGGGCCAGTCAGGCCTGAGTGCCCTGGACCGGCAGAGGTAAAGTGCCCTGAGCTGGGATGGCTACCGAGCTGCGGACGGCTTCTTCTCCCGAGGTGCGTCCCAAGCCACTAGTTCAAGGGCCAGAGGAATGAGGCTGCCCAGTTCCTTGGTCCCCTTGCTCCCCTGTGCTCAGGCCCCAGAGCTTCGCGTCATCTCGAGCAGCGCGCGGGTCACTTGTCCCTGAAAGCCGGTCGCGCCGGGCCTGGCATCGAGTGCGCGGCTGGGTCTGCGAAGGCCTTGGCCGCCCGGAGCAGGCGGAGCCGCATTATTTCTCCTTGCAGCCCGCCAGAGTCCTAGCGGGTGCACGCTACTCAGAGAGTGAGGAAGCACTTGGTACTCTGGGTGGGCCGGGCCGCTGGTAGTTCTGGATTTAGCCCTGGCAACGGCCAGGGCTGCTACCGTCCTAAAGAAGGCGTCCTCCTACGTGTCCGCCCTCGTGCCAGCCTATCGGGTTTGTGGGTCCTCCAAGAAAGGGAGCCTCTGGGGCAACTAGGGGTGCCTGTCGGGCCTCGCAAGGCGCGCTTCCTTCAGGCGCATCCTCACGGTCTTGCTTAGACTCTCACCTGGCGGGGGAGCAGCTCTGCTGCTGAGATCGAGGGGGAAACAGAGTGGAAAACTCACCGCATTGGAAGGCACCCAATCTGATCCTCTCCTCTCCGATTCCACCCCACAACCCAGGAGAAACATTTCCCGAGTTACAGCTGTACAGGAACCCACGGAGTTTCGAGAAGAGACTCCTGCGAGGCGACTCTCGAGGCCTTGACCCTGACACAGGGACTCGAGATCTTTCTGGGCTCCACTGCACGTCCCCCAGCAGCAGCGACCCAGAGACCCTCCTTTCCTCCCTGCTCACCCTGCCCGCGTCCAGCAGCGGCTCCAGGAATCAGGAATCAAGAAAAATCCGTGCAGGGTTGGGTTCCTGCGGCGCGAGAGGAGAGGCTGGTTCTCCTCCAGCCCCAGGCGCCTCCTTTACAAGTCGCATTCCGGGCTCCTCCGAGTGCCCTGGTCAGCTCACTGGCTCACCCACACACCTCTGTACTCAAAAAGAGCCACGGCCTCAATGCACATGTCGGCCCCACCTATTCACACCAGCGCGGTTTTTCACCCTATTGCATGCACACACTCTCTTATGCCTTCTCACATCTCCCAGTACGTCCTCACGCACTGGGTCGCTTCCCTCTCCAGCGTCCCTAGGCAGCTTCTAGTGCCCAGGGTACCCAAGCCGTAGTGTTGGAATGGGGAACACGAGAGAGTGAAGGAGCCCAGTCATGAGCCCAAGCCCTCCTCTGTCCTTCTCCACCCGCCCCTCAATACAAAAACATTCACAAGTTTCCTGTCCGGAGGCCCGGCAGCATCCCAGCAAGAGGTGGGCACTGGTGGAATCCAGGAGGCCAAATTCCCTGTGTCCTGACTCTGGTGCGCCCACTCGGCTGGTCCCTGCTTCTCTCAAGGGCCAAAATGGTGTTAAACAGGGACTGGGTTAAATTGAGGACCAAGTAGACCGGTGTTCTCCCCAGATCTCCCTGGCTCTGTTGAACCTTTCTCGTGTGGCAGGCCATCACCACCTGCTCCTTAGGCCACTCCCTGGAGATGCTCTTCGCAGGAGGGACACCAGGTCCAGGCCTGACCTGAAGCCTGGAGAGGGGTGCTGAGTGCGGGGTGAGGAAGGAGACTGCGCGGGGAGCACAGCTAGCCCTCACGCTCCCGTCTGCCTTCAGTAGCCCTTGGCTTCTACAGCCCCGAAGCAGATGAGCCGGCCAGCTGCCCTCAAGGGCTGGGTTCTACCTTCTTCGTTAGGGTTTTACCTTGGAGGGTACATGTGTATGGGACCTGGCTGGGAATAAATGAAAGGTGAACATGGTCAGGGAAGCCGAGAGGGAGACTCCTGCTTCTAGCTGCTGCGTCCCTTCAGGTGGCCTGAGCAAAACTCTCGGCTTCAGTGGCTACTGGCAGAGGGGAGGGATGACAAGTCATTGGGAACACTGTTTGGTGAACACCGACGGGGAATAGCTGCATTCACCTGGCAACATCTGTGCAAAAGTTACGTCCAGTTGGCGTGGTCGGTCTAGTGGAGTGTGGAATGGAGGACTGGCTTGTATAGATTTATACAGTGGGTGAGTAGCTGCTCGGGTTTATTTTGAGACCTTCTGCATAGTTTCCCTTTTTAAATAAATATTTTCGGAGTTAGCTTTCCAAGGGGGAGGGAAAGAGGGAAGTTGCAACAAGTAGCGCCACTAAGCCAGAATAAAGCTCCAGGACAGGCACCCCGCCCCCTACTGGCAAGTGAGAACTCCCAGCAAACTCCACTGATTCCACCTGGACCTCTGGAGCGAGGGTGGGGTCCCTGACCGTTTGCAGCCTCGGGTTAGGACCATCTCTTTCTCTGGGCCACAGCTGCCTGGAGCCAAGGCCTTCCCGGCCAGCCGGGCTTCAAGGCTGTGTTCTGGCCCCAGCAGGTCCATGGGCTGGGACGGGCTGCTCACTGGGGCACCGGTGGGAGGGTGGGTTTGAAGGCTTCTGGGGAGAAGCAGAGGTTTGTGTTTGTGTGAGTACAAGGATGAGGGAGGGGCTCATTTGTGTAGGTATTTCCCTTACATCCGTGCAGGCGAGTGTTTCACCTGAGTGCATGTGTTTGTGTGTCTGTAAAAATGGGTTGAGTGTCTATGTGTGTTTGTTTGTGTGTGTGAACATATGTGTGACGGAGAATGATATTTCCCCGTGTGGCCACAAGTGTGAGTGGGTGAGTGTTTTTGTGCTACCCACAGTGCCCGGCACAGTGAATCGAATGATAAATGTGTACGCGTCCTTGTGAAAGTTGGTATAGAGCCTGTTTGCCTGTGACTGTGAGCGTAGAAAATAGGAGGCAGGTAGGGGAGATGTGGGCTCCAGGGACTACTGTGTTTCCTCCCTTCGAGAAGTAAGGACGGGCCTGTCGGCTCAGCTCGGCTGACTCAATGCAGCTTCTCGCTCCCTTGAGCCTCTCTGGACCCTCAGACAGTAGCAGGCTCTACACCCCGCCAGTCAGGGAGGGTGGGGCCCCTCGGGTCCAGGAAGACCTGAGTTGTCCCCTGAGAGCACAGCCTCCAGGAGAGGCCACAGGAGCTGCCAGGACTGCACTTCCTCTTAGGGGTGCAGGGGCCGTGGGGTGCTTAATGCCGTCTTATCCTGCTGGGGATTCCCTTGACCCCCACGACAGCACAGAGCTTACGCTGAGGCAAAGCCTCCCTCTCCAAGTTAGCCCGCCCAGCTGCCCGCGTGCCCGCGGGTCTCGACTGGGAAGGAATCCTTGATATTTAGAAAGTCCGCGCAGAAGTGCTCTCCGCGAGCGCTGATTTCACCAGCGCAAAGTGCCGGAGAGGTCCTGGAGCTCCAGGATCACGGGGTCAGAAGAGCGCCTCCTCCCCTCCATCCCTTCCCACCCAGGGCCGGCAGGTCTGGTCGGAAGCGTCCCGGTCGCGGAGGAGTAACGTGTATGGTACCAACAGCCACCGAGACCTGAGACGGAAAAGCCTCAACTTCCTCCTCGAGGAGTCCCGCCGGCTTCGGACCTGCCTGGACCGGCTTAGACTTGTCGCTTGATGGGGAGGGGGGCTGGATCCCTGAGAGGGGAGGGGGCGCCCTAGGTTAATTTACAGCCGCAGAGGCACCTAAGGCGCACGACGCACGGAGGTGCCTCCCCTGCCTGACCATCCAAGCCCCGGCGTCCGCTTGTTCCCATTTAGAACACGCGCCCGGCGCGCCCGGCTCCCCGAGTCTCCCGGACTTCCCTTCTCCCCAAGCCCCTTCATCTTCACGCCAAACCAACGGATTTCTGAGCGTGGAGACCTTCGTTCCACGGCCACACGCACGACCCGGGCTTCGCGGCTGGACCAGCGGCTGCCCTTTCGGCCAGCGAATCTGCCCAGTGCGTCGTGCCTGGTTCTGGGGATGGCGACCACCGCTAAGGAGTCCGCCCTTCAGGAAACCTCCACGGCCCGACTTGTTTCCCAGCCTTGTTATGTCCAAACACACGTAACCACGTTACGCACACAGCCTCTCATTTCCTACCCCCATTCCCAGGTGAAGAAAGAGGCAGGTGAGGGCACTGCTCGGCTGTTGGGGGGAGAGGAGTCCCCACGAGGGACAGGCCCCTTCCCCGCTCCTGCAGGGAGTTTCCCGGACAAGAAAAGGGACAGAGGGCTTTGGGGCAGGAGGTTTCAGAGTACTCAGCCCCTTCACCTTGCGACTCATAAACGTTGTGTGTGTGGGAAGGCGCCTCCCGGTTTCTGGGACTCATGGGGCTTCGCTGCCCAGAACGGTCCACCCGGGGTGTCGAGTCCCTGTAGGGAAATCAGACACAGCTGCACTCGTGGCTCGCGGGCCTCGTGGTATATATCCATATATATATATTTATGATTTCTAATTTTATTATAAAATAAAAGCAGAAATATTTCCCGAAGAACATTCACATGAGGGCGTTAACAGGGAGATGGCAAGTCTGCGGCTGGGAGGCACGCTCTGCCGGGAGCACGGTGGCCACAGTCCCAGGAGGAAGAGGAGAGCGAGTGGCGGGGCCTCACCAAGACAGAGGGGCAAGCGGCAAGGGGGCGTTCAGGGGCTTCCCTGACGCCGCCTTTGCTCTTTCACTTAAGTTACTACTAGGCAGCGCTGACACCTGCAGCCCCCAGCTGACCCCGGGGGGAGGGCCTCTGGAGAAAGCCCGGGTTCAAAGGCCCTGTCTTCTCTTTGCTCTTCCCCCTCCCACTCCCACCCCAGTAAAATGAGGAATGGGGGGAGGGCAAATAGACCGCCAGGCACGAGGAGAAAGACCGACGGGTACAGCCCGCGAGGTGCAGGAGGCTGGCGGAGAGGAGAAACAGAAAACAGAGATAGAGTAATAGAAACCTAGCGAGAGATGGCAAGCCGGAAGTACAGAGGGAAACAGAGACAGTGAAAAGGGGGAAAGCAAGAAGAAAAGAAAAGAAGAGAGAAGGAAGGGGAATGAAGAGGAAGAAAGAGCAAGGAAGGCAAGGGAAGAGAGAGAAGAGAGGGAAAGAGAAGGCAGGGAGAGAGAGTAGGAGAATGGTGTATAATTTATTCCCTTCCCTGGTTCAAGACCCGGTCCCAGGCCTCCAAAGGATCTCCAAAGCAACTTGTTGAAAATAAATCCCGAACAAAGACTAAACCAGAGAGCCATCCGCCCTGCCCGGGCCGGCAGTTCTGCCCGCTCAGCGCGCGGGTCTTTCAGTACCTGGTGGGGTCGCCGGCGCGGGGCGCCCTCCGGACACGGTCCTTCTCAGGTCCCGAGCGACCAGCCCAGAAGGCAAGCGCGTCGAGGCAGGCGGGGCTCTAGGAGCCCAGGTCCACGAGGTTGGCCGACATGGGGTTGAGGATGGAGTCCTGCAGGCCGTGGTGATGCTGCAGTGGGTCCGAGCCGCCTGCCCCCGGCACGGGCACGGGCACGGCGCTGGGGCCCGGAGGGTGGCCCAGGCTGTGCAGGGACGGCAGCCCGGGTGGCGGCGGCGGGCTGAGCAGCAGCGCGGGGCTGGACGACGAGTGGTCTGGCGTCCCCGACGGCGTCTTTTCGTCCTCCGAGCTGCCTAGCACAGACTTGCCGCTGCCGTTCAGCGACGCAGCCAGCGGATTGTGGCTGTTGGAGTTCTCGCTGTTCTCCCTGCAAGTGCAGGAGCAAAGCAGCTGGGTCAGCGGGGAAACCGAGGCTGCTCGGCGCCGCGTCGCCCGGAGCCAGAGCCGCCGCGCGCTGCCTGCGGGTGTTTTCGGTTTCTAACATGTTTCGCGGGCCAAGCCTGGGCTCCGGCTCTTTCAGTCCCTCCAGACCCGATTTCTCTCTCTTATACCGTCTCCCTGTATCGTTTCTATCTCCCCACCTCTCCTGCTCTTAATCTCACGAATATCTTTCTGCTCTCCGTGTGTTCTGCCCTCCTTGCCTACCCCCACTGAGTGGCTAACTTTTCCAGAGCAGAGGGGCAGGGGGGCAGGGTTCAGTGGAGTTGTAGGGAGAGGGACAGGGAGGAAGAGAAGGTGCCTGGGTTTTCGGATCACTCTTGGCTCCTCAAGCCAGGGTTTGTTGCGGAGAAGTGGGTCCAGGAGAGTCAGGGACCCTAGATTGTAGGCTGAGGGTCCACTTGAGGTTGGGGATCTCACAGGTCCTCATATCCCTTCGCTTTTCTCTGCTTGAGGGAAAACCCTGTCTGAGGGACAGGTTCCTGGAGCTAAGGGTCTTTTCCCTCTAGTTCCAAACTGGCAGGCCTTGTTAGGGTTTTCCTTGCTTGGCCTAGGAACGAGGCCCTAAGGATGCAGGACTCCCTTTTCCTGGTGGCACAGCATAAACTTCAGCTGGGGGCCTGAAGCTGGGGTGTGGAGGGCAGCTTCTGGGAGAAGAGAGAAGGAAGAGTGAAGGGGATTGCTAATCCTGGCCTAGACTTTTCCACCATACCAGAAACTGAGGGACTCTTCAGCTCTCACCTGGGGCCTGACCTGAGAACTTAGTTCTTCAGGACTCTGGATGCATGCCATTCTGGGGGGAGGGGGACCTCAGCAGGGAGAACCCACCTCCTGCCCTGTCTCTGACCGACCGACAGCCCCTGCCCAGATTTGGAGATTTGAATTCTTGGGTAGATTCTCTCTTTACTGGCTCCCCAGGGCCTTTTCTTTCTGTTTTCCTGGAAGTGAACTTCCTACAGGGCTGGCAGCTGAATCCTTACAACTGTGGATGCTCCAACCTCATGGTCTTAGAGACCAAGGTCAGCTTGAAGCCACCCCCCCGCCCGACTCCCACCGCTGATTCCACTGTTCAGCACCCGCACTCTGACCCTGGCCATTCACTCTGGGCTGCACACACCCCGTACCACAGACCCCAGGTGTCTCGTTTTGCTCTTACACTCAGGCTGATTCTGTTCCCACAGTCAGCTTCTCCCCCTTCAGATTTGGGGTTCTGAGGGGCCAAAGCCACAAGGGCCTCATGGTCAACTGCAAGGCTAGTTCAGCAAGTCCTGGTTTCCCTGAGGACAAGCAACTCCCAGCCCTTCTGCTGCTCTCAGCTCACCCCAGACATACCGACCTATCTGCCAAAGAGGGTAGAGCCTGAGCAGAGAGGAGCTAAGGGCTTGGCAGGCCAGGGAAGGACTGCTGGGTCCAACGAGGCAGGAAAAGGGACATGTGTTTCTCTTCTCTCCTGGAGCTGACACTTCCTCCCCAAGCCTTTCACCTCTTGGTCCTTTCAATGCGCGATAAGACTTTCCCTATCAACCCCCCTATCCAGACAAGGAAAATTCTTCCAGGCCTCTCCACATCCAGGTCGTACCAGGAAAGTTCCAATCCCAGTCCTGACCCCTAATCACACGGCCTGTAGCTGAGTGAGGCAGACGGGAAGCCCTGGGAAGTGCTGGTGAATTCTCACAGGCAGTCTAAACCCTGCACCCCGCACCCCCCACCCCCCGAATAGTCCTCGCCAAAACTCCTCTGTCCTCCGACCTTCGGAGGACTAACAGGCCTTGCCTGCAGTGCGCCCCTTGCCTGGAATCCAGGCCTACCGTCTTGCCTTTGCCCCGAAGGTCGCTGCTTCTCCACTTTTGCTCACAAGCGACCAGGGAGTTAGTTGACAACTTCCCGATTGCTCTGCCCGCTTTAGACAAATTTCCGATCTCCTGGTCGCCCGCAAGCGCCGTCCGGGTCAGAGCAGGCTGCAGCAGGGCCCTTGCTGGGACGAGCGGGCCCAGTTCAAGCCTCTCCAGGGGCTGAGCGGACGCCCTGGGACACCCTCCCTCGAGCCGGGGGTAGCTGGCGCCGAAGCTCTACTTACTCGTACCTTTCCTTGGCCTCGGCTGCCCGGTCGCGCTGCCGCCGGTTCTTGAACCAGTTGCTGACCTGCGTGGTGGTGAGGCCCGTGGCTTCCGCCAGCTCGCGCTTCTCGCGGGGTGAGGGGTAGGGGTTGTGAGCGTACCACTCGCGCAGCACGCTTCGACTCTTTTCCTTGAAGCAGTAGCTGGTCTCCTCGCCGTCCCAGATGGAGCGCGGCAGGGGAAACTTGCGGCGCACTCGGTACTTGCCCACAGCGCCCAGGGGCCGGCCGCGCAGCTTCTCCGCCTCGATGTAGTGCGCCTTGAGCCACAGCTGCTGCAGCTTGGCGTGGTTGTGCGGCGAGAACTGATGGCTCTCCAGGATCTTGTAGAGCTCGCGGAAGTTGCCGCGGTGGAAGGCCACCACCGCCTTGGCCTTGAGCACGCTTTCATTCTTGTGGAGGTGCTCGCAGGCGGGCAGCGACCACAGGAAGCGGCCCAGCCGCTCGATGTTGCCGCCCTGTTGCAGCACCTCGCATACGCACGCCACTTGTTCCTGCGTGAAGCCGAAGGTGGGTAGCATAGACATGGTGCCGGTTGCGCCCACCCGCGCGCGCCCTCAGCGCGCCGCGCGGTCCGACATGGGCGCCTCCCCGCCGGACCGTCCGGGCCAAGAGGCGGGCGGGGTGGGGGGGGCCCTGGCCTGGCGCTGGCTCCCGGAGAACTCCGAGTCACTGCAGGACGTCCCCGAGCCGGCCGCGGGTCCCGCGCCGCTCCGCGACCCCGCCGCCCGCGCACTTCTCCTGAGTCCTCGTCCAAGCCCGGGGGCCGCCCGGGACGCCGCTCCGCATGCTCCGCGCCCTCCCGCCCGCCAGCCGCTCCCTCGTTCGCTTCTCGCTCGCTCTCCCTCCCGTCTAGCTCGCTCGCTGCTTTTTTAATAATATTATTCTAAGCGGGCATGAGGCGCGGCGGCCCGCGCCCTGATTGGTCTGGTTATCTGACCCGGGGCCTGCCCGCGCCAGACAATAGTCGGAGTCAAATTATTCGCCATGGAGACGCTGTCAGTCACTGGTAACCCGAGCCCGGCGGGCCTGGCGGCTCCCCCCGGCCTGCTCCGCTGACAGATCGCCGGGCTCCGAGCAAAGCGTAGGGCAGCCCGAGACGGGAGCCGGAGGCGCTCCAAGAGCCTGGGAGGCGGAGAGGGCCGGGCAGAGGCCAGCGGCGGCGGTGATTGACGGGGCGGACGCCCAAAGAGTAAGGGAGGAGCTGGACCCGGGAGGCGGGGGTGGGGGGGGGGGCGGAGTGGAGACGCGCAGAGAAGAAAAGGGGAGGACCGAAGTGGGGACGGAAGAAGGGAGAAGAGAAGGCGGAGGACGTTAAGGGGGTGCCGGGAAGAAGGGGAGGGAGTGGGGTGGAGGGAGCCACGAGGGGGAAGAAACTTTGCCCAGCTTTTCGCAAGGCCGCGCCGGCTGTCCCCCGGGTCATCACGCCGCTCCCGGGGCTGCTGTTTGCCGGGTGGATTCTGCCCAGGAGCTGACCAGTGGGGTGGGAGAGTTTGGACGCGCTAGGGCGCCCCTTAAAGATTTGGCTTTTCCTGCTGACAGTGCCCCACCCCCATCCTAGGAGTTAGGGACCCGCGAGGTCCGCGAGGGAGAGGGGGAGGGAGTAAGAGAGAGAACTGAGGAAAATTTGGCAGTGGCTACAGGCGGACGCTTGAGAATCTACTTCTTGGAGGATCCCGCCTTTCCTCCTTCTCTTAACTGGGCCGGCTGCCCCGCGGCCAGTACCGCCCGGCTGAGCGCTCTTGGCTCCTCGCTGGGCGGGGACTCAGACTTAACCCCACGGGTCCCACGGCCCGAGAAGCTCCCGGCACTTCCGTGTGGCCTCCACGGAAGTTGACTCCGGTGGGCAGCGCCGGTGGTCTGCCCATAGGGATGCGAGGGCAGGGAATCTAGGATGGTCTTGGCCCTTCCCCTGTGGGTGGTCGGGGAGGCAAGATCCACCACCTTCTGGTCTCTCAGCTTGGACTCGGCTCTGGCCAATTCCAACATGAGAACCGGGTCGCCGAGCTCTGGAACGAAGGGCTTAAAAAGGGGATCCTATTTTTTGCTTCTTTGTCACGGCGCGTGTGTAAACACGTGGCGCTGGTTCTCTGGGAGAAGGGCAGGCGAGTAGGTGGGAGGGCTGGAGTGGAAGAGGGGGTGTTGCGGCTGTTTCTACGGTTTTGAAAAGCCCCGGGGTTAGCTCCTTCCCCGACTGGTCCTTCCCACCTCCGTTTCCCGTCTTGGCTCTGAGCTGTTGCAGGCTGGAGCCTCGCTGGCTCCCAGTGCCAGGACTCAAGCCAAAACAGAGCCCCGGCTCTGCCTTCAGCTTAGGACTGTGCAATCTGTGTCTAGGCCACATTTCTTGGTTCCTACGCCTTTAAATTTACTCAGAAGTTTGTGCTAGGAGCACTGGAATGGGGGTCTGGAACCCTGGGTTCAAGCTGTGACTTTGCTTGGTGTTTTTGAGCAAGGCTCCTATTTGTTCCTCTAACCCTTAGTAACATTTCCCAAAGTTTCCCCCCTGCTCTAGCATTCTAGAAGTCCTGTGGGGGACTTGCAGGCATGAAAGAGTGGAACCCTGGGATTCTCCCTGAGACTTCTGCCTCTGGGGGCCTGTCCAGGTGTATTGAGACCACAGGGTTATCAAAGTATGTTCCAAGCCTGTGGCAGGGACAGCTCCCTGCAGGATTTCAGGTGGCATGCTCAGAGCCCGCATCAGTCTGCTGCGAGGAGCCCTGCTGTGTCCAGGCCACTTTATCCGGAGTCCCGTGTGCTGCCACACAGGGTTTGTTTGCCCCAGAGTCGGGCTTAGAGGACTCTGGAAGACATGAGGAAGTACTTACCCCTGGCTGCAGTGAGGTTCAGAGCCCACCTTACTCGTCCCAAGAAAGGGCAAACCTACTCTTTCCAAGACCTCTTCCTCAGCCACGTGATTAATGACTGGCAGGTAGGTCCCACCTCTGGCCATGGCGGTCTTACATCTTGGCAAGAGCAAGTCCTAACTGTCGGGGAGCACCCTAGTCTGGTGCAGGTGAGTGGGACTGGGCAGTAACTTCCTGGTGTGAGGCTTTGGGCCAGTTTATGATCTCCACCTCATTCTCTCCGTTAGATGAGGCCTGCGTGATCTTTCAGGTCCCTGTTGCTGGAATGAGTCTAAGAATACTAACCTTGAAAAAGTGGGTAAACTGCAACCTCAGCCACAGCTTCCACTGGGAATATGCCCCTCCCTGGACCCTTGGAGCTTCAAGATTGAACTTCCTTCGGGACGGGGTCCTGCCCATGTTCAGCTAAGGCAGATTTTCTGGAGCTTCAGACTCACTGTCCCTTCTAGTGTTGCTCTCCTTGTGGCCTCTGGGTGCTGAGCCCAAGGGTCAGACCTGCCAGGAGAACACACGTGGTACCTGCCATCTTGGATAATCTAGTGTGTGCCATATGAAAAGAGTAAGCACAAAAAACCTGTAACATCATTACTCAATGCATGGGTGTGTGTCCATATGCTACTAGTTCTGCCCTTCCCCCATATCTGTAGGAAACCAGTTTTAGCAGGTCTGGGCTAGAACCTTTTGCCAGCAGAGGCAGCTGAGCGCCTGCCCTAAAAGAGGCTAGGAGCTCAGCTAGGGTCTCTTTACACTCTGCAGGCCCCTCCCTGCCTAGCCCCCTTCCTGACAGCCTTTGCCACGGGACAGAGCACTTGGCAGGCATTTGGGTCCTCCAGGATTTGACAGATGCCAGCCTGCCCCTAAGACAATCTCAGCCCCAGGTTCCAGTGCTCAGAGCAGCTGCTGGAGAGGCCTGAGGGTGCCAGACACGGTGGGTCTACCCCACCCCAATCCAAGGAATCTATGGACTATGCAATCTATTCCTCCCCTAAGACATACTTGAAAGGCCTGCACAAATAGAAGCTCCATGGCTGGGGAGGAGAAAACTTTTGTAGACCTGTGGAAATTTGGGCTTTATTGAAATGTCTCCTTTCATCTCCAAAGTGGGCCTGGAGTCCTTTGGGATAGACTTTCTGGAAGGCAGCAGCAGGGGTGGATGGGTGAGCTTTAAAGAGCCCACACTGACCCAGTGCCTTTGCCCCGACTCTTGGTCAGGGACAGTCTGAGGCTGGGCCCCCACAGATGGCACCCACTGCCCATCCCAGGGGCAGCACATGGCCCCCTCCCGGGACTTTTGGAGAAAGAGAGAAAACAGCGGAACCAACCTCGCAAGGGCTTCCCTGACTTTGGTTTGGGGCTTTTCGTAAAGAAGGGGTTGCTAAGGAAAAGGAGCTGCTAGCCGGCTATTTCCAACGCCAGCAGAGAAGGGGGCGGGGGTTCGGTGCCAAACCAGAGAACCAGACCTTTTCTTTTCTTAAACTTTATTTTTCCAGCCTATAAAGACTGCAGAAATCCCCTGGGCAGACTCCGGCCCTGGCGCCGCCCGCCTCAAGCCCTCCCCGCGGTTCTGCATCTCTGGGGCGTCCCGGTCCGGGGCTGGGGAAGCAGGGTGCACCCGCCCGGAACCCGGGGTGGGCCGACCGCGGCCGCAGAGCCCTGTTCCCCCCACACTCGCCCCTACCCGGCCTCCCGCTTGGGCCTCGCTCGCGTTTCGGTGAAAGCGGGCTCCCGCCGCCCCGCCTGCCCCCTGGCATTTGCGACCCCCCGCACCGCACGGTTTTCTGTGTTGGCCGACTTTTGGGGCAGGTCAGGGCGCGGGAATTCCGCTCGCAGTAATTCTCCGTTTTTGAAGACGGTTCCGGTGGCGCCCGGGGATACAGGGAACTGGACTCCGGGTGGCCGCCCTCGTGAAACGGCGCGAAACGGGGCATCTCCTGCGCCGCACGTGGCTGGCACGGTCCCGGGCCCCCAAGGGCCGGAGCAGCAGCGTCCAGCGGGGGCAGCCGCTGCCCTTCCGCCCTGCGGGCCTTTTGCTCCGGACCCATGCGGCGGCCTGGGCCGCCCTCACGAGCAAACGGTTTGGAGGCCGCAGGCTCACAGGGGATCTGGTTCAAACGAAAAGAGCGAGAACGTAGGGCTTGGGGTCGGTCTGGAGGCCGGCAAACCCGGGAATAGGCCCGGGGCGGCGCCAGGGCCGAGCAGGACTTGAGACGGGTCCCCAGGTCCCGGACGCTGCCCGCCTGCCTACGACGCCCGTCCCGGCTCGCGGCCTTGCATCCCCGCCCGCGGTCACGGCTCGGTCCTGGAGCCCTTCGTACCCGCGCATCGCTCCCTCCGGGGCTGGCAGGGGACTCCGGGCCCCTTTGCCTGGGAAGGGGTTGGGGACTGGGGGGCGCGGGCGCAGGCTTGTGGGGTCGGGCATCCGGGTGAGGGGGCCAGGTTCTCGGCTTTGGGGCCAGGAAGCGGCCGAAGTCCGCCGCCGGGTTTTTTCCGCGGCGGCGCGGAGGGCCTGGGCACTGCGGCCCTGCCTTCGGCCGGGTCTGCCCGCGAGCGCCCCCACGCGGCAGGTCCCAGAGTCCGGGTCGGTGGGTCGATGCTCGGTTTCCCGCAGGCCTCTAACGGAGCAGGGAGAGGGCGCCGGGAGGGCCCGCAGGTTCCTCCCTGCTCACCACCCCTAGCACTAACCGGCCGGACGCACAGGCAGAGAGGACACGAGAAGTGGGGTGCGTCCGGGCAGCGCGCTCCCTCGGAGACAGACACACACCCGTTCCGAGGCGCACTAGGTTGCCCGGGTCTGATCCCACGATCCTTGGGGAACAGTCACCGGCTTTTCACCCTCGCGTGTCCCCCCGCCTGGAGACTCCGGATCTGCCTGGCGCACAGTGGAAATGTTCGAATGAATGCTTGAATGACCAGTGGGATCTGACTGACAGCAACAACTGGGAAGTACCAGGCCAATAAGAGAATGGCCCTCTTCCTCCTCTTTCCTTCTGTGCTTCACTTCCAGTCCCCTTCCTGCCCTCCTTTCTTTGCAGGGGAAGACTCAGAGCTGTGACGGCTTTCTCCAACCAGAAGTACTGGGTGCTGGAGTCTCTGTAGGGCTATGTAGAAGCTACAGACCGAACGCGCTGCTCTTAGAAATTACAGATCTAACTGCCTATAGCGTTACCAGGTCCCCCTGGGCTGCAGGAAAGAAAGTTTTCCAAGTAGAGTTATTCTAGTTTTTGTGGGTCTGCTGTCTTTAGTTGCATTTCCTTAGTTACTTTACAAAACTCCTCTGTAGGTAACGTGTAGATCAGGTTTCCTGTAAGAAGTGACTTTTTTTTTTTTTTTTTCTTCTTTCCATTACCTGTGAGAAATTCTATCCGAGAGTAGGGATTCCTGGCTTGGCACTTCTCTCTCACTGCTGTATCTATTTTTATTACCATTAATTACAGTGCATCAGTCCCACTCATCAGCGACACCCCTCCCCCTGGCCAGTGACTGCTCTTGGCTCTCCTGACTTGGGTAGCACCTGGGCCAGAGGGCACTCCCACCCCGCCATTGAAGGCAGCCACACAGGGGTTGCCACCAAGTTCTGCATTTGAAAAGGGAACCTGGAAAAAGCCAAGATTGTTCTGAACTGGGAAATCCGATACTTTATTTTGTTGTCTCTGTGAATTAAGGCTAAAATCCAGGGGCTGTTTCTTATAGAAGAATGTGTGCTAATTAATTTATGCACATTGCTGTGAGAATGCTTTAATAAAGTAGGTAGAAACAAGATACAGCCCTGCTGGGGAAGGCACGTAGCTCAGGGAAACCTGTGCCCGAGGCTGCTGCAGAGGATGTAGGTCAATGTCAGCCTCTAATAGATGTCCTCTGGTGGCATTCTGTTTTGTGACGACAGGTGGGGTTGGCCCTCTGGCAATTACCATCTCTGCTCCAACCATTCTAATACAGTTGCACTGTTAGTAAACGCTCACATATGGGGCAGATAGGCTGGGCAGGGCCGAGGACGTGGGCTTTGGCAGCAGACAAGCCTGGGTCCTTGGTCCAGACCCACCACTTAAGTAAGCCACTCAACCTTGGAGCCTTATTTTGCTCATGTGTAAAACGAGGATAATAAGCCAGTGTTGGCACACAGCAAGCATTCAACGTTTGCTTATTGAATACAGTTGCATTGGGGATTGGAGATAAAGTTTGTGAAACATCTGGCTGACAAGAGGTGCTCAATAATTGAGGCTGTTGTTGTCATCGGGATGTGATGGGATGGTGTGTTTACACAACTGCATATGATTAGTGTGATTTCAGAAAGCACCTGACTTAAGTGTCAAAAGGCAGATTTAATTTCCAGGTGACAAATATTATCAAGCCCCTCTCGTTTCCCAGACCCGGGCTAGGCACTGTGGGAAGTGCTCAGTTGTGTGATGGGAGGTCCTGGAGCAGTTGGAAAGACAGAAGCTCGTACGTGTGAGACTCCGTTGGTCTCTGCAGTTCACCATCCGCGGCAGCTTTGGAGAGGGTGTGGGCTTTGGTGTCAGGCTATCTGTGTTAAATCCTGCCTCTGCCACTTAATAACAGGGTGACCAAGGGCAAGCTACTCAATCTTATGGAGTCAGTTTCCCAGTCTAGGGAGAATAAAAAGTAGGCATAACAAACACCTTTGCTCTCAGGGGTTGGGGAAGTGGAAATGAGCTAAGCATGTGAAAAGGCTGGGTCCCCATTCCGAGAGGAATAGGAGAACTTCAGCAGCCATAATGTTTTGTATTATCTTCTGGTGTTTCCAGGATTTTGGTCTCATTAAGACAATTCTCAAAGCAAAAGACAGCTGCATACAGGTGTGACATCGCATGTTCCTTTGGGGTTGAGACCAAGGCTTCTCCCCCTGTTGTGTTTGCTCTCAGCGTTGAGGACAAGGCAGAACTCACGCTGAAAGCTCCATAGGCAGGTGTGGATTGTGCGTTGTGACCTAGAGTAAACGGAGCGACTCCTCTCCGCTCCCTAACTCCTTCCTTCTCAGCACGCTGTGCCTTGAGATAGAGTCAGGAGTATCTGTTCAAATGTCTTCCACTCATAGAGTATCTTCTGTATACAAAGCAGTATACTAATGCGGAGTGGGTACCATCATCCTATAAAGTGGGCATTATTAGCATTTACAGAGGAGGAGATAGGTTCAGAGGTTAAGCAACTTGACCAAGATCATATGGCTGGTAAGGAGCCTCTGAAACTTCAGTTCTTAAGGCCAAAATCCATACTATTGGCCATAAGCCAGTTACTGCCTTTAGTTCCTTTGTAATAGCAAAAGTAATAATAGAAAGAATTTACTGAAGGCCTATGTGCCAGGCATTGTGACATCTCACATAATCTCAAAACACCTCCATGAGGGGCTTCCCTGGTGGTGCAGTGGTTGAGAATCTGCCTGCAAATGCAGGGGACACAGGTTCGAGCCCTGGTCTGGGAAGATCCCACATGCCGCGGAGCAACTGGGCCCGTGAGCCACAATTACTGAGCCTGCGCGTCCGGAGCCTGTGCTCTGCAGCGAGAGAGACCGCGATAGTGAGAGGCCCGCGCACCGCGATGAAGAGTGGCCCCCGCGTGCCACAACTAGAGAAAGCCCTCGCAGAGAAACGAAGACCCAACACAGCCATAAATAAAATAAAATAAAAAATAAAAAAAAATAAAACCTTTAAAAAAGAAAACACCTCCATGAGCCAGGCATAATTAACTGCTCCATTTTGCAGGTGGTGACACTGAGGCTCAGAGAGGTTGACTACAACTCCAGCAGCTATGGCAGAGCTGAGTTCTTGAATCCAGGCTGTTCGGCTGCAGAGTCTATGCTCTGACCCACTTCACTGAGAGCTTTTCCACCAGACTCTCCTCCCTCACCCCCAAGCCTTTCTTCTCTCTGAGCTCAGGTTCCCCGGGCACTTCCAGCTACCAGTGGTTCGAGTTCCCTGTAGGTGTCAGGAAGATAGGGCTAGGCTCTAGGAAGAGCCAGCTCTCCCCGCCTCAGGTTTCAGCCTCTAGGCCCTGGGGTTCGTGGCTTTCGCTCGCTGTCAGCCCCTGCAGGGCAGGAGTCCACTGTGACCAGGGCAAGCTGTACAGCGGTAGCCTCAACCCCAAGTTGGTAAAGTCTGGTATGTACTCGTGGCTCCCATTATGTCTGGGCTGAGCTTGTGGGACTCAGAGAATTAAAGTGTCTTAGGCAAGGCACTTTGACGTGCAAGCTCAGAAATTCACTCAGACCAACAGAAGAAACAAAAGAATGAATTTCTTATAAGGATTCAGGGCTAGCACATGGATTCAAGGGCAGGGGACACCACTGTCCTTAACAGGGGTGGAACCAGAAACTGGAAAATAGTTAGATATCAAGGCAGCCACTTTTTCTCCCTCTGGGTGGCGGAACAGTCTCCTTTCTCAGGGAATCTTTGTTCTCTCTCCGAAGAGCAGCTCTCTCTGTTTCTTCTCCTTTTAATACTTCCCTAGGCTTTAGTGTGTCCCCCGCTCCCGGTACTCAGGAGGCACTCCAAAATCTCTGCCCCTGTTCCAAATTCTTGAGAGAGAGAGAATCTCATAGGCTCATCTTGGGTCACGTGATTCCCACTCCAATCAGTGATGCTGTGTGGGTGGGTGGGCGGGACTATATGGCGCCCCGCCCAATCCGCAGGAACTGTGAGTCCGGCCATGGGAGAATGAGGTGATTGGGTGGCTACCGGTTTCTAGTCAGCTATGGAATGCCCAAGTCTAGGGCCTGGTACCCAGAGACATTAAACAAATTAGTTCCTTTGCTTTCCCCTTCTCCCCACTCCCCAATGTGGTGCCTTTTCCAGTCCATCCATCGCAAATCAGCCAGAGCTACCAAATTAGAGCCCAGATACGATGGTCCCACTCTGTGTTTAAATTCCTCTAATGGCACCTATTAACCTCATGATGAAATTTAGACTTCTTAGCGTGGCTTATGAGGCCCTTTATCATCGAACTTTGCACGTATATCTAGCTTATTTCTCCACGCTGCCCACTTCTTTCTCAAGACTTTAGCCATCCAGAGTGATTTCCGTGCACTCTTCCACTCCTGTGGTAGAAACCCATCACCACCCACTTATGCCTCCCTGACCCTGGGCTTGGCTGTGTGACAGGCTTGGACCAATGAAATGTGACTGGGTGAGCAGATGCTTCTACAGACATTGCACGGTGCCACCAGGACTCTTTCATCTTTTGCCCTCGTACCCCAGATAGGTGCTGCTCCAGCCCATGTCACAGGATGAAAAAGAAGATGGAGCAGAGCCCAACCTGAAGCAGGGTCACAGGTGGCCTGCAGCCTACCACTTTTGGTAAATGTTCAATACTCTTACAAGTTTATTTGGCCAGAAATAACGCTGCCTAGGAAGAGCTTGCAGAATGGACATAGGGCTGCGGGTACAAACAAATCTTCCCGAGTCACCCCCCACCCTCCATTCCCACCATACCCCTTCTTTTTAAAAGTCTAGTCTATCCCGTACAGCACCCCAAAGACCCTTCACCCTGTCCCAGCAGATGGATGGATAGTGAGGCCTTTATAAATCAATGGTGGATCCCCCACTAGAGCTGGCATGATCTGGGTTCTTGAAGGTGCTCTTTGGAACTTCTTACTACACAGGACTCACTATTTCAGATTCCATAAGCTGAGTTTGCTCCATAGTTAATCTATGTTGGCCAAAGTCAGCATCTAGCCTCTGGGTGTGTTTGAAAACTCAGAGGTCATGGGGTGTTGTCCATCACACACGCACACACACACAGGCACACATGTTCATATCCGTGGAGGTGTCTAGGGACAGGAAATCACATACTGTTGAACACATATTCCCAGCCATACTAGGCACAGTCCTCCAGCATTGACCCTAGAAGTTCAGATCCTTCTGTGGGTGGGTCTGTGATGGGCTATGAACCCAGCATGTAGTCCTTTCCACCCATGGCTGTGAAACTGAAGCCTCCTCCCCCCCTATGCTTTCAGCAACTGATTAATACTTACAGGGGCCACTGGAGCTCTTGATTCTCAGTAGATTGTACTACCAGCTGACACATTTCCTCCTCAAAGAACATACACTCTAATTTTCTGCACAGAACATACAAGCAAAAATATGTAATTTCAAACAATAAGTTAATGGTAAGAGTAAACAAAAATAGTCTAATGCAGCTGCAAGGTGAAGAAGGAGTGGGTGAGTGTTCCTTGTAGTCAACCGAGGCTGTAAGAAAAAGGGGAGGGCTGGAGCCAGGGCTAGGACTGGGGCAGACCCAGAAAAAAGGCGCCGGACGTGAGATAAGCATAGTTAGAGAGCAGATTCAGACTGTGAAGTCCATGAACATTTTATAAAATGAGATTTCCTCATGGGAAAGGCTTAAACCCACAAAGTTTATTCAGCAATACATTTTGTAGCCTCAGCAGGACTTTAATTTAGGGTCCTTGTTTAAAGGGTATATGGAGGAATTCACACACACACACACATACACACACATACACACGCACAGAATCAAGCAGGAATATGCATGCACCCATATAAATAAATGTATATATAGGCAAATACCTGTCCTTGTACATACACATATGGACACACACAAGCACACATATACTTATATTCATAGGAAATGATGAATACACATTTATGCTCACATGAGGAAATAATTCTTGAAATCATGGGCACCATTTCATTCTCAATGCACTTTATACCTCTGGGTCACCACCAAACCAGCCATCTGTGAGAGCTGACTCGTGATTTGGGGTTTTGGGGGAAGGAGACTTAGGTGGTAAGAGGGGTAGGACTTGAAACTAGGAAATGTAATTACATTCAGTTTACTGAGCTTCTCCCCTTCTGAACAGCAAGCATTCTTAACCGGAAAAGTTTGTACATTCAACGCATTATAAACTTTGTGGCTACTTAGCCCGTGGCCGGGGATGGGACCGTTCTTAAGGAATCCGTAGTTTCTGCTAGCATTTTTTCTGATGCCTTCCTGACCTACCTTAGCTACATCTGGGAAGGCCTCCTAAGGTTTATGTTCATTGCCTATATCCCTCTAGCTCTCCAAAGTGAGAGAGTGAGGTTTCTGGGAAAAGTCAAAATATGTACAAATAAACAGAATCCATCAACGCACAATGGCGTCATCGGGTGACAGCCGTGGATGGCAAATGCAGTCTCGTTGCGGGGAGGGGGGTGGTACTCACAAGGTAGTCTGAGAACCATGCAAAATGGGATGAAGCTAATCTGAAGAGTATTGGCTCTCAACTTTGGGGGTCAGAAACCCCACTGGAAATGTGAGAAAAGTCCTCTCTCCAGGGAAATGCTCATAGGCACATACCCACCAAAGGTGGCATTCTCTTGCAGGAAGTCAGAGCCCTGAGCTCATGCCTGGATCTGTGGTGTGTGCAGGGGAAGGGCTGCTGGGGCACAGCCAACCGCTGGAGGCCTGGTGCTTCCTTGGAGTTTCAAGCACCCCTTTGTGGTCAAGGACAAAGGTTTTGTCTCCCTTCACAGCCGCTAGCCTGACAAGCAAAAGAGTGGAAGAATCTTTGCACTCACCCACCCCATCCCACAGAACATGAGAAGGGGTCTCCCTTCTCATCAAGGGCAGGTAGCATTTTTTGCCTTTAGTGAATATGGGCAGTTTTCTCAGACACCAGTCCCCCTCCGCCGCCAACACCCGCCCCAGCGGTTCAAAATTAACTGGATTGAATAATTTCTCCCTTGCAGGCTTTGTCCATCCGTGGTCCTGGACGTAGTCCAACACCCAACATGGTGTCTTGTGCCAGAAGAAGCTCAAAAAAAGGTTTCTGTTAATTTATCAATAACAGCTATCTTTCATTGAGTGCTACTATGTGCAGACACTAAGCAAGGGGCTTTAGAAGCAGGATTTCATTGAATCCCCTGACAACTCTATGAGGTGGATACTATTAATAGGCCCATCTTACAGAGAAGGTGTGTACTCCTGATGCACGGAAGGTTAAATTAATGAAGTCGGGGAGGAGGGAGTTGAACCAAGGTCTGCTTGCAGAGTCTGGGCGTGTAACCACTATCCTATGTCGCTACTCTGAGCAACATACCTGTTCAGTTAATGTGGATACAATGACCACGATTTGGCAGGAGCCAAAGGGAGGAAGGGGACTTGAAGAGCTGCCCGGATGCCAGGAGGGCTAGTTGATGCCCGCACGACCGAGCGCTGTGCGAGGCTAGGGGGCACCCCCCACCCCCTGCCCCTCCTCCAGGCAGGTCCCAGTGGCAACCTGAGCTGGAATGCAAGGACGAGCCAGTGCAACACCTTACTCGTATTTTATTTCAGCGATGGCCCGGGCAGGAGGGAAAGCGCCTCATTGAAATAATTGGCTCATTCTGGAATGGAGATTCATTTCCGACTGTGCGCTCCCGAGCTGGCCGATGTCAGAGGGAGGATATTTTCATAAGGATGAACTGTTCTTGATCGTTTCCTGCCGCAAAGGTCTCCCCCTCAGCGGTCACGGGGCCTGTTATCTAACACCCCCCTCTGCTTCCAAACATATTCAAATGAAAATAAAGCCCCTCTATGAAGAGCCCGAGCTTTCAGACCTAAGAACAGGCACGGGGTGCTACCGACTCCCCGCTCATGGTGGGAAGGCTGAGAAGTATTTGATTCAATTCAGCACAGACTTTCTTGCGTGTCTGGAGGGGGGCTGGGCATAAGTTTGGGGTAGGAGGATGTCAGGCTTTTGCCTAAGATCCCACCATTAAGTAGTTAGTCGCTTTGTGAAAATGCGAACTAATGGGTCCAGAGGACAGCATTCGAAGTGTCTGTGAACTTGGATGGGAAAAAGTGCATCCTAATTTTCACTAACCTCTAACTAAGATTTAGCAGCTCCTCCGAGAATGTAGGCATCAATCATGGCAGTACTAGGCGATACCTGTGACTTCCTCACCAGCAGAAACCACAGATATTTTCCTATCATGTTAGAGTTGGTGCAGGCAGGCACCTTGAAATACTTATGTTCATCAGTACTTTGGAATTATGGTACTGATTAGACCTACTGCTAGATCTTGCAACTTAAAATGTTAATAAAGATGCACATATGTTGCTGTATCATTTTAAAAATGATTTTTATAATTTTACTTCAATATAATTTTCTTTGTAATCATGAGTATTTTATTTTATGTATTAGAAAATATTATTCTGAGAAGGGGTGGTAGGACTCACCAGATGCCACAGACACAAAAATTGGCCCCCTGTGAAATCGATGTATATTTAGGGATTCCTCCTTCAGTACAGGGTTGCAGCTGTTTTGAAGAAGAGTTAATTCTTCATCTGTCACCTGTTCAGAGAGACCCTCACCAGACATCAGGGGGAAAGAGGAACAACCTGGGGAACCTTAAGAGATTCTGATATGTTTAGGCCTCAACTTTCCATCTATAAAATGGGGTGGCCAAGCCCGTCAACAGGAGGTGCTCTTTTCTCATTCCTGACTGGTTGGGAGGTTGGCAGAACTGTTCACGCACCAGGTGCCGGGATTTGACATGGCTGGACGCCGAGCCTGGCACAGTGGCTTCACAAAGTCAGCTGGATCCCCTGTGCTTCCTGCATGCCTGGATGAAAATGGCTTTTTTTCATTTGGGATCCAAGATGCTGAGTCACTGGCCAGACCACAAGAGTAGTTTTTGTTGTAGAAACAGTCCAAGAGGCCGCTCCCCTAATCCCTGCCCAGCAAGCTAGGCCTCGACCCAGTTCTGATTCTGAGGGGATGTCTCCAGGAAAACACTGCAGGGGGTGTGGGAGTGGGTGGGGCTTAATGAAACAGGTTCTAGGGGGGAAGTCCAGGTTTCAGAGTTTCCTAGGGGTGAGCCCAAGGCAGGTGCTTGTCCTGGGGTCCCCTCCCCTTTACTTTGTCCAGAGTCTATGTTGTTCCTGAAGTCTTGTGCACCCAGTAACAGGCTCCAGTCTGTGGGGACCCTGAAGGGGAAGGCAGTTCCTGTTTGTAACGCCCTGACAATTAAGCTGGAGGTGTGAGAGGCAAGCCTAGCCCAGTAGGTACAGCACGCCTCCCGAAAGAGCTTAGGCGTGTGCCCAGACAGGCCAGGACGAGAGGCCTGGAGGGAGCAGAGTGTGCTAAATGGGGGGGCAGAGAGTTGGCAAAGAGGCAGAAGGCACAGGGGAGGGCATCCTAGGAAGGGGTGTCAGCCTGAGCACAGAAGCAGGAGGGGTTTAGACTGGTGATAGTGGGGGGTGCACTGTGGTGAGATTAACCAAGATCGAAGTAAAAGGCAAATATTGGAGCAACGTAGGCTGTGGGAAGTAGGGTGTGGATTATGAAGGACTGGATATTCGTTGAAGTTGTTTTGAGCAGGAGAGTTGATTCTGGCTGTGTTGCAGCCTTGCAAGGAAGGGCAGGACTCCAGGTTTCTGCATCCAGGCCCTAACTTATTCCTGATTTATGGCTCTCCTATCTTTCTAAATGTAGCAACCTTCCATCCATCCATTCACGTGTTATCCATTTATCCATCCATCCAATAATTACCCATCGATCCATGTATCCACCCACTCATCCTCTCATCCTCTGCCTTCCTCCCCACTCCCATCACTAGTCCAGGGACTGTTCTCTGCTGTATTCCGGGTTTCTAGAGTAGTTCCTGGCATATAGTAGGCCCTAAACAGATATTTTTGAACAAATTCTCTCCCTGAGCATTCACTTAGCTGTTCACATTTTGTACAGGATGCGTCTCCTGGAATATTGAGTCCTTTTGTCCCTGCTTATCACTGGAGCCACATCTGGTTATTGGGACACTCCACTATCCCAACAGAGCCTCAGAGAGTCCCTTTCTTCTCTAGTTTAGCCAAGCACCTTGAACTGCAGGAAAGAAGACCTGGGTGCTGGTCTCAGCTCTGCAGAGGCAAGATGCATGGCCTTGGGCACTATCATTCTCCTTGTTTCCTTGGCAGACAGATGTCAAGCTTGGGCTAGGAGAGTTTTGAGATTCTCCGGACTCTAATGGGCTATGATTCTATAACCTTAACTCATCCCACTGGAGGGCAAGGGAAACCACGTTAAAAACTGCTTGAATTCAAAGGGAAGTTTCTGCAGAGTCAGTGATTTAAGGTACATTTCTCGGCCACACAGAGATGCCCTAGCTGAATGGCTAACCATTCCTCAGCCCTAGGAAACAATTCTCTTCTGATAGTCCCATTATGAACGCATTACCCCCTTCATCATTGGGAGGATCCAGGAGTGCCCAGAAAGGGACTTAATTACTCTGAGATTACGTTACTTTCCTGATTAAGTCACTTAATAAATGACCACATCAAGTAGCCTGAAGCGAGGCATTTCCTAAGAGGGCCTAAATCACTTTTAATTTTCAGGGCTGTGTGTTTTCCTTGTGCAGCCTGGAGCGGCCATGCCCAGCTTGCCATCTGAGAAACATTTCTTCAAGGTGTCAAAAGGACGTGTCATGCATTTGGAATGAGGGCTAAATTAAAAGGCCATACAACACATCGTTATATAAATAGTGGGGCTGTTTCCAATATAAACTACCCATTTTGGCTGTCTTTTCTTGAGTGGAACAACGTGTAGTGGGACACTTGTCTGACATTTACACCCCCATAAGCACATACAAGAACAACTATACACACATGTACATATATGCATAGGCACACATGCATGCAGGCAGGAAGGGAGGTGTAGGGCCCCTGGAACATGACATACCAATTAGCCACCAGGATTTGTTGCTGCAGAAAGGTGGAAAGATGGGTGACTGCTAACTTAGCACTTCTAGCTTTCATGCCTGTTCTGAGAATGGCCCCGGGACTCTGGTCTCTTGAGAGAGAGGCTTGAGCTCTGTCATGAACTCATACAACATGTTCTATTGCTTAACTCAGAGGTGAGGGGAAACTGAGTGATTTCATCCAATTTCCTCAATTTTTTAAAAAATTAATTAATTTATTTATTTATTTTTGGCTGTGTTGGGTCTTCGTTTCTGTGCGAGGGCTTTCTCTAGTTGTGGCGAGCGGGGGCCACTCTTCATCGCGGTGCACGGGCCACTCACTATTGCGGCCTCTCTTGTTGCAGAGCACAGGCTCCAGATGCGCAGGCTCAGTAGTTGTGGCTCACGGGCCTAGTTGCTCCACGGCATGTGGGATCTTCCCAGACCAGGGCTCGAACCCGTGTCCCCTGCATTGGCAGGCAGATTCTCAACCACTGCGCCACCAGGGAAGCCCAACTTCCTCAATTTTAAGATGAGGAAACCATTGCCCAGAGAGGTCTGGGGACTTGCCAGAAGACACACAGCCAGAGGGAGCCATGCCAGTATAAGGACCCAGGTTTCTTGGTTTTTTGTTCCACGTAGCCCTACCCTCTGAGGTTTCAAGGGTATCATTTACATCAGTGAGCAAAATGGCTGTCCTTGTCACTCTGATTCTGCTCTGCCTGGAAACTGGGCTGATAGGCAATCTGCAACCCCCATCCTACCTCCCCAGCCCCGGCTCTTGTTGTCCCACCTCAGCCCAGCCACACAGCAAGAATACTCTGGGAGCTAGTTCTCCCCACTCCCCAGAATTCACACCCTGGTGTAGTCTTTCCGGCACCGAATCTGGGCTGGCTCTTTTAAGCATTAAAGTCAGTGGAAGCAGCACTGTGTGTCTTCTGAGGCCAGGTCATAGAAAGCCTTGCAGCTTCTGTCCTGGACTTTGGAAACGCACAATCTGGAGAAAGCTGCTACGGTGTAAGAAGTCCACTGCTGAGAGACTGCCATGCTGTGAGGGAAGCCCAAGCTACCCCGCAGCAAGTGTGAGTAGAGGTGTCTCCCATCTGTTGCTACCGTCTGGGCCTGGGTGCCTGACACGTGCATGAAGAAACACTTTCGGATTCCCAGGCTGGTCAAGCCTTCCCAAGACTGCAGCTCCTGCTGCCACTTTTGGGAGAGACCCAAAGGGAGTGCTGCCCTGCTGAGCCCAGAAGCCATGAGAAATGGAGATAAATTGTTGTTTGAGGCCCCTGCATTTTGGGGGCGGTTTGTTAGGCTGCAATAGATAAAAGGAAGGGACACAGACACCTGTCATGGTTTCTCCCAGCTCTGCCTGCTGCTAGTCAGGGCCTCCTTCACCCCCTCCCCTCTGTCCAGTCTCCGTCTCCCTCACCCTGAAGTTATCCCACCTCAGACAAGCCACAAAGCAGATAATTGAGAGCAGGCTGCCTTGGCTATTGATTTTACCCCAGGGAGAAAACTAGTGCTGTTGCCAGCGAGAGGTCCCAGCTGCTCACAGCGTGTTCTGAAGCTTCGGGCTCTGGAGAAGCTGTTGGCTTTGCTTCTACCTCATGCCATTAAGAGAGCATTTCCAATACCTGACAGGAGCTTTCAGATACTTTGCTGTTCCCATTTCTGCTCTTTAGCCTTGAAGGTTTTTTTTTTTTTTCATTTTCATTTTTTACCAGTTAAACTCTCACTGGGTGGGATAGCCCACAGCCAGCCCTTCCAAGACAAATGAGGGTGAAAGAACTCAGCTCTCAGCTCAGGAATAAGCAAACTTCTGGGAAGAGAAAAAACCACCAAGCACTCCTAGGCCTTTTCCCCAGACTCAGTAATGTGCTCCATCCATCTCTTCCTGGCCCTATGGGCCTGAGGGACCATCTAGAGTAAATGGACCAGAGGTTGACCTCCAGAAAGCCTAGGGGAT
The DNA here is from genome assembly GCF_028023285.1 of Balaenoptera ricei. Lineage (NCBI taxonomy): Eukaryota > Metazoa > Chordata > Mammalia > Artiodactyla > Balaenopteridae > Balaenoptera > Balaenoptera ricei. Next base: position 65,632,336 of record NC_082651.1, on the reverse strand, counting down.
GGTGAGAGGGCAGGGTAGTTTTCCAGAAAACTAGACCCAAACAAAACAAACAATTTCTGGGCACCCAATGTCGTCAGGTGCTGGGCTGGCTGCTTTCTTGTTGGGTAATTTACTGAAACCTCTCTGAGATCTGAGAGCTCCTGGCCCAAGATTGACCTCAGGCTAAGCTCTGGAAGGTGCTGATCATTCACTCTTCCCACGGGGCTCCATCACTATCTCTGGTGGCCTAGAGATCTACCTCCTGCCCCCAGGGAAACTGAGGCTGAGAGAGGCCACTTGGTTGGAGACTTCAGAGGTCTGAGAAGTACTTCCCCTGTAGGGCTGCCCGATTTAGCAAATAAAAAGACAGGACAAAAAAAAAAAAAAAAAAAAAGAGACAGAAATCCAGTTAAACTTGAATTTCAGATAAATAACAAATACTTTTTAGTATAAGTATGCCCCATGCAATATTTGGGATATAACTATGTTAAACAATGATTCGGTGTTACTTGAAATTCAAATTTAACCGAGTATCCCATCTTTCATGTGGAAGTCCTAATTTATGGTGCTCTGAGTAATTCTTCATTTGAGTAAAGGGGTCTGCTGCAGAGGAAAATACGTTTACAAGTTACTGATTTAGATTAACCCACTTATTTGATTATTTTCCAAGAAAACCCAGAGAAGGAAAGTGACTTTTCCAGCTCCCGCAGGGAACCAGCTGTGAGTCTGGCTGGGAGTTCACCTGGGTCAGGTCTTTGGTCCAGTGTTACCTTCTCTACGACACTGTCCTTGATCGCCCATTTAAAATGGTACACCCCCACCCCCACCCTCTGGGGACCTTCCCTGTTGTATTTTTCTCTATATTCTCTGCTTTATCTACTTCTTTCTTTTATAGTCTCTCTCTGCCTACTAGAATGTAAGCTCCACGACGGCAGGGATCTCATTTGTGTCATTCACACCTGTATCCCCAGGTCTGTATCCCCAAGTGCCTGGCACTTGGTCGGCTTGCAGTAAACATTTGTTGGATGGCTGAACGAAGGAATCTGGGACTCACGGCTCACAGTCAGAAGCTCTCCGCTCTGAAGCCCTCTGCTTTCCCTGTCATCTCTTTGCTGCCCTGCAGCCTCCTTGGAGCCAGGGAATTTATGCAACAGCTGCTTTTGGGGGACCATGTGAGGATGCATGTTAGGGGTGGGCTTGGGGAGGGCAGCCCTTGGAGCTTTGCCCTTAAATCCCAGCCACTCCTGCCGTCCTGCTGGGTGTCAGCAGCTGCTGGTGTCAGGCAGGAGCGAGCGGAAGGACCCTCAGGAGGGGAGAATGGTGTGACTAGTGCGCAGAGGGGGCTCTCTCTGCAACGATGAGAACTTAGAAAGAGCACAGGTGCTCTTTCCCAACAGCACTGCCTCCTGCTCAGAGAGGCAAAGGTGTCCCGGAAAGAGCTCTGGACGAGAGTGACCCAGTGTGGCCGAGTGCCTGCCTTTGCTCTGCCGGTCACCACCTACTGCGGGGCGGAGGGTGATGGGGAACTGCCCTTTCCATCTCAGGCTTGCAAATCACTGCTGGCCTGGAACCCTCACAAGTAGGGGTGCTGATCCCACCCCCATTACCAAAGACATATCCCAGCCCTAGTCCAACTGGGACAAATGTTTTTTTTTCAGAAAAAGAATGTCAAACACCTCTGTCGAGTCTTTGACTTTGTAAAAATAATAAAATAAAAGATTCTGGAAGAGATAAGAAAAGAAAATTATATATAACTGGAGCACAAGGGACCTACGAGGTCTTGTGATCGGACCTACGAGGTCTTGTGTTCAGACCCCATTTACTGATAAGGAAACTAAGTCTGGAGAGGCTGGGGTGGGCCCTGTTCCTCAAGTGACTCGGAAGAGCTGGGGGTAGGGGTGCTGAGCTAGAGCCGGGCTCCCTTCCCCCCATCTTGCCACCTACACACATCTAGAAGTTAATGCTGTTGGGTGACTCTGAAAGTGGGTCTCAAGGGGTCAGGTCTATTGTCTGGGGAGTTCAACAGCCCCGAGAGGCTTAGGGTCTGCAAAACAGAGACTCTAGGGTTTCTGGTGCCGGTTTCTCCAGACAAGGAATGGAGGCGGAGCCTTGTCACAAGAGTGGCTATGGGCTGTGGGATTTACTTGCTCTTTTGCCATGACCTTGGGCAGATCTTGTTAAGGGATGAGATCATTGGCTTCCAGAAGCTTCCATCCCTTAACTTGATGGGTGTTAGGTCTTGAGTGAGCTCCTGGCACGTGTGAGGGAGTGAGGGGTGGGGGAGCTGGCACCTCACCCCATCACAGGGGGCGTGAGGTCAGGGAGGGCCACTGGGAAGGACGGGATCCAGGAAGCTTCCTCCGCAGATGGGGCTGGGGGGCTGGCGGGGCTGGAGGGGGGAGGGGCTTGCCCAAGGTTTCACAGCTAGAGATGCCCCACTTCCTCTCTTGGCCTCCCCCTCCTGGACTTAGCGAACAAGACAGCAGCATCTTCCTCTTACTGAGTCCTGATGAAGGCCAGCCGCAGTGCAAAGCATGTTACGTGTATTAGCTCACATACAATTCCAACAGCAATATGAGGTCGATACAACTTATTCGCATTTAATAAATGAGGGAATGGAGATCAAGTCTCTTGTGCAGCATCACGCAGCTAGGAAGCTGCAGAGGAAGAAGGAAAAGCCCTAGCACCTAACTCTGATTTTGTGGGAAGGGCTTCACCTCACTGTGAGGTGAATGCAGAGGCCGGGAACCCCACATTTTTTTTTACCTCTGCTGCTTAAGGACCCAGCTGTACCTTTGTGCGAGCTTTCCCAAATTCTAGGCTTATTGGCTTAACATGCAAACAGATGCCACTTCAGCTTTACAGCCAGGGGTCCTGATTTATTTTGTGAATGATTCTATTTATCAGTAGCTTCATTAACATGTTCTCCGAGTGTCCAGATTACAAAGTTTATAAATAATTGTTTTCTTAATTGAAACATGTCAGGAGATTACAGGTGAGAAGCAGTTAATTATCTTTCCTTTCCAAATGGAAATTGACCTTAATTGTGAAATATTAATCCACATGTTTTATGCATTACACGAAACCCCCATTTTTGACATGGAGAGCAAGGAAGGCAGGTCTGAGGTTACATAATTGTTTTTAATGTAAGTGCATCGGTTAATTAATACTTGCAAAAAACCCAAGGTTTTTCAGGAAACTTACAATTACAATCAATTTAAATGTACAGCTACATTAATATGGTGACAAGTCCAATAATATAACTTAAGTGATTGCAGGCTAGTGCTGAACAGATGTGTGAATAGGCATGCAGGCTCTGGGTTGAGTATCAGATCTTATTGGAAAGGAGAGCAGTCAAAGACCCCACTCCTGGGCTCCAGCCTCAGCCTCCAGCCTGGACTTCAGCCCCAGCCCTGTTGCATGATTGTAGAGCTGGCCCCTGATATGGGCCACAGACAGATCTACTCTCTCTTTCTATATTTTTAAAAAATTTATTTATTTATTTTTGGCTGCATTGGGTCTTCATTGCTGTGGGCGGGCTTTAGTTGCAGCGAGCGGAGCTCCTCTTCGCCGCGGTGTGCGGGCTTCTCACTGCGGTGGCTTCTCTTTGTTGCGGGGCACGGGCTCTAGGCGCGCGGGCTTCAGTAGTTGTGGCTCGTGGGCTCAGTAGTTGTGTCGCGTGGGCTTATTTACTCCGCGGCATGTGGGATCTTCCCGGACCAGGGATCGAACCCGTGTCCCCTGCATTGGCAGGCGGATTCTTAACCACTGTGCCGCCAGGGAAGCCTCTGTTCTCTATATTTTGATCAAGACACGACATGCACATGTGGCACTGAGGTCCGCATTTTATTTCTTTCCCTAGCTATCAAAGAGAGTTATTTCTCAGCACTGAGAAAGTGGGCACCTCTTAGACTGGTTAGATTCCAAAATGGTCAGAAGGGTCCAAGGAACCCACAAGAGAGAGGAGAGTGCTGGAGCTGCTCCTTCTTGCCCCCCTCCTTCTTAGCCCTTCGACCACCTTCCTGTAGATGATCCATTCATGTATCACCCATCAGGTGCCGGGAGGACAGTGACGGCTGCACAGGGAGCCACTGTTGGTGTCTGGTACCAGTGACCACAAGAAACTTAACGAGGACCAGCCACCGTTACCGTGTGGCTTCGCGGTGAGGCAGCCAAGCCTGCGTTTGTAATCTGGCCTTCCCGGCTCACCAGCTATGTGACTCTGGGCAGATCACTTTCTCAGAATCTCCATTTTCTTATCAAAGTGAGGAAAATAAAAGACCGAATGCATACGTTTATTATAAGGATTTTATGAGATAATCTATGTTTGGCATACATAATGTTCTGAAAAAATAAACAAACAAACCTGTTAGCTGCTGTTATTATTACAATTTGAGCTTTAAGAGTTGCAAGCAGGCTGCTGGAACTCTGAGTTCCCTTTTACCATGCTTGGTGGAGCACATAGATAACAAACACAGATGACAAAGGGGTTTACACTGATCTTTAAGTGGCCTTTTGACATTCAGTGGAAGGTACTTGACCCCTGACAGCAAATTAATTTCTAGAACAGGGTCCTAGCCTTGGTGACCATTCATGGTTATCCAGCTCTTTACATCACAAAGGGGAGTCCTGGGCTGCTCTGCATTTTTTTTTTTTTTTTTTTTTTTTTTTGGGCCGTGTGAGGCATGCAGGATCCTAGTTTCCTGACCAGGGATGGAACCTGCATTCCCTGCAGTGGAAGCGAGGAATCTTAACCACTGGACCACCAGGGAAGTCCCTGCTCTGCATTGTTGATTGGAGCTAAGTCTGAGATGATGAGGTCGACCTCTGAGCACAGAAGCCAGAGAAACACTCTTCCAGACCACAGGCAGCACCTTACTTAGCCAGCCAGTATGTGCCATGGGTCATCCGGGGGCCTGGGAGAGAGTGTGGACAGTTCCATGTAACACTTCACCACTGCTGGAAACAGTTCAGAGTGTTTGACCCCAGCTGAGCATGAAGTAAGGGTTGTTAGCCAACTGAGGTATCAAAGACTGGGATATCTGGGGTGTGAGACTTGGAAAGAGTGTGAGAGAATTCTGCCTCTAGGGGTCAGATAAAACTCCAGATGGATTTAGCTCTGGAAGGAGATTCTCCAGGTGGAATGAACAGCTGGGACCAAGAGGCCATGGTCTGCTGGCGTGATTCATCCCTGGGGCTCTCCCATCCTGATCCCCACTGCTCCTGCCTTGTTGGCCCCAGGAGCAGGGGCTGCTCTTTTAATGCCCCAGCCCAGTTGGACACAAATGCTTCTCTTAACTCCTCTTAGCTCAGCTGTGACAGCTGGAATTTCTCAGAAGGCTTCTTAAAGGAGAGCAAAGGGAAATAAACCAGAAAATAAGAGTAAAAACCTATCCAGCTTCAAGAAATCAGGTCCCTTCAGCTCTGTCTCATTCCCAGGAGGGTCCCAAGGAGAGATTCACTCATTCATCCTCATCCCAAGGGTTGGGACACGTCCGCAGGCCCCTTGCTGGCTTTCCTTCTCAGCCAGATCCCCGTCGCCGTCCAGAAGGGCCCTCATGCACGTCTTAGCTCCCCCTGGTTCTGGCCAGAACGCCTCAGGCTCCCCCTTCATCTGCAAGACCCGAAGGATTCAGGAAGAAGCTCGGTTCCTCAGAGAAGGTCCTGTCTTGCACAAACAGGAAGCAGTCTGGCCCTGTGCAGGTCCACTGTTGTGGCAGCATCTACACAACATGTCTGGAGGGGTGGTTTCTCATAAAGGTTTTACCTACACACTTATTTCACAGGTGAGAAAACTGAAATTCAAACGAGGTTAAATGACATGCCCAGGGTCCCTGATTGACGTGAAGGTCAGGATTCAATTCATGTTCCCTGATGCCAAGCTGCCTTCTCTTTATTTTATTCACACAGCCTGCTAGTTTATTATTTCATGCCTTCCGTCCCCACTCCTCTCTCCTCTCTGCCCCAGAATTCACTGTCGCATGACCAATGTCGCTGAAGTTGCTTTGATTTACTGATGGAGAAAATGTTTACAGAAAGTCAACGGACACGCAGTAAGTCCTGGTTGAATTACGTTGGCAGAGTTGTTGATAATCGTAGTGATAATAATGAAACTAACTGATGCATTTTAAAGGGGGAAAGAACTTTCATTGAAAGGGGATAAAAAGAGAGCAGTGACTTAAAATCCAATGACTTTGCAGGAGCAGGGGAATTTTTCCTGGGATTACATTTCAGCTCCGTGTGGGCTTTGGTGGGGGGATGTACCTATTTCATATGAGTGTGGGCGATAACATAACAATTACCATTAAATGTTTTTCTTTGAAGATTTTGCAGTCGAATAACTAGGAACAGCAAAGGTTTAGTATGAGAAGCCAGGGAAACGTGGCCATAGGAATAACGTTCACATTTAATTGCTTTAAATGACAGCCTTCAAATACAATGCAATTAAAAACATACAATAAACATGTGGTGGAATTTAGAGCATCTGGGTCTGTTTAAATTGCTCTTGTTTTTCAACATCAAGGGTATTATTGATAAAAACAAAAATCTTTGTAATCACTAAATTTAATCCAACTAACGATGATGAGAAGGCCGTTGTAAACATGAAACATAACTTGAGAACTAAAGCTTACATATTTTCCTCATTGGGAGAGGCATGTTTTGAGTCATTTGCATTGGAGAAAGCTGCAGAACCATCGAGGCAGGGCTTCTGGGCTAAGAGGCTGCCAGAGACAGCCCCCAGCCAGCTGGCACTTCAGAAGGATGCAACTGTTGGTCACAGCGAAACTGAGCAGCAGTTGTTAATACCTTTGGTCTCATACCCATAGGAGGGAGAGAAGCAAGTGTGCATTGAGGTAGGAAGAAATTGAAAATCGGTAGAAGAAAAAAAAATGTCCCCAGTGAGAAACGTTGCCTAAGAATAAAATATAAATGGACCTATTTATGTTTGGCTTTTGCAATTCAAGTTTTAGGTCTAGTTTTACATTTTTATCCCTTCTTGTTTCCATGGGGAACTTTCACCATCAAAATTTCCATTGAATTAACAAATATTTATTGAGTGTGTGGTCTTGGGCACCATGGGGGCTAGAATATGACCCCTCTTCTTGTTTGTGTAAATGGAGGTGCACTCACTTGGGAACAAGCACTGCTCTGGAACCATCCAAGGTGTCTTTTCTGGGAACATGGTGACAACAACTGTTGGCTGGTCTTCTCTATTTCTGCCTCACCCCTGCCTCCTAATTCACACACGTAGTTTTGCCCTAGTTGGTATCATCCCTTAATAAAACATGAAAGGATTCTTGGGACTTTATAAGGACAGCAAAAGATTAATTGAGAAGACCCAAATTCACACAATGGAATAGACTAATACTTAGTTTATTAAACAGCTATCCCAAGCACATCAATAGAAACAGTAAATTACATATCACGGATATGCATGATAGGAGCCATGCTCTGACGGTTAATACCACCTCCTCCAAGTTCCATATTGGTCTAACTTTCTAAGGTGGGGCTGTCCGAGGCAGCGTTCTGTCCCGGTGTTGTGTCATCATCCAATCTGCTTCTGTGTCACAATCTGGTGTCCATACTGAAATGCTCCTTCCTTGAATCCAAGGTAATATATTATTGCAAAACTTTCTTATTATTGATGTCTCTCATGTTCAAGTTCAGTCTTTTAAACAACATTAACTGTACTTCTACTGCGTGAGCTATCTACCTGGCCACCATGAGGATCCATGAAGTACTTAACTGTTGGAGATGGCTCTCTGGATACACTAAACAGTTTAGAAATGTTTCCTAGCACAGACCTCTGTATACTTCTTTGAAAATGTTATATATTCTGAGTGAGGAAAAAAAATCCATCAACTCACTCATAAAAGTGCTAACAAAAGATCAAGATAAAAAAAAATTCATTACATGGGACTGAGTGAACTGATGAGGATGATTATAATTTTTGTGACTTTCTGTTTGAATTAAAAAAGAAAATCCCACAAGGACTCAGAGGCAAAGAATATATAAATCAATTTTCACTGCAAAGTAAAGGAGCTGTTACAGTGGAGGATTACTGGACTGAATGTCAATATTATGACATAGTATGAGTGCATGTCGTGTTTGGTAGTTGCAGTCATTGTTGCTTTTGTTGTGGTCATCCGTTTACAATGCTTGGTGTCAGTCTATTTATCTCTTGTAAAAATAAAATACAGTGTGTGTGTGTGTAAAAAAAAAACAAAACCCAATGCTGCCAAAATAAATTAATTAATTAATTTAAAAAAATCCATCAACTCATTAGAAAATGGGAAAAAACATTTACAGAAACTCACAGAAGAAATCAATAGAAGGTAAATTACAAATATTCAAATCTTATGAAAAGATGCTGTCTCTCCAATAACATACAAGGCAAAGTAAAACAATAGCAACTTTTAAAATTTCCTATCAGAGTAGGAAAGATGACAAATACTGCTAATAACCACTTTGGCAAAAGTGTGGGGGAAATAGGCACTTCTATGCTGGGGATGGGAGAGTAATTGGTACAATGTCTTTTGGAGAGCAATTTGGCCTTGTCTATAACAATTAGAATGTACATATCCTTTGAATCAGAAATTCCACATATAGGAATTTATCCTATGGAAATACTCACACAATTGTGGAAGAAATAGATATATTCATTACATTATTTATAATAGCATAAAGTTGGAAACTCCCTGTTAATCATTAGGGAATTAGTTAAATAAACTATGGTAATTCCATAATCCACACAATGGAACCCTGTGTGATTATTGAAAAAAGATGAAGTGGATCTATATGTGTCCATCTGGGAAAAGGTTCACAGTATACTCAAAAAACCAAGTTGTCCATAAGTGTGTATACTTTGACTTTTTTTTTCTTGAAAGAGCTTGAATTGTGTTTTCACGTGCACAGAATTTTCTGAAAAAAAATATGGTGTTTATCTTTAGGGAGGGAGGATTTATGGCATACTTTCACTTGGTACCTTATAGACTTTTGCCTTATTTGAATCCTTTTTTTTAAAACAAGGAACCTGAATATAACAAAACAGAAACAGACTCATAGATACAGAGAATAAACTAGTAGTTACCAGTGGGGAGAGGGATGGGGGGAGGGGGAAGATAGGGGAAGGAGATTAAGAGGTACAAATTACTAGGTATAAAATAAATAAGATACAAGGATGTAATGTACAGCACAGGGAACATAGCCAATATTTATGATCACTTTAAGTGGAGTATAATCTATAAAAACATCAAATCACTATGTTGTACACCTGAAACTAATATAACATTGTAAATCAACCATGCTTCAATTAAAAAAAAAAAAAGGAACCTGTTTTATTTATAAAATTAGAAAATCCACAAATAATACTTTTTAAATAGGAGTCTATGGGGGCTGCTATGCGATGAGTTTAGAGAATGTTAAGTCTTGGTGGGAAGCAGTGGCTTTCAGCCTATGACCCATTATACTCTCTCCCTGTTCAGGAGCTTTGTCTCTGGGTCTCATTTACATTTCCCCTCCTTCCTCTTCCTAGCTTGACCCTCCTAGGGTCCCTGGCTGGGTCTGACAATTAAACTGACAAAGACAAACTGACAGGAAAAAAGCATACAAGTTTTATTAAATTTTATAGTACAGACCCAAAGAAGTGAACAGAGCAGGAAGCTTTTATACCTTTTAAACAAAGAAACAATAAATTTTTGAAGAACTGACAAGACAGAGGGGTTTGGGTTACAAGTAGAAAATGGTGAAGAAATAACTAGGAAGATAAGGGTTAGTTTAACAAGGTTTGTTTGTATGGATTTCTTGGTCCCCAATTCCCTGTCTCTGTTGATAAGAATGTCTTCCTTCCTCCTGGTGCAGAGAGGGTACCTTTCACATTGGAGTTTTATGGCCTGTTTCAGTGAAGAAGCATGAGGTGGGGAGGTCAGAGTGAACTTCCTGCTTCTGCCATTATTTTTTCAAATTCCTTCAGCCTAAGATACACCAAGATGCCATATTTTTGGGGTAGTGTGTCTTGAACCCCATCACCAACATCTCCCCTCTTATGTTGACAATGTGACTTGCAATCTCAGTAGCATCCTGTCTTCCTCACCTCTCATAGCCAGTGTCGCCAAGCTCTGCAAAAGCAGCCTGCATGATATTCTTATATCTCTCTTTTGCATCCCTAGCAAAGTTGAAGAGCCTTTCTTGAACTTTACATCCTAATGTGACCACAACTTCCCTGAAACTCCAAAGCATTGTGTTTCCTTCTCTGATGCACATATCTGTTCTAGTTTGTATTGACTTAGTTCTGTGTGTTTCTCACCCTCCCTCCCCTACTCTATTTGGATCACAAGCTTCTTGAAGTAGAGAACCTTTTTTACTCACATTTACCTTTACCTTATTTACCTTTACCTCTGCAAATCTTGCACAGGGCCTCATGTGGTAGGTACTCAAATTACATGCTTGTTGGATTAACTTGAATCCCAGACTCCAAGTGCAGTGCATTGACTTGAGTTGAACTGGTCCCTGTTACTGCCTGTGGTCTGAGGACCCCTTTAGACCTGGCTCCCAATCTCCAGAGAGGCCTGAGGAACAGGTGCTACTTAGGTTCTGGTGGTTGTAAAAAACAGAGACTTATTTAAGCTACCTCAGGAGGAAAGAAGATCTATCTTAAGGATGCTGGTGGCCTGGACCAGAATGTGGTCTAGAGCTGAGGGAGCTGGCACAGGTGTCTCTCCCATGAGTGGCCTGATTGCTGCACCTCACTGTATTTCTGCATCTCTTGGTGTATCTGCTCCACTCTCCTTCTGATAACTCTTTGTCTGGCTTCTGTAACCTGTAACTCCTGTTCCCATGTAACTTTGGCTTATACTAGATTATCATGGCCTCTCTGGTTTCTTCTTACATCACAAACCTTCTGTTTTAGCCTTATCGCTAATTATACCCTTCCCTTGGCATTTCTTGGTTCAAGTGCCATAGAAAGAGAATCCGATGGGCACAGTTTATTTTTTGGATTGGCTGCCCTTGATCCAGGTGTCTGCCCCCGGTCCAATCAGCTCTTGCAGTGCTAGAACAGTGGGAAGAGTAGGCCATTAAGGCCCAAATATGTCTACTTAGCGGCTACCCTTAACGCAGGTGTCTTCTGTCACAGTAGCGTGGAGGGTGTGTCAGGCTTCTGCAGCTGGTTCTGCCCAGTTTAGGGATGTCATACAGCGCTGTCTCTAGCTGCTGCATTGGGAACCAAGAACCCAAGTGAACGAAGGAAGGGGCAAGAGAAAGAACCTCCTGGTTGGCTGGAATGTCAGTTCTCTCATAACATTGCCTCGCCTGCCCCCAGCACCTTCTCACCAGACAATGAGGATGTTTCCCAACATGAGATGTATGAGGGTGAATGGGCTAGAAGGAAATCAGCAAACAAAGCAGTCCTAATACTGACATGAGGAAATGCTGTGAATTTTACGAGTGAGAACATCGATCTTCACTAGGAAGATCACAAGGAGAGAAAAAGAAGATAAACCCAACAGAGAACTTGATACCCAGCCAACTCAGAGGATGAAATAAGCCAGGCCCTTAGGATGCTGAAATGAGAGTCTAATAAAATGGCAGTTGATGTAATCAAGAGTAACTGCAGGGCTTCCCTGGTGGCGCAGTGGTTGAGAATCTGCCTGCAAATGCAGGGGACACGGGTTCGAGCCCTGGTCTGGGAAGATCCCACATGCCGCAGAGCAGCTAGGCCCGTGAGCCACAGTTACTGAGTCTGCGCGTCTGGAGCCTGTGCTCCGCAACAAGAGAGGCCGTGATAGTGGGAGGCCCACGCACCGCGATGAAGAGTGGCCCCCACTTGCCGCAACTAGAGAAAGCCCTAGCACAGAAACGAAGACCCAACACAGCCAAAAATAAATAAATAAATAAATAAAAATTAAAAAAAAAAAAAAGAGTAACTGCAGGTTTAGATATGAGAGTGCATTTAAAAGGATTGAGTATTGATATTCTCCTACATTATTATAGGGTTGACCAACAAAGAGGACGCATCCTAGCCCTTCTGTTTGCAACTTCAAGGGAATTTCATAAGTTGCCAGTGGATTGGTCTTTTCTGCCCTGCAGGAATTTTCTCTTGGTATGAATATGAAGATATTTTAAAAGAGAAAAGAAAACTTAGTTACAGAGCAATCTTTGTTCTGTATTTCGAGGACGATTAAATCCCTTTCTCCCTCCCTCCCTCCCTGTCTTCCTTCCACCCTTTTTCTTTCCTCCCTCCCTCCCTCCCTTCCTTCCTTCCTTCTTTCTTTCCTTCCTTATGAACATGTCTTCTGTCCAAGACTTAGTATGCACAGAGTTTTTTACTCAGCAGCATGAGAAATACAAATATACACAGTACCAAAGAAAGTCTATCATTCATCGAATGCTTACCATGTGTCAGGTACTGTTCAATGCTCTTTACACATATCAATTATTAGCCTTAAAAAGTAGGTACTGGGGCTTCCCTGGTGGCGCAGTGGTTGAGAATCTGCCTGCCAATGCAGGGGACACGGGTTCGATCCCTGGTCTGGGAAGATCCCACATACCATGGAGCAGCTAGGCCCATGAGCCACAACTACTGAGCCTGCGCGTCTGGAGCCTGTGCTCCGCAACAAGAGAGGCCACGATAGTGAGAGGCCCGCGCACCGCGATGAAGAGTGGCCCCCACGTGCCGCAACTAGAGAAAGCCCTAGCACAGAAACGAAGACCCAACACAGCCATAAATAAATAAATAAACAATTAAAAAAAAAAAAAAGGTAGGTACTAATATTATCCTCACCTGTAAAAGGAAGAAACGGAGGTACAAGTGGTTCAGTAACTTTCTCAAGATCACAGTCAGAAAGTTGCAAAACTAAGCATTTGGCCTCAGTGCTGGTGGGGCTATGAGCACTGTTAGTGGACCACTCGGGCAATTGCAGGATGTGCAAAGAGGGAAGCTCAGTGAGGGAAGGATGGAGGGAGCAAGAAAAGGAAGAGTCTGCTTGTCAGCTCACAGAGGACCCCTTTTCCCCAGGATGATTTTTCTGGAGAGGGGAGTCTGAGGGGGGAGAAGGACCACAGGGGCAGTCCAGCTTACCACAGGTTCCATCTGAGCCATTAAGAAACATGGAAGCAGCTGACAGGGAAATCAGTAGAACACAAGTCCTGAATTTGAACCCTGCCTTCACTGCTTCCTACCTGTGTGACCTTGGACAAGCCTTTTATCCTTTCTTTCCATAGTTATGATCAAGTGAGGGGGCACTTTTTATACTCTGAAGGGCCATTCAAATATTTGATATGAAATGCCCATGGCCAGGTGGGACGTATTTGAGTAGAGCTAATTTCTGTGCCAGTGGCCAGCCCTTGCTCTGTATTGTAAGTACAGGACTGGGTCCTCAGTCCTCAAATGAAATGTATTCACTTGCGTTGACCTGTCCCTTCAGTAAAGGTGAGTCCCAACAAGGATGTGGAGTCTGGAGGAGCTGCCCCGAGGAACACTCCAGAAGAGAAAGGCCAATGGCTTTTCTTAGGAGAATTTGCTCCAGGATTATTACCATCTTTCTCAGACTAGCAACTTCTAGACCTTCATAAGGAATTACTAAGACAAGTTGGCTTGTGGCAAAATAAAAGGGAAGAGAAGCCAGACACAAACGGCCACATATTGTATGATTCCGTTTACATGAAATGCCCAGAAGAGGCAAATCTATAGAGACAGAAACCAGATTAGCAGTTGCCAGGGAATGAGAGGAGTGTAGAATGGGGAGGGCTTGCTGATGGGCAGGGGTTTCTTCTTGGGGGTGGTGAAAGTGCTCTGGAATTAGCTAGTGACGATGACACACTCTTGGGAATATACTAAAAGCCGTTGAAGAGTACACTTGAAAAAGGTGGATTTTGTGGTGTGTGAATTAAATCTCAATTTTAAAAGGTACAATTAAGAGAGGAGGCTCCCAGCAAGCTTCCCATTGCCATAGAAGATCTCCTCATCATGGAAGTCTCTCTGAGTGGAGGCAAAGCCACAGGGACCCGGAACTGCAAAGAATGCCGCCCACTGAGGGTCCTGACTGAGGAATAGACTCACAGGCAGATCCCCACACCCCCCAGCCCTGAACAGACGGCCTGTGGAGAGAGAGGCAGAGAGACTGCCCCCCAGACCCCCAGGCCTGTTCCTCGCTGGGCAGCAGAAGACCACAGCAAGTCAGTTGCCGCAGAGGGGACCCTGGTAAAATTTCTGCCTTTGAAAGCACGCCCCGAGCACTTCAAGATGGTCCCTGGGAGAGGAAGCTCTGACCCAGACTCGGCGCATATTTTGTGGTTTGGTGGTATGGTGGGGGGGGGGGGGAACTGGTCCACGTCAATGTCAGTCCAGAGCTGAAGGGTTGAAAGACTCCCTTGACTCTTTGCACTTTCACTTGTGGCTTACCTCAAGCCATGCACTCTCTCCTCCCTCCTGGAGGAGGTCCTGGCAGGAGAATGCTTTTTTTTTTTTTTAAGAAAATATAGTAAGCATTCATCTTGGTCTACAAATTCAGGTTCATACACACACACAAGCACCACTTTCTGTATTTTCTTTAAATCAACATAATTCCAGCCGTAAGCTCCCATCCTGTGGGCTAGTGGGAATTTGGTCATTGCTGGCTCCACCTACCATGTGGGCCCAGGCAGCACCAGGATCCGGTTTACATGGTACCTGGAGATGGGGAAGAGCCTTCAAGCTTTAGTGAGTCAAAGTCCAGGCCTGAGTGCTCCCTTGAAGTCTGGCAGCATGGGCTGGGGCTCTTGCATGGGACCCGGACCCTCTCATCTTTCCTGCTGGGATCTTACCACCTCTCCCCGGAAGCTGCCCTGAGTTGTGTGAAGGGTCCCTGCTCGTGCAGGACCCATCACAGCCTGTTTTATCCATCAGATACAAAAGCCTAAGAGCTTTTCAAGGGCTCAGAAAAAGTCTGATCATCAGAAGAAAATCCATGGGCTCCAAAATACAAAAAAGAGAACAGCATAATAGAAATGAAGAAATGTTTAATTGTGTTTAGAAATCTAATACTGTCATCCTCATCAATTGTTGAACTTAATATTCATGAACACTGCACTCTATATGAAAACAGTTTGTTACTTAGCTTCTCTCATTTTGTGAGAATTTCTGTGTGTAATAACGTTTGCTAAGTCATTCTTGGTCAGGAAAAAATTAGCAGCACCAGGGAACAACTCTAGAACCCACTAACCCTTCATGCTAGGCAAGTTTTCTTAGAGCAGAACTTTGCAAAGTTTCATGTGCCTGGTGAGTCATGGGGATCTAGTTGCAATGCAGTTCTGATTCAGTAGGCCTGGGGTGGGACTGAGATTGCGCTTTTCTAGAAAATCTCCCAGGTAGGGTAAAGCTGATGCTGGTCATCTCCAGACCACATTTTGTGTAGCAAAGCTCTAAAGCATGCTTTCATTTATTGCTTCTTGTTCAAGAACTTCCAGTACCCTCAGCTGACTTTAGGGTTAAGTCCAGAGTCCACTGGTTCCATCAAGTTTTGATACTTTGATATTGACACATCTTTCCCACTGCGGTCCCAATGAATTTCTGTGTCCAGGCAATGCTTCTTCCAGCCCCCAGGCTTATTCCTTTGTTCAGGCTGTCTCTCTGCCTATAATGCCTTCTCTTCTGATCTCTGCCAAATGGGATCCTGTCTACTCTTCAGCCTCCCACCCAACTGCTGCTTCCTCTGTGAAACTTGTCCCAAACTTGCTTGCCAATATCACTTCCTTCCTTCCCCAAATTCAGTTTTTGGAATCCTCAGTGTGGCTCTGATTATGTACCCTCTCATGTTGTTAGCTAACTCTTTTGAAGATGTCCGTCTTCCTTCTCTGACTAGGCTGTAAGGCGCTGGCTGATGCTGCTAAGGTTTCTCACTCTTTCTGCAGTCTAGACTTGGCTCTGTCATTAATTAGCCACACGATCTTGGAAAAATCACTTTCGTTCTCTGGGCCTTGAGTCCCTCATTTGTAAAGTAAGGAGTCAAACTAACTCAGAGGCTGCTGAAAGCCTGTCTGCTTCTGAAATTCCCTGGTTCCATATGGTTCTGACTGCCCCACGTTGCCTAGGACATGGCTGACATCCAAGAACACACCTAGTGGATTTAATTAAATTGAAATTTTAAGCAAGGAAAGGCTATATGTCCCCAGAGAGGTCATGGATAAATGGCCCTGGGGCAATGCAACAAATCATGGCTGTAGGAGAGATTCATTCTTCCTGAGCCTCCCCCATGTCTGGAATTTGCCATCTTTTCTCAGTGCTAGGCTCTTCCCTCCTTCTATTCTTTACCGAGACCACAGAGAAAATAAAATGCAATGAGGGAAATGCTTAGGGGTGTGAGAGAGAAACAAGAGAGGAAAGGGGGTGGGAGAGAGGGAGTAGGGGAGGGAAAAGTAGGGGGGTAGGAGAAGAGCGGAACATGAGGTCATAATGTGGAGGGACCAGACTTTTCAGAGATCATCTGTCACAGCAACCTAACCACCAGAAGATGTAAATAAACGAAGACGGTAATTCCATCTCAGATTTGTGGTGCTGTGAACAGCCAGTGGAAGCTCCGCTCTCACGGTGTGTCATGTCACCCACATGCCTTGACGGAATTAGAGCCCTAATTTATTTATGGTTGGGGATATGCTATTCCTTATGGTATTGCAATTGTCTTTATTTTATAGGCTGCTTGAAGCAATTTAATATGGTTGGATCCTGCAGAGGATGCATACCAACAAAACTCAACAAGTGAGAGTTGGCTGGCTTGTTGGCTCATGGACAGCCAGCAGTCCAGAGCCATGCGAGGCCTGCCAGCAAATGGGGCTTCAGGTTTTTCATCTTCCTCATGGGGATCTCCCTCAGGAAGCAGGGACGCTACAGTGGGATCATCAGGAATAGTCAGAGTAGGGATATTCTTCTCAGAGACCTGGCCTCAGCGGTGGTGGAAACAGACCCCCAGCAGGATCAAAGAGGGCCACAGTTCAAGAGGGCAGCTCCTCCATGTTTGGAGTGGAAGCAGGACTTTGTTCAAACCACTCCACGTCATGTACGGAGGGCCTCGACCATCAGACAGTGTAGAATAGTGTCAGGATTCGGAGTCAGAATCCCTGCGTGCATGTCTTGCCACTGTCTGTGTTGTCTTGGGCAAGTCACTTACCTAAACCTCAGTCCTTACAGGTAAAATGGAAATAATATTTTCATACCGCAGAAGGTTGTTGAGACGTAGGTAAAGTGCTTGATAATCTCTGAGTGTTGCATAGACGGTGGCTCCAGCCTGGGGAGGCAACATGTGGCTGACCTCACCTGTGGCACAATCCCTCCTCCGGAAGCTCTTGAATCCTTAAGGAAACCAAGTCTCAGGACGATAGGCCACCTACTGGCATCCTGCATCCCCTGTGCTTTGACCAACCGTCCTCATGGGTCCTGAGTCCTCTCTTGCTGAAGTACCCAGACACTAGACTTCTCCAGGCTACACCACTAGCAGGCTTTAGATTCTTATTTATTTATTTTTATTTTTGGTTGTGTTGGGTCTTCATTGCTGCGTGTGGGCTTTCTCTAGTTGCGGTGAGTGGGGTCTACTCTTCGTTATGGTGCGCAGGCTTCTCATTGCGGTGGCTTCTCTTGTTGCAGAGCACGGGCTCCAGGTGCACCGGCTTCCCTGGTGGTGCAATGGTTAAGAATCCGCCTGCTAATGCAGGGGACACGGGTTCGAGCCCTGGTCTGGGAAGATCCCACGTGCTGTGGAGCAACACAGCCCATGAGCCACAACTACTGAGCTCACGTGCCACAACTACCGAAGCAGGCTTTATATTCTAATAGGCCAAGGGGTTCTTCTCTCTTCTAACCTTTCCTCTCATCCCTCTTCTGCAGGAGTAATACATGCTTTGTTCATTTGATGGTTTTGTGCATTAACTTTTCTGTCTTGAGACCATGGTAAGCATTCATTATGTCCTGGAGCAACATATTTTTTCCATCTAGATTCCAAGTTTCTAGAACGTTCTGGAGTTTCACTTGAGGAAGACAGAGCTAGGCACAGACAGGAACTGTAGTTGAGAACTGTATAACTTACTATATCCTAATTCCTCTGGAACACAGTTGTATGTATTTAAAGAAATAGTCAAGTGCTGAAAGAAAGAAAGAGAGGACTTCCCTGGTGGTCCAGTGGTTAAGACTCTGCACTTCCAATGCAGGAGGTTCAGGTTCCATCCTTGGTTGGGGAACTAAGATCCCACGTGCCGTGTGGCACCGCCAAAAAATAAAAAAAATAAAATAAAGAAAAAATAAGGAAGAAAGAGGAAGAGAGGAAGGAAGGAAAAAGAAAGGAAGGAGAAAATTTTATATAACTGTACATCTTAGTATACACTGTAATTTCTTCACCTATGAAATGAGGAGTTTTGACCAAATGTCTCTGGCAGTCACATCCAGTTAATAATATCCTATAGATCTATAGTTTATTCCATCATTGGCAAATACATTACATAGGGTTCAATGCCCATAGCAGACACCATTAATTAATCACAACACTGTTCTTCTGTGCTTCAAACAATACCTTCCCAAATCATGTTACCAAGAGATGAAACCCATTTGGCTCCTGGGTTTACTCATTCAATTACCAAACTATTACTGAATAACCTTCATTTTTTTTACTTAAAATTTTTTTATCTTCCAGCCTTCCCTATTCCCTTAGCTCCCTCATGACCATTAACATGTGGGAATTTCTATGAGAAAAATGCAATGGGTATGATTTTTGGATGAAGCTAATAGGAGCAACATCACGGAAGAGGTTGCATTTGAAGTATTATTAAAACAACAGTAATAACCACTACCGTTTAGCAGAGGGCCTGGTCTATGACTGGCATTGAATCTACACTTGATCTTACTAATCCTAACAATACTTCAAGATACTTATTATTTTTACCATCTTACAGATGAGGAAACTGAGGCTCAAGAGGAGTTAAGTCACTTGCCCAGGGACACACAGCATACAAGTGGCAGAGCTGAGATTCACCTTTGTAGCCCATGGTGGGTAGGATGTTCATAGATTGAAATAAAAGGAAGGAGACAGAGGCAGCACTTAGTAGCACCCCCAAAAATGTAATATTTAGGTATAAATCTAACAAAGTACATATGTACAAGATCTATATGAGGAAAACTACAAAGCTCTGATGAAAGATATCAAAGATGTCAAACCATGGTGAAAGCTATCTCCATCAAAAAATGGAGAGATATTCCATATTCATGGATAGGAAGACACAATATTGTCAAGAGGTTAGCTCTTCCCAACTTTATCTATAGATTCAAGGCAATCCCAATCAAAATCCCTGCAAGTTATTTTGTGGATATCAACAAACTAATTCTTAAATTTATATGGAGAGGCATTTATATGGCCCAGAGCACAATACTGAAAGAGAACAATGTTGGAGCCCTGATGATAGGACTTACTGTAAAGCTACAGTAATCAGGACAAGTGGTCTTGGTAAAAGAATAGACAAATAGATCAATGGGACAGAATAGAGCCCAGAAATAGACCCACATAGATATAGTCAACTGATCTCTGACAAAGGAGCAGAGGCAATTCAGTGGAGCAAAGATAGAAAAACAAATGGTGCTGGAACTACTGGACGTGCAAAAAAAAAAAAAGAATCTAGACACAGACCTTACACCCTTCATAGGTAGAAACAGAGGGGAGGGGACAGAAGAGGCCTGAGGAAAAGAAAATTGGATAATTATTTAAAACATATTGCAATTGATATGTAGATGGCCCATGTGTAATGAGATCAGTGTAAGATGAGCACACAAGGAAAACTGGCCCTTTTGAGAGCAGACCCAGGCATCCCAAAGCAGAGAGAGCCACCCAAGGTCATTGAGTGCTCACCAGGCCAAGAGGAAGGAGCAATGGATCCACTAGAAAACTTCTGCAGACTGGGGAGCCCTGTGCCTCAATTCCTGCAAACTTGCTCAGGAGGGGGCAGGCCTCAGTCCTGGGCTCGTGTGCCGTCATCTCTGAAGAGCTCAGAGGATGGGTCATGAATGGACGGGTAGGTTCCAGGATGAGTAGAAGGGTCCCTCCGCTTCACGGTTCATTGTAGAGAATAGAGTGCAGAGGGGTTGGTGGTGGTTCAGACTTTGTAATGTTATCCTCTGATCTCTCCAGATCAGGGGGAGAAGGGTGTGTCATTCAATGGTCCTTGTAAAGTCTGCCTACCAAGAGGAGCAAGGGTGCGTTGGGGTGGCCAGGCCAGGCTGAGCCAAGTCAGTGGGAGGTTTGGGTTGTATTCTGCCAAATAATTTCCTGAGGCAGCTCTAAACATTGGCTTGGGGTGAGGCACAAACGGCTGTGTGAGATTCTGAGAGGGAAACGAGGGGGCAGGACAATCCCGGGATGCCTTCTTCCAACGGTCTGAGCAGGTAGTGGGTACCATGAGGAGGGTGTAGAGGACCTGGGGGCCAGTTCCAAACTCGATGGTAACAATTTCAGGGCCTTCCAGATGAGGGGGCAGAGTGAGGGGAAGGCTTATGAACGGCTCGCCAATTTCAGAGAGGTTGTTGGACATGATGGCCGGTGTCCTTTTCCGGGGAGGATGAGGTTAAGAGACTTGAGGACATTCAGTGAACGAGGTCCTCACAGTCAGTGTGTCCCCACAATCCCTTCCCATCCCTGGGCCTCCGTTTCCTCATTTTTAAGTGAGACACTTGGAGTAGAGGGCTCCCCAGTGTGCCTTCCAACTATACATTCTGTCCTATGAGAAGACACAGGAAGCCCTTGTCTTCAGGGAACTTCGAGTCTAAATCAGGAGGCTCACACCGGGCACAGTGTGGAGATGAGTTGTGGAGATGGTGAATGTGGAGAGGAGGGGGTGAGCCGGGGAGGCCAGAGATGCTTCAGGAAGCTCAGAGCTGGGGGCCTGGGGCCAGGACTGAGCTGAACTGAAGCCCTCTGATTGGGATGCAGGTCGGATACTGGCTGTGGTTGTGAAGCTCTTTCCCAGACCCCCGGCTGCGGGGCCTCCCCCCATCCTCATGGTGGGGCAAGGGGCCGTCTCACAGACCCTGCTCCTTGTAAGCTCGGTGGCTCTCCTGCCTCTTTGGGCCACAGAGACGCTAACCTGCAGGCCCTGAGAGGCAGCTCAGCCCGCATCTTGAACTCATTTTCCAGCACGAGGGGGTCTGGTTTTATGTCGCAGTCCAAGGCACGTGTTTACTCAGCTTCTCTGCTCCCCAGCCCAAGGAAAGATAACTGAACTTGATGGATAACCACTAATTGGATCATTACCTTCATTTTGAAATGATTGCCCCTAGCCACCGGGGGCATTAGTTCCAAGCTGGGGCCCCCCAATCCGGCCCCAGGCAAGCTGTGGAGCAGAGGACGGCTCCATCTCAGACCCCAGCAGGACCGTGACCCCGCAAGGGCTCACAGCTGTGCTCCTGCCACACTATCCCCTCCAGCCAGCCCCCTCCCTGCTCCACCCGGACTCTGTGTGCCCAGCCAGTCAGGCTGCACCTTGCTCCCTTGGATACTCCCCCTCCCCCGTGCCCCCTTGTCCTTGTTCCCAGTGCTCCAGCGAACACAGCTCCCACCGAACCATCCTCTCTGCTTTTCTGAGCATCCCTCCCTCAGGGCACCACCTCCCTAGTTCTTCCTGCGTATGCTTTACCTCCCCAGACAGAGAACAGGGTCCTTGAAGGCAGGCCAAGCCCTCTTCTCTCAGGCTCCCTTGCACTGCTGGCACTGGTCTGGGCACCCAGCAGTGGCTTCTTGGTTGATTGATGTTATGGGGCAGGAAGGGATGGGCCGGAAGGGAGGGCGATTGGTTCCAGCTGAGGAAGGAGGGAAGCAGGCACAGGCCGAGGGGAATGGATGCCAGGCGGGTGGGGGCAGGAGGGTCAGTAGCTCTGAAGGAGTCTGCCCCCCCTCCCTGGTGGCTCTGACCTAGGAGCTTGGGTTAAAAAAAATAGTTTACAGAAGTAATCCCTCTGAGAGTGATTAAATAAATTACCATAACTCCTGAGATGAAATATGACAGCCATTAAAAGTTCTTTGAAGACTAATGATATATAGGGATAAAACCAAGTTACAGAATATAATGTAGAATTGATTCCATTAAAAAATGTTGTTGAAACATACATATAGGATGATGGTAGCTGACAGGTACTGGGCCCTTACAGCACCGCCTGCATTGTGCTCTGGGCTTCCTATGTGTTATCTCCCGCAGGCTTCATACCAATCCTAGGAGCTAGGTTCTGTTCTTATCCCCATTTTACATATGTGGAAACCAAGGCACAGAGATGAAGTAACTTTTCCAACTTTCTCTCTTGAAGCCTTTGGAGCTCTGAATTTCTCATGCTGCCTTGAGGGCCCTTCCACAGGGGAATTAGGTCAAAGCTGACCAGTCATGTTCTAGGGAGTGTGGTTGGGGGTCTGTTTTGTGGAAGGTGGACCAGTTGTGCTCTGTGTGTTCCCAGAAGAGAAGGGGGGTAGGGGTACCGGGAGGGAGCACGACTTCGGCTGCTGGGCAGGGAGGAACCCTGTGTCCCTGGAAGTGATCAAGAATTAGCTGAGAACCAGCTTCCTCGGACACTGGAGAGGGGCTTTCACACTAGGATGACCTCTGAGGACTTCTAATCCTCACAGCCTATGAAAAATGCCAGCCTGGGAATGAGATCTAGGCTTTCCCTGCCCAGGTGCCTGCGCAGAGAATCCAGGGGCTTATGAGTTGCTGTTTCACCCGTCTTATGATCTAAATGTTTGTATCCTTCCAAATTCATACGTTAAAACCCTACCCTCTGCGTCTGATAGTATTAGGAGATGGGCCCTTTGACGGGTGATTAGGATTAGATGAGGTCATGAGGGTGGGGGCCTCATGAATGGGATTAGTGCCCTTATAAGGGTCATAAGAGAGCTTGCTCCTTCTTTCACCCTCTCTGCCTTATGAAGATAGAAGAAAACAGCTTTCTGTATCTCAGAGGAAGGCCCTCACCAAGAACCCCACCACAATGTCACCCTCATCCTGAACTTCTAGCCTCCAGAGCTATGAGAAATACCTTTCTGTTGTTTAAGCCCCTGAGTCTCTGGTACTTTGTTATAGCAGCCCATGCTGACCAAGAGCCCCCTCTGGGAGATGGGTGCCCTATCCTGGCACTCTCCAGATTTCCTTAAGAGAGTATAAACCATTGCCATTCCTCTTAGCCCTCTCTGTCTCTCAAACACCCATGAGTTCCATGTGCTAAAGGCCCTGGAGCCCAAGATCAAGTTTCTCAACCTTTCCTACATAGGGGCACCTGGGCAAGTTTGGGCAGTGAAAATGAACATTCTGGAGATAGGTCATGCTACCCCAATAATAGTGTTATCCTGCAGAGAAAGGCTCGGGGTAGGGAGACTGAGTGTCTTCTGTCGCCTCCTGAGATGTTGTGTAAATCTGGCCTACCCGGGCCTGGGAGGTCTGAGACGTATGTGTGTGGTGAGGTGGGGGGATGTGTCTCCTGACTGAGATCTTCAGCGTCCACTTACAGTTTTCTAGGCAATGTCCTGACCTTTGAAAAAGGACACTGGGATGAGAAATTCAAGCTGACATCCTCCCGTTATCTCACAGTGCCCACTGGTGTTGATTGTGGTGTTTGGTAATAAATCAATCAAGTTCTCTTTATTGCCTGGTAAGCGTGTATCCAGCTTTGCATGTGCTTGTGTGTGTGTGTGTTTGGGGAGGTGAGGCATGAAGAGAAGGTGTGGCCCTGCTCTGGGGGTTAGCCAGACCCAGGAGGAAACCGTTCATAGTAAACCCACAAAGCTGGACGCTGCTCTGTGGAGTTGGAGAGACTAGAGTGGCTTGTCAGCCTGGAGGAGCTGAGCACGAAGCAGCGCGTGCCTGCGGTCTGAAAAAGCCCCGAGTAGTCCTATGCCTTTTATACTTAGTGAAATACCTTTTACTCTGTGTTTCAAAAGAGGTCACTGAGCGCCCTCAGATGTGGAAGGAGTTGATATGAAAGCTCTGGGCAAATCGGCCGCCTCCACCAGCCAAGCCCCTCCCTCTCCACTCTCCCCCCTTTCTACTTTTTCTCCCCACTCCCCTCGATTTAAACCTGTGGGGAAAACACCCCTCTTCTTCTGCCCTGTCCACAGCATCGCTTTTCTTTCTGGGGGGAAGTGGGGTGGCATTTATTGGTATTGAGCACCCAGGATGAGAGGCCTTGGTACTGGGCACTGCTTCTTGGGGACAGAACATGAGCGAGACCCAGTGTTTATCCTCCTGGCACTCAGGAGGGACACTGCAGAGCCACGAGGAGCCAGGGTGTCAAGGATGGCATGAGGCTCCACCCCCCGGGGCGGCCGTGGGTGCTGCAAGCAAAGGTGGGGAGTGTGCATGACAGGGGAGGGGACAAGGGGTCGTTTGGGGGAAGGTGGTCAGTGTGGGTCCAGCCTGACTTTTGAGGGTGAGCAAGCACCAGCCACGCTTAGGTTGAACAAGGCGGCAATAAAGGCTGCTGTCCGAGCCCCGCAGAATGCTTGACCTTTCTCACTGACGCTGGCACATCTGGCCAGGCAGGGATGCAGCCTGACATCTGACTTAGTCTCTGCTCTTCCTTGCCCCACCTTCCCAGAAATCTGACCTCCTCCCCTGGACCTGTCTAGTTATTTCCTACTGGGCTCCATGGGAAGCATCCAGAATGCCTGTGTACTCAGGATGTCTGCCCAGGTTGCGCTGAGGGCAGATCCCGGCTCTGGGGCCTGGCCTGGCAGTGGTCCTCTCTCTTTCCCAGGTGTGAGGAGGACCCTCTGGAATGCCCCCACCTGCCTGGGACTGATTCTGATGGCTCCTCTGACCCAGTAGATGCGCCCTGGTTCTAGGCAGCACCAGCTTCCTCATCTCCCCCAACAGGGCCTGTCTTCCTTGGACCCCAGGTTTTCTCCCCTGTGCTGACATGGTGCTCCTTTCCTCGGGAGCCTCGGGCCCAGGAGGAATTGTTGACTTCTGGGTGGTCCCCGTGGACTTGGCCAGTGCCTCCTCTGAATTCACTGACCTGTTTCAGCTGCAGGAAACGCGTCAGTTCCACATTCTGCACTCTCCTTCAGGCAGCTCAGCCCCACTCTTTTAAATGGTCCCTCTATGTCACTCTGTGGGGCTGGTTCTAATTCTTGGCCGTGACTCTAATCTGCTGACCACATGGCAGCTGCCATCTTGTGTCTTGCCCACGACGGGAAGTGTCTTTAGCTCTCCCCGCCCCCTCCGCCTCTTTCTAGTATCCATCTGGAGAAGGGAGAGACAAACGATGAGCTGGGTGTTTTACTTTTTTTTTTTCTCATTTAAGCCTCGCAACATCTCTCCTACATGGTGTTAGGCTTTTTCCCATAGAGAAGGAATCTGAGGCTCTGAAAGTTATCTCAGTCGCCCAAGGTCTTACCAGTGGTGAGGCCGAGCTGGGTTAGAAACTAGTCTCTCTGGGTCCAGGTCCCCTGCTCGGTTTTTGTTATGGGTTGAATGTGTCTCTCAAAAAGAAATATTGAAGTCCTAACCCCTGGTACCTGTGAGTGTGACCTTATTTGGAAATAGGGTCTTTGCAGATATAATCAAGTTAAGATGAGCTCATAGTGGATTAGGGTGAGTCCTAATGCAATTGCTGGTGTGCTTATAAGAAAAGAAAACTTAGACAGAGCCACAGGGAGAACACCATGTGAAGACGGAGGTGGAGATCGGTATGATACCTCTACAAGCCAAGGAACCCCAAGGCTATTGGGGGAGAGGCATGGAACAGATTCTCCTTCAGAACACGCACATGGAACCAACCCTGTGGATACCTTGATTTTGGACTTCTAGCCTCCTGAACTGTGAGAGAATAAATTTCTGTTATTTTAAGCCACCCAGTCTGTGGTCATTTGCTGTGGCAGCCCTAGGAAAATAATACAGTTTCTTATACTTCACTCCAAGGATGCGAAGAATGCCTCTTTTTCCTGGCCTAACACCAGTGGACTCCTTCAGAACCCACTCTCAGAATCCTTCTCTCTGGGGTTGACTCAGATCTGATTAAGAGCCTATTGCATGGGTCCACCTGGGAGCCGGCCCAGGAAGTGACAGAGGACAATGAGTAAGTAAGCAGCTTATTCTTGCAGCCATCAGGGAAGGCTTTGCGGTGGCAGAAGCATGGTAGAGAACAGAAATTGGAGATGAGGATGAAAAGCTAATTTGAGTGGGAAAGGAGAGCAGTGAATGTAAAAGCACCTGGCA
Organism: Balaenoptera ricei; assembly: GCF_028023285.1. Taxonomy (NCBI): domain Eukaryota; kingdom Metazoa; phylum Chordata; class Mammalia; order Artiodactyla; family Balaenopteridae; genus Balaenoptera; species Balaenoptera ricei. The sequence continues at coordinate 65,606,155 of NC_082651.1, read as the reverse complement.
TGATAAGGCACGGTGTTTATTACATAGTAGGTGGTCAATTAATGTCAGTAAAAGAACCTTAAAAAATGTGAGATGTCTTGAAAGCAGCTGGAACCAGGTATGAACCACTGTATGTTTGCTGGATACAGGTTTTAGGCAAGAGTATTGTTAACTAAATTTGAGTGAATTGTCAAAGGTGTACCTCTAGTACAATGGGGGAAACCCAGTCTCAGGCCTCAAGAGTTGTGAATTCTGGCTTTGACTCTGCTGCTTCCTAATTTTTGTGACCTTGGACAAGTCATTTCATCTCTCTGACCCTCAGTTCACTCAACTGTAGAATGGAGATAATAAATGTCTCTTACTTTACAGAGTTGTAAAGATGGAATGGCAAAGAATTTGAATGTGCTTTGTAAACTGCAAAGCCCAATTTGAACATAAAGTACTATTATTTATATTATTAATGACTGGTCAGGCTCTTTTCTGTCCTGCAAGTGCCCCATACACATTGAGTCTCTATGTCTTTGCTTATGATCTCTTTACCCACTTGGAAGTCCATCTTTGTTAGTTAGGATTAGATTTGGATGCAAGTAACAGAAACCCAAGACAACAGTGGTATGTTTCTCTCCTGTAATAGTCTGGAGGCACTTCAGGGCTGGTATGGGTGACTTAGACCTTTCCATCTCTGCTGTGCCTGGGTTGCCATTTCCAAGGTCACCTTATAGCCCAAGATAGCTGCTGGAGCTCCAGCCATTACATCCACATTTCAGCAAGGAGGAAGAAAAGACAGAGGGCAGACTTCTGTCTTTAAGGACACTCTGTGGGAGTTGCGTATGCCACCTTTTTATATATTCTATTGGCCAGAAATTAATCACATGGACACATCTACCTTCTGGAGAAACTAGCAAATGTGGTTTTTATTCTGGGTGGTCACGTGCCAAGCTAAAAATCAGGGTTCTATTATCACCGAAGAAGGAGAGAAGACTATTTAGGGGAGAACTATGGAGAGCATCTCTGCCATTCCCTTTGTCTCATCTCTGTAGATCCATATTTCATTTTTCAAGATCGAGTCAAGTTCATCTTCAAAATAAGGAGTTTTTGTTAGGGAGATACATAGCTAGTCCCTATGACACTTTATGCCAGGCAGTGAGCTAACTGCTTTACATGGATTATCTCACTTAACTTGCGCCACAGCCCTGTGGGCTAGGCACTATCATTGCCTCAGATTTATAGATGAGGAATTGTGGCTCAGAGCTGTGAAATGTCACAGTCTAGGTTTCCTGGGAAACAAACTCTGAGATGGAGTTTAGCAATTGGTGGGCAGGACGTGTATCAGAGAGCGCTTTGGGGGTTGCATGCCTGTGGCAGGGAGGGGATGGAAGCAGGACGGGGCAGAGGGAGAAGCTGAGCTGTGATGTGGTTCCAAAAAAGGTCTCAGCGGAGTTCCCAGGGAATGTGGAGCTGGGATAGCCCTGCAGAGCTGTTCCACGTTGGCACTAGGAGGACAGGCCTTTAGGCCCCTGTGCTGATCACTCATTTGGACACAGGCTGCCCCAGGAAGGGGCCTGACCTTGGGCTAATCACTTTTCCGCTGAGGCAATCCCCAAGGAGGCTGACAGCTGAGGGCTTTCTGCCGGCAGCACACCCCATGGCTGCAAGTATAAGTCCTTCCTTCCTGAAGCAGAATCCTGGAGGGATCAGAGTTCCCCACATAAAGTCACGTGACTAAGCTTGCAGCAAGTAGCCAGTGACAGAGAGACAGGACTAGTACCAGGACATCTGACTCCAGAAATTAGGCTTTTCCTTCGCAACGAGGCTCGGCTTGCTCAGAGTCACAGCTAGCAAGTAACGCCCACAGTCCAAGCACTCTCATCGATATTCTAAATCAATTTGCTATACTGCCTCTCTAGGGTCTCCAATGGTGGTTCCTCCTGAGAACTTTACCTCTGTGTTTCCTATGTACCGGGTTCCTTTTTTCTCTCTGAACAAACTCTGGCACTTAATACTACTTTGGCTGAACTATTTCGAGTCACTCAGTCAAACCATTGTTTTGTTGATAAAGGGCTCCTAGGGGCTCAGCCCTCTGCCAGGTGGAGTTGGATTCTGAGGACAGATCCTGTCCCAGCAGAACTGCAGGCTGCTTGGAGGGCTGAGGCTGACGCCCGCGGAGATGTTGGCGGTTGAGGCAGGACTGAGTGGCCCTGTGAGTCCTGTCTGCCAGTGCTCTGGGGTTCAGAGGGAGGAAAGAGTGACTGGGGCTGGATTGAAATGCTCCCGGCCTCCACCCACCCATCACAGGCTCCCGGAGGCTGGGGCCAGATGTTCCCCTCTTTTGGAATCCATCAAGTGCTAGTAAATGGGAAGGGATTTTAGAATCAGAGAACTAGAGGAGGATAGTCATGTTTCTTATCTCAGAGATGGAAAACAGAGGCCCAGAAGGCAGAATGACCTGCCCAAGGTGACACAGCCGGGTGGTGGCACAGCTGGACTGAGAACCTGGGTCTTCTGACCCCCGGCCTTGTCCACCACCTGGAGTTGCCCCTGTTAAGTGAGGACAGAAGGACCAGATGCAGACTTCAGGCTGGTCTCCGCCTTCTAACATTCTCAGCAACACATTCAGGACCATCACCGTCACCAAGAGAGAAACATAACATCGGATTGGGAATAGCAGGCCCGTGGAAACACCCCGCAGAACCCTACACCCTATATACCCTGATTTCCACCAGCCCAGCTGCCTCCTTGCTTGTTCAAGGCAGTTGCCCCAAGAAAGGGGGCTGCGGAGAAGAGAGTACAAAAGTCCTTTCTATTTGGGGCTTAGCACCTGGGACTGCAGACAGCGCCAAGTCGAAGGAGAAGATTTAGGAGTGATTCTGTAGGAAGCCAGAGTGTAAGAAGCTTTAGCTCAACAGTTCAATATGCGAAAAGCTTTTGCCCACCGCCTGAGAGAGGCTCCCTAATACCCTGTAACCTGCATCTTCCCCCGAAACATCTTAGCTCCATGAAGCAATAAAACAGTCTGGCCTAAGTTACTGAACTTCTTTGAAGTCCTGAAGTGGCCCATAAATAAGGTGGGTACTTTGGAAGGGAGCGTTTTTTTTTAGGAGGGATGCCTAAACGGCTCTTTCAGAGTCACATTGATTTGTAGCCGCCTCTAAGTCAATTTCCTGGGGTTCATAAATCTTGATTTGAGCAAAACGAAAACGTCATCAATATTTATTTGATGCATTTCTTACCACTCCATAGGAAAGGAAGAAAAAAAAAAAATGTCAGCATTCTCACCCACCACCCTGGAGCAGGCATGGGACACGGCCGTTCCTGGCTCCTGGCAGACTATTTCGTTGTGAACCATAAACTCCGGGTAACAAATGTACCATTTCATGGTCAGCAAGAGTGGTAACTGTCACTGGAGAAATAAAACTGAGTTATTGTTTCCAGTTTCAAAAGAACAGCAACAAGTATAAAAAAAAAAAAAAAACTGTATGCGATCCCTGTCCTCTTCCCCTCAGACACCTGCAGCCATCTAATGTTTCACTGAATCCTGCCACATAAATGCATAGCTTCACTCACTAATCCATATGGCTCCAGAGACCACTGTTACATGAGAACTTCAACTGATGGGGCCAGGCAGCCCAGGGCAGCTTAATCTTTTTTAATTCAAATCGACTGAGTCCCATGTGGCCGGGAGATGATACCCTATATGCTGCAATCAGACTGACCTAGACTTCTCGTGCTCTAAATGATTAATGAAACTGCCTCGAGTTTGTTTCTATGGTGATTGGAAACCTGACCCGGACAGAGGAATCTGCCATTCACGGGAACAGAACCGAAAGGGGGGCACTGGGGACCCTGGCCGCTAGTCGGGAAGTGGGGACGCACAATGCAGCGAGTTCCTCTCCCAAACCTGCCGCTGGGCTCAGAAAGCGGGGTGAGGGGATAGGCAAGAAAATGGCTCTTTTAGGGAAGTTTTAACTTGACTCAACTGCAGAATTATCTCCTCCCCACCCCCAGAAAAATCTAAAAACTCTTTAAGTGTTTCTAAAGCAAATGACCCAAGAGTTGAGGGAAGACAGTATCGAACTCACTTTTGGTTTCCTAAAATAAATCCATGAATAAATTAAATAAACTAAAACCCTGAAATCTTTTGATTCCTTCTTTAGAATGAATGGTTTTGTCCATTATGAATATTACAAAACCTGCTGAGTACCTCACATTACTTGTTTACTCTCTGGTCATGTGTGGTTTTGTTTTTCTTCCTCATTTGAAATAAGTCCCATTTGGGCTTCACACAGCAAAACTTTGCAGTCAGAACTGGCAGAAGTAGGCAGCGTGGGACTTAGGGGACATTAGGTGCTGCTGACAGAGAAGCAAAGGGTATGAATAATTAGTGCCAATGGTCACCTGCTGCCGTCTGCCTGGAGGGACAGTTGGGTCCTGCTTCAGGATAGAGACCATCCTAGCTTTCTCGTCAGAGCCCCCAAACCCTGCTCGGGTGTCCCAGCTCCATGAAATCCTGAACCTTTAGAGAGGTCACGCCCAAAACACCAAAGGCCACACCTTGTCATTTTAAAATCCAAGGCCATTGACCGAGGAATAATGACTATAAAAGTTGGTGAGGGCATCATTCCCCTTCTTTCATTCTCCCCCCGCTGCCCACCTACCTTTCTTCACAAGATCCCCGGCCACCTCCTTAAACATGGTTCCCTACCTGTAAACCTTTGATGCCCGTGTTCCCTAGAGAAGAAATCCCAGACTTTAGTAGGACCCACAAGGCCCTCCAAGGTTTCTCCCCACCTCCTGTTCCAGCTCGATCTCCCACACATCTCTGCCAACAGTTCCCTGAATGTCCTGCATGATTCTCCCATTCTCTGCCTTTGCTTTGCTGCTCCCTCTGTCTGGGATGCCCTTCCCAAGGGTCTGTTCCCCAAGACCCAGCTCAAGTGCCGTCTCAGCTCATGGGCATTCCAGCTCCTCAGCACAGATCCCCCTTCCTCCTCTTTCCTTCCTAATATGCCTTTTATCTTAGGGTGTCCCAGGCTCTGCCTTGCATGATAGGACATCTTGGTCCCGGTCGCAGGGCTTGGCACATGGTGTGTGCTCAGTCTGTTTGTTCCGTTGAATTTCTTCTTCCAACCCTGCTCCTCGGTCCCTGGCTCCACTGTTAGCTGGGAAGGTCATCTGACCACCATATTTGTTGTCCCCCTGACGGTCACCACTAGCTGTCCCCAGAGGAGCAAAGGCGTCAGGACTTTGTGAATCAGCAAACACCTAGGAACGCTTCTGGGAAAGCAACCCGGAGCTGCTCTAGTTTGGCTCTAAGCCTCTCTTCTGACCAAGCTGGGGCTCACTGGGCCCGAGCTTTTGCAGCAGTTTCTCCAAATTGAAACCTTCCCTGCTGAGGGCCTGAGCTGGTTACAGCCAGGCTGGGTGTGTTTAGAGGGTCTGTCTAGCCCAGCCTCTCACCCCAGCCCCTGACTCGGCCCTGCAGGGGTGCAGCTGTCAGGCAGCGTCCTCCCTCTGCCCTTGGCAGGAGGAGGGGAACCTGAGTAAGAACGGGCCTCAGCCAGCCTCTCGCCCGTCCAATGAGACATTTCCACAAACTACCTGCTGGTGAGCAATCCCTTGGCCTTATCTGACTCTCCCACGGCGGGGGGTATCATGTGTGCGTGTTGTGTTCTCTGAAGGCACAGGTGGCAGAGCTTGGGTGTGGAGGCCTGTCGAGGAGGGAGCGGTATGCAGATGCCCAGGAACAGATCTTGGGGTGAGCAGAGGCAGGGTCTCCCTGCGTCAGTGATGAGCCTGAATGCGTGACGTCCCACGTAGTCCCCATTTCACCAGCTTACAGACCCCACCCCAAATCTCTCACCTGGACTCCCCCGTGCCCTGGCACAGAGCTCGCGGCATACGACTCTGACATGTGTCCCGGCCTCTGCTTCACTTGTTAAATGGACGAGGTCATAATCCCTGAGTCTGTAACGCTTTGTAAATGGTAAAGCATCTCTCTCCCTTGTTCCTCTTACCTTCCCTTCCCCATGACCCTGTCCAACCAAACTGGTACTTGTCGTGGCTGCACATGTTTTTAAATCACATTTTATTTTCAGGGGTTCAGAAAAGTCCCATTGCTTCCATTCAGAAGGTTCTTCCCTGGATGTCGTGGGCACTCTGCCTGGGCTAGGCGGGGGGTGGGGCCTGGTGGAGAAGACTTGGGGGAGTTGGTCGCTGAGGTGAGGAAAGTGAGACGTGGCGAGAGGGAAGTGAAGCCATGAATATTTAGATGAGGAGGAGAGTGGAATTCAATCTGACCCTGATACACAGGAGGATTGGATTGATAGCAATAATCTAAAATTAGAAGCACTCAGTCTTGGGAGTTTAGAGCTCAGACTCTAGGGGCAGACTAGGTTAAAAACTGAATTTGCCACTTACCAGCTGAATGACCTTGGGCAAGTTACTTAAACTCTCTGTGCCCCAGCTGCTTCATCTGTAAAGTGGAGATATTAAAGTACTTCCTCTATGGGACTGTAGTGATGATTGAGTTCCTGAAACAATACTTGACACATAGTACACACTAGCTGCAGTTACAACTAAATAAAGATCAACATCATGTACCTTCCCGAGACTGTCAGGATCTCTCTTCTAGAGTTCCTTTTGCTGTTTTCCCAAACTCTCCGACCCCACCTCCCCGCCCCCTTCTATTTGTTGTGGAGGAAAGGAGGGTCTAGCTCACTGCTGTCCAACAGAAATATAATACAAGACACATATTAAGAAATTTAAAAATTTCTAGAAGCCACACCAAAAAAATTAAAAGAAATAGGCAAAATTAATTCTACCAGTATATTTCATTTAACCCAATACATCTAAAATACTATCCTTTCAATATGCAATCAATACAAAAAATTATAGATTAGATTCGTAGGACTGGAGCACGTCTGAGGTGGGTGTCCAGAATTTCAGGTGCTGGCTTGCGCTAGCCCCAAGTTCAAAGTTATCCCCAGAGAGAATTGAACCCACAAGATTTTGGAGTGAAGCCTTGCTCCATCTTTGCCCAGCCATCTGTGAGGAGGTGGGGAAGGGAGCTGCATCCCTATTGTCTGCTCCTATAGAGAAAAACTGAGCCAAGCTCTGCCCTGAGGATGCTCTGGGTTAAGAGGTACTGATCCACAGGGAGCAAAAATGAGATGGAGCAGAGGGAATCCACCTCTGTCTTTTGGAAGTTAAACATTTCAATTAAAAGGCCAGATTATCCAGGTCTAAACCCTGCTTTGATTCTTAAGTTTTAAACTTTGCTCCTCAATTTTCCCATCTGTAAAATGGGGTAATGATAGTACTGACCTCAAACAGCTGTTAATGAGGATAAAATAAGTCTTGCAGAGCACTCAGAATGGTGCCTGTCATGTAATATGTTTGTCAAATAAATGCAGTATTTTACGGAACTACCAACTATTTGATTCACTGCAGTATCTCCAGCCCATATAGGTGCTCAATAAATATTTGTGGAATGAAATAAGTGCTTTCAAGGAGAGCTTTGGCAACAGATAGAAGGAATAGTTCGATAAGCCACAAATGTTACTCCAGCAGCAATCGATGATTGCTAACGTGTCTCCCGGGGGTGATGACAAGAGGTGAGTGTGGGCAGCAGAACTTACTTTGTGAATGGGGGGCGAGGCTGGGTGTCTTTCTCTGCTATTCACCCACTGCTCTTACTGTTTCCTCCATGTGTTTAATGAGTGTTTAAGGGCTACCAGTTTCAAAAGGTGCCAGTGATGTGGTCCAGGACACCCCAAGTCTCTGTCTGGCCCTGACTTCTGGCTTTGTCTATCTTTGGGTGAACCTTGGGGTATGGCAAAGACTAGCTGGGTCACATTACACAAAAACTCCTTCTAGATAGATTCCAAGGAGAACAATCTAGAAACACAGGCCATTCTCCCAAGGACATGGGGGTTGACACCATGATGAACAACCTCCTCCTGCCCCACCCCCACCGCCCGATGATGGAGAATGGGGTTGAGTAGAGGGAAAGAGGATAAACTCTATCTGCCATCTTCCTGTCCCACGGCTTCCCATAACTTCCAAGGGAGTCCAAGTGGACTCCGAAATGTGCCCCCCTCCCCGGCCCTGCCCCCCTTTCTATGGTGGGGACATAATCAAATAAGGTATTACCTGTTGATAATCAAATGAGAACAACATATAACACATTGTGTGACCCAACAACAGTGGGGACCATTAGGATGTGTCTCTAAAGATTGGAAAGCCCACTAGGGCAGGTGGCACAAGAGAATTACAGGGAGGTGGGATTTTGAGGATGCTTGGGCTATTTTAGTCAGTCTGGGGTATACGTTTGTTTGGCTAGTAAACTAATGACACCTTAAAAGCACTGAGTAACCACGGCCCCCGGTTTCCCACCAATACTCTGATTTTATCTCATAGGGACTCTGTGGCCCAGCTCTTCACCCCGGTTCCTGCACCAGCCCTGGCCCAGCCTCTGGTGTGCATGTGGGCTGCAGTCCGCTCCCCCAGGCTGTAGACACTTCGGGTTCCCGTAAGTAGCTTTGACAGGGCTCAGCAGTATTCCCTGGATGAAAGCTGTTTTCTTTTAAAAAACAGATGTTGATGACAATAAAAGTCTGAAGAGGAGGCTACAATATAAGTGGATTTTTAAATCACTTCTACTTAGAGGAATTCACAGGACATGTTTTAAAAAATATAGCCCCCTACATGATTCCTATTACTAGTTCCATTGATGAAAAGACTCAACCACATTTGGTTAAACATCCTTAATACTAAGGGGCACCTCAAAACACATTTCCAGATGAAAAACGATGTAGATTTTTTTTCTTTTCAATTAGGCCTAACTTTCTGTCAATGGCTCTCCCGTTACCTCTCTTTTTATCTTTTTTAAAAATTAAAAAAAAAACCAAAACAATGCAAGTAGTCTCTTTCATTTCTGAGACAATTAAAAAGGAGAAGCAAAAAAGTAAATGACTTTATTGATATTTTTAACTATTTTAAAAATAGGAAGTTGGGCTTCCCTGGTGGCGCAGCGGTTGAGAATCTGCCTGCCAATGCAGGGGACACCGGTTCGAGCCCTGGTCTGGGAAGATCCCACATGCCGCAGAGCAACTAGGCCCGTGAGCCACAATTACTGAGCCTGCGCGTCTGGAGCTTGTGCTCCGCAACAAGAGAGGCCATGACAGTGAGACGCCCGCGCACCGCGAGGAAGAGTGGCCCCCGCTTGCCGCAACTAGAGAAAGCCCTTGCACAGAAACGAAGACCCAACACAGCCAAAAATAAATATAAATAAATAAAAATTAAAAAAAAAAAAAAATAGGAAGCACATTCATATGATTGAAAATCTAAGAAGAACAAAAAGATAATCAGCAAAACCCTTCCCTTCCACCCCGCTCCAGCCACCTTGTTCCCCTTCCCAAAGGTAACCAGCATTATCAGTTTTTTGTGTAAATTTCCAGAGATATGTCCCTCACAAACAAGTATACACCCGCCTATTCTTTTTTCCTTTTTACATATCATACACACATGCTATTCTCTCTATTGTTTTTTCAGTTAGCGATATATCCTGGAGATCATTCCTTTCCATTATATAAGACTTTTTCATTTTTTCCCAGCTGTATAGTATTTCATTGTATTCATTTAGTAAGCTGGCTGCAGATAGATATTTGGATTGTTTCCAGTCTGTTGCTATTACAAAACGTCTGCAAAGAAGTGCTTTGTATACATATAATTTCTCATGTATGCTTATATATCTGTAGGATAAATTTCTAGCAATGGTAGCTTAAGGTCAAAAGATATGGGCATTTGTAACTTTGATGAACTAACTTTCATTTAAAAGTCACTGGTAATCCCTTCTCCAGTGTGAGTCATGTTACCATTTTTTATGTATAATTTTCCAGAGTCGCTCATTTAATAAGCACTTACTAAGCCCCTAGGGGCTGAGCGTTCTGTTAGGCACTGGCCATACAACACTGAACAAAACTGACTTTGAGACCAGAGGGGAGGTACACTGTGGGCAGAGCAAGTGCTCGGAACTGCTCAGGACACTTGGGTGTGAAAGAGTTATTCCCCCCAAATCCCATCAAATCTGGCTCTCAGCGCCCCCCATGCCATGGTCTGCACTAAGTTCAACATTACTTGTTGGGGTCATTTCCTTTCCCATGGATCATCCCAAAATCCTGGGGTTTTTGCGGCCAGAAAGTCGGAGGCGGCTCTCACATGCTCATCCCACTGCCACAGTCCCTGTGGTCCTCACATTCTGCCTGCTTTGCGAGCATCGCCGGCTCCCAGCCCTTGGCTGTTTCCATCAACCCCCGTGTGGGTTCCCACCAGCCAGGACTGCTTCAGAGTTGGAGGCACAGGCTTTCCAACCTCAAAGGAAACCCTCGTCCCCACCGCCTTCTGCCCCTGGGAATTACTCAGTTTCCTGCCTTCTTTTCAAAACACCAGTTTCCATTCCTTCCTTCCCTTGCCCAATGCTAACTGCCTCCTCAGAAACCCACCAACACCTGGGAGATGAGACACTCCCCCAAACCTAGACATTAAACCACAAAGGTCAAGCTGCTTTGAGAATTGGGGGAAGGGGATCCCATTTTCCTTCCTGGGTTTTCTGTATCCATGGGACTAAAGCAAAAATGTATATGTATATGTTATGCCATTGCATAAATACATAAATTAAATTATAAGTGCAAACTATAAGCACTGTTTACTGCTGTATTCCCTGCACCTAGAATAGTGCCTGACACATAGTAGGTGCTCAATAAATATTTGTTGACTGAAAGAATGAAGTATTATGAAGAAAAAAAATGGGAGAATGCCTGAGAGGAAAAATTAGTTAGTGGTGACTGCTTTGGACTGAGTAGTCAGAGATTCTCCAAGGAGATGACATTTCCAGTGATCTTTGAGGATCAGAAGAAATCAGCTCCGTGAAGTGTATGGGGAGGAACTGTCCAGGCAGAGTGTGGGGGACCCGAAGAGGAAGGGAACTTGCAGTGAAGCGAGCACAGGAAGAAGCCTTGGGCAGCGGTGTCACAAGGAGGTGACAGAGGAGGGCAGAGGCTGATCGGGGGGGACCTTGGAGGGTGTGTTAAGGAGTATAGATTGTATGCAAACTGTAATGCAAAAACCTTCCATAATTTTAAGCAAGGGAATAAAACTTTTTTTTTAGAATCTCTTTGCATTTTGGAAGGATCTCCCCAGCAGCTGTATAGGAGTGGATATGAGCACTGGATAGAGAAGTGGGTAAATAAGAAGATCATTAAGAGAGGTCATTGCAATCGTCACAGCAAGAACAGATGAGGGGTGTGGAGAGGATGGAAAAGTGTGGGAAGATTTAAGATACGTCTTGGGGACAGACTTGGCAAGACTTGATCCATTGTGGGAGATGAGAGAAAGAGGGAAATTTAAGTATTATTGTGAGCTGGGAATAATTGTGAGGGGAGGGGAGATCGCCGTTAAGAGATGGCTGAGGAGTAAAGGTAAGACTCAAACTGCCCGGGTTCTGGTCCTGTCTCCCAGGTCAGCCATGGGATACTGGGCAAGTGACCCACACTTGTGCCTCTGTTTCCTCATCTGGAAGAGAATAATAATAGTTCCTTCTTACATTTTTGAGGGTTAATTGATTAACCAAATGCTTATAATAGTGTCTTTTACATAGTAAAGTACCTAATAAAATTTAGCTATTTTATTATCTACTTCTACGTTGGCATTTATTTATTTTATTTATTTATTTTTGGCTGTGTTGGGTGTTCATTGTTGCGCGTGGGTTTTCTCTAGTTGCGGCGAGCGGAGGCTACTCTTCGTGGTGGTGCGTGGGCCTCTCATTGCAGTGGCTTCTCTTGTTGCGGAGCTTGGGCTCTAGGTGCATGGGCTTCAGTAGTTGTAGCATGCGGGCTCAGTAGTTGTGGCTCGCGGGCTCTAGAGCGCAGCCTCAGTAGTTGTGGCTCACGGGCTTAGTTGCTCTGTGGCATGTGGGATCTTCCCTGACCAGGGCTCGAACCCGTGTCCCCTGCATTGGCAGGTGGATTCTTAACCACTGCGCCACCAGAGAAGTCCCTACACTGGCATTTAAAACAGATGGACAGTATTCCATTTTATGAATAAATTACTTATCCAAATCCCCATTTGTATTGCTTCCAATGCTGCAGCTTAGTAATAATAGGATAGCACAGACTCAGGAGCTAAACTGCTTGAGTTCAAATGCTGCCCATATATTTATTAAATCTATAATTTTGGCAAGTTACCTAACCTCTCTGTGCCTCAGTTTCTTCATCACCAAAGGTGAGGATAACGATAGCACCTGTCTCAGAAGATTCTATAAGAGTGAAGTGAGTTAGTGGGTCTAGATCATTCAGAACATATTAAACACCATGTCAGCATTTGCTTTTATCATCATGTGCCAGCTTCTCTTTTAAGCATGTTATGTGTATGTCCTCACTTAATATTTATAACATCCCTATGAGTAGGTACTACTCTTATCCCGATGTTACAGACCAGAAAACTGAGATATAGACACGATTTGAAACTAGACTCCAGAGCCCCTGGTTCTAACAACTACTATCAATGGCACATCACTTTATATGGATCTTTACTCATCTGTACAACTATTTCTTTAGGATACATTCCAAGAAATGGAATTGCATGATTTAAAAGTTCTTTTAAAGTATGACCTTTGATACACGAACACATCATTTTCCAGAGAGTTTGTAGCAGTTTACAATCCCACACAATTTACAATAGCTATGTCTTCTTGGTGAATTACTCTCTCTACTGTTAAGTAATTCTTATTAATTCACTAGATTTGGAGCAGTGGGTGAAGTCATGCCCAGTGACATCGTTGGTGGAAGTGACTCTCTCGGTGGCAGGTGATCGGGTAGAGCGGCTGGCTCTCCTGGCCTGAGTTGTGGGCTGGGGTAGGCAGGCTCTTGGTGAGGCCAGGCGTGTGGACAGCAGAGACTGGGAAGGGGCAGGGTCACACGTTACGTTTAGTTGTCACATTCCTTAGTCTTCTCTGACCTGGAACAGTCCCTCAGTCTTTCTTTTCATCATCTTGATCTTGAAGAGCATCATCCAGCAATTTGTGAAATGCCCCTCAATTTGGGATCAGACAGGGAATAACTATTTTAAATATGTTACAGAATTTATAGGAAAAGATGGATATAATGAGTAAAGAATTATATGGGTTTTTCAGAAAAGAAACAGACATTCTAATATAAAACCCAATGAAAATTCTAGAACTGAAAAATAAATTATCTAATACCATTCCACTTGATGGGATTAAAAGCAGATAGGACATTGGGTATCACAGAACAAAGGATCCATGAACTTGAAGATGGGACAATACAAATTAATCAAACTGAAGCAAAGTAAGAAAAAAATGTTTTTAAATGAACAAATTGTCAGTGACACATGGAATAATATCAAATCGTCCAATGTATGTGTAATTGGAGTCATAGAAGAGAGAAAGAGTATGACAGAAAAGTTTTCAAGAAACCATGGCCAAATATTTCTCAGATTTGATGAAAAACATCAATACATAACCAAGAAATTTAACAAACCTCAAATGGGATAAATATTGACACCTAGACCCATCATGGTCACATTGCTCAAAAAGATAAGGAGAAAATATTAAAAGAAGGCAGAGCAAAAAAAGATTACATACAAGGCAACATGGATATGAATTATGATTTTTTAAAAATTAGAAACAGTGTAAGCTAGACCACAATGGTACAGCATCTTTAAAATGCTGAAAGAGAAAAACCTTCAAGCTTGAATCCTAGAGCTAGTGAAATGATATATTCTTCAAAAATTAAGGCAAAATAAAGACATTTTCAAGTAAGCAAAAGTTGAGAGAATTTATAGTCAGTAGACCCTCAATACAAGAAGTGCTAAAGGAAGTTCTGCAAACTTAAGAGAAACAATCCCAGATAGAAACACAAGTGAACAGGAAGAAATAAAGAGTTCCAGGAAATAGCAAGCATGGAGATAAGTAAAAAAGATTTTTGTCTCTTTCCTCAATTTCTTTAAAGTACAATTGACAGTTTAAAGCAAAAAGAATAATAATAATCTATCATGGGGTTTATGACATAAGTAAAAGTAAAATATATGACCATAATAATACAAAGCATAGAAGGAGCTAAATGGAAGTTTATTGTTGTTTAGTTTTTCACTACATGTGAAATAGCATAATACTAATAAGTTGTAGTCTCTAAAAAGTTAAAGTTGCATATTGCAATCCCTAGAATAAGAACCAAAAATAAAGCAAAGAGGTATAACTAAAAATCCAATGAAGGGGATAAAATGGAATGCTAAAAAATAATCTCCAAAAAGTCAGGAAAAGTGGGAAAAGTGAACAAAAACAGAGGGACAAATAGAAAATAAATAGTAAGGTGGTAGATGTAACCTAATATGATAATTATTTATCAATAATTACATAAATGTAAACGGACTAAGCGCCTCATTTAAAACCTGAATGCCTTGGACATATATCTGGTTCTAATAACATTATTGGCCATTCGGTTCCTAACTTCCTTTTACTGCTTTGCTTTTAACTTTCTTTTTACATTTTCTGGTACCTGTGGATTTCCTTTTCATACTTTTGAGATAAGCTAGGTATGAATTATATTTAAATAAGAAATCCCATGTGTTTGGAAGGAGGACAGGGAATCTGGGGGCTGCTTCCAGTGGTTTGGTCCATCATATTGGCAGCTTTATTTTTGAAATTTAAATAATTAATCCATCCTGAATTTATTTTGTTTTAAGGGAACAGATAAGTTTCTAACCTCATTTTATAAATTACTAGCCCATTGCCCTTATTTGTTAAATAATCTAGCCTTTCTCCACTGATTTGAGAAGCTACCTTGATCTCAAACTAAACTATTTTGTACCTTTGTGTACATTACCGAATTTCCATTCTGTTACCATGGTTGTCTGTTTTGTACTATTTTTTCCGCTTTACATTATTTCAGTTTTAGTGTCTGGTGGGTGAAGACTCCTATCATCACCCTTATTTTAGAGCATCATAGCTGTTCTATTCACATGAACTATAGAAGAGTTCGTTAAGTCTAAACATTTTCTGTCTGGACTTTATTTTGGGATAATGTTAAAGATGTAACATAATTGAGGGGAAGAATTGGTATTGAAGTGGTATTAGATTTTTCCTCCTAGAAATGTGACATGCTTATCCACTTATTCAAGACATAAATGTCTCAGGCTTCCCTGGTGGCAGCGGTTAAGAATCCACCTGTCAATGCAGGGGACACGGGTTCGAGTTCTGGTCCGGGAAGATCCTACATGCCTCAGAGCAACTAAGCCCGTGCGCCACAACTACTGAGCCTGCACTCTAGAGCCCGCAAGCCACAACTATTGAGCCCGTGAGCCAGAACTACTGAAGCCCGCCCACCTAGAGCCCATGCTCTGCAACAAGAGAAGCTACTGCCATGAGAAGCCCATGCACAGCAATGAACAGTAGCCCCCGCTCGCCCCAACTAGAGAAAGCCCACGCGCAGCAACGAAGACCCAACGCAGCCTGAAAAATTAAAAAAATAGACATAAATGTCTCTCAGGAAAGTTTTGCAATTTTCTTTGTGTGGATTCTGTATGTTTGTCGTAAGGGTATTCCTACATCCATATTTAGGAACTTGTTTTGCTATAGTAAGTTAAATCTTTTTATCATATATATTTACATACACATACAGTTTTTCTTGTCCTAAATTTATATTTAATGAAACAAAGTATTAGAAGAAAAGTTTTTCTTTTTAAAAGATCATTAATGTGATATTGTATTCAAATTATTTTTCTTTCTCTTTTTTAGTCAACTATTTTTATTGAGGTATAACATGTATACAGTAAAGTATATAAATGTATTAATCTTAAGTGTTCGTCTTGATGAATTTTTCCATATGTATACCTAGGTCAAGGTATGGAATCTTTCTCTCATGCTCCTTCTCCACCTACACCAACCCCTGAGGTAACTATTGTTCATTTTTCTATCAACAGGGAAGAGTTTAGCCTCCTTGTGAATTTAATATAAATCGAATCATGCAGTATGCATTTTAGTGTATGGATTCTTCCACTCAATATAATATCTTGAGGTTCATTCACTTTGTTGCACTTAGTAGTAGTTTGGACTTTTTCTTTGTTTTGTAGTAGACTACTACTACTACATTAATATGTAGTAGTCTATGTGTGTGTGCATATGTGTGTATGTATACATCTATGTGTGTGTACTCATACACATAAATATTTATATACTATATACCACAATTTATCAATTTATTTACCCATTCGCCTATTGACAGGTCTTTGGGTTGTTTCTAGTTTTGGACTATTATGAAAATTCTTGTACCTGTGTTTTTATGAATATATGTACACCTTTCAGTTGGGTGTACCTTTCAGTTGGGTGTATACCTGGGTGTAGATTTGCTGGGATATAGAGTGTGCACATGTTAACTATCAAATGATATTCCAAAGTGGTTATACCATCCTACACTCCCACCATCAATGTTTGAGAGGTCCAGTGGCTGCAATCCTCACAGACATTTTGTATTATCAGTCTTTAATTTTAGTCATTCTAGTGGGTTCGCAGTGGCATCTCATTAGGTTTTTTTTTTTAATTTTTTAAAATTTATTTATTTATTTATTTATTTGTGGCTGTGTTGGGTCTTCGTTTCTGTGCGAGGGCTTTCTCTAGTTGTGGCAAGTGGGGGCCACTCTTCATCGCGGTGCGCGGGCCTCTCATTATCGCGGCCTCTCTTGTTGCAGAGCACAGGCTCCAGACGCGCAGGCTCAGTAGTTGTGGCTCAAGGGCCTAGTTGCTCCACAGCATGTGGGATCTTCCCAGACCAGGGCTCGAACCCGTGTCCCCTGAATTGGCAGGCAGATTCTCAACCACTGCGCCACCAGGGAAGCCCTCATTAGGTTTTAATACGCAATTACTTGGTAAGTAATGTTCAACACCTTTTCATATGCTTATTGGCCATTTAGATATTCTTTTTTTTGAAGTGCCAGTTCAATATTTTTACACATTTTAAAATTGGGCTGTTTGAGTTTTCTTATTGATTTGTAGATTTTCATAGATTTCAGATATGAGTCCTTTGTCCTATCTGTTCAAAGATGTTTTTCTGGGGCTTGCTTTTTATTCTCTTAATGATTTCTGTTGATGAACAGAAGTTTTAAATTTTAGTAAAGTTCAATTAATCAGTTATTTTTCATTTAGGGCTACTGCCTTCTTGTGTCCTGTTTAAGAAATCTTTGCTTACCCCAAGGTCATGAAGATAGTCTCCTACGGTTGCTTCTAGAAACCTTGTTTTACCTTTCATATTTAAATCTACGATTCATCTCAAATCAATTCCTGTATGTCATATGAGGTAGGGGTTCACAGCTATTTTTTTCCCCAGTGTGGACATCCCAAGTTTCAACACCAGTTGTTGCAAAGATCATTATTTCCTCCACTGAACTGCAGTTGGTATTTCCTTGTGAATCGAGTGAGCATACAAGTGGGTCTATTTCTGCACTTTATGTTATTATTGGTCAAATTATCTATCTTGTCACTAATACCACTTTGTCTTAATTACTATGGCTTTTCATCTTGGTAAGACTTGAAATGTAGTAGTGTAAATTCTTCAATTATGTTCTTCAAGATTTTCTTAGCTATTCTAAGTCCCTTGCATTTCCCTGTAAATTTTAGAATCAACTTGCCAATTTCAGCAACTGTAAACTTTCTGGGATTTTGATTGGGATTGCACTAAATTTATATATCAGTTCAGGGAGAATTAATGCCTTAACAATATTGAGTCATCCAATCTGTGAGCACATGTGGGTCGTTTAGCTCCTTTTAATTTCTCCCAGCAATTTGTTGTTGTTGTTGTGTTTTCAGTATACAAGTCTTGCACACTGACTTGTGTTTCGTTAATACTTGTAAATTTTGTTAAATTTATCACTAAATATTTCATATTTTAATGCTATTATAACGCTATAGGGTTTTTAAGTTTTCATTTTCCTAATTTTTTTGTGGCTCTTTTACAGAAATACAGTTTTATTGA
This sequence comes from Balaenoptera ricei, assembly GCF_028023285.1. Lineage (NCBI taxonomy): Eukaryota > Metazoa > Chordata > Mammalia > Artiodactyla > Balaenopteridae > Balaenoptera > Balaenoptera ricei. The sequence continues at coordinate 65,588,135 of NC_082651.1, read as the reverse complement.
TTGACTTTGTATTAATTCAATTATTAGTTCAAACAGTTTGTTATAGATTCTTCGGGGATTTCTATATATACCATTATGGCAGCTGCAAATAAAGAGTTTTACCTCTTCCTCATCACTTTTTAAGGACTTTTATTTATTTTTCCTTTTGAAAGGACTTCCAAATAATCTCTCTGTAGACTGATGGTCCTAATTCAAGTCATGTGTAAAATGACCTATAAAAAGTGTCAGAACAGAGAAGGCTTAGTTGGAAAGAATATTGGGTAATTTAACTGAAGCAACAATGGGTGAGTATGATTCCTCACTGAATGCCCCTGTTGATAGAGAATGTTTACCTTCACAAAAAGATAAGGAGAAAATATTAAGAGATGGTAGAGCAAAAAAGGAAGATTACATACAAGGTAACATGGATACGACTTATGATTTTTTAAAAATTAGAAAGAGCGCAAACCAGACCACAGTGGAACAGCATCTTTAAAATGCTGAAAGAAAAAAAATCTTCAACCTTGAATCTTAGAGCTAATGAAGTGATATATTATTCAAAAATTAAGGCAAAATAAAGACACCCACACATAATAAATATGCACATCAGCAAACACATGGTGAGTGAATCACCTTCACAGCAAATGTAAGAAAATTTTACCTGAAGGAAAATTTTTGTTAAATCACCAAAAACGCTCAAGAGCTTGAGTGAGAGGTCTCAAGACAAACTTTGCTTATGTCAAACTTTGTCTCTTGATCTTTTGGGACTCTTTGGAAAGCAATTTTCCCTGTAATTATCCACCTAAGCACAGACAAGATAAGGGCAGGATTCCTATTGTCTATTCCTACTCTGTAATTTACCAGTTAGGTGTTCCATGGATGTTCCTTGAATGAGTGAATGCATGACTAAATGAAAAGAGTGAATGAGTGGAATTATGGATAAGAGAAGTCAGCCCCAATCTTCAGTTCTCTTTGACAATCCACCCTGCTGAACTTTGAATTTATTTGCTATTTTCTGTTTTGCTAATTTATTTGCTAATTTATTTATTTTGTTGCTAATTATTTTGCTAATTTATTTGTTAATCCCAACCGTTTCCCATTTACAACTTGGTTCCACTAAAGGAATATTCCAATCCATAGCAGACTATTTTCAAAGATGGCCACAGCCATCTCTCTCCCCCCACCACTTCAATCCCACTTCTCAGAGGTTGCCAATGGGAACAGCCAAGCAATAAAGTAGGAGAAGTGGATGTTGGACTGAATTAGACCTTTTTTAAAAGCTGAATTTGGTTGTATCAATCCATGTCTGTACATTGTATAGTTATGGTCATGGAAGAAATGCCATAATCATTGTCTAGCTTCAATGAGCTTCATTCACCATCTGTCAGCTCTGGCAGGGAAATGAAAGAGGCCCCTCTACTCCATCTTTTTTTTTTTTTTTTTTTTAATGGCTGGTTGCATTATTTATTTATTATATATATATATAGTTTTTTGGCTGAGTTGGGTCTTCGTTTCTGTGCGAGGGCTTTCTCTAGTTGCGGCAAGCGGGGGCCACTCTTCATCGCGGTGCACGGGCCTCTTCACTATCGCGGCCTCTCTTGTTGCGGAGCACAGGCTCCAGACGCGCAGGCTCAGTAGTTGTGGCTCACGGGCCTAGTTGCTCCGCGGCATGTGGGATCTTCCCAGACCAGGGCTCGAACCCATGTCCCCTGCATTAGCAGGCAGATTCTCAACCACTGCACCACCAGGGAAGCCCCTACTCCATCTCTTTTGAGGCAAGTGCTTCCACTCTCTGTCCACATTCAACACTCCTGCCAATGTCTACCAGCACTCCACCCCTCACACTAATCGTTTACTCACTATTCATGTTCACGTCCATCATGGTATACAACTTCCCTAGACCCTACAGTGCCCAGCCCAGTGCTTTGCAAAAAGTAGGCCCTTGGAACAATATTTTCTAGATGCACAAAATAAGGGAGGAAATGAGGAGAGGGGTCGACATAAAAGATGAGTTACAACTAATACTGAATGTTATATTCTGCAAGGTATAGTATACCTACATTAAATTACATTGGATTGCTTTCTAGTAAATACGGTTCTGGGCTTAAAATGGTTTTTCGAGAGGCATTAGAAATTCCTACTTTAGCTTAATCACAATGTTTAGTTTTCTCTTGAAGGCACCTTATTTATTTAATGTCACAACACTAAAATCATTTCATTCTGCAATGTTCAATAAACAGAAAAAAAAAAAAACCCTCAACATCTCTGCTAAATTGTTACCAACAAAGTAAACATTTCTCCCCCAGTTTTTTCCGAGTTGATTAAGCACCAGTATATTTTAAAATGTTTCCCAAGCCTGAGAAAGTCTCCCCTCTGAACATACAACTATTCGGTGTAGAATGTTTTTCCTACCACTTGATTACAATTTGGCAGTAGTTTCTGAACAATTTACAAATTTAAAATTTCTGTGCCCAAAACACACATGTGTTTGCAGCTAAACAAACTTGAAAGAATATGCAAATTGCACTTTTATGTCAAAAATGAGTGAATGCAGCTTCATGCAGAGAAAAAGCTAACTGCCACCCTCATGTTTTTGTTTAGACTAATCTGTGTGCTGTCGCTCCCACATCAGACTGCATCAACATTTTCTTTGGGATATTAGACGTAAATGTTTATGGCTGCAGATAGCCTAGAAGGGATTGGCACTTATTAAAAACGACCCTGGAGTATTTTCTTTGGTTTCCACATAAATATCCCAGGGAAACGTTCAATCAAATGAGGCTGCCAGGTAGAGGGAAACGAACATTGTAGCAGAGCCCTGGGGTCTCCCGGGTCCTGTGAAGTGAGGGGCCCCATCCAAGAATGGAGTCAGGAGGCTGAGCCCAGAGAACCGGGCGGAGCTGGCTTCTTTTCACTGTGGAAGATAAGGCAGCAGCGGCTGACTGGAAATGTCTCTCCCTGAGGCCAGGAATCCAACACTCTCCACAGACAAAAAAATGCACATTTAAAAGAGCCATCAAAAAACTAGATACCATATGTGGATTTCATCCCATCTTCAGCTGTAGGGGCCAAGGCTGGGTGTGGTATCAAGACGGGACAACCTCCCATGGGGCAGTTGGTGTCACTCAGGCAGGTGAGAGCCCATCGTATCTTCACAAATGGCAGGAACAGGTTTTCGAAGTTTAGGTCTGGAAATGTTCATTCTTGAATCCAGAAAAAGCTGAGAAACTTATCCTAGGCTCTCGGACACGGAGGATACTTCTAGCTCTCCCTGCTTCAGCTAAAATGTATTCAACATCCACTATGTAAAGGCCCATTAAGTTCTCCTGATAAAAATCACTTTAATGTAATCACCGTCCTCCAGCTTTTACCCTAGACTCCCTGAAATCTAGGGAATGTCATCCCACTCTCAGTGGTCTTCTGCCCCCTCTCATCCACTACAACAGCTGGCACCAAGGTCGCAAACAACCTCCACAAGCCTAATCAAAACGAGCAATTTTCAGTTCCCATCTTATCTTACCTCTCAATGGTATTGAACTCTTGGCCTATCCCTCCTTCTTGAAACCTCTTCTACTGGCTCAGTAACACCATACTCATTTGGTTTCCCTTTATGTCCAGCTACTTCTGTCTCCTTGGCTGGCTCCTTTCTCTCTACACAGTCTTCTTAAGTTGACAGATCAAATGCCATATGATCATTTCAAGAGGCACAAAAAAAGCATTTGACAAAATCCAACACTCCTTCACGTTAAAGACACTCAGCAGACCCGGAACAGAAGGGAACTTCCTTAACCTGATAAAATACTAATACCTGTTGAAAATTAATACAGATATTGGTACCTGGAAGTGGGAGCTGCTCTAATGGATTCCTGAAAATGTGAAAGAAGGAAATTGTGCTGTTTGTGACAGCATGGTTGGACCTAGAGGGCATCATGCTGAGTGAACAAGTCAGAGAGAGAAAGACAAGTACCATATGATCTCACTTATATGTGAAGTCTAGAAAACAAAACAAATGAACAAACAAACCAAAACAGAAACAGATTTGTAGACACAGAACAAATTGGTGTTTGGGAGAGGGCAAGGAGTGAGAAGTTGGTCAAAACAGGTGAAGGGGATTAAGAAATACAAACTTCCAGTTTTAAATAAATAAGCCACGGGGATGTAATATACCACATAAGGAATATAGTCAATAATACTGTAATAATTCTGCATGGTGAAAGATGGTTACCGGACATATATTGTTGATAATTTTGTGATGTATTTGATTGTCAGATTACTATGTTGTACACCTGAAACTAACATAATATTGTATGTCAACTATACTTCAATTAAAAAAGTCTTTTAAATTAAAAAAACCCAAAATATCTGAAAATGCAGAACTGGCTTTGGAATTCGGCAATGGGCAGAGGCTGGAAGAATTCTGAGGAACGTGAAGAGAGAGTCAGACTGCCTTGAACAAACTGTTAGTAGAAATATAGATGGTAATAAATCTGCCAGTTAGGACTCAGAAGGAAATGAGAAGCACAGTAGAGAAGATATCACTTGCCTTAGGTAATACCTACATCATCACCAACAGGCTGCTAGTAGAAATGTGGGTGTTAAAGGCAGTGCTATGAAGGCTCAGAAGGGAACGAGGAACATGTTACTGGAAACTGGAGGAAAGGGGATTCTGTTAGATATGGCAGAAAGCTTCGCAGAATTTCGTCCTACAGTTATTTGGAAAGCAGAACTGGTAAATGATGGATTTCGACATTTAGCTGAAATTTCCAAGCAAAGTGTTGAAGGTGGGACCTAGTTTTCTTGCTGCTCATAGTACAATGCAAGAGAAAAGAGACAAATTGAAGCAAGAACCATTTTTTAAAAGAAGGATCTGGGATTTCATGATTTGGGAAATTCTCAGCTTAACCAGATTGCAAAAGATGCTAAGATTAAGAGATTCCCTGTCAGGGAAGAGTATTACTGGAAAGAATTTAAGAGTGTAGCTGGGCAACCTCTTGCTAATACCTCAGAAAAACAAAAAAGTTAGAATATTCAGTTACACAGAAGGCTCTTAGAGATTAAGTGTATAACACATAGATCCCCTCCGCCATCTCAGCAGAAGACAAAAATAGAGGTGGGATTATTTAGGAAGAATCTGGGGAGGGACTTCTTGTCTAAAGACAGAGAGACAGAGTCTTAAGAATTTTATACCAGCAGAAACACTGCCAGCTTGGGCCAATAGGGACAGAGAGCAAAATAAAACAAGGGTCTTGGACCCCAGAAATTCTTCAGGCAGGAAACAGGCTGATAAAAATACTCAGCGGCAAACACATGTTGCCATTCATGTAAAAAGGAAGGATGACTCAGAATATGGAGCCACAGGTTGAGGGGTAGAGCCATGGACCCAGAGGTTGGAACTGAGATCCCCAGAACATTATTTCCAGATCTTGTAACCCAGTGGGGTTGGCTGGCTGGATTTCTACATTTCGGGGGACCGGTGACTCTTTTTCCTTTTCCTTTTCTCCCTTTTTGAATCAGAATGTCTGTGCCTTTCTTACCTTTGTATTTTGGGAGCATATAACTTGTTTCTTTACTTTCACTTGTCCACATGGAGAGGAATTCTGCTCCAGGATAGGTTATACTGAATCTCGCTCATACCTACATTGATGATTTAGGTGATGGTATTTGGAACTTTTGAACTGGAGAGATATAGGTGAAGTTTTGGATTTGTTGATGCTGTAATGGGTTGAGAATTTAGGGGATCTTGGGATGGGGTAAAAGTATTTTGCCTATGGGACAGACATGAATCTTTGGGGGTCAGAGAATGGAATATGGTGGGCAGAATAATGCCCCCCTAAAGATATCCACATCCCAATCCCTGGAATCTGTGAATATGTTACTTTACGTGGGAAAAGGGACTTTGCAGATGTGACTAACGTTATAGACATTGAGACGGAACCAGTATAATCACTTGAATCCTTAAAATTGAGAACATTTCCTGGTGTATTCAGCCAGAGGAAGATTTTCTTCACTGTGGAAGAAAAATGAGAGAGATGTCACATTGCTAGCTTTGAAAATGGAGAAAGGGGTCCATGAGCCAAGGAATGTGAGTGACCTTTAGAAACTGGAAAAGGCAAAGAAGACTCCCCTAGAGTCCACAGAAAAGAAAACAGCCCACCTGACACCTTGCTTTTAGCTCAGTGAAGCCCATGTTGGACTTGTAAAATATAGAACTGGGAGATAATAAATTTGTATTGTTTTAAGCCATTGAGTTTGTCACAATTAGTTACAGCAGCAAAACAAATACAGTTGTCTGTGAAAAAGCCATAGATAACACCAACTTAATGATGAAAGACAAGGATCAAGAACAAAGACAAAGATCAAGAACAAGACAAGGGGGACTTCCCTGGTGGTGCAGTCGTTAAGAATCCGCCTGCCAATGCAGGGGACATGGGTTTGAGCCCTGGTCGGGGAAGATCCCACATGCCGCGGAGCAGCTAAGCCCGTGTGCCACAACTACTGAGCCTGTGCTCTAGAGCCCGTGAGCCACAACTACTGAGCCCGTGCGCCACAACTACTGAGCCTGTGCTCTAGAGCTTGCAACATACAACTACTGAGCCCGTGTGCCACAACTACCGAAGCCTGCGCACCTAGAGCCCGTGCTCTGCAACAAGAGAAGCCACTGCAATGAGAAGTCCGTGCACCGCAACGAAGAGTAGCCCCTGCTCGCCGCAACTAGAGAAAGCCCACGTGCAGCAACAAAGACCTAACGCAGCCAAAAATAAATAAATAAATTTTAAAAATTGTATTAAAAAATTACTCTCAAAAAAAAAAAACAAGACAAGCTTGTTCATTCTTGCTAGTTCTATTCAACATTATACTGGAGGTTCTAGCCAGGGCAGCTAGGCAGGAAAAAGAAATAAAAGGCATCAAGACTGGAATGGAGAAAGCAAAACTAGCTATGTTTACACATGAAGTGATCTTATATACAGAAAATCCTAAGGAATCCATTAAAAAACTATTAGGACAAATAAATGAGTTCAGCATGGTTGCAGGATATAAGATCAATATGCAAAAATCAATTATATATCTATAACACTGCCAGTGAACAATCAGAAAATAAAATTAAGAAAATAATTTCTGGGGGCTTCCCTGGTGGTGCAGTGGTTAAGAATCTGCCTGTCAACGCAGGAGACACGGGTTCAAGCCCTGGTCCGGGAAGAGCCCACATGCCACACAGCAACTAAGCCCGTGCACCACAACTACTGAGCCTGCACTCTAGAGCCTGTGAGCCACAACTACTGAAGCCTGCCCGCCTAGAGCCCGTGCTCCCAACAAAAGAATCCACTGCAATGAGAAGACCGAGCACAGCAATGAAGAGTGGCTCCCACTTGCCGCAACTAGAGAAAAGCCCGCACACAGCAACGAAGACCCAATGCAGCCAAAAATAAATAGATAAATTAATAAATTTTAAAAAAAGAAAGAAAAGAATTTCTAATAGCATCAAAAAGAATAAAATACTTAGGAACAAATTTAACAAAACAAGTGCAAGACAAGCCCTGAAGATTACAAAATGTCACCAAAGACTTAAAGAAGACTTAAAAAAATGGAAAGACATCTCATTCTCATGGATTGGAAGACTTCATATTGTTAAGAGTGCAAGCTCCCCAGATTGATCTTCAGGGTCAATGCAATCCCTACAAAAATCTCAGCTGGCTTCTTTGAGAATATTAATGAGCTTATTTTAAAATTCATGTGGAAATTCAAGGGATCTGGAATAGCCAAAACAATCTTGAAAAAGAACAAACTTAGAGGACTCACACTTCCTCATTTCAAAACTTACTACAAAGCTACAGTGACTGTAGTATCGGCATAAAGATAGACATGTAGATCAATGGAATAGAATTGAGAATCCAGAAATAAACCTTTATGGTTTTGGTCAACTGATTCTTGACACAAGGATGTCAAGACAATTCATGGGGAAATAACAGTCTTTTCAATAAATGGTGCTGAGACAAGACAAGGTTGTATGTGAAGGAGACTTGTATGTGAAGGATATTCACATACAGAGGAATGAATTTGGATCCCTACCTCCAAAACATATACAAAAGTTAACTAAAAAGGATCAGAGATCTAAAAGTGAGAGCTAAAACTATAAAACCTTTAGAAGAAAATGTAAGTTTAAATCTTTGTGATCTCAGATTAGGCAATGATTTCTTATATATGACACCAAAACCACAAATGATAAAAGGAAAAACAGGTAAGATGAGGTTCATCAAAATTAAAAACTTTTGTGCTTCAAAGAACACTGTCAATGAAGTGAAAAGACAACCCACACAGAATGGAAGAAATTTTTTGCAAATCATATATCTGATGAGAGACTTGTATCCAGAAGAAAAAAACTTGTACACTCAGTAATTAAAAAAAAAAATTTTTTAAATGGGTAAAAGATTTGAATAGACATTTCTCCAAAGAAGATATACAAATGGTATACATATACCATATGTAGAAGATATACAAAAAAGATATACAAAAGCATATGAAAGAATGTTCAATACCATTAGAGAAATGAGAATCAAAACCACAATGAGGGGGGACTTCCCTGGTGGTCCAGTGGTTAAGACTACACACTCCCAATGCAGGGGGCCCGGGTTCAATCACTGGTCGGGGAGCTAGATCCTGCATGCATGCCGCAGCTAAAGATCTCGCATGCTGCAACAAAGGATCCCGCATGCCACAACAAAGGATCCGCATGCCACAGCGAAGATCCTGAATCCCGCAACTAAGACCCGGTGCAGCCAAAACAAACAAACAAACAAATAAATAAATATTTTTAAAAAAACACCCACAGTGAGATGTCACTTCACACTTACTAGGATGACTATAATAAAAAGATGAACAATAACTAGTGCTGATGAGGATGTGGAGAAATTAACTCTCATACATTGTGGTGGGAATGTAAAATGATGCAGCTGCTTTGTGAAAATGGTTTGGCTGTTCCTCAGAAAGTTAAACATACAGTTACTTTACGACCCAGCAATTTTATTTCTAGGTATATAAGGGAATTTAAAACATGTTCACACAAAAACTTGTTCATAGCAGACTTATTCATAATAGCCAAAAAATGGAAACAACCCACATATCCATCAATTAATAAATGGATAAACAAAATGGATATTTATTTATATATATATACACCATGGGATTTTATTCAGCTGTAGTAAGGGAAAAAATATACAGCTAAATGCTACAACATGGACAAACCTCAAAATCATCAGGCTAAGTGAGAGAAGTGAGACACAAAACGTTCAGAATAGCAAATTCATAGATACACAAAGCAGATTAGTGGCCGCCAGAGGCTGGGGGTGGAAATGGAGAGTGACCGCTAATAGGTACAGGGCTACTGTTTGAGGTGACAAAAACATTCTGGAATTAGATAACTGTGGTGGTCGCACAACTCTGGGAATATATTAAAATACTGAACTGTATATTTTAAAAGGCTGAATTTTAGGTATGTGAATTATACCTCAATAAAGTTGTTACATATTTATTTTCTTTAAAAAAAACAGTTTATGAACTTCAAGCTTTGGTCCTAAATCCTATTCTTTTCTATACTCTCTCTAGGCAATTCCTTCAAGAACCATAGCGCCAACTGAAATTGATTTACCTGTCAACCTCAAGTGTATATGACAGGTGACTCCTCTGAGTTCCTCTGAATTTCCAACTGGAAGTTTCAAAAGCACCTCTAATTCACCATGACCAAGACTAAATTTTGCTTTCCCATTTGCCACCAAAGTCTGGTCTTCCTTCAGTGTTACCTGTTCAGCAAATGGCATCAACATCCACTGAGTTGGAAATAGAAATGGCACTGCCTTTTCCTTAATGCCTTGTTAGTATTGAGGAAGTCCAGTAAATGACAGTCCTTTTCTGCTCAAGTTGATATTCTATGATGTCAGGTTGATATGGACAAATATTTCAGTTGGTTTCATGACTGACAAAGCCAATACTGGAAAATGTAGTTTGGTTGCATAGTGCCTGGTGATTTCTCAACACTGAACCACGGATGCAGGCAAACTGAACACACATTCATTAGCAGAACCAATTACTGCAGCCTCCCATACAGGGCCCTGCCTCTGCAAAACTTAGGCTCTCAGTAGAAAATACACTTGCCTACTATGCATATTTCTTACTAAAGAAAGGTAGGTAATAAACTGTATTCAACTTGGAGCAGAACTTGCGTGAGTTTTCCTTCCAAGAGGCACCATGGATATTATTCTGCCATGACTGTTGAACTTCCAGGAAGATTTTGAAAACCCACACTGCAAATGGGAAGGCCCTTCATGCTTCATGAGTGTTAGGTGAATGACTCTGAGTATTTGACAGTGGGGAGGTCTGTGCTTTCTTCTATAAAGATTTTATGGCAGTGACAGTGGGATGAGAGCATTTCTCACATGTGGCAGAGCAGAGGCCACCTCGTGCAGCTCTCCCACGCTTGCAGCAGTAAACCTTTTGTGGCAGTCCTGCTATCTTGCACACCACGTATACCTGCTTCTGCTAATTTTGGTCTTAATTTGCTCTCCCTAAAGGAGGGATACAAATGGTATCTGATCTCACAACTGTGCATGTAGCCATAAGACTTTTGATCCTAAGCCCTCTTGAGTTTTGAGGTTTTCTTTTTCTTTTATTTATTTATTTATTTATTTTTGGCTGCATTGAATCTTCATTGCTGCATGCGGGCTTTCTCTAGTTGCGGCGAGCGGGGGCTACTCTTCATTGTGGTGCGCGGGCTTCTCATTGCGGTGGCTTCTCTTGCTGCAGAGCGTGGGCTCTAGGTGCGCGGGCTCAGTAGTTGTGGCTTGAGGGCTCTAGAGCGCAGGCTCAGTAGTTGTGGCGCACGGGCTTAGTTGCTCCGTGGCATGTGGGATCTTCCTGGACCAGGGCCCGGACGTGTATCCCCTGCACTGGCAGGCAGATTCTTAACCACTGCGCCACCAGGGAAGCCCGAGTTTTGAGGTTTTCCTCCTCCACTTGTAGGGGCCAGATTTAACTTACGTGACTAGTTACTTATTGGCTGTGTGCTAGGCTCCTACATGGACCACATCTGGGTTATCCTATCTGTACCCACTGTTGGCTGGTGATGGACACTTGGACTTGGTCAGCCTCAACCATCTGAGCTGTAACATGCCTCTGCTCATTGTTAGGATTTAGCCTAATGGCAGTATAAGCTACCCTGTGTATTTGCTGAAAAGCATAACATACTGAGCCCTGCAGAGACACTAAAAGGTATGCTGCCAGACTCACAATTCTGCCCTTCTTTCCAAAGCTTTGCTGGAGAAGCCTTAGACCAGGAGTAGAGAGGGAGAGGTGTAGAGGAATGCATTTTGGAGAAGGTTCATTTTATCCTCTCTTCTGCTGACAAGAATTGTTGGGTGTTCAGTTGAGCGTGTTGCGTCCTGACCTTGACCCTTGCCCTTTCCTGCTCTTTCAGAGCCCAGTTGTCCTACAGAGGCTGACCACATACTGCCTAAGCTCCATGCCTTTTATGTGGCCCAGCTCACGCTGTTGGTGGCCAATAAACACAAGCTTATCAGGTAAGAACACAGGCTTTGGGGGTCAGACAGCCTTGAGTTTGACTACTGTGTGACCTTGGGCAAGTTACTTTACCTTTCTGAATCCCTGTTTCCTCATTTGGAAAACTGGGATAATAATACCAACTCCCTCATGAGGTAGGGAGAAGAAGAAATGAGCTAATGTAGGTAAAGCAGAGTGCCTGGGACATGCAGGGGTCCAATAAATGTTAGCTGTCACCACCACCGTGATCATCATTCATTTTCATCATCATGATTGTATTCATCAGTTTTAGCTGCAAGTGACAGAAGTCCATCTCAAATGAATTTAAGCAAAAAGGAAAATATTTTGGCTTAGTTAATTGAAAATTCCAGGCACAGGCTGAATCCAGAGTTTCAACAATGTCATCTGTGCTCAATCTCTCTCTGTCCAAATCACTCCACTTTCCTCCGTCTTGACTTCATCCTCCAGTGGGTGACTAAAACGCAGCTGGGGGACTCTAGTCTGCAGAGGCCCACCTGCCTTCTCTTCCCACCAAAGGCTTGTGTAAATGCATGTGGAAACGCCAGCCCACATGTCCAAGCTCCATCCACACACCCACCTCCCAGCGAACAGCCTCCCTTGGCCACCCCTCCTCCTCTGAAAGACAGACCTGGGGAACAGGCTTCCACAGGTTCTGGAAACAGATTCAGGGCTGTTTGGGCAGGGAAGTCTGGGGTCCTGGTATCAGGAACATGGCCTGTAAATGGGAGTAGAAAGGATGCAGACTCTAGATGGGCGTGTTCACGTGGTCCCACAGAATCATCACCCCAGGAGGAAGGGCAGGGCTGGATGAGGGCTGAGCAGGGCCTTCTAACGCGCAGGGGCTCTGGTTTCCAGGTCTAAGAGAGCTATTTACTTTTTATATAGTACATGTTTCATATGGCGATTGTTGTGGAACAGTCTGAAAGCAATTCAAGACAGGATACCATTCAGTGTTGTGGAGTAAGAAAGAAAGGATTCCTTGAGAAGGAGGCCTTGGAGGATGGGAAGATCAAGATAGACCAGGACATAGAGAAGGGCATTCCAGGTGAGGAGAGCAATGTGAAAAAAGGCCATGAGGTCAGATGGGGTCTACTGTGTTGGGTCAATGGGGAGCTCAGTCTAGTAAGACAGAAGGTGTCTGCTGGGAGAAACAGATGATGGCCCATGGGGCCTACTGATAGAAGCTTCTTAGAAAAGCTCTAAAGGGGAGTCCAGGTCCAAACCTGTTATAATAAGAACTGGGGAGACTTTGAAGGTTTGTGAATAGAGGATGCTGGTTGAAAGTGGTGTTTGAGAAGCTGGACCTGGCAAGCGCCATGTTGGTGGACCAAGGGGCCCAACCAGAGCTGAGATTTGGGGGAGTTGGTGAGGAACCAGACAAGGACCACTGTGAGGATGATGAGTGGGGGCGGGGGAGGAGTGGGGGGAGGAAGAGAGCTCTTATGCATGGTCAATGGAAGAGGGTAAGATGGCAAAGGGACCACATCCAGAGCTGATGTCACCAGGAAAAACAAATGCCTGGCCCTAGCCCCGAGTGAGCTGTGTACAAATTCTTCCCAAGTTGAGCTGTCAGGACAGACGGGATGGACACATGTCCAGTCTTATTTGTGGTTAAGATGACCAACTTAACTGCACCAGGTGTTTGCTTTTCATTTTTGTTCCAGTCCCCTGATGGGCAAATGAAATTCAGTGAGTCCATGTGACCTGACCTGGCTGCGGTTACTGCGTCTGGGTGTCCTGTGGGCAGAGCTGGCGCCTCAGGCTGAGGCTGACGCACTGGTGAAGTTCCTGTGGGCAGAACTGAGGGCTTTTCCCTGGCTGGTTTGCTGGGCGGTTTGTAGGGCCTTGTCTGTTGACTGGGGGTGAATGCAAACTGGAATGTATTTGTAAAGGGGGCTTCCAGGCCTGTACCCACTGGCTTCTCATCTGAGCAAGGGGAACCGCAGGCATCTGGCCAGCCACGAGACTGTAGCTACGGGCCAACAGGTCCAGGCAGGCCCCTGCGGAGCTGTGGCTCCTAGAGCATGAAGCACTCAAAGGGACCAAGGGTGTTCCTGGGTGAGAAAAAAATCACGCCAGGCCATGTGATTCCCCCCAAGCCTTGAAGCCAGGCAATTTGTAATTATGCGGTATCCATCAACTTACAATTATTTATTTATTCCCTGTTCTGTGTCTGCATTGTTGATACCACATGAGAAGCAGAAGAAATCCAAATGACTTCTGAAGAGTCTAGGAGTTTAAGTATGAGGACTTGGGTTCAAGTCCAGCTCTACCCTGTACCACATAAATGGACATTAACAAGTCCTTCAACTTCTCTTGTCCTCAGTTTCCTTATCTGTAAAATGGGCACAGAAACACAATCTATTTAACAATGTTGATGTGAGAGATACATGAGATTGATAATGATATATAATAAGCAGGCAGGTGTTTATTCTAATCTAATAAATGGAGATTAATGTAGTTTCTAATTTTACAATATTTGTTAAAATAATAAAATTTGTTCTGAAAGTCAATGAGTTCTGTGAAACTTTTCCTTGCTCTTAAAAAACAAGTAAACTGATTAGGGAACTAAAACTAACACACGTGTAACAGGAATGAATATAAGAGAAAGAAAATATACCATATTTTGTGAAACAGAGGATAAGAGCCACTTGACATTTTCTCAATATTGGGCCAAATAAATTTGGTCATTTTCTTCCTTTCTTACTGCCACCTACCTCTTTGGAAGCATCTGGCTTCCCCCTAAGTTCCTAAAGGTGGGAAATATCTACAGTCAGAAGCTACTGTCCTCTCAGTCCCTGTTTACAGATGGGACAACCAAGGCCCGGGAAGGGGAGGAGTCTTGTACTGCAAAGATTGCACCTTTAGGAAGTGGTAGGGCTGGGACTTGACCACAGGACTTCTGGCTCTTTCCATCCACTCTATTGCCCTCTGACCTGGAAGTTATCTTCCACTGTAAGATCTGGGTCATCGAAGGGGGGAGCACTGGCTCCTTACCCACTTCATTGCAGGCCATGCCTTGCTTTCCTTCCCTGGGCGAGTCCCTCACAAATGACCATAGGGACAGAAATCACTGTCTTTGAAAATATTAACTTTGGAGTTTAAAAAAAAAAACCCAAACAACAAAACAGAGCAATGGGGATTTTCAAATGGCAACGAGGTAGAGAGACAGGTAAAACCCCCTGTAGTGATTCTGTCCCCGAGCAGGGGCCTGTCCACTCTGACCTTAGACCTTCCCGGTCCACACAACCCACAGCCCATAGCTGTGGCTGCTCTCTGAGCAATCTCCAACCAGAAGAGATCTTGCAGAAATGCCTGACTGTGACCTGTGGCTGGGAAGGATGAGGAGGGTGGGGCTGTCAGGGTAGCTACAGCAATAAGGATGTCCCTTCAGGTGCTTTGGTGGTGGTAGTGGGCGTCCAGGTGGAGGGGAGCGGCCACCAGCCTCCCCCCGAGCTGAGCGCTGGAACTGGGGGCAGCCAAGAACTCTGCTTGGTTTTGCCATTTCCCTATCTGGCAGGAGTTGCTAATCCTTCATTACTAAAAATAACTTCTTTATCCAGGACCCAATCAGCATGAAACCTCATATCATTCGGATGCCATTTCTTCCAATCCTGTATGGTTACTGATTTTCCTAATGATGTCCCTGAGGCCCTGCAACACCCTGGAATGCTTTCTGAATCACTGAGGGAGAATGCAGCTGTGTTCAGTCTAGTTTTAATGTGATGTGATTCTTACTTGTTTTTCCAAAGCATCGAATAAAAGGCAACTCTCATGGGAACTACCCAAATGTTGTAGAGAAACAAAAGACACCTGTCTATGGAATGACAGTACATCTGGTCATTTCAGCCACTTCCGGGCACCTGCATGTCCATGTCAGTCCATGCGTATCTGCTCAGCTCTGGTTAGAGCTGTGAGGTTGGGTGTTTGTGGAAGTGGTGTGAGGCCTGCATTTTTTGTGTATCCTGCTCCCCTCGTTTGACTGCAAAGTTCTCAAGGGTGAGGAACATTTCTCATCCTTTGTTTTCCAAACATGTTTTGCTGATGACTGTGGTCACTCCAGGAGCCGAGTCCCTGGGGCTGCTGAGCTCACTGAAGGGCCCACTCTGGCAGGATAACTGCCCATTCCTTGCAGGCTCGTGTCACCTGCATAAATGTAAACCTGCCTCCCTAAGGTGGCAAATCTTGGCCCTTTCCCTGGAACTGTCTGCCAGCGCTTCTCTCAAGGAGAGCTATCCACTCCCTAGTTTCTGCCCGCTCTCCTCACAGGCTGCCTTAATTACACTATCTGCCTCCAGGGACCAGACGTGGCGAACAGATGAGGGGAACTGGCTGGCAGGACAGAGGCGATAGGAAACATTGGTAGCGAGATGGTAGGAAGCACAGATGGTCATTGCCCTCTTTCCATGAAGTGGCTCCTATAACATAAGGCCCTTCAGGGCCAGGATCTTCCATGCCCAGTTCACCTTTATATCACCAGCACTGAGGAAAGTGCTCTGCCTATGCTCAATAAATATTTGCGGAAGGAATAGGACTTGGGGTCCCAAGTCAGCTCAGACATTCATGCGCTCGGTGCATCATTCGCTGTCCTCATCTCTAAACTGAGGGGGTTACTTTTGTAGTTCATTTACTGTATTATATTTCATTGCCTAAATCTCGAAACATAATGTTGAGTAGGAAATAAAAGTAAGTAGTAGACAATGACATGCAATAAATTAAGTAGTAGACAATGACATGCAATATTATCATTTTCCAAAGCTCAGAAGACAAGCAAAATAAAATGATATGGTCTTTAGAGATAGATTGTATATCATCAGCCATTGCCACAATAATGCTGCATAACAAACTAGTCCAAAACTCAGTGGCTTACAACATTCATGTATTCTCACTCGGGCATTGTGGATTGGCTGGGAGTTGGCTGATCTAGTCTGGACTCAGTTGGGTTTGGTTCTGACTTCAGGTTGGGTCCAGGTCTGCTGCACGTGTCTCTCATTCTCCTTGGACCAGCAGGTAAGCTCTGGAGCATGTTCTCATAGCAGAGGCAGGAATACAAGAGGAGAAAGTGGAAACATGTGATGCCTCTTGAGACCTAGGCTCAGAATTGGCATCCATCAATGCCTACAACAATCTACTGGCCAAAGCAAACCTAAATCATTGGGCAGGGAAATGTATTCCACCTCTCACGGGAGGAACTGCAAAGTCATATGTCAAAGGGTATCTAAAGGACTTGGAGCAATAATGTAATCTACCTCGCAAACATCGCTGGCAAAATTATAAAAATAATCAAGGGAACGATAAATACAAGATTCAAGATAGTGGTTATTTCTACGGAGGAGGTGTGAGAAAGGAATGGGAGGAGACTTAATTGTAATGGTCTAGTTCTAAGAGGGCATGGTGGGTTCACAGGTTTTATGATTACTATGTGTTCAGCTGCACCCCATGGGCCTGCAAGCCTTATAGTTGCCCAGTTGCGAGATTGAAGAAAAAGCCCAGAGACAGTGACAGAGATGTCAGTGGATTGTTGGATAGGGAATCTTACAAGTCTGAAGCAAAAGTCCTGGAGCAACACCCCACTGTGTACAGCAGACAGCAAGAAGGACAGGGCAGCAGTCTTTCCTACCGGAGGGAGGCGACGGGGAGAAGGAGGCTACCAGTTAAAGGGCGAAGTGACTGTCAGGTTGTCTCATCAGTTACCAGGGAAACCAGCAGCTGGGGCAGAGGGCAAGCATGTAGGCGGTTACTGATTAAGTCCTATAATTAAGAGGATCAGACAGTCATGTGAGTAGGATGTAGGTGAAACAGGGACTGGTCAAACAGATGTACAGAGAGAGCAAGAGAACAGCCATCTTGAAGGCCCTGACCATAAACTATGGTTTGTAATTTATGTAGATATTATTCTGTCCGTGTCAAATCTTACCTAATAAAAACAGTAAGTTTAAATAAATACTGGATGCGATACACTGATAGGAGAAGTTCTTTCCAGTGCTGACATTGTATGTCCTACAATTCTAAGGTAAACAGGAGCTGAGAGCTCTCCTTTGACGATGGAAAGCCTCTGAATGTTCAGCAGTAGTCCTGACTACCCAGCACCCAGAAATCAACCCGTGCTGGTTCCGTCTCAGGCCCAGTGGGGAAAATGAGAAGATATGTTCTCTGCACTTAGGGCTACAGGAAGTCTCTAGAAAACAATGTGGATGGCAGCTGAGATAGTACTGAGATCCCTGGCTTTGATTCCAATCTCACTGGCTTTAACTCTTAACTGAGACAACTCACCAGCTGTGCAGCCTTGGGAATATTACTTAGCCTTTTGGAGTCTATTTCCTTACATGAGACAACTGTACCTTGGAGGGTCGCTACGGATCCTTGAATAAGTGAGTTTCTATTTTCTATTTGCTTTCTGATGTTGAGCAGAGAGGCCATCTTAGTTAATTAGTTAGTTAGTGAGTTGCAAAGTCTGATACCTGTGTTTGACTCTCACCTGTGCTGCTTATAAGGCTGGGTCCTCAGGCAGTGATTTAACTTTTCCAAATCTCCATTGCCTTCTGTAATGTGGTGATGCTAACATTTTTCTTCAAAAGGCATGTTGGGTTTAAATTAGGTAGTGTGTACCATGAATCTGACACATGCAGGGGCGTTCAGTAAATGTTAATCCCTTTCCCCTCCTGCTTCCAGCTTCTACACAGCTTCTTTCTGGCTGTGGCTCAAAGAGGATGGGGGAAAAAGGTCAAGTTCACAGCCAGGTGTCTTAAGGAGAATCCCAGTCCCCTTGGTTTCAACGGTAGGGGTGTCTCAGGTGTGGGTACTGGGAGGGGGGTTGGACCCAGGGAGGGATTATGTTTTCCATTACCCAAACATCTCCAATTTCAGCCTCCAATTTGGGGAAGCAAAATCATTTTGGGTCCCCACACAGTATCTGTCTCTGGAACTGATTATCTGCTTTGTTAAGTTCAGAGGCATTCTGATAAGGGTAATTGAATTAGGCTTCTCGGGATGGGAGAGGGGCTCCTACAAGCAGGCCTGCTGCCACAGTAGGGGGTCCCTCTATCCAGGCCCTGCAGGCAGGCTCTCCCTCCACACTCCTCTATGGAGCACGCCCTCCTGGGGTGCTCAGCGCCTTGGGCTTTGCCTTTGAAGATCTCTGCAGAGAAACCTCTCACACTCTCCACACTTGCAAGGCCATCGTGCTCCCCTGGGGTCCTGCCCTGAATCTGTTCCCAGCCCAATTTGGAGGCGTGGGGTATGGGGGGAAGGGAGGGGAGAGGAGTCTTCCCTTGAGGCAGAGGAATTCCTGGAGGTCAAGGAAATGTCTTTCCCGGGGACAAAAGAGCAGGAGGTCAAGGTTCAAATGATGTTGACCTAAATTTTTCCCAATTCCAGAGAGTTTCTCTCTCAGGAGAACTTGCCTCCACTCTCCCAACAATCTTGGCAGGACTCTGCCCACCTGAAATGACAGAAGCCCGGTCATTTGGGGATATGACTGTGGCAGCAACCACTCAAGTTTTCAAAAATCAGCAGGCTGCAAGAACAGTTGTTTGATTCCCCAAATGTGTGCAGACTCAGCCGTCATTTCTCACACTTCATTATGGTCTCCACACACCCCCTCTCTCCCCGTTTCATGACCAGCGCTGAGAAAATCACAGGCTTGTTGTCTATTGTTGCATACCTATGAGGGGTTGTTTCTTCTTCCTCCCACCAAACCAGGGTCCCATGGAAACTCAGCACAAAAAGGGTGACAGAGCAAAGTGACTGCCCAGTGCGCCCCTCAGGGCTCTCGGTTCCGTGATCTGTGGGTCCCACGCTACTTCTCTAACTTCTGCCCCACCAACCACCCTGTCTATCCACCTCCGGAGGAGCCACTGAGCTCCCATCATTATTATAAACAAAAGTGATGCAGTTTTAGAGACCACTAGAAGAGATGTGGGTTCCTGACTCTGGAACTTACTACTTGTGTGATCTTTGGCAAGTTAATAACTTGGGAGGATTGGCAATAAAACAGAGGTTCTCAAGCTTTCTCAGTTTATGGTGTCCTCAGTATGTCAGTCATTTTTTCACAGTGTCTCTAGGCCTTAAGAAACACATAAGAGTCCCATTTACTAAAAGTTAGAATCAAATAGGAACCCTCTTACATTGTTGGTGGGAATGTAAATTGGTGCAGCCATTACGGAGAACAGTATGGCGGTTCCTTAAAAAACTAAAAATAGAAAAACTAAAAATACTAAAACTAAAAACTAAAAATAGAGCTGCCATATGATCCTGAAATCCCACTCCTGGGCATATATCTGGAGAAAAACTTAATTTGAAAAGATACATGCCCCCCAATGTTCATAGATGCACTATCTACAATAGCCAAGACACGGAAGCAACCTAAGTGTTCATTGAGAGATGAATGGATAAAGAAGATGTGGTATATATATATATATATATATATATATCTATCACTCAGTCATAAAAAAGAATGAAATAATGCCATCTGCAGCAACATGGATGGACCCAGAGATTATCATACTGAGTGAAATAAGTTAGACACAAAGACAAATCTCATATGATGTCACTTATATGTGGAATCTAAAAAAAACATACAAAAGAACTTATTTGCAAAACAAACGTAGAGTCACGGATGTAGAAAACAAACTTATGGTTACCAGGGGATAAGGGTGGGGGAGGAATAAACTGGGAGACTGAGATTGACATATACACATTACTATATATAAAATACATAACTAATAAGAACCTGCTGTATAGCACAGGAAACTGTACTCAATATTGTGTAATAACCTATAATGGAAGAGAATGTAAAAAAAAGAATATATATATATATCTCTGAATCACTTTGCTGTACACCTGAAACTAACACAACACTGTAAATCAACTATATTTCAATGAAAATTTTAAAAAAATTAGGACCAAACAACTTAAGTATCTACGTCTTGACAAAATAATAAATATATATTAAAAGAAAGAAGTAGTAGTTTTATTTCATTCTTAAGTTAACAACAATTACTTATTAATGAGATGCATGCACCTCTTGCAACTTCTCAGACCTTGCAATCTGATGGGACCCTGCTGCCCTCATCCCTTGTTCCATGCTGATTTTCATATGGTTCTTATTTATTTATTGCAGCTGCCACCAGAGAGCCAGCTCTACAAGATATGACATCATGGAAAGGAATGTAGTGTGATCTCACGTGAAAACTGTGAACTACCTCGAGCTAGTAGTTTGTACAGTGTCTAACAGATATTGAGTATCATATGTTTCCTTCAAAATCTAAAATAATTCCCAGTTCCCCCATGAGTTTGCTGCAGCACCCCAGAGTGGGGAGTATAACACTCATGTTTGAGAAATGCCTAACATATTATAGGTGCTTAAAAAAAGGTAGCTATTATTATCTCTCTTTAAACTTTTAAAGTTACTGTTGGTTGACTTATGACTGCATTGCCATGCCACCAGACTAGACTACAATCTCATTGAAGCCTATCTTATCCAGCTAAGATAGTCTTCAATGAGACTGGCACTTAGTAAGTGTTCAATAAATGTTTCTAGAATGGATGGATGGATGGATGCCTTTTGGACCATCCATCTGTTGGCTCATTCATACTAATATCCATCTGTCCATCCATCCATCCATCCATCCATCCATCCATCCATGCATGTATCCAATCAGCAGTAGAAAGTTGACTCTGCTGTCAGCTAGAACTGCCTTCCATCCTCTGCCCCCCTCTAGTGGATGGTGTTGGCTTCTCCTTGCCTTCTTGTCCTACCTCATGTTGCCTTGGGGAACCATCATTCTTTGGGCTCCAGCTCTGGAATTGTTCTTTCATGTGTGTAACTTTTTTTCTCAAAGGTCTCTGCAAATTCCTCAAGGATAGAAACAGTTCTAATTCACTGAATCCCCATACTTTTTCTGACATGGAACGTTCCTTACAGGACTGAACATAAATTAGGTGCTCAGTAAGTACTTGTTAAGTGAATTATTTGATTTATGCTATGGCTCTATGCAACAAACCAATGTCAACATTTTGATCAATTTGTCTAGTGGCTCAATTACAAAAATTGGGCTGGTAGTGACTATCTCATACATAGAAGGAAGGAGAAATTAGGATGACTTCAGCAGTCAGTGAGGGCTTCGCTGAGAAGGAGTGTTGAGTGTTGAGTGGTGGGCAGGATTCAGAGGCGCTGAGGAATGACGCAGGCATTCAGGATCGGGATAGTGGGCACAGCATGAGAAATGGCCTGAAGGAGGAAATGGACTTGGTGTGAAACAAAAGGCTTAACTGTATAGAGAAGGAATGAGATGGCGTCATGTGGAATAACGCTGGATTAGCAATTTTGAAGATATTGAAAGCTAGGGAGAATTATTTAAAAATGTGAACATTAGTAGTTAAGTGGAAGGTATACCATACATTTGATTGTGTAAAGGTGGTTGCACCATATTGAATCACTTTACCTAAAGAAGAGGGACAAGGGGTAGAGGGGAAACGAAAATAATATGCCCTGTTGCAGGAGAGCTCCAAATGAAAACATTTTGCTGGGGTCTAACTGGCCATAGGTCTGATGGTTTTCTAACCACCGCACAAGTAAATAGCTCAAGGGCAGGCTGCCGGCCAGCGTAAAACTTTGTGTGGAAAATACTGCCAGTGTGGCTATGGAAAATGCCCTCTTGCTGACCATAATTATACAGAATGTGTGCAAATAAAAGCTGAAGGAAAACACTTTTGCAGAGGTGTATTTTTTCTGTTCTTATTTTGACAGAGTGGAAGACAAATTCACAGACGTTTTTCTCAGTCTCCCCGTTGGGGCAGAATGAGCTCAGGTGGCAAGGCTGGGCTGGGGCTTGGGTTTCAGAGAGAGACCCCAAACTAGCTTCTACACAGAGACCTACACTTATGGGTCTTTCAGACCTGAGGTAGCCTCGGGGCAGCAGGGGGATTGTTGAGGAGGAGCCCGAAGAGGCATTGCCTTGTTTAGCTCTGCCTAACCAACAAGATTTGGTCTTATTCAGCCAAAGGGAGATGGGAGAGGTTGGGATGTTCAAACTATGATACCCACCTTTTAAGGTTAACTTCAGTGGAAGGTGATTCCTCTCCTTCTTCAGCTGTTTCCTGGGTTTCCCATCAGAGATAACCTCTAACTCTGAAGAAGCCCACAGCACAACAAAGGCCTCCAAGAAAGCCCTCTCCAAGCGGCAAGATGGCAGATTTGGTTTCTTCAAATTTTACAATTGCCCTTCCAGAAAGTTGTCCTTTCTCCTCTTTTCTTTGACGTTTTTAGGAATACTTGAGTGAAAAATCCTCAGGTGAAAACCCTGTATTTTCCAGTCTGGCTGTGATACATTCACAGATTACCTGGCCCCTTCAGGGCTGGGCTCCAAAGTGCCAAGGGGCAAAGGACCATCAAAGAAGAGGCACACCCAAGGTCCCTGCAGTTGTAGAAGGTTTGCTTCAGGAGCATGTGCTCTGGAGGTGGAAATGGATCAGGAACGGGAAAGCTAGAAGGAACAATGGCAGCCCTGGAGACCAGCCCTCTCTGCCAACATTTCTTGTTCTGTCTGCCTGTCTGTTCCATTCTCCTCTCTGCTCACTCATGGTTTGTTATTTCACCCTGCATATGGCCCATCATGACTGCTGGTTCCCTTCACTTGTGGCAACTCTCTAGACAACTTTTGGTCTCTGTTTCCAAAGCTAACTGGTTGTTTCTCTGTGTCTTAAGAGAAATATAACTGGCCCAACTGCTCTCGATCATTTTTGGGGGGCAGGGCCTAGTGCCCTGGTCAGCCTGTGGCTTGACTGCCCTTGTGTTGGGCACCCACCCAGAGTGCAGTCAGCTGAGGGGTGGGCAACATGCCACTTAGGAGGAGAGACTGTGAGTTGGGGTGTGGATAAAGCAGGCAATGATCACCATCTCTAATGCAATAGTCATTCTGAACAGCACTGGCGGACAAGGTTATGGCAGGGACTACACACACACGTAGTTTTTATCAGTTTAGCTAACATTTGTTTTACTTGTGAAAAATATTTTTATAGGAATAAAAAACCTGGCTTTGAATACCATGTGACTGTGATATAGTCTAAGACACATAGGTGTGTTTATACCCAATAATATCCAAATAACTTGGCAAAGAATAGAAACTCTTCAGTATCATGTTGGGAAAAAAAAAAAGAACACATTCCGTCAAAAACAAAGAAAAATGATTTGACCGACTGAACTTTTAAAAATTTGCTTTTTAAACAAAATTTCTTCTACCCAAGGGAGAGAGGAGAAATAGTAATGTTTAGGTTACAATCTCCATTTCTTTCTCAACTTAACTTCCTGGGAGGACAACCCTCCTTTGTTCCAACCCATCCTTTGGGATACGTAAATGCGACCAGGACCTGTGCGCATGCATTCAGCATACTCTGGACCCTGTGGCAGGTCCCCTCAGTTACAGCAGACATTGTACTCAGGCATAGCAGAGGGATACACAAAAGGGCGGGCATGTCATTTAGGATTAGGTTTGGCTACTTGTAACTAACATCCAAAAGAGCAGTGGATTAGACAAAGAAGTTCGTTTCTCTCTCAAGTAAAAGTTCAGGACAACGGAGTGGCTTTACTTCACAAAACCCTCAGGAACCCAGATTCATTCTGGGTTCTCCCCATTTGGGGGATCTCCAGTTCACAGGCTGGCCCCCCTGCTGTGGTCGAGAATGGAGAGCCCCCTGCCACGTCTCTGTTACAAGCAGCAGGGAAGAGGAAGAGGGGATGAGGTAGCAGAGGGCAGGCACCAGCTATCTTTTAAGGAAGGTCCTTAGAATCTGCCACATAAACTTCTACTTGCATCCCATTGGTCACATGGCCACACCGAGCTACCAGAGAGGCTGGGAAATGTAGTCTTTATTCCAGATGGCCATTTGCCAGCTAAAATTTCTACTACTATGTATATTAGTCAGGGTTCACCAGAGAAACAAAACCAATAGGATGCATTTATACGTAAAAAGCGATTTGTTACAAGGAACTGGCTCATGTGAGCATGGAGGCTGGCAAGTCCAAAATCCTCAGGGTGGGCTGGCAGGCTGGAAAGCCAGAAGACCTGAGGCTGGAATTCCATTTTGAAGACCAGCAGGCTGGAGAATTCTTTCTTGCTGCCAGTCTTCATGTTCTATTCAGGCCTTCAACTGATGGGATGAGGCTCACCCACATTATGGAGGGCAATCTGCTTTATTCAAAGTCCACTGATTTAAATGTTAATCTCATTCGAAAACATCCTTACAGAAACAACCAGAATAATGTTTGATCAAATACCTAAGCACCATGGCCCAGCCATGTTGACACATAAATGACACCTATGTGTCATTTATGTGTCAACATAAATGATGGCTACTGGGGGACAACAGCGGTCCCTGTCACACTGGAGATCAGCAACTTCTACTCTGAGCAAGAATGTTAAAAATCCCTGAGGGCAATGACTGTGTTTGTATTGGTCACCACTGTATTTCAGTGATTTTCATAATACTTTGCACAATAATGGTGACCATTATTTGTTGAGTGAATATCGTTTGTTTAATAAGGAGCAAAATTAATGTATAGAGAGGATTAAAATGAGTTGGAGCCACAGATGAGAACAGGATCAGCAAACTCTATAAAAGGCCAGAGAATAAATATTTCCAGTTTTGTGGGCCATATGGTCTCTGCCCAAATCCTCAACTCTGCGACTGTAGGGGAGAGCGGCGCACACAATGTGTAAATGAATGGGCACGAGCAGAGCTGACCCACAGACAGTAGTTTGCCAACCCCTGGACTAGAATATCAGAGCTGGGAAGGACCTAACCTCTCATTTTATAGGAAACTGGAGTTAATTGGCTTGGTCAAGGTTACACATGGGTAAGTGGCAGGAGGGAATAGATGGGAATCTGGGAATAGATGATAGGTCTCCTAACTCCTTGTTCAGAGCTTAAGCCCTATCATTCAAAAATTAATTTTTGAGGGTCAACAGTGTAGAATGGACAGCTCCTGCTCCTCACTCAGTGTCATAGACCTTGGAAGAACAAGATGTGTGTGTATGTCTATGTGTGTGGCTTGTGTGAGGGGTATGTGTGTGAGTGGTATGTATGTAGGGTGTGTGTGTGAATGTGTGTGGTATGAGTGTGGTGTGTATGTGTGGATTGTGTGTGATGTGTGAGGTGTGTGTGTATGTGTGTGTGTGTGTTATATGGTGTGTGCTTGGGGGGGTTGTGTGTATGTGGTGTGTGTTGTGGTATGGGGGCGCTTGTGTGGTTTGTGTACATGTTGACAGTCATGGGGAAGGATTATTATCCTTCTGTGAGTCTGAGAGGGTACTGGTGTGCCCTGACATATGTCAACTTCTTTGTCAGAGGAGACAAGAGTGTAGCATGACAAATCCATACCCACTTACTGAAGTTATTCATGCCTTAAGGGGTAGTTCATAGACTGAGGCCTTGTCCTCTTGGTAAGCAGTCATACTGAGCAGGATAACAAATGGAAAGAAGATGCCAGGTGGTAAATGACAGGAAAGAGAAAGCCTGACCCACTTCCCAGAGTCTGAAACTATAAAAGCCAAGCTTCAGCCACTGTGGCTGCCATTTTTACTTTGCGGCTGAGCTGTCCACTGTGGTAGCCACGAGCCATGTGAGGCTACTAAGCACTTGAAATGTGGCTAGCGTGAGATGTAGACTGAAGAACTGAGTTTCAAATATATCAACATTTAGTTCATTCAAATTTAAATTTAAAAACTAAGACTTAAGTTATTAGAAAACTTTTAAGTCTGTTTGGAACAACCCGCTTATGTGAATCTACTTTTTCAACTGGCTATTTAATGTAATTTAAATACAGATCTAGTTTTTCTAATAAAAATTTAGGATATGAAGAGAGAGTTAAACTATACATGGGTGTTGAGGGTTTCACAGGGATATGGGTATGTGCAAATCATCATATTGTATACAGTAAACATGTGCAGTTTTTTACATCAGTTATACCTCAATAAAGCTGTTAAAAAAATAAAAGTAAACTACAGATGAGAATCTCAAAGCTTTAATGCAAAACAAAAGAATTTAAAACATCTCATTAATAATTGTGTATATTGATTATATGTCGAATACGTGTTGATAATTGGGCTATTGTATGTTAAATATATTATTAAAATTAATTTCAACTGTTTCTTTTTACTTTTTGTAGTGCGGCTACTAGACAATGTAAAATGACATACTTCGCTCACGTTGTATTACTGTGGGACTGTGCTGTTGTAAAGACACCAGCCCTACACCCCCCCAGGACGTCCTGATCTACGCTCTCATTTTCCCTACAGCAAAATTTGTCCTAACCAGGGTTCGACAGCTTCTCTGCTAGTCTCTGATTGTTTCATAAAACCATCTTTCTTTCCTCCCTGGTTGGGTGGAAGTGGAAAGAAGACTTCGGCACTCTCAACAGAGCCCAACATACAATAGGGCCAGGCTAAGGGCTGAGTGGAATGATTCCTGAGCTGGAAATCTGAAGGCTGGGACTTTGCTCTGACCTTACAGTAAACACAGTGGTGATTTTTGCAAGCCACCCCACTGCCCTGTGCTTCATATTCCTCACCTCTGAAGTGATTCCTTGCACTCTTCTGAGGACTATTTTAAACATAAGCATTAATATCTGAGGAGAGCTGGAGAAAATGGAAATGCTATTCTAACGTTAAATAATTTGCATTACAAAGTGGAGGAATTCTGCTCTGGCCAGCCCTCCCTTCCCTCTCCTTCTATCCATTGAGCAAATACTAAGTGCTAAATGCCTGCTTTGGGCCAGGGCTGCACTGGGCTTACTACACATTACAGACCATCTTCCTTACCTGGCTCTACTCCACCCCTTTCCTGCCAGGGGAATCTTGGTTGTCTAAGCGTCTCACATCTTCTCACCTCCTGTAATCACCTGAAGTCCACAGACACACCCTTGGGGTCAACAATAGTTTACCCAATTTCATCTTCATCATGAGCCCTGCGTGAAGCCCTGAGGAAGAAATCAGCTCACACACTGCGTTTCAGGCCCACCGTTACCCCCGCATGATGAAATGTACACAGAGACCCTCAAAATTGGTGTTAAAAGCACATAAACCTCTTGGGTTGTTGAGATTCTAGCCCAAGCAGGGTGTGTGTGTAATATCACTAAAAGCAGGTATGATGGATAAAAATGAATGATGGCCCCTTCTCAACGTAAACCAAGCTGCTCATCCCTCAGGGTTGTTTATAAATAGAGGGGAGTCCATTTGTTCACGATCCCGGGGACAGGCCGGCACTCAATTTAGATAACGACCACATTTTGTGCCCAGCCATCACTCTCCAGCTTGCAAGGTGGTGATTAATCAAACAGTGTTTTGGTTTCTCCTGATATACATCTAGTCCTTCCGGTTTAGAGTGAGCTGAAGATGGCTTCAACAGTTTACAGAACAGCCCGGGGCCAGTACATTAGAAGGCCGTGAGAATGAACGCCTCGGAGGGCCCATCGGGCTGGACATTGCAGTCGAAATTACAAGTTGAGAGCAGCTGCATGAATATGGGTTCCAGAAGTTTAGTCCAGTGGAGGCCTGGCCATCTGGGGGCATCACTGGCTTATTATGCTCAGTCTGAGAGAGCGAATAACACTTGTCATTAAGATAGAGACACATGGAGTTGAAGGAACCCCAAAATTGGACTAATCAGAAGGCATATATTTTTATGATAAGGTACTCAGATACAGACCAAGGGTAATACAGTCTCCCCCCAGCCTCCTCAACTCCATCAGCAGCAATGAGGAGGGGCCCCGGATTCCACGTGCTCTTACGAGACACTCCCACCCCAACACTCACAGCCTCAGGATCGTGATGTGCCTTGCAGACCTTCATGCTCTTTACCCCTGTTTATGTCAATCACGCAAGGAGCCCAGGACTCCCAGACCGTCCTTCACCCCTGAACTCTCCCCTCCAGACAGCTCCACAAAGCCCACAGTCTTAGCCTGTCTCCCACTCCCCCAATTCCCCAAGCTCTCTGGGTCTCGTGGTCCATTGTATCCCCTCCATCCTCTGCTTCTCTTTGATGCCCTCTCCATGCTCTTGCTCCAACCAGAAGCTGGCTTTCCACTCAGGACACAGCTTCCTCTGCATCCCTCAAGTGGGGGCTGTTTCCTCTCCTCCATCTCCCATGCCGCTGGGTCTGGAGCTGGAGTAGTGGTCCTCTCTGACCCTCAGTGCTGCTTGGGTATCACTCTTCCTCCCTCCTCAATAAAACGCCTGCTTTGAAGCACATGCCATCAGCCTACAGACCCCGTGAGCGTGTCTTGTTGCAGTCACCTACGGAGCCCCAGCTCACTGTGCTGTTTCCCACACTCTGCAGTTACAAGTTTTGGTGATTTCATCATCCATGAAGGGGATCCTCCCAACATCCAGACTTCTCAGGTCCTTGACAACCTCCTCTCCAATACCTCGTTTGCTACCCTATCACAGACACACCTTATAACCTTCCCATTACTAATGACTGCCACCCTCTCACAATCTCGATTTCACCCCCCGCCTCTAGGATCACCACCTGCTCCCTCTAGTACTTGATTCTAACAATCCTTTGAGCTGGGGCTGCCATACACAGTTGTGCATTTTGGGTACTGCACAGAAGTCCTTGGCCAAGGGGATAAGTGGGCCTTGAAATCCAGCCCAAGCCTCAAGAATGACACTATAAACCCTGAATCATGGCTTTATCCACCCAGGGGAAGAGGCAGCTTTTTCTTTGCACAGTTGTGGGACCGTATCACATAGAGGGGAAGCGTTTATCTAATTCATTGAAGACACTCCGTGGAGTAGCACCAGCTCTGATTTAGCCCCACTGGGACCTAGAACTTATTGCTCTCACTACTGTTCCAATGCCCCTCATGCCCTTCCCTCCTTTGCCATCTTAGATTCCATGTTCTGTGATTATAACCCCTTCTCTCAACTCCCTGGCCAACTTTCTCCCTTCATTGTATTCCTGGCAAAAGCCCAATCCTTTTAAAATGGAAACTTCCATGCCTGCACCCGTGTAGCTGAATATGGCTGGAGAGAAACATACATGGGTTCACATTCACATCCATGAGCCCTAACTTCAAGCGGATCCTTAGTTCTGCCTGGTACTCCTAGTCTAGTCACTCTCCCACAGTCTCAGATATCGATCTGTTGTCTATACCCAGTGAGAGCCTGCCCCCCATTTCTGTGAGAACACAATCAGCAGAGCCCTCCACATGCTCCTGACACGACATCCACCCATGTGTCTGCATC
Organism: Balaenoptera ricei; assembly: GCF_028023285.1. Lineage (NCBI taxonomy): Eukaryota > Metazoa > Chordata > Mammalia > Artiodactyla > Balaenopteridae > Balaenoptera > Balaenoptera ricei. The sequence goes on along the minus strand of NC_082651.1, from coordinate 65,558,343 downwards.
TGTCCCCCACACTCTGCCTTCCCTCCCACGCTGTGAGTGAACTGTCCCTGCTCTATCCAAGACCAGCCCCTCCACTAGTACCTCAGATACATCCTTTCTGCCTCTACAAGGGCTTTCTGTAATCATCCTCTCTCCTCTCTCTTGTGTCATCACATTTTTTCTCCTACTGGATCCTTTATATGAGTATATTCATGTGTTGTTATATCTCCTATATTTTAAAAAGCTCTCTCTTTACCCTACAACCTCCTCCAGCTGCTACACCATTTCTCTGCGCCCCATAGTAAAACTTCTCTCAAGAGCGGGCTGTACCCGCTGCCTGTTTCCCATTCCCTCTCCAATTGAATCCACTCAGGCTTCTGTCCTCACCACTCCACTGAAATCTTTCTTGTCAAGGTTCCCAATGACCACCATGTTACAAATCTCTTGGTGAATTCTCAGTCCTCATCTTACTTTGACCTACAGCACCTTTGACACACCTGATCACCCCATCCTTCCTGAAACTCTTTTCTTGGCTTCCAGGACTCTACTCTGTTGGGTCTCCTTTTATGATTGGCCTCTGCTTTTCAGACTTCTTTGCTGGTTCCTTCTTCTTTGTTTCTTCCTGCTCTAAGCTGGTTCTTTCTCATCTCCTCAAACTCTGAGCACTGACATGGCCTCGAATGTCCTTGGGCTTTGTCTCTATCTACACACACTCCCTTGGTGATTTCATCCTTTCTTGTGGCTTTAATTATTGTCTATGTGCTGATGACTCCCATATTTCCATCTCCAGCCCCCTGAACTCTAGACTCACATATACAGCTGCAAGCACAATATCTCCGCTTCAATATGGGACTCAGACTTAACATGTATGAAGAAGAGCTTCTGATTCTACCATCCACCCCAACCTTCACATCCTCGTCTTCCCATCTCAGTAAATGGCAACTCCAACCTTCCAGTGCCTGGGATGCCATCCTTGACATCTCTCTCTTTCTCAGCTCTCTCTTCAAAATTAATCCAGAAACCAGTCACTTTTTGTCATCTCCACTACCACCACCAAGGTCCAAGTCACCTTATCTTTCGCCTGATTTATTACAGTAGCCTCAGTCGGGGACTTCAGCTGGGGCTGTGGTCAGATCATCTCCATAGTGGCCTGAGCTTCCTTACAAAATAATGGCTGGGTCTAGGGACAAGTGTTGAGAGAGAGAGAGAGAGAGAGATCATCTCCATAGTGGCCTGAGCTTCCTTACAACATAATGGCTGGGTCTAGGGACAAGTGTTGAGAGAGAGAGAGAGAGAGAGAGAGAGAAGCTGTGTTGCCTTTTCTATCCTAGCCTTACTAAGGGAAAGGTATTGCATTAAGCACTGAAGGCATAAAGATGAATAATAAGTAGTTTTGAGTTTCCAGGCTGGAAGGGTACTAGGGAACTTCACATGTTAGAACCCAATGTTCCAAGTGCTGTCACAGGATTAAGCAGGGGGTACCGTGGGAAGTGAGATGATGCAGGTAAATCAGAATGGGGGGTTTCAGTTGAGTCTGAAGGCTAAGGAGGAACTACAATGTGGAGGAGGAGAAAAGGGCTTCTATGTAATGCTCACAGGCTAGAAAAAGAGGTTAAAAAGGGACTTATGGAGTTAACAGCTGAGAGACCTTGGGGTGAATCAGATAGACTTCTTGCATTTACTAGTTAAACTTGGAGAAATTATATAATCTCTCTGAACCTGTCTTCTCATTTATGGAATGGGAATTATTCTTTAGACTTGAGAAAGCTCCTCTCATAATGTATGACACTTAATAGGCCTACAAAAAATAATGATTTTCCAAAATGAGTTGGTTCAAATTGCCCAATATAGGTTTTTTGAAGTTTTTTCTTTCACCAGTCCTATTCCAACAGGCCCAAACAGTCTCCAGCGTTTCAACCTAAGAAATACATGAAGAAATTTGGGGAGCAGAAAAGCAGAAAGGTTCATTTCCCCCTAGTCTCAGTTGAATCAAAGCCACACAGCCTGACTTACTGTATCTTCTCGTTCACATTCTCAGTGCAGAAAGTCCTCGCAGCAGGCCATGGATTTGCTTCTGGGGCCTAATTTGGGGTTGCTGTCCCAGGATCTGGACTGGCCAGTGAGGTAGATTTCCAAGTCACGTTCCCCATTACATCAGCTGGGGCAGACAGAGAGTGAAGAGAAAATAAAAAGGAAATAGAAGGTTTCCTTTTAGTTCATTTTTTTAAAGTCTGTGCTGTAGAGGATAGAGCATACAACAGCTGGTCCCTGCCTTCTAGATGCTTACAACATATTTGAAGGGACCAGACACAAACATATGAATCCGGGAGTAGAAGTCATAGGATATATCACGTGTTCCGAATGTCAGGACAGAAGGTACAGACGCTGGGGGCGGGGGAAGCTGGGTGGGAGGCTTCTGTCTTGTAGAAGCTGTGGTGGTCAGAGGTGTCCACAGCCTGCCTGTCTAAGTCTGACTCTGCTGGGGCACATGCTGTCTCTGCACCTACTTTCTTTTTCAGCGGTTCCTTCTAAGACTGCAACTTTCTGGAAAGGAAGTGCCAGCCGGACCCTAAAGCCATTAGGCCAGATGCATCAAAGGGCCTGCCCCACATGCTTTGAGGATTAGAGTCGGTCTTATTTAACAATCTAATTAATGTTTTGATAATTTAACAATTTTGTATGCTTTCTGGAGGGCTTTCGAGGGGAGCGACCTTGGCAAATAAAGCCACGTTTCCTTTCATTCTTAGAGATGCCTTTTCTGATCCTATTAATGAGAAACATCCTTTCTATCTGGGCTGGGCCAAGAGAGTGAGAACAGGCTTTCCTGCTATTGGGATGTGGTGGGGAAGCCCCAGCAGTGCGGCCAGCGAGGGATGAGGAAGGTGGGGGGCAGAACTGCAGCTGTCCTCTCAGCACTCAGCCACCCCAGTGTGAGGGCCAGCCCCTGTTCACGTTCTACTGTAGCCCTCAGAGAGTGCAGCACTGTGAAAGGTGCTCTGACAGCGCGCTGTGCTGCATGGACCCGGCTCTTCCACCCTCTGGGACTTCATTTCTTCCTATTTCAAATGGACGTGGCAATCCTTACCTGACCTGCCTCAGGGGGTGACGAGCCAGGCCACCTGTAGCAGCATAGGAATCACCGGGGAAGTTTCAATTACAGCCTGAAGCCCAAGGACAAGGAGTGTTGTGATGAGGCTGCACAAACTCTTTGTAGGCTGAGATGTCCTCCAGGGAAAGGCACAACTACCTTCCTCCTTCCAAACCAAGGCCCTGTGGATTGGTGGTGAGCAGCGCAGGCTGGATGCACGGATGGGGGTTCTGATTCCTGCTCCATCACTGCCTTGCCGTGTGCCTGTGGGTGCACGTTCATTGGCCTCCCTCAGCCTTTTCATCTATAAAATGGGTACAACAATAGTCTCATCCTTCGAAAAGCTACTGTGAGAGTCAACTGAGATGATGTACAGGTAGTGCTCACTTTGCAGAGTTCAACTAAGCATGAATTTCAGTTATCATGGTTTAGTTCAATAACACCAGTCCCAAAACATGGTTCCAATTTCAGTTACCATGTGTGTTAACTGTGAGTAATTGCATGAAGAACAAACTTCTCTGCTAGCTCTTTGACCCATAAATCTCTAGGTAAATGACAGAGGCACGTCATGATCAGTGACCAATTGCATCACTTCTTTCAAAGCCTGTCGGTGACTGGTCCCGGCGCATTTGTTACTCAATTCACACACAGGCAGCAAAGCATGTAGCTGTGCTGCCTCCTTGTGTCCCAGTGATAAACCCATGTGCTAATCACAAGAGGGAGCTGGCCAAGAAAAACAAAAGTGCAGCAAAGAAATAAAAGTGATAATGTTGGAAGTGAAATTCAAACTCAACATAAATGGAATCATGAAAGAGCTGACCATGGGAATATTGATGATGCCACTCTTTGAGAGACTCTTGTATGCAGTGGGAGGAGCCAATGAAGGCAAACTTAGTAGCATAAATGTGGAGAATGGTTGTGATGAAAAGGGTGAAGATGTCCCAGAGGAAGTGACACCAGCAAAAAACTTCACCTGAAAGGAAATCTCAGAAATACTCCACAACAATGAAAGTACAAATAATGTGTTAGAAGCTGATCCAAACTTAGAAAGGAGTATGACAATTTGCCAAGGCACCAAAAAGCTGCTTGCTCTGTGTCATATGTTCTACAGTGAGAAGAAGGCGAGCACTATTCAAATTTTCTTGATAGACTTTTTACAAAGAAACATGTTAGTTCTTAATGTTTCTAATGTTTTAAGTTTCGGTATACTAAGTAAATGTTGGTTTTACTATTGTATTTCATTTCAATAAACGTTTAAAACTGACAGTAGAGAGTTCTTAATGTTTTGACAAAAATTTTAAAGTTCACAGAACAATTAACATTTTTCCCCGTGACTATTAAGATGGCTTTTCAGGGTTTCAGCACATATGGTTATTTTACAGTCCCTTCCTATCAAGCAAAGTGAGGGCTCCCTGCATATACAGATAAATGCTGATAGACAGTAGCTGCCCTTATTATTACTCTATTGACCCAAGGAGTCCAAAGGACCAAGTTGCATTGACTCTTCCATCGCCCTTTCTACTCATCTATCAGGTCAGAACACACTGGCTGAGGAAACCCTGGGACAATGAGAGGTTATAATAATTAAGAGGAGGACGGGTCCTACATTGGAAAGCCTTACCCAAGAACTTTTCTCTTGGAACGAGTAAGTGACTAATCTTCAACCACAGGCAACAAGGTCCGTGGAGATTTGCAAATGCTTCCCAGCATCTTCGAGGGTGCTTCTAAGATACTCCACATTTGGTGGAATCTTCAAATCCCACATTTAACTGAGCTGACATTAGAATAGATAGAAACTTTCTCGGTGGGTTCAAGCACCTGAAGACAACCCCTCCCTCAACCAACTCAAGAGAAGAGGTCTGTAGAGAGGGCCCAAAAGCTCAAGGCACAGATTGGTCCTGAATTTCCAACTCTCTCTCATTTCTCTACTGAACCAGTCAGTCTAAATAAAGCACTTATTTTATGCTCAGGTGGAAGGAAGGTGTGCGAGATGGGGAGGCAAGGGCTGTAGATAATTTGGGAGATGAGCTCTGTGCCAAACTGCCAGGGTTCAAATCTTGGCTCTACAACCTTGTATCTGAGGGACTGTGGGCAAGTTACTTACCCTCTCCATGCCTCAGTTTCCTCATTTGTAAATTAAATAGGAGTATCTTAGTCAGTTCAGGCTGCTATAACAAAAATACCATAGACTGGGTAGCTTAAACAACAAACGTTTATTTCTCCTAGTCCTGGAGGCTGAGAAATCTAGGATCAAGGTGCCGGCAGATTCAGTGTCTGCCGAGGGCCTGCTTCCTGCTTCACAGACAGCCATTTTCTTGCAGTGTTCTCACGTGGCAGAATGGCGTGAGAGAGCTCTCTGGAGTCTCTTTTATAAGGGCACTAATTCCATTCATGAGGGTTCTACCCTCATGACCTAATCACTCCCCAAAGATCCCGCCTTCTAATACCTCCACACTGGAGACTGGGCTTCAGTGAACTTTGAAGGGGCACACACACTCAGTGCATAACAAATAGTATCTATGGGGTTGGCCAAAAAGTTTGTTCGGGTTTTTCATACCATCGTATGGAAAAACCCAAATGAACTTTTTGGTCAACCCCATACTTATACAGATGAGAGGTCTACAGGTGATCACCTATACTAAGCCCTTTGCCTAGTCTCTGGTATATAGTGACTGCTCTATGAATGTCTGTTTTATTACAAAGTAATTAGTTAAAAGAAAAAAAAGATTCACATTCACACAGAAAGTTCCAGAAGATCAGATTTTTACCATTATTCAAATAAATTAACTCTATCCTAAATCATGTGGTACAGAGAATTTGTGCTGCTGGTATAAAGAAGTAAGCATTATTGGGAAGCAGACCTCCGTGACCCAGTAGAAGCTTCACAGCGTCACCCATCTTATGGGCTCTCACTTCCTCTTCACCAAAATTAACTGTTCTCCTCTGAATGAGATGCTACTGGGTTAATTATTTATAAAAAGAAGGGGCTTCCCTGGTAGCACAGGCCTTCCCTGGTAGCACAGTGGTTGAGAATCTGCCTGCCAATGCAGGGGACACGGGTTCGAGCCCTGGTCTGGGAAGATCCCACATGCCGCGGAGCAACTGGGCCCGTGAGCCACAATTACTGAGCCTGCGCGTCTGGAGCCTGTGCTCCGCAACAAGAGAGGCCACGATAGTGAGAGGCCCGTGCACCGCGATGAAGAGTGGCCCCCACTTGCCACAACTGGAGAAAGCCCTCGCACAGAAATGAAGACCCAACACAGCCATAAATAAATAAAAATTAAAAAAAAAAAAAAAAAAAGGAGCTTCCCTTCATCTGTCTGCACCAGTAGGGACCATGGTGGCAGTTGTTTTATTTCCTAGAGGTGGGGGCATTCAGATCCTCTCCCAACCCTCTCCCCACCTCCTTCTTGTTATCAGTGGCATGTTTTTTTGAGAGAGTGGGCTAGGGTTAAGGGTTGGGCTGTGGGAAGAGATGGAGATAAGGTAAGAGCATGACCTTGTCCATGATGTTCTGGCCATTCCAGCCCATGCCAAGCTCTTCCTTCTCTGATCTCTTTATTACCACTGGTCCTTGGCACTCAGCATATCCCATACGTTTGTCAGGTGTCATCCAGCGAGGTAGATATTACCACCCTTGACGCTAAGATGCCATCTTACCTCTCACACAGAGAGCCCTCGACAGCTGTAAGCAGTAAGTACATGCTGACGGACCATGAAGAGGGACCTCTCAGGGAAGTGGGGTGGAAGCTCTTGGGCTGGGAAGAGCCTGGTGGGAGGGTGAGGGTTGGACAGCCAGAGCCTGTGTCTGTCTCATTTTTCTCCCCATAACTGGCAGTCAGGACAGAGTTTCCCGCCTCCCACCGCGTCGGCCTGGGAGTGTGTCTTGGGTGATTTACCAGGTCTATGAAAATGAAATTTGGAGATGGGGGAGCTGCCCTTTCTGGAGACAGTGGGAGGGAAGGGCCCTATCCCTCTAAGGACCATGTGGCAAATAGGACAGGCCGCATAGTTTGAGAAGCCCCGTGCAAAATGAAAATGTGAGGCTCCGTGTTCAAAAACTGTTGAGAATTTTAAGACCGTGACAGCAGGGCATTAAACCAAGTGTGGGCCCATGTAAGCACCTGGAGTGCTTCCTGTGGACAGTCCTGACAGTTCAGTGTTAACACGGAGCATGGTGATATCCAAAAGAAAACTGCTTTTGTATTACAGCTCAGTTCCTTGAACTATGTAAAATGCGTATCAATAAATGCACTTACTCCAAAAAAAAAAAAAAGGGCAGGGCCCTGCACTGCACAGGCCTTGAACCCATGAAGCCTGCCCTGCAGCAAATCCAGGAGCTCTGCCTGGCTTGGGCACGGCACATGAACTCACCACCCACAGCTCCGAGCCCTCAGTGGGCTGGGGATGGTGGTATAAGGGAGGAAGTACATAGCGTCAATCTCCTTCCTCGCTGGCTGAGAGGAGGGATGGGAAAAAAGGAATGCTGGCAGGGCTAGAGCTTTGTGCCCTCAGAAGAGGCCCCAGCGGCCCCACGGACGGAAATGTTAAACACAGAGTCTCTGTGTTTATCTCACCCCATCGTCATGCAGCGTGACTAAGGCCTGCCTGCAATTCTACCCTGGGTGTGCTCGGGAGGAATCACAGCCTCTCCATGACAATATTTACTCCGCTGTTGCCCGGGGGAGCTCTAAATTCAGAGAATGGTGGTGGTTTTTTCGAGCTCTCCACCCTCATGCGCAGCTGCTTCTGCCCGCTGATTGTGTTCTGGTTTGGGTCAAGAGTAGGATGCAAGCCATCTCTGGGAGAAAACCCAGGGAGAGCCAAGACCTTCAAACTCTTACTGTGGCTGCCGACACAGTTCAATTTGCCCACCACATTTGGCTTGTGAGTGGTTTTGTTTTCTCCGAGCTCTTCGGGATGAGGACGGTGGCCAGGCCTTCTCTTTCAACCCTGCCCCCTCCGCACCTGAGGACCTATATGTAGGTGCCATTCACGGAATGGAAGGAGGAAGGAAGGGAGGGGGGCCAGGAGGTCTCTCTCGTGTGCTAAGTGTGCTGGGCATCGTGAGTTGGCTAGAGGTGGTGCGGGAAGGAGGGCTGAGGAGGAGCTATCTGCTCCTCCCGCGGGAGCCATCTCGTTCTCAGCTGCTCAAGGCAGCCCCAGCTGACTGGAATTCAGGTGTTGACTTTTCCAAATACTTTAAGAGCAATGAACGCTTAACAGCTTTGTGAAGCTCCCCACAGAGGCACCAAGGTTTTCCGAAGGATTTAGCCTGTCGTGAGTGTATAACGCCTAAGAAAACTCTGCTTTTGAGAGTGATGTCCCAGAAAAGCCACGTAATACAGGGAGATGAGCTTCCTGTCTGCACGAGTCTAGCAAATATAACGTCCTTTTGCTTCACATGGCTTCTTCTTCTATTCTATTTGCATTAGTGGCAATACATTTCCTCTGGCATTGATTTCTATACGTCAAACCTATCAACCTACATTATTAGAATGATTGCGCAGGTTTTTGTCTTTTATCTTAATAACATAAGCTGATATATCTAACTAATGTAAAGGAGAAATAAGAGGAAAGTAATTTGTTACAAGTTGAAGTGTTACTATTTTAATCTATGTAATGTATATGTATATGCTATATATATTATGTTATATATGTTGTATATAACATGTTAATGTTATATATAATATATTTTGTCAATTTCAGTTACTTAGAGGTAATTTAGGACTCCTTCCTCCAGACTACCAAATACCCAGATCCTTCTGTCTTAATTAATCTGGATACTTAATGTTGTTACATGCATACATTGAAGAGAGAGGCTAATTCTTTCAGCTGGTGGCTTCATTAGACTGCTAGCCATTCTGTCTTTTTATAATGTGGCACAATTACATCATACCATATGTCAGCAAATTGTCATTTGCTCTCTATCTTTCCAAATACCTTACTATTACACATTTCATTTGCAAGCAAGATTGGCTGCAAGCTACGTCATGCTTTTATGAAGTTGGGCCTTGATAATGGAACACATATGTATAGCAGTCAGTATGTCAAGGGTGACCATGATGATTGCAGCCTTTTCCAATTGTTTTACCCAATTTACAGAACTGAGTAGTAAACAGAACTTGCTACAGGGCTAACTTGATACTCTACTGTTTTCTGTAGTGTCTTTACTTACAAGTTTTCAAGCCTGGAGGGGTTGGGGAATTTTCTTCAAACTAGGTCCTTAGTATCCATGATTCCCAACTTATTTCCCCACCACACAACTTCTGGAGCTTTTTTCCCCCCACTGTTGCCACTCACCTCACACTAGAGACATCCTTTGCACACAAAGTGACAGACTCTTGGCGGCTTCTCCAATATCAACTCTCTACCGCTTTCCGGTTACCAGTGGTGATCTCCCGCCATAGAGTTCAAAATGGCTGCCTAGGTCTGGTCACGTGACCCAGTCCTGACCAGCGGGGCCTGAGGGGACGTTGACCTGAGGCTTCTGGGAAATATTTTCCTCCTCAAGAGAAGAGCAAAGAGAAATGGCATTTCCGGCATTTGGGTGTGGAGTGTGGCAAGTAAGAGGATCCACACGCGGAAGATGATGGAGCAGAAAAATGGAGAGAACCTGGGTCCTAATGTCATGACCGAGTCTCTTCATTGACCAATCCTGCTCCTGCCCAGCCTTTCAACTTCTTGCTGTGCGAGCTGATAAATTCCCACGTTTTTTTAAGCCGCTTTTAGTTTTGCACTTTGTTATGAGTAGCTGAGAGCATCCCTTCCAACTAACAGCATTCACTAATGAATGGTACACGTAGTAGATGCAGAACTCTGTCAGGTATTAATGAAAAATTCAAAAGAAAGAGAAAATGGGCTTGTTTCCTTGAGTGAAATTATAATCTAGTTGACAGAAATAAAATACACCTACAAGTACAAATTAAGAATTTCTGCCCAGTACCTCAGGTTCATGTGCAAAGTACTACAGTATAAGCTAAATACGAATTGCAAAAATTTCTGCAAGATTTGTTTATATTATCAGTTTTCAACAAGGTGTTTTCACAGTGTAAAGAGAGAACCAAAGAAAAATTAAATATAAAACGTGGCTCCCTCCCTTTTCTTTTGTGAATCTGCTTGAAAGCTGACATTGCTGTCTTTGAAAGCCACATACTCTGGTGTTGTTTTGGAAAGCACTGGGACAGAAAATATTTCTCAGAAATGGGAACTCACCTATAGAGGCTGCTGAATGCATACACTGCCGCTTACGTCTGATTTGAAATATGCAAGCAATTTGCCTCTTTAAGAATTTATTACCATCAGGTTAATAATCTTCACCTGACATCTGGAGAGTAACTCATAGGCGCCTTCATGTTCTTTTAAACTCTATCTGCGGCTGAGCAGCTAGCCAATGTTAGCACAAATGCCAATGTGATGGTCAGAAATAATAATTTTGTGCCTCTCAGTCTTCCTGGAAGCCACTTCCATTAGGCGTGTTCTGAAGATGGTAACAGAGTGTACTTGTAGGTTTGTGTTACACGGCATTAATTATGGTGGCAGCTCTGACTCAAATTTTCAAAGTTTGGTGAAATAAGCCTCGTTTGGAAGATAAACTGGTGCGTGGGGCTTCGCATGTCTTCCCAGAAATACCATGAAATAAGACCACGATCTAAATTCCCTTAGAGGAGTCGCAGGGGGTCCGGCAGCTGGGGAACGTCAGGACTTGATAGGACCACTGTCCTAATAGGAGGAAGTGAGAGTGACGAGAGGGGGTTTATGGATGCTGGTATTTCTGTTGTGCTGCGGTAGAGGGACACAAACGTAGAGTACAAGACCTGCATAAACTCCAGATCCTTCCACAGAAGCCTTCCGTGCTACCTCAAGTTCAAGCTCCTCACCTCAGCTGTCCAGCTCCTCTGCCCCACCTTTGGTCCCATTCGTCTCCTTGCCATCCTCCGAAGTGAGTATGTTCATTCTGGCTTCCCTGCCTTTGCTCATGGAATGCCCACTGCCTGGAATGCCTCTCTTCTTCCCATTTTCCTTCTACATCCCTCCTCCCTGCCTATTCTTCACTGCCTAGTTCAAGTCCCATCTCTTACAGGACTATCCTGGTCCTCAGCGAGCTCTCTCTTCTTATGATAAAAGTAATAACAATGTATTAAGCACGCAGGGTGTGCCACGTAATTCACAATCACTATTGTTCATTCTTGAAACACCCCTTGCAGATAGATAATTTGAAGAAATTGAGGTCCCAAGAAGTTTTAAGTGACTTGCAAGAGACTACACAAGTAAAACGTGGCTGAGTCTGGATTCCCGTCAGTTCTATCTGGCTCTAGCTGTTCCAACTCTTGGACCGTGCCTAATTGCCTCAGCTTTGGCGCCTCCTATCCAGACAGCTTTGCCTGCTTGGAGAGGGAATAATCAGGACTTTGGCCTTCCAGACTGCTAAATGCTCCTAAGTCATAGGCAAAGACTGTGCTATGGTGGACAGCGTGGATGTGGTGGGGTGTTCTGGATGTGAAAGCCTACTGTGATGGGATGGGGTTTTTCTACTCTCCATACACTGTCTCCATCCATCCCCACCTTGGGACCTGGTACGCACAGTGAAAAGGGCATTTGGTAATGCAACTCGAGAAATTTGATCATCAGAGCTCTTAGCAAAATGACGCTTAGATTTTCTTGCAAAGGTTCCACCTCTAGGAGCTAAAGGCCCCAACCTGCTCAGAATGGAATGAGATAGAAATGCAAGCTGATTAATGTTTATCAGAGGCTAAGGAGAGGCTATAGGACTCAAGGATTAGGGGACAAAGGATTAAAGTGGAGAGGATCTACAGACATTAATGATTTGGTTTCCTCATGATAGAAAGAGGGGTGGCCCCCTGGCTCTTTTTGATCAAGAGCCATGATCAAACGACTTGCCGGTCCTAAATGGATCCTCAGTGGTCGACTGAGGAGCTGGGGGACGGGTTGAATAGGCAGCGGAGCTACTCCTGAATTCCCACACTACTGCAGACTTCCGGTGAGAGCTCTACTTGAAAAGGAAGGGTTGTTTGTTTGTTTTTAGTTGCTTTGTATATTCTAAGTTTCAGGAAAAATTGTCCCACTCTTGGAAATGGACAAGAGTGTGCTTTCCTGGGTTGCTTTGAATGGCGTCTGTTGTCTAGTGGACCCTCTAGGGATTATCTGACTCAAAGGGATGCAGCTTTGACTCTAATGATTAGACTAAGTAAGAATTCTAGGGATACAAGTAAAAAGTGGTAGAGGATTTATAGCTGAAAATGATTCTAATCTATAGGAATCAAAGACATTTTGTCCAGTAGTGATACAATTATTTCAACCCTACTAACAAAGTGATCCCAAATAACACACTTTGTTGTGTTATAGGCTGTTAACCAGTTTTGCGAGTAGCTAGCAAATTCATTTCCGATTTCTGATTACCTGTACATGTATGCCTGTTCTTTAAATTCTTCTTTGAATTAGTTTTAACATCTTACCGGTTCTCTCATTTAATGAGTTAAAAAAAATCCTTGACACATGTTCATTCTGTATTTGGATAAAGGTCATCATTTTACCTTTTCGAAAATTATAGTTTAGCGTGGACGCAGCGTGCTTGGCTAGCTGAGGGTGTTTGATAATGAATTCTGCTTCACCTTCTGCCTACTAGTGATGGCATCGTCCTGAGCTGAGCAAATGTCAGAGAGGCGGGGCTCTTTATGTTTCTCTTTCAGCTGTCATACCTCAGTGACTTATGGGAATCATCAAGGAATTCTCATAACTAGAATACCTTCTTAAAGCATTTTTAGCTCTCCTTCCACCTTCTCAAACCATCTGTGGTAAAGAACCAGTATTTTTATTTCCAATCCACTGCAGAATAATATTTTTGTCAAATATAATAAAAAGTGAATTACTAGAAAATAACCAAGTGCTCAGATGTTGCAGTTATGTCAGATGGCTATAAAAGTTGTTGAGTGCTTACCCTGAATTCTCATACTTATCTCACGGAGGATGATTACAAAGAGTTTGAGGGCTGGCACTGGTTTGTGGTTTATACTTTGGGGAGTACTGCTTTATCTAAAGGGCAGAAAAGACTTCTATTTCCCTGGACCAACTTGTCCTACAAAATCCCACCAGACCAAACAGGCTCAGGTATACAGAGTTCTTCCTTGTGGTTGGGCAGGTTTGGTGAGTAATATAAAGTACGGGGACAAGGATCGAATCTCCAAATGGTTCAATCAGTTCCTTATTCTGAAACAAGGGCCCCTTCCAGGCTGAGGCTTCTGAAAGGAAGGTCCTCCATGGACATTCTTGCACTCCTAACTTTCCTCTTCCAAATCCAGTTTCTTGTCTTTATTCCTCTTGTTCCCTGTATTAAGTCAAATACAGGTCTGGCTCCTGTAATAAAATCCAAAATAACAGTGGCTTAAACAAGATGGGAGTTTATTTTTCTCTAGCAGTCTGAGCATGAACAGTCCCTAGCTATTATGACAGCTTTACAGTGTGTGAAACTGACTCCTGTCTTGCTGCTCTGCTATCCTATCCTCAAAATAACACCTTCCCCTTTGTGGTCTAGGAGCCACTCCAGCTCTCCTGCCATCACATTCTACAGTCTAGCCAGTGGAAAGGGGGATCAAAGGAAAAGATGAGACCGTGCTCCTTCCTTCTAGGGACATGACCCAGAAGTTGCACATATGACTTCTGCTCACATCCTATTGGCCGAAACCTAGTCACACAATGGTTCGCTGCCATACCAGGGACGCTGAGAAATGTAGTCCTTATTCTGGGCACCCATATGCTCAGTTAAAATTCAGAAATCTGTTACTAAAGCAAGAAGAAGAGATGGATATTGGGGGCCAACTAGCAATCTCTGCCACCATCTTCTTAAAGTTTCGGAGTCAGGTGCCGCTATTTTTCCTTCAACAGTTCCTCCTTCCAACAAAAGGAGGAAACTCTGCCTCTTAGTACCTTGTTCCTTACAAAACTTGGGCCAAGTGCTCGTAGAGGTGTTCTGCTCCAAAGGGCTGGATTATGCTCTGTTCTTATTAGGAAGAGTGTGGATTCCCTCATTCTAGTTCAACCTCCCTGCTGGAAAGACATGGCAATTTTTTTTAAATAAATTTATTTATTTATTAATTTATTAACTTTTTGGCTGCATTGGGTCTTCGTTGCTGTGCGTGGGCTTTCTCTAGTTGCGGTGAGCGGGGGCTACTCTTGGTTGCGGTGCGCGGGCTTCTCATTGTGGTGGCTTCTCTTGTTGCGGAGCATGGGCTCTAGGTGCACGGGCTTCAGTAGTTGCAGCACGTGGGCTCAGTAGTTGTGTCTCGCGGGCTCTAGAGTGCAGGCTCAGTAGTTGTGGCGCACGGGCTTAGCTGCTCCGCCGCATGTGGGATCTTCCCGGACCAGGGCTCGAACCCGTGTCTCCTGCATTGGCAGGCGGATTCTTAACCACTGCGTCACCAGGGAAGTCCACGGCTATTTTTCTTACTAGAAAGTCAACACCTAAGTAAGGCAATACTTGAAACATTTAAAGGCACTATAGCATACTCTCACATGGTGAGAAGACTATTTCTCATATTAGCATGCTTCGGCTCTGCGTGTTTGGGAACAAAAGACCTCATTATCATTGTGCTGAAGAGCCCTGGACTCTCTCCTGTCCCAGCTGAGCCTGCTTGAATTACTCTCCCTTTGTTATCCAGGAGGGATGGCACCAGCTCCACATTCTATATTCCAAGAAGCCAGGGATGATCATAAACAACTAAAACTTATTGAGATTTACCAAGGGCCAGGTGCTCCCCTAACAGCTTTACTTGGTTTACTTCACTTAATGCTCATACTGACCCTTTGAGGTTGGTGGTATTATTGTTTTCAATTTACGGATGAGAAAACTGAAACTTAGAAAGGGTGAGTAACTTGCCCAAGAGAATACAGAACCAAGCTCCCAAGTGGTTTAGATTCAAAAGAACATTTATATTTTTATTTGAAAATGAATAGTTATTGAGAATTTTCCTAATGATCAATTTCTATCATTTTTTTCTAATTATCAATTTGCACTGCAGCAAAGCATGAAGAGAAAAAATGGACATCATACACTATTTTCACAAAGAAAGATGGTGCTGTAAAATGTTGCTGTATTTCCTTATAGCCTTTGCCTCGGTCAGTCTGTGTCTCTTTATGTTTATCCCGAGTTTTACTTGAATAGCTAATAAGCTAGCTTTTCCCAGAAATGCTTCCAGCTTGTAGGCACACTACGCCCCCTCGCTGTTAGTGTGGCTTCCTCTAAACCTCCAGCTTCAGTGTGACCTTCAGAAATCGCTCAGTTTGGAAGTAACTCTGCAGGATGGGGCCCTTGTCGTGTAATATCCACACAGGGAAACGCCTGGAGAGGTTTTTCAGGCAACAACAGTAATGCTCAGATATTTTTAAAATGTCATCTGTGCTCTTTAAGTCGTAACTCAAATCCTCCCTGTTGGCTGCAGCTTGAACCCCAGGGCTGCAGTGGAGACAGGACGTGTGGCTCGGTCCCAGTCTGAAGGCCTCAGCTATCAACAAGAAATTCCCTCAGAGGAGATCCCAGGCTTTTTCAGGCAGGAGCCAAGAAATTGAATCATATGATGACATTAGATAATTTTTAAAAAATGAAGTACCTCCAGAAGGATAAAATGCTAGGGACTGTGCATTCACAGGCAGTAACTTACCCCACTCTGCATGGTGTCAGGGCCTATAGACTTGGCACATGAAAGACAAAATTTTACCTGACTAAAGATAGCTTTCCTTGAAGCCAATTTAATCTGGAAACGTTCACTCAAATTGTTCAGGCAGAGCAACATTAAGGATCCTGTGACTCTTCGAACGTGGGCACATTTGGCCAGACATTTTTGGGCAGGGAATATTCCCAGGATGCCAAAGAGAACAAGACGAAGCATTCTCAAGGCTTCTTTTCTCTCGAAAAGAATCTCTCATCCGTTAGTTAATGCCCATCCTTCTCTCCTCTGAGTTCTTTTCAACATGTACTGATTCTTAGCAAAAGATGCCTTGTTACATAAGCCATCTTTTGAGGGCCTCAGTGGCTTGTCTTCAGCACTCGATGCTGCATTCATGGTGGCCTCTCTTGCTCTCCCCGGTGTCACCCTCATGGCCAAGCAAGGTATTACAGCACACAGCAGCTGCTGTTTTATTTGTTCCTGCGCTAAGCTGCAGAGGAAACATTTCTGAATCCAGATACGCCAAAGAGCTCCCCAGACAGGCTTCTGGGGGCCCTCCATTCCCCCATTTACTCCATTTAATCCTCACAATTCTCTGTGAGGTACTGTTAGCCCCATTGACAAAGAAGGAAGCTGAAACTCAGAGAGGTAGAGAGGTTTGGTCAAGGTCCCTCGGTGAGCAAGTGGCAAAAGCAGGGCTGGAAATGAGATTTTCTGAACCCCCGAGTCCAGCGTTCTTGCCCTGATATGACAGCTGTTCTCACTTCGCCACAATTAGCGGGCTGTGGGAAAACCTGTAGCAATGTGTGTGTGAGGAGGGGGCAGAGTAGCTCTTCCACGGCCCCTGCATTGCTTTGTCCGCGGGCCCATCGCGCCAGGCGGGGCTCCACGGCGCACCCTGGGCAGCCTCGGGCTCCTCCTTTTTCTACTGAGATTCTTTCATTCCTTTTCCCCTGCCCCCTCACCTCCCTGCCAAACACAGAAACGACCCCAGGAATAAAATGCAAGAGCTCGACCAACACAAAGCAAAGGTTAGAAATTGAATGCCACCCCTCCCGAAGCCAGGAAATTCCAGAGACGCGGTTCTCATGGCAAGGGGACTTCAAGTTACATATTTTGCAGTCTGGCTAACCAGTTGTACTTTTCAGTGTGAGGCTTAAGACAGGGTCTGCCTGTGCCACGAGGGTGCCTCCGGGGCTCTCAGACCCATATTAGATTGCACGCAGGCTGTACTGTGGATTAGCTGTGAGATTTGCAAATGTATAGTTTACAATGTGGTAAGAGCCTCGCGGCCCCGGGAGCAAGCTCTGAGAGTCGTTACTGTGCCGGGCTGGTGTTGGGGGGGGGGATTTGCCCTTCAAACCTCAAGGCTGCGTTAGCATAGTTGGGGCCTACGGAGTTCCCCTGCTGTAAGAAGCAGTCTATACTTCATTTAAAGTGATTTTCACGAGCCCTCCCTCTTCCGACGCAACCCACCCGATGTGTTTCTCTGGGTAAAACCTTGAATGCTTCCCAAGTCCGCATAAGCCGGATGCCCAGGGTTTTAGAATCGGAAGACTGGTCTCTATTGGAAGTGGTTTCCTAGTCAGATGTGAGCTAAAGATGGAGGTCCCGTGGCCTACCTCCCCCTGGTCTGTGGGTCCCCAGTGAGTGGGCAAAGCCCCTGTTCTAAAGGTCTTAGGCTGAACACCTACTGCCCACTGCCCTCTGGCCCCAAGGTAGGGACTGAAGAGTTCTCCAGCCCACGGGCAAGGCACACGGCGGACCCTCACCCCAGCCTGGAGAACAGCAGTGAGGGAACCCCAAGCTTTTCTCCAAAAGTCACCCTAGACTGGAAGCTGGAGAGGCCCATGTTCCTTTCCTGAGTTGTCCCTGACCCCACAGAGCAGGTCCCGGCTCTACACATCACTTCCGTGGTCCGTGTTTCAGCAGTGGAAGCTGAACCCGAGTCTCAGACCAATCACTGAATTGGCTGTTTGACTTGGGCATCTTTCTGGCTTTTCTTCTGCACTCACTTCTCCCTTCAAGACCCCTCCTCTATTTCGCTATGACCTTCTTGTGCCTTGCAGGTCCCAGTCCCTTTCCAGGCCAGTCTGCCTTAGACCCTATTCCCCTCTGGAGCTCTCTCCCTCCCCTCCTCTAACCCTCTTCCCCAGGCCTTTTGCCAAACTTCCTCCCAGCTACCTGTCACTCACAAAAAATCTGATAAAACTGAGTAATAACGGCTGATGTTACTGTGTTCTATATCTGAAAAGCATATTAACAAATACTCTCTCTTTAATCTCACATTAGCCTGTGATGTTCTTGCTGGATGAAGGAAATAAATATCTATCTTTCAAACAGGTTAAGTGGCCCGCCCCAGATCAGGCAACTAAGAAGTGGTAGGATTTGAATCCAAGTCTTCTGATCCCAAATACCTGATACCCTTTCCTTTAGGAGCTGCTGCTTTCTCACCACTGCCCTGCTGGGGGTTCACTGCTGCTCAAGACTTAATTTGTTACTTATCCCAGTGGGGTTTGTGTTTTAGGAGCCGGCACTTCTGCCAGAAGAGTAAGCCAGCAACAGAGCGAGGCTGGTGGGAGTGCCCTTCTGACTCTCTTCCAAGCAGACGGCTCCCACTTGACCTGCTCAAGAGAGAAATGAGCTGTGCTCATGCAAAGAGCTTCTGAGGGTTCTCTGCTGCCAAACTCTAGAAGGCAAAGACAGGGAGAGGAGACACTGCTGGAGGTACCGTTTGGAGTGAGAAGCTGACACTGTGGGGCCCACAGGCTCCCCTCCTCCTTGCCATCCTCTCCCTTCCAGAGGGTTAATTCTGTGCTCCGAGGCAGAGAGGCCTCTCTCAGAGACTCTGATTGTGGTTATAAAACTGTTCCTGTTGACTGGGAGGTTCATTCCTAACTGTGAGGTTGGTAACACCCCTCCCCCAGTCCCCGAGAAAGCCCTGATTCCCCTTTCCTCGCTGCCTTTCTTCCTTCCCCTCCCTTATTAAATATTTGTTGAATGAATAAATGAATGAATGAATGCTGCTCTATCCCTCTGCTCTTGGAGCCAAGTCACCCAGACAGTTCATTCTTGTAGATGGAGCCTGAGGAGTTTAAGAGGTTACCTTGGGCTGGAGCAATGCTCAATTTTTAAAAAATAAATTACTAACGTAACCCGTAAGGTCCTATAGTTCTTGGCTGGAGAAGATAACTTAGCAGAAGTCACTTTAGTTTACAAGCAAATGCATTCAGATGAAAATTGATGCAGGCTCCCTTTTACATAATTGAACTAGATGGTTGCCCATTTGGTGTAACTGGAGAGGGACTGGAATAGCTCTTCTACCCGAATGTCACTCACATCAGCCTGTCTCAGTGCCTGGGATTCCGCCATTAGAGACGCATTACTTTGCAGTTTTAAGAGCCTCTTAAACTCCTTGCAGTTGACAAGCTTTGTCAACAACTCAATATGTGGTTGGTATGACACTAAATATTCAGATACGTGCATCTCTGTGGTTGGGATTGCATAAAGATAGCATCATTATCCTAATCAAATTAAAGAAAATCTACACATGATGAAATACACATGCTTCTTATTTTTCTGGAACTGAAGGCACTTGGCTGACTCTGATTCTGCCTCCCCCTTTCTTCCCTTCCCCACTTTTGTCTTCTGTGTGAGGACACGGGCTTAGGAGCACCCTCTGCTCTTTGGGGTCTCCAGCAGGACAAAGTAACGTCCATGGATTCCAGGCCCAAAGCTTAGAAAGGGAAGGGAGGGTACATAAGGAGGAAGTGGTGTTGGAAAGCAGAAAGATGGGGAGACGAGGAGACAAGCAAAGAATAGGACAGGAGAGAGGAAAAGAAGGGTGCTTTTGGTGGGGACAGGAAAGAGAACTATGCACCCATTTTGTACAGGAAGCAAAGATTCGTCCTCGTGGGGCTCAGGCTCTAATCCGTTCCCTGGACTCATCTTATTCCAGTTTGTCCTGGGGCCTGCAATCCTCCCTTTAGGGGTGTGCTGCTTCATAACTCGACAGCTCTTTTGCAAACTTCACCGGCCAGCCTGGGGTTGGTTCTCTGCACCCTGCTTGGAACTGCCCATCCGCCGTCATCTTCTGTTCCTCTAATTGAGGGTCAGATGCTGAGGCTGGGCTGTGCAGACCAGGCCTCTCATGCTGCTGTTCTGCTCACAC
The DNA here is from genome assembly GCF_028023285.1 of Balaenoptera ricei. Lineage (NCBI taxonomy): Eukaryota > Metazoa > Chordata > Mammalia > Artiodactyla > Balaenopteridae > Balaenoptera > Balaenoptera ricei. Next base: position 65,538,425 of record NC_082651.1, on the reverse strand, counting down.
CTTCCTTGGCACCTTCACAACCGGAAAAAAGTTCCAGAAAGAACTAAATGTGTGGCTTGGGTCTGATCGAGTTGCTCGCTGGGCCTGTCTACCCCAAGTGCAGGATGATGGAGACGGAGACGGGAAGTTCAGCAGTGGCTGAGCAGTGTACTTTCTCCTTCGCAGCCTCCAGCTCACCAGCCTCTGTCCTCTGGGTCCTCATTCAGAGATCTGGGTGGGAGTCGGGGAGTGGGTATTGGGGCCACGGTGTTAACTGCTTCTGGAGAACCAGACTGATGAGCAGATGTAGCTTTGCCCGTTTTCTTTTTTGAACCGAATCTGTGCATAGATATTGGGTGTTTGGAAATCAGCCTTGACCCGACGTCCTCAGATGTCAGGGCGGTGCATTCGTCCCCTTGGGCGGTGTTTTCTAAAGTGCTGGCTCTCCACCGCTAATGAGAGTTTCTGTCCCCATAGCATGACCTGCAGTGGGCAAAGCCTGCCTCACCCTTTGAACTTCTGCTGGGGCTTCTGGGCTACAGGCTTGGGGAGAGAATTCACCATCCTTTTCGACTCTCGCTTCCAGGGCGGGTATTCATGGTTCCAAGGGGCTCTCTCCTCTCAGCCTACCGGAGCATCTCATTCTACCTCCTTTAGAGCTTTGAAAATGCTCACCAAAACTCAAGAAAAGACTTCTACCTTTAGCTTCTCCTACTGAGCCAGAGGTTTATAACTTAACTCTTTTTCCCCCAGTACTAAGAAAAAAAATAAACCCACGATATGTTCACATAAATAATACTTTTATGAAAAATACCCAGAGATTCAGAAACAACAACCAGGAACCTAATGAGAAGCCCAGCATTGTGTTCCATTTTTGAAAATCTTTTTTAAAGTCGGTTTGATTCTCACACATATGTCTGCATCCAGTCTGCTGTGACATCACATGTCATACACGCTGTGACAAACTCCAATGTACAATTGTAAGAGAATGAGAATGAAAAAAAGCAAATAATATCTTTGTATTATTGTGAAAATAGTTTCAACTGATAGACCACATTGAGAACCACTGCTTTACAACATCAGAGTTGATAGGTTTCCCAGCGTCAACTGCCTTCTCTTACACAGGTACACACATGCTTGCACACGCTTGTCTGTCTAGTATTTCTGTTTTGGTAATGTCATGATGTTCTTGGGATAACTGAAAACTGTGCACTGGGAATCAGCATCCTGCATGGCTAGCTAGCGACAGAACAGAGGGAATGGCCCCACTTTAGAGCCACAAACTCTCAGCTTTGGATCCTGGCTCCATCACTGATACACTCTGGCCTGGGGAATATTACATAATCTCTTTAAAGCCTTGGTTTCTTCTTCTGTAAAAGGGGACAACAAGAACTTCTCTTCATAGAATTGGGAGGCTGAAGGACACATATATGTAAAGCAACACATATAGTATCTGGCAGTGGGAGAACAGGTGTTCAATCCACAGCAGTTATGATTGTTGTCATTGCTATTATTTTTCAATAATGACGTAAGCTACATGAGTGTGAGGACTTGGTTCACTTCTATAACTCCAGACCTCTAGTGAGTGTTCCAGAAATATGAATGCATGGCAATTTACACAAATTCAACTTCCTTCAGAACCTCTTAGCCTGACTCAGCGTATGAGAGAAGATCAGGTGGTCCCTACCCCTGGGAGCTCTTGGTCTAATTAGAGGGGGAGAAAAAAGACTCACAATTGAGAAACGGTGCAGTAAGCAAAGGTGTGTGATGAAGAGTCAAAATGAGCAGAGCTGCCAGCATTTATTGCAGTGGCTCACAGATGGGAACTTCTAACACCTGGTGTGGGGATTGGTGCTGGCTCTGAGGTCTGTTTGCCGGCTGCTGCTGCTGTTTTTAACCCCTCCAGCAGCCTGCCTGCACAACCACGCAGTGGGAAGGAGCCAGAACAGGTTGTCCTCAAAGATGGCTACCACCAAGCCCTCCTCTGCACATGTGCCGCCTCCCATTAAGAGGTTTACTTCATCTGGGCTGGCTTCAAGACTTACTTTGAATAATAGAATGCCGTGGAGATGGTATTCTGGAACTTCCAAATGAGGCTTTCTTAAGGCAGCTTCTGCTTCCTCCCTCTTGGAAGCCAGGGACCATGTGAGAAGTTTGGCCATCCTAAAACCACCCTGCTGGGAGGAAGGGCCACATGGAGAAGCATCAAGGCACCAGACATATGCATGAAGCCTTCCTTGACCTGCCAGCATGGCCCATCTAGCAGCTGAATGCAGCTACATGAGTGACCCCAGCTGATTTTATATGAAGCAGAATTGCCTGGCTGAATCCAGCTAAGCCACAGAGTCCTGAGAAATAATAAATTGCTGTCTTAAGCCATCATGTATTGGAGAGGTTGGTTTCACGGTAATAGAAAACTGAAGCACGAGGGCAGGGGCTGGGCAAGAAGAGAGAAAGGTGGCAGAGCTACTGTGCTCATAAACCTCTGGGTCTGGTAGATGGCACCCTTCCCCTCCAGCCTCTGGGCACAGAGCAGATAAGGAGACTAGACACACCTTTGCTAATGTGTGTCTGGATTTGAACTTATATCCCCAAAGGAAATTTCATAAACAATTGTCAAGTAGGAAAACTGTTTAGGTAACAGACAGCAGAGCTGCCAGGATAGACATGTCCAAGGTTCCCTGTTAGTAAATGTGCTTTTCCCTCCTGTGGGTAATTGCCATTGTTATGGGTTTTCTCTTGAGTATTTTTATTTTGCATTCTACTTCAATTGGGACTACCTAATTCCTGCTGCCAGGCCTTTTCTCATGTTTTTCCCATTCTCTAGGCCGCCCTTTCTCTTTTTCTCTTCCAGTCGAATCCAACGATCCTTCAACATCCCACCTGGCCCACCAGCTCCATTGCAGGACTGTCCTGGCTCCAGCTTGCCCTGGTCACACCCTCCCATGAAGGGCCGCGGCTCCCGTTGTATGTCACATACATTTTGCCACTTAGAATCCAAGTATCACAGGTGGTTAGAGAGGACTAGACCTCAGAGGTGGATCCCAGAATAGGAACCTGGAGCTCAGGGAAAGTGACTTGCCCAAGATTTTGCAGTTAGTTAGTGGAACATGGAGCACCAATATGGCAGCTCCATGGTTTTGGTAACCCACATTTACCAAACATCTGAGTTAAAATGGAACCAAACCAGGACCACTGAGAACTGGCAAGTGCAAAATAGGTTTATCCGGGGGCAGTGTAGGAGATGCACAGTGTCTTGAAGAGCCAGAGGCAGACCCAGAAAATGCGGAAGAGGAGGAGCCCTAGACGGAGACCCTGCTTGAGAAGGAAGGTCGCTGGAGAAAGAAGGTGGAGGGGTCCTTTGGCCATCAGGAGATTCAGAAGCAGAGTAAGAAAACTGCCAACATGTGGGACTAGACTGAGGTGAGAAAAAGTACTTGAGTTATTTGCATAAAGCCCATTCAAACTATGCAGGAAGGCTGGGTTTTTCCAGAATATTGACATTTGGGACCAAATGGTGGCCTTGGTGCCAAGAAGTGTTGCTACACCCATTGCCAAGACCTTTAAAAAGTTAAACATTCTGTGGTGGAAAAAGCTATTCCTTTATTTGTACAATGTGTTATTTTGCACCTAGGGGAAAACACGGTGATGTGAATCATCCTACATTTCCATCCCTGTTAAATCGGGTTGTGTTTGGGAGAGCCAGTAGATTTGAAAGCAGTAAGCATGAAAAATAAGCAGCTTACTGAAGTATTTCAAAACAATTCCTTTTTCTCCAAATGGAATCAGTCGATATTAAACACAACACAACCGGCTGATGTAGGAGGGATGGGGAACAGCAGGAATATGAATGCCAGTCAGAGCTGACTGTGCTGAGGATGGTGTAATGTCCCAGGCATTGCTTTAAGCACACTGTCTCACTGAATAATGAGGTAGTACTATTATTTACAGGTGAGGAAGTAAGGCCCAGAGCAGTTCAGGAACTTGCCCTAGGTCCCAAAAGTGCTGGGATGATAATTCAGGTCTGTCTGACCCCAGCCCAGCTGGTGATGGATGGCCAGGGAACCAACAGCATGGAGATCTGAGATGGGACCACAGACAGGCATCAGCCTTAAACCAAGAACAGTTTTGATGTGCTTAACATCGGGAAAGGATGGATAATCTGCCCTTTAGTGACTGTACCACTTACTGGCTACCTGAGACTTCTTGCTTTTTTCTGTTATTTACATTTTCATGTGTTTTTATCTTGTCCCCTCAACTGGACCGACAGCTCACAAAGAAGGGGACTGTCTAGTGGGTCTCTTGCCCCCTGCTTGGCACCTATTATGCTCAGAAGCCCGTCAGTGAAAACATAACTGATTAATTAGTTTTGTCAGTTTCTTGCTCTGCCCTCTTTGTAAATGAATGACAGTCAGACCTGTATATTTTTTAAATGTGGTGAATAAACTTTGTAAACACTTGACTGGTGGTTTTCTAAATTCTCTATCAGTAGAATGAATTTAATGCTGCCCCCAGTTTTAATGAAATTCCCTTCATGCTGTCTTCAGGTTGATGTTTAAAAGTTTACACTAGACTGTCAATTTTTCTTTTGCATTTAAATTGTCATTCTAGTGAGGTGAACAAAATGAATATTCTGGCTATCAAAATACCATATTGGGGCTATCAGACTATTGTGAAAGTTGTTTTTTGCTTTAAAGAAAAAGAGGCTCTACAGTTGTCCTTTAGATTTTTTTGTTGGAATAACATGTTGGCATTACAATGCTGAAAATATGGTCAGGAAGAAAAAAGAGAAAAGAAGTGCGTGCGCACACACACACACACACACACACACACACACAGGTTAATGCTAATCCTCCACTACTGTGCACCTGGGAGCACGGAGCTGACCCTATCAGGGTCTAGAATAGTTGACAGACTGTCAACATGTTGATGACTTTCTGATCTGATTCCATCTGTTACTCTTTCCCAGGACTGAAATGGAGAAAGGGTCACACATCGTCCTAGCTTTAGCAATAACTAGAACATCTTCCCAGATGGAGAAGGGAAAGTCTCCCCCAGTGTGATGCCAGCTTGGCAGGCGAGGAACTGTAAATGCCCCTGGGTTCATGTGAGTAGGGTTTAGTCTGGGCATTGTATAGTCTCAGAGAGAAAAAAAAAGGTTTCCTGAGGGAGGCTCGGGCAGCAGTGGTGAATCAACTATTGTCGTATCGGACTTCAGGAAAGTCCAGCATTAGGAAGGCCCCCGTTTTGTGCAAACTGATCAAATACAGATGTTTCCAAGGAGTTGACGTTATTCACCGTGACTTCACTGGAGATTGAATGGCGGACAGCCGGTCAGCAGTGGGGTGAAGGCATGTTTTGGTGAAAGGGTGTAAATGTATATACAACTGACAGGATGTGGATGACACTGGACAAACATCTCTTCTCTTGATAAATACGTGGTTTATTTCCAAAAAGTTTTATACCAAGGAGATGTAATGCAAAATAAATATGGATTCAGGCTTTGCTAGGTGTCTCTCATGTATGTCAAACTCTGAAAGAGATGACGGGGAAAATATAGGGTTCAAACTTCCGTCTTCCTGAAATATCAGTTTTCATATAAAACTCATCAGCTGAGCTAAGTATTAGGCTTGATCAATGGCAGGAAACTAGGGGATCAAATGCTAATAAATCAGAAACAGATATCCCCTCTCAAGCAGAAAATATATCACAAAACTGAAAACGAGGAAATCATCTGATGATTTTTTTAATGCATGGGCAAGGAGAAAATGAGCTTTTTTGGGGGGTGGAGGAGGGCTGCATCCTAAACAGTGACAAACAATAAGATTCTTAAACACCTTAATCAGACTTTGACTTGAACATATGCAAAAGAAACAAGGAAGATCCTGATTTGGGTGAAGTCTGGATCCTGAGGCAGGATGTGTTTGTGTGGGTGTGCAGATATTAAGATGGCAAAGTGAACACATTAAAATCTTACTACTAATATTTTGCTAGATATTTTAATGCATTTTCTCTCTTCCGGAATTATATCTGTAGCCCTCACCCCTCTGTCTGTCAAAAATGTATTGTCTCACAATCCCATTCCCTTACTTCTTAGTATTTTTTCTCTTATTCATTTTCATTTTGTGAAGTAAATGTTTTATTGAAATAAAACGTGTGTACAGAAAAATGCACAAATCTTAAATTCACAAATTCCTAAGCTTGATGAATTTTCATAAAGTGGACACACCTGTGTAACTAGCACCCAGCATAAGAAACAGAACATTATCAGCAGCCCCCAGAAGCGCCTCTTGTTTTATGTTCCCGTTGCAAACAGAAATCACTATCCTGACTTGTCACACTACAGATTTGTGCTGTCTGTTTTTGATCTTTACATAAATGGATTCTTGGATGTATTCTTGCATCTGCTTTTTTGCTCAACATTATGTTTGTGCAATTCATCCATGGTGGTTTGTTGCGCACTTATTAATATTTTAAACTGTATTGTTTTTAATAATATACATACATTCATTCCATTAATGTAGTCTTGTAGGTACAGAAATGCCTCTATTTCAGCACATTGACCAGCATCAGTACTCAGAAGAAAGTTCAAAAGAGTAAACAATCCCCAGCAGAAATCACAAAGAATCTACTGAAAAAATTCTGAATTGACTTGATGGTAATGAAAGGCACATTATCACCAACACCTTTGAAAGGTTCATCTTTGTTTTCCTTAAAAATATACATACAATTATTTTTTTCTTGCACCCAACTTAAACAAGAATCCAGAGACTGTGGTCCTGCTCCCTGAATGCAAACTGTTTGCTTCTGTGAAAACAGAGCAAGCTAAATTAAATTAGAAAATCCTGGTATTCAGTAGGACCAAATTTCCCTTCCTTCCTACTTTGCCGTTCCACAGTCTATCACCTAGAGTAATTAAGACCAGGGAGGTATCATCTTCACTGGATTAACCTTAACTAAATTGTGCTCATTCAACATGTGCCCTTTTGATTAGTCCGAGCAGGGCCTGCTGTCTCGGATACACCCACCTTGTAATTCTACACACTTAATTAATTTCAGATGAATAGCGGAGAGGATAAGCTAAATTCTCTGATTAATAAACTATAAGTCCTATTGTCTGTCAGAGTAGCTCAAGATTTTCATTCTTCCCTTATTTCTTTGCCATGCAAGGGCGAATGGAGATTGAAATGTGCACGCACACACGCACACACACACAACACATACACACAGCTGCAATTGTGTGAGGTCGGTGAACAGATCCCTGAGCAGTTTCATCACTGTAAAGGGCAGACCTTGAGAGAGAAAATACTGCAAGAATTGTTGGTAAAATAGATTATTTTTCTGCCAAGCGTAATTTTTAATGTCCTTCTTCACCTGAACCTTACTTTTTATTTGCACATATTTTCATATCCACGTACAGATACAAAACTTCAATATCAATGCTACTAATTCTGTATTTTTAAATGCATTTCTCAGAAGTAAAATACTATTTATAGTCTGAGAACCTTTCTGAGAAATAGTTTGAAGTTATGTGTTGAATCATCAAATTTGACAGCTCTCAAATATATAATCAAAATTTGCCCTCATGGGCATCTCTGACAGCAAAGAAAATTATTTCCTTATAATAAAACAGATCCCAAGGATGTTTATATGCTATAATTTATCTCATATTAAAAGATGGCTAGAAAATTATACAAGATAGATTTACAGCCTCTCCTTCAACCCAGAAAATTTGTGTCTAGTTATTAGTGACTTAAAAACTACTACTGATCTGCATAATTGTATATAAAGAGTTTCCCCAGTAGCTTTTATGTCCTATGATTCAACTTAATGAGGTCAATTATATTCAGGGAATTTAAATTACTGATACTTAGGGAATATAGCCAACATAGCTGTTAGTTTCTAGTTGGTATGCAAGGAATTCTAGTTACATAAGACAAAAATAACATATCTTAATATAGCCAATTTTATGTTTAATTAAGCAGAGACTTTTTTTAAGGCCACTAACCTATTTTATACAGAAAATTGTTCAAGAAACCATATACTCAACTCATTTATGTCTTCAGATGTTGGAGCTGTTCCGATTTAGTCTTTGTTCCAAAATGATTAAAAAAAAAACCTTCTAGTAATTCTGTTAGTATTTTCTACTAGTTTAGAAAATTTAACTGTGAAATTCTTGCACTCCATTTTTAACCACAAATTCCCAAACTACTAAATATTCCTACAAGTTAAAATACTGCTCAATAATTTACCACTAAATGAGTGACAGGGTGTGGAAGATTTTACTGATCATTTTACTAATTGCTCATTTGTGAAAATTCTCAAACTGGTGGAGTCATTTGGTTAATTGAATGCAAATATTAAATAATTTTTGATTGATGACATGCATGCTGATAGGCACATCGTTTTCCAGGATGCATCAGCTAAATGCTTTATCAGGTTTGTATTATCTCCTCCATCCGAGGCTGGGCACATGGGCATTTTAACTCATGTCAGGAAATCTTATTCTCTCTGCCTTCCCTAAAACCAGATCCTACATTTGACCTTTTAGAAAAACACGAAAGCAAGTAATTTAAGTCAGCCCACACCTGCACCATCTTCCAAAATATCCTCATATGAATGCTTAGCACGTCTCATTCCTGAGCAACTGAGGCGGCTGAGAAGGACTATTTATTCCCTCTAAAGAACAAAATACTGACATTGCAGTATGTCGTGTTCGAGGTTGCAGTAAAGTGTAAATATTATTCATGAAAGGGCAGCTAAGCTTGGCCCTGTGATTTAGATTTACTATACAAACCAACTATTTTTGAATGATGGAATTAGGCATTTACATAAGGGGACTTAACAGTTCCTCAGCCTGGTTATGTTCTGCTGTTTATGTTACACAATCGGAACCTGTAAATGCTGTTTTGGGTGATACATTACTAAGAATTTTTACATTAGGAAAGTAACCGTATTATCCGGGATTGTTAGCTGTAAGGAAAGTTGTTTAGCTAAATTCTGCACCTTAAAAAAGTAATAGAAAAATTCCTTAGAAAGTCTCCGAAAAATATAGTATAGTAGTCGCATCACCTAGCGATTTAATCGCCATGTGTCTCGTACTCCTGTTGGCCTCTTTTAACAGGACTTCCATCAATAAATTCAAGTTTTTGTTTTTGCTTACAATCGGCATTTCAATTAGGGCAGGTCCACAGAAAGGAATTAAAGTTTGGATCGTTTTCGACATCATTTGCAGCTATTCATCACTCTGTCTTTTAAGAATAGCTCCCCTTTCCGCACACCCATTGCTGCCGCCTCCCTCGCTCGGTAAATGAATCTCTGCGCCAAGCAAGGTCGCTCTGTTCGAATTTCTGTGCCTTCACCCTCGGATTGTCGGATCCCCCTCGTCTTTTTCGTGCATATCTCTGAAAAAAAAATTTTTTTTAAATTCGTGGTATTTCTACGCACGGATGGAAGGCAAGCGGGAAAGGAGGGTGCAGGTGCGGGCGGGCGGGCGGCGGCAAGGGCGCGGCGGGTCGGTTGCGGCGGCGGCGCGGAGGCTCTTTCCGGCGCCGGGGGCGGCGCCCCAGGCCGGGTGCGGCGCCCGTTTGGCGCACGTGGCTCTCGGCGCAGCGCAGCCGGAGCGCGGAGAGTTGGGTGTCGGCGGGTGCCTGCGGTTTCCGCCTAGAGCCCTTCGCGCTGCGCCCAGCCGGGAGAGAGGGACGCCCGGGGCTGGCCGGCGGCGGGGGTAACGCTCGCTGACCCGGGGCTCCGGCTGGCGGCGTCTGCGCGGAGTCCCGCCGAGCACGCCCCGCGGCCGAGGGATGTCCAGAGGCACTGGGCGGAGTGTAGGCGCCGAAACATATCTCCGATTCGCTGGAGGCCGACGGGAGGGCCCGGGGCGGCTGGCTAGGCAGCGGGGCAGCTCGTTGGAGAAGGCCCTGCACCCGGCGCAGCGGCCGCCCCTCCGGACCTGCAGGTTTCCGAGGGGAGTCGCTGCCTCAGCGGCGGGGTGCGGGGGCTGCCGAGCTTGGGGCCCGAGAGACGGGGAGGCACAGGGCCAGGGGACTCGGGGGGGGGGGGCGGTGTGGGGCCCGGTCTGGGAGCCTCGTCCGGCGGCGGAGGTGGGCTGCCGCCAAGTGGTTTGCAGCCCCGATTCCGCCACCTCCTGGGCCACGGGAGTGGGCCCGCGGAGACAGGCAGGGAGAGGCGAACGAGGGTTTGCTCGAACCCGCAGGGCCTGGGTTGGAGGGCAAGACCCTAGGCGAGGGTGGCCGCGCGGCCTGGGAGTCCCGAGACCGGACGGCATTAGTGGAGCCGCCCCGACATGGGGGAGTTGGGGGGATGGTTGTGAATAAGGACGGAGTGATCAAGGCTCCGGGTTTTTTCTCTCCTCTCTCCGCTTCCCCCGAAGCCCTTTAGAAGCGGGCGGTTTGCGGAAACGTGGCTGCCCCGCGCCTCGGGCTCCCACGCCGCATCCCGCCGCAGAGAAGCGCCGCTCAAACCTGACCCCGGCTTGGGGACTTGACCCGGGCTTGACCTCTCCCTCCGCTCCGCCCGCACTCTCGGGACCTAACACTGCGGGCTGCCGGCCAGGACGTCGCCAACATCGCTCTTTAGTCTCGGCGCCCAGCTCCGGGCTCTGGCGCCGAGCTTCCAGGCTGGGGTAGGGACCACAGGAACGGTGTATTCTGCGGGGTTTGGGGGTAAGCAAGGGAGAAGATCCCGGCTCTCCGGTGTCGCTAGCGGGTCAGGCCCAGAGCGCATCGTGCTCGCTCCGACCCTGCCGCGGAAGAGCGAGGCCTCCCCAGCAGACCCGGCTAGCCAGGGTCGGGGTTTCCCGAGCAAGGCCGGGCATTTGGGCTCTTGGCGGCCGAGGCTTTCGCGAGGGTGGGTTATCCTCCAGCCACTTTAGGGAAAAAGCGACGAGGCCAAGGAAGTTATGGACGACGGGGCACCCACTATTCCAGCGCTGCCCTCAAACTCGGGGGCTCCCTTCCCTCTGCGGTTACTTGCGGCGCACCCCATTCCTCCCCGACACACTGCCCGCAGCGCTCACAGCCAAAGCCCTCGGCGGTGTGCACCGGCCTGTGCGGGGTGGAGAGGCGGCCCTCCTTGGGTCTCCTGCCTGTCACATCTGCACTTATTTAAAGCTCGGCTGGTGGTCCTCGCTCTCTGGAATGCCGATTGTGGGCCTGGCTGCCTACGACATTTGCACTGATTAGCGAGCCGGTCATGGGGGAGGCCAAAGGCGGGGCGGGGGTGGGGAGGGGGAGCTTTGGGGAGACTCGAGGTTCACAGTATTCTTCTTGACCCCGTTCCGAGAGCCAGCTTGGAGCTCAGCGATTCCCACCGCACCAGATAGCTGAGTGTGTCAGGAAACAGGCCTGAACTTCGAGATCGTTCGATGTGTATAGGAAGTGGCCATCGCACTTTAGCATGTATGTTGTGGTCCGCGTGCACGCACAACCCGAAATCTGAAGGCTCCAGCGCTGAATCAGGCAGAGTGGGTGGACAAGTGCTGCGGCCCCAGGTCACTCCAGGCCCTACAGGTGGGCAGGCAGTGTCTGAGATTTGCAGCTTCCTCAACACGCGACTCTTAAATATCTGCTGGTGCAAGTCCACAAAAAGAGATTGACCTGCTGCATTTAAAATACTGTACACAAGCTTTAAAAAGGCACAGGATGCCTGCCTCAGAGTCCACACCCTAAGGGGAAGAGGCGTGGGGCAAGTTCCTTGGTGAAAAACAAGATGTGTTCCACCCTAAGGCGAGTCCCACAGGCGTAGGGTCCAGAGAGAGGCAGTTTTCATTCTATAAACCTAGGAGAGCTCAGTCTGATTTTGCATTTGCCTCTGGACTTGGTATAATTAAGGGTGAAAATAAGGCCCCTCTGTATTTCTATTCCCCTTTGCTGTCTGTGAAGCCTGTACCCCAGAGGAAAGTTGTTTTAGTAATCTGGAAAAGAGAAACCATGTGCTGAGTCAGCAAAAATCATGCACCAGGCCAGGTCAGTTCAGTAACACAGCTGTGTGTTATGCACACGCTCTCTAGGCCTTGCGGAGATAATGAAAAATATGTTGGAATTTTCATGGCATAGAAATGCCCACAAAGCCCGTTGGCAGTTGAGAGCCCTATTAAATTCTGTGTCTTCTAATACAAGAAATCTGTTCTGAACATGTCTTCTAACAAGCATTAGACCCAACTCCATTTAATATGAGAGAGGACAAGACAAATGCAATTCTCCAAACAACCCAAAATATATTTTTTTCAAATGGTTGTGCTGCAGAATGTTTAAACATTCCTTTCTGCTTGTGTTCTTGTGACAGATGTTCAAGGTGGCTCCAGTGGATGCAATCTGATTTTTCATTTTGAATCATTAAAAGCATTTCTCGAAAATGCATCTTTAAAAGGTCTGAAGAGTCTCCTTGCAAATCCTGTTAGAACCTTAATAACCCATCGGTGGTCCCGCCTTCTCCTTTATGTGCAAGGAATAAATGTATTCACAGAGAGCCACTTGGAAGGCAAGTCACTTCTTAAAGCTGTTAAGCAACTATTTTAGAGAATGATTTCTCATCTTTTAACTGTACAAGTCTTATCCCAATTTGCAGAACTGGAGCATTTCAACTTTGGAACTACAGCCCAGATCATTGCATTTTTAGTGACAGTATTTCTGGGAATACTTCTTCATAATTCTTTTAATCTCTTAGTTGGAAAATGTGTGGCTTTTTTCTTCCACTAGCATATTGCGTAAAAAACCAGCCAAAAGTTTGCTTCTATTTCATTCATCTTTTCTATCTTAAAACTTAAATGAAATTACTTAAAACTTAAATGAAATTAGTACAACTTTTATGCTTTTACCCTTTGAATTCTTAAAGATATAGCTGACTTTTTTAGGTTGTTTCAGCATAATGCAAAAACATCTGGATGTAAAATGAAAAATTTAGTCTGTCACTGAGGTTCCAGATGTTTGGTGCTATGTAGACAAAACATCAGGATGAGTGACTGAAATTTTTCTCTCCAAGCCAGATGGTTTAGTGCCTGGTGCTTCTATAAGGAAGCATATTTTCCTTTCTCTAAACATCACATCCTACTGTATCCCACGTAAGGCATGATTTACGCTCTTTCATCGACAAAAATGCTGGGCCATTTGGAGTGTAGCAAAGCAATCCGTAAATGAAACTCTCAGTATGTTTTGGAAAATGTAGTGCAAGTACAAGTGTTTGTGTGTACTTAGGAGGGAGTGGTGGTGGAGGAGCCAGAAATGGGAAGGTAAGAGAGAGCCTTGTTCAATGGGGGAATGACTTGACTAAAAGGACAGCCTTCTAAGAATCCATTTGTGGCATCCCATAATCTTAAATAGGCTAAAGGTAGCATTCAGCAGCAGCTTGGACAGGGCTGCCTTTTGCCTGAGATGCAACTGGGCTGTGAAATATGGTTGTGTCCTCTGAGGCCCTCTTTCCCCTTTATTCCTTCTTGAAACATTGTAAAATAAAACAAGTAAATGTAATATAACATTAAAACATGATTACTTATGAGCATTACACAGGTGGGAAAATTCCATATTTGAAAAGTAAGGAAACAACATGGTGAATATTTAATCAGTCAAAAAATACAGTGCCAGTGAATAGATTTCTCTTCATGTGAAATGTCACCACACTTTTACAGTTGTTAAACTGGGGGATGAAGAGAGAGCAACATTTCTTCCTTCCCCAGAATCACAGAGATTAAGGTCATGAGCAGAGTCTGAGCTTTTCCAAGTCACTTTGCCTTAGCCATGTTGAGAAAGAAGGAACAAATACAAGAGAGGCCTTCCACTAGAATCAGCAGATGAAATCAAACCCAGAATGAATTCCATTCTACTTATTACCTCACACACTCACTGGGTTATAGAAGAGTGTTTAGACAATGGATGGCAGTGAATGTTAAAACATCATAAAATTTGACCACGTTAACAATTGCTGCAAGAAAAACATACCATTTTGAATAGACCTTCTTATAACTCAGTATCTGAGACTCAGATAATAAGACCCAGGATTTCAATACTGGCCCCAAATCAATTTTTAAAAATAGTTTACAGGGATCTAGTAGAGTTTCAGAGGTACACATATTGAGTCATCAAGAGTCTTGAAAGTCAAAAAGGAATCTTTAACACCATATAAAACAGAATCACAGTTATTTTTCTTGATTGCTATAATGGGGATGTTTTCGTGACTTTTTGGTGATGCACTTATTAGGATAATAAAATGAGGGGGCTGGAAGGGACTTATCCAGGCCTCCTCTCTCCTTTTATAGATGAGTAAATTGGGCACCAAAAACATTAAAAGGACCTACCCAAGGTCACACACTGAAAAAGTGGAAAAGTCAGAACTAGAACTGCTGAGTTCCGGTTGTGACAGAGTCCAAAGCTCGTACCACGGCAGCTTGCCTTTGGATCATTACCACTCCGCTCATAGTCACAGATTTCCGAGTAGTGTCCAAGAAACTGACACCCGTCACTACAGGCTGGAGACAGCTCAAAACCATTCATTTGTGTTACACATCTAAGAACTATAATACAAAGCCAGCACGAAGGCAGAGTTCCCCCATTTGTCTCCATAGTAAGAGGGACTATTGCAAAACAGAAGTAATAAAACTCCGGCAACTTCAACAATTTGGCTAGTGGTCCTGATGACAACAAACGACAAGCTTAGCTTTTTATAGAGAACTTGCAGCACCTTGGAGGAATGCCACGCACACAAACTGCTACAGTCTCTTTTCTTTGAAAATAACACATTCAAACATTCAAAGTAAGTGACTTTAATGGGGAGGAGGAGGTGGCTGTAGCCATGTCAGCACGATTCTTTACAGAATCAGACAAAGCGTCCCACCTGACTCACAACCATCTTAACTCCCTGTTCCAGTGGCCTGTATGATGAAATGGAAGGTTAGGATGCATTGGGTAGGTGGAGGGTGAAGGATGGGGGTCGGAGGATCAAAGAGAAATACGCTGCTTAAGGATATTTAGATAGCAACATGAAGCATACATACATCCCCAATTTTTAGGATCTAGGACCTCACTGGTTCTTCACGGCATGAGCCAAGGAATTGGTCTCATACGTGATGTTACCGAACCTCTTCCATTTTATGTTTTATTCGACATCAAATGAGAACACAGAAGCATTGCTTCTAAGAAAGGAAGACAACTCTTCATCATGACTGTTTTGGTCCAAGAAATGCAAGTAAGGATAGCGATTAGGAGAAATGGGGGTGGGAGGAGTGAGTGAAATCAAGACTCAGTATTTGGAGTTGTGAGGGAAGAGACAGTCATGTTTCCACTGGCCTGGAGAGAGAAGAGATCCTGTTAAGGCCTTCTCTCCAAGCTAATGCAAGGTCAGTGCCTCCTGAGAAGCAGAATCTGGCCAGAATTTGAATTGAGGGATGGGAGAGGTAGCAATGCTGGGAAAAAGAGGTCTGACAACCTATATTCTTCTTTTGAAATGCTTAGGGGAGCAACTAAACCAGCCAAAGTTAAACCAAATAAAACCAGCATGCCCGCTTACCTCTAATTTACTCTCCCAAACAGATCATCATTTGGGCTATTCCCCTGAAGTCAAGCATGAAATCTATTTAGCTGGAGAGCTACCCATTTCCTCTGACCTGCAGAAGAGATGCCCTGTTCTCTAAGAATCCCTGGAATGCCAGAATCCAGAGAAAACTGGAGCCACATGCCTGGGCCCCTTGTGATCCTCCCATTCCTACCCCCATGCCAAAGAAACATGTTAACAAAGAAGCAGCAGACTTTCAGCACTACCTGACCCAGAAGCACAGCTGCTGATTCATCAGTGTAGGTCACTGCATGACTTTAACAGTTGCTGTGGATTTAAGAGTGTCTCTTATCAACTGGAGTATTTAAATCTTTTTTGTGCCTGGGACCTTTTGGGCAGTTTTGTAAAACCTATAGACTCCTTCTCAGAAAAATGCTCTCAAATGCACAAATGATATTGAAATAAAGTTATCAGAATATTTTTAAGAAACAAATTTGTGAGACAGTATTATATTTGCTTCCTTATTAACCCATTACATGTAAAATCTACTGGTGGGTCTAATAACTTACGTAATATTGAAATAGGGATAAGTGTGAGTGATAATTCAAACTATCGTCAACAACTATAATGTGATACAAAGGTATCTGTGATTTCTGTTGGTGACAAAGTCACAGGGACAGCCAATGCTGTCTATGTTCATAATGAAAAGAAATGCTAATTTTCAAATAGAGGTTTGTAGAAATGAAGATGTAATTTCTTCACATCCAAGTTTATGAACTTCTGCTTTTATTTGATTACATTTCCAAATCACTTCACTTCCAAGTGAAGGACCCCTTAGGAGGAAGAGGAGCAGTTGCAGTAGCACTTTAGACATATGCACTGGTCAGAGCCATTTGAATCTATTTTGATTGGATTATCCAAATTCCAAATTTGGAATTTAAACATTGAGCCTGTGTTATTAGACTTGGTCTGAGGTGAAAAGTAACTTTATATTGTAATCCAGTAGAGTGGAGATCTTGAGAAGTGTTCCCTTGCCGAGAGGACACTGAAGGGATTGTCAAAGATCACCTGTCAAAGTGGGGTGGGGAGGGGGAGGCATAACCAGAGCCAGGAAGGACTTGATAAGGTGAGTGGGTCACCTCTGCTTGGTGCATGAGCCTGAGGTGGGGCTCAGACTGGAATGTGAAATGCAGAGGGACCTAGGGAAGGATTACTGACTGCTGATGGCAGGCAGAGAGTCTCCCAGGAGGATGACAGTTCCAGCCTCCAAAACCTGTGGCCACAGAGGAAATAAGTCCAGGCACAAGTCAGAAATGCTATAGCCTCCACCCAGGGAATCTCTAGCAAGCCAGTGGAGCAGAAGGGATCTGCAGGTTAGGACAGAACAGCCTGTAGCCTGGGAACTGAGGGCAGAGAGAGAGAACCCAAAGCAGAGGGTCTTCCTGAAGGTGAAGAAACAGGTTGATATTATGAACTTCACTCAAATTAAGAACTTCCATTCATAAAAAGACATCATTAAGAGAATGAAAAGGCAGACCACAGACTGTGAGAAAAATATTCACAACATGTATATCTGACAAAGGATTCGTATCTGAGAATATATAAAGAATTCTTACAAATCAATAAGAAAAATACAAACCAAAGTTTATGAATGAACAAAAGACTCAACAGCTACTTCACAAAAGAGGATATCCAAATGGCCAACAAGCATATGATAAGGTGCTCGATGTTATTAGTCATCAGGAAAACGCAAATTAAAACTTCCTTGGGATACACACATAACAGATGGGCCAAAATTTAAAAATAAAAACAAAACATTGACAATATTAAGCATTGGAGAGGATGTGGAGCAACTGAAATTCTTACACTGTGGGTAGGAATTGGTATAAAGTGGTACAACCACTTTGGAAAACTGGCAATAGCTACTGAAACAAAGCATCTATTCATAACCTAAGGCCCAGCAACTCCATTCCTAGGTAGAGGCCCAAGATTGCATTTGCCCGTCAATTGATGTACAAGAATATAGCTTTATATATTTTACATGTTTATAAATATAAATATTATATAAAGTTATATAAATATATATCAACTTCATTCATTATAGCACCAACATGGAAACAACCCAAATTGCAGTCTGTTTATACAGTGGAGTATCATATAGCAATGAAAAAGAACAAACTCTTGCAGTACACAAAGTGGATGAATCTCACAGATATAACGTAGAGCAAAAGAAGCCAGACACAAAAGAGTACACACCCTGTGATTCCATTTACATGAAGGACAGGCAAAACACAGCCCTAGCACTAGAAGTCAGGATAGAATTTAGTTTTGTAGGGAGTATTGATTGAGAAGGGGCACAAGGGCACCTTCTGTGGTGCTGAATTATAAATATTATTGACTTTCTGAAAAGTGATTTGGAAATGCAATCAAGTAAAAGCAGCTGGCCATACTGTGGATTCAGTCCTCCTGACTCTGTGGTTTTATGTTACAAGAAGATTTCACTGGGCCATATGAGCATGAAGAGAGTGCAGAGGCAAGCGACAGACTGGCAGAAGATTTTTACAGTAGATATATCTGACAAAGGGCTTGTATCCAGTTAAAAATGTGTGGAAGACTTGAAGTGCCTTTTACAAAAGAGAATAACTGAATGGCCAAGAAATATAAGGAAAAAGGCTCAACATTATTATTCTTCAGGGAAATGCAAATTAAAACCACAATTTGATACTAATACACATCCACCAAAATGACTGAAATTAAAAAGACTGGCAACAACACAGACGGATGGTATCTTGAGCAAGAGAACTCTCCTAAACTGCTGATGGGAGTGCAAAATGGGATAGCCACTTTGGAAACTGGCTGTCTCTACTAAAGCTTAATGTGCCTAGCAGGTTAGGGCTCCCTGTGGCTGGTCTAGGAAGCAAGTTAAGTAAGAACAGGAGAAGGACCAGGGATTTTGGCTAATGAAGTCCACCAAGCTTAGAGAACCATATTCCAAGTGTTTGGGTTTTCCTTCGATTTATAGAAAAGCTCCTTATGCAAAATCCCAGCCTTGTATTGGTTTAAACAAAAGGAAAGAGGAATTGTCCGTGCTTAGTTCAGAATAGTAAGGGAGGTGACAGATCAGGAGCCCCAGAAAGCTTTGGAGTGAGTGGGCAAGTCAGGATGGCTGCAGGGTTCTCTCCTGGGGCACCAAGTGAAAAGACCAAGAAAGCCACTCACCTCTTCCCACTGCTGTCCAGGAGATGGCCCTCTCCCTTCTTAGAACTCCTGCTACCCATGGGTGGCATGGATCACACAAATGTCCTGAGCAGAGGTGTTTCTGCAGCCCTTACTTCTGTATTTGATGAGCCAGGGCCGTAGGAACTGAAGTGGGAGTCCACATTCATTGTGAAAATCCAGCTCAGGAGGGGAGGACAAAGAGGGTGGAGGAGGGATGTGGCGGAAGGGGAGCAAAGTGACCAAAGAAGCGAGCAAGCCCAGAGCCAACGGAAGCCCGAGGCCCAGGCTTCCAGCTATCCTCACGTGAGCCCATCCCTCTGCACGCACTTCTGGTCACACATCGATGCTTCCCATGAAAACTGGTGCCAGGATGGACAGGCTCCAGGGTGACTCATAACAAGCAGCAAAGGGCAGAAGGATGGCTGGGGATTTGACATCTGTTCTTTGGCCCGTCAGTAAAACTCCTTTCTTCTAAACACCGAGGATGGTAGTTATAAGTACCAGCCTTTGTGTGTCACTGTCAGAGTATTTTTTCCTAGTTTGAGAATTTTCTCAGGAGATGCAACCAATGAAACAGCCACCCCAAACTTCCAGGATCATATGTCCAAGTTCCAAGTTATCATTATCCTAGGGCAGCTAAATCCTTGAAGAAAATATGAAGTAGAAGATCTAGCTGTCTTGCAAATGAAAGATTTTTTTAATGATACCATTAACCTTCAACCTTATTCACATTCGTTCTGTTCATTTGGCTTTGAGATTTGGGAGGCTGACTTTTCAACCTCATGTTCGTCGTTGTCACCATCTACTGACATGTATTAGGCACCTACTGTGTGTAGAATGCTGCATTTCTCATAGAAGGGATATATTTTTTTCATAAAATTTATCAATAGAATGGCCTGGGGGCTTCCCTGGTGGCGCAGTGGTTGAGAATCTGCCTGCCAATGCAGGGGACACGGGTTCGAGCCCTGGTCTGGGAGGATCCCACATGCCACGGAGCAACTAGGCCCGTGAGCCCCAACTACTGAGCCTGCGCGTCTGGAGCCTGTGCTCCGCAACAAGAGAGGCCGCGATAGTGAGAGGCCCGCGCACCACGATGAAGAGTGGCCCCCGCTTGCCGCAACTGGAGAAAGCCCTCGCACAGAAACGAAGACCCAACACAGCCAAAAATAAATAAATAAATAAATTAATTAATTAATTAAATTAAGGGAAAAAAATGAGTTAAAAAAAAAAAAAAAAAAGAATGGCCTGAGGTCTTGTTCTTAAATCCTAAGATACAATTCATTCATTCATTCATTCACTCAAAGAAGGTTTATTGAGCCCCTACCATGTGCCAGGCACCATGTAGTCTCTGCCCCTAAGATGTTTATAGTCCAGGGAAGGAGGGAGATTTTAATTTTAAAAAATCATGTCTCTCTGCACATTTCACCCTTGACCCAAGCCTAAACTACCTGAAATAGATAGTTGTCCATCTTAGGATAATCAGGAGTACATAGTGGGAAATAAATTCACTGCACTTGAGAGGGCTACAGACTAGGGGAGAAATAAGCAAATCAGCCCAGGGGACTGGTCATCGTATGATGCAGGGGGTTGGTTGGATGGAGGGCAGCTGTGGCATCCTCCAAACTCAGAGACACAATCCTGCAGGAAGAACCACACGTATGTTGTTGTTCTTATTTGGTTGTGTGAGGCCTACACTCCCCACATGGTTAAGAGTCCCCAAAACTGACCACAAGAGAGTAGGTGGAGTCGGGGGGGAGGGGTGGGAGGTGAGGCCTCAGGACAGGCAGACCTTGACTGAGGTCAAAGGGAACACCGTTCTAGGTCTATCTCACCTTGACTCTGGGTCTCCACCGACAAACAAGAATGATGAGGGTTCAGCTAATACTGCTGCGCACCCAGGAAAGAGGAAAGATGATAGATCTGCACGCTGCTGTCTGGTTTATAAGGCTCCTTCACATGTATGGTTGCATTTGTTAACAGCCTTTTGAAGTAGGCAAGGCAGGCCCTGTCACAGATGAGAGAAGGGAGGCTGCTTTCTACAGGTTAAATACTCTGCCGCGTACCACGCGACCAACTCGTGGCAGAGCGGGGATTTGAACCCATTCCCTCTGTTAGTCCTGTATTCTTTCCACAGGCATAAATATTATTATTTGACCTTGCAAACCTCAGAACATGGATGAACCCCCCCTCTCTCCCTCCCTCCCCACACAACCGAGGAGCCCAGAACCTCCAAGGTGAAGGTTTACTCCTGAACTTGGCAAACAGCATTGATGATTCTGCCGGGAAGGAATCTTGCATTTGTTGGACACTTCCCAGGAGGGCTTGTCTCCCTGTGTGCTGAAGGGAAAACAGATGTCAGCAACAGGTTCTCAACCTCCAACATTAAGTCCCACTTTATGATTCTCTTCCACAGGCAGATTGAGAAAGAGATTCTTGTTTGCCTGACTGGGCCAGCTCTATGCACATGGGAAAGAAATGGCCGTTCTAGAGCAGCGCTCAGCACGCTTCCTGTAAAGGGCCAGGTAGTATATGTTTTAGGCTTTAGGGACCACTTGCAAATTATGTGACTGCCTTTGCAGCACAAAAGCAGCCGTGAACAATGCGTAAATGAGTGGGCGTGGCTGTGCTTCAGGAGAACTTTTGGACTCTGAAATGTGAATGTCACATAATGTTCCCATGTCACAAAATATGACTCTTCTATTGATTCTTTTTAACCATTTAAAAATGTAAACACCATTCTTAGCTCGTGAACCATATAAAACAGGCGATGGGCCACCCACGGGCTGTACCTTGCCAAGCCCTGTTCCAGAGGACCAAAGAGAACTCTCAGTCCTAAATATCGCCCCTATATGAACTGGGAATTCCACCATTGGTACTTCGTTTCTCTTGGGGTTAAACTATACTTCTCCAGATTCTTCTTTTAAGAAGCAGGCGTCCTGAGAGGAGGAGCATATTAGATTCCTAACAACTTCATTTTAAAAGTTGATTAGATGAGTTAGGATGTAAGTGCCATGAGGGCAGGATTTTTCGTCTGTTTTGTTCACTGATCTGTTCATTATGTGCCTGGGAGAATGAACAGAGCTGTATAGATACTCTGAACAAATTCTGGTTGAGTGGATGAAAGAACTTTCCCCTCTGATCTGAAAGACCGAAGCCACTAGAAGGGGCAGTTGGGAGAGAACAGTGAGGGCAAGAGATACCAGGTGAGCTGGGCAGCGGATGAAGATAAAGCTTAAAAGTTAATGGTGTTCCTGTGGGCACTGGGCCTGGGAGACGCTCAAGTCGGCCGATGCTCCAGGAAGCCAGTGGGCTTGGAAGAGGTGGGACGCAGGGCCCGCCAGAGCCCACGGAGCCTGGGAAGTGTGTCAGGAAAGCTCCAGTGGCTGCTCTCGGCACTGCCCGGAGAAGCGGCACCAAGGCCCGACGGCTCACCCAAGCCATTTCAGTGGAGTGGTGTGGTCCCTGCCAAGGACAACGTTAGGACTCGGCAGACTTGGAAATTCCCCGTAGCATTAAAGTTAGAGGGGTCTTTGGGAGATGGGGCACATCTGAACAGACGGGATGCCAAAACCTACTCCTGCTGCAGGGAAGAGCCAAGGAAAGGGAAGGCTGAAAGAGGGGAGACGATGAAGACCCTCCCTCAGCAGCCACATTTTCCTGGGTCAGACATATCATAAAATGCTGTAGGAATAAATGAATGCGATGCCTATGGTAAGCGTTACTAAAAATAACCAGGGTTCCTCACTGTGACCACAATGAAAAATATCAAGCTGGACATTTAACTGGATGGAGAAGTTCTTGGAGATGAGCTGCCCCAGCAGAGGGGCTTGATTTCTCACCCTGAAAAATCTCTCCATGTGCAGAGATCAACAACCAGCCATCCCCTGGCTGCCCTCTAAACTCATCCTTATCTCTTGCCTATGGGCTCTTAGATCTGACTCGGTGATTTCCAAACTTGGTAAGGGATGGACCAAACCATCCACTTCATCTCTGGTTAGGTAAGTCAAGCTGGGGCCCTGTGAGACCTTCCAGATATTGGTACAGGGGGTGAGGTTCCCACACACCTGGCCCAGGTGCCCCAGGATGGGGAGGCACCAGTAGGACAAACTCAGATCCCCACTGGAGCTGGAGTCTGTACCTGCAACAGGGAAGGTCAATATTTGGGGCCAACACAAGAATCATGAAATGTCAGGGAAGGCCCGTGATGAGGTGTGGAGACATAGGCTGCAGTCTCTTCCTTAACGCACCCAGGGCAGCATGGCGTAGGAAGTAAGAGTTCCATAGACCTGGACTGTATCCTCAACCTTGATGTCACTAGGTTTCTGACTTGGGGTAAGTTATTTTACCTCATGGTGGCTTGGTTTTATCAGCTGTAAAGTGAGCGATATTTACCTCACTGGCTGGTGTGAGGCTTGAGTGAAATGATATGTGTAATGCAACTAGTACAGTGCCTGACATGTAGGCAGCGTGTGATAAACAGTATTTGCTGTTGTTATTTTTGAATTGCCATTTGATGAGACCATTTCCACTTGCTGTTAATCAGCAAGGCTTCCCCTCCCCATTGTTCAGGTTCTACGAAGAGAAGGGGACCCCCCTCCATGTCTCCTGTCATCACACCACCCACTTCTCCAACTTGCCTGCCCTAGTCCCCCAGTGGAAAGGAGGGCAGGCAGGTGTCCAGTTGGGTGTGGCTCAAAGTGGCCCTTCACCTTTGTGAAATTTCTTTCACATCTCAGCTTTAATTTAAACATTTTGGCCAATTTTGTATTTTACTCCATGAAATGTGTTAATAGATTGTCTTATACATTTGTTCCCCCATCATCTACAAGTAACACCGAGGCTTCGAGAAGACAAGCGTTCACCCTGAACATATGAAGACTCTCAAACCAACATGATTTCTGCCTCTGGGCACATCAGCAGATCGGGGGCGGGGTGGAGGCCCAGGTTAGACCATCACGGATGACTTCACGAAGAGGCCTTCACAGAGGCCTGAGCTGGCCGAACAGGGCTTGGACATGAGGAAAGAGGGAAGAAGGTAACGAGCAGAGATCTGGAGGTGGAGAATACAAATGAAACTCTCAAAGAACCACAAAGAAACTTTGTTCCAGAAACCAGGAACCAGGGTTCTTTCTTAAATGAAAGTCACTCATCTTTGTGTCTCGTTCCAGTAAAACCTGACCCCACAGGAGCCAGATCTGCCGTCCCAAGGCCATCAGTCACCTTCAGCAGCCACGAGGTCTCTTCTCACTCTCCTCCCTCACTCCCTACACATTTGCCATCTGGACAGGAGGCCCCATGCAAGCATGGCTGGCGCCAGGCCTTGCTCACATGCCTCCCTCAGGACTTACAGTCATTAAGAAAGTTCTCATAATGAGCACTTTCATTAAGAAAGTTCTCATAATGAGCACTTTGGCCTCAAAGCACCAGCCTTCCCTGCCCCTCTCACAGCCAGCCTTCAGGTTCCGCCCTCCCCTGTCCCAGGCCTGGCACCTTCTCATGGTGGGAATGGTCCTGGATTCCCTCCCTCTCCCCTTCTTTCTCTGTGCAGCTTCCTTCCTGGAAGTGTTAACAAGGGCTGAAGGCCAGTGGGGTGTGAATCATGGTGCTCAGTCAGTTCTGCTGCACAAAGCATGAGCTGCCTCAGCACGCGGAGCTAACTTGCTTTTTATCACCAGAACACTCCCATTTTTCTCTCCAGTGTTAGCCAGCTTCCTCCAGCTTCAAGGGGAGACATCACAGAAGCAGAGCAAGGTACATTCAATTGGGGGATTGAACAGTGGCCCCCTCCCACTGGCACATTCGCCACCAAGGAAGACAGTCCAAAGAAAGCTGCCTTGGGACTCCCTGGTACAGGATGGTGCCCCTTGGAGCTCACCGGGTCCTAAGAGTTATTTCATGAGGTTTATTCGGCATCTTGAAATGACAATCCGTGCCTCTGGGGCCTGGCTGCGAGGAAGATGAGGCAAGTGGACTTCTTTTTCTGTATCCAAATCAGGCAGCTGTGTCCCTGCAGATGGGTTCTGTCTCTTCACTTGTTGAGCATATCATAGGTATCAGTGACTACTTGAATGAAAGATTTATTGGTTTCCAGCCAACATGTTTTTAGATGTTTAGTCCTTTTCCACACAGAAACCAACATGGGGAACATCAGCATAGGAGGCCTCTTTAACTTGGAGAGACAGAAGATGTTACAGGGCAGCACACGATGGCATGATGGCCTTGGCAGGAGGAGGAAATCTCGAAAACAAGCTTAGGCTTTTTAATCCAAATTCGAACCCAGCTCCTCAGTTGTAAAAAGGGGATGATGCAGCCTAAATAACTGGTACACTGTGAAACAATTTAGCCAGAACGGACACTCGGTAAAGGGTTTAATACATCGTAAATCCCAACCGTGATCATTTACTTCTTCCTCTCTTTGGTCATCACATTCAAGCTGGTACGGTGGATCCTTTGGAAGAGAAAGACGTGTACATTTTAGACAGTGGAAGTCAACTTCTGAAATCCATTCTTTCTAGATGTGGCTCTGATGGCAAATACAAAGAGTTCACTGGAGAATCGGGACGTATCGTGAACACTGGATGCTCTGCCTCTTGAGGCTGTGGAAGAGGCTCCTCGTGGTCCCCGTACCAACCCATGCCCGGGTGTCTCAGCAGTCATGAGATTCCAGGCTGGACAGAACCTGAGTGCTGATACCACGGAGGCCTTTCTTGGGCTCTGACTTTCTTTGTCTCACTCTGGCCTGCTAAGCTCTGGCACAGTGCCTGAGCTTAAAGTCAACAGGTGGCCAAGAGTGGCTTCAAAAGTCTCCTTAGGGCTTTGGGAAGGGACTTGGAGATGCTTGAAAGAGGTACAGCAGAGCAGACCCCATGGAATCACTGCCTTTTGTCAGTTAGGTGAGTCATGGTGGATGGCACCAAGGTGCCTTGTGTCCCCTCCTCTGGGCTTGTCCCCTGCTTGAGGCCTTCTGACCCCGGACAGCAAGTCTCAGCTCTTCCGATCCTTTCTCCACGCTGGTCAAGGCTAGATGCTGCCCTGACAGAGTCAGGAGCCTCCAACCACATGGGTGTGATGACCTGACCACAGCTCCGACATGGTGTACTTTCCCAGGCTAAACTGGATAGCATTTGTTCAGTAACTGTTTAGCTTAGACAACCCCACTGAACTTCAAGAACAAGTCAAAAGACCAATGAAGTTTTTGCAAAATGTGTTTTGCTTGTTTGTTTTTGTTTTGTTTTACTGCTGCAATGAGAGGGCAAGAACTAAACCTCAAACCTCTTTCAAACCTCTTTCTGTGCGAGGTTACCTTTATTTAAATCACACCTTTTTTCCAGGAAGCTGGTAAATAAACAGAATGCGTCCCAGAGGTAGGCACGGAGGAATAATGATGTAAAAAGTCAAAGTGATCTGCCCGATCACACGGCACGGGCACACCAAGGGGAAGGAGAGGCTGCTCTGGGACTTTTAGTTTTCTAAACCTCTAGTTTACAATTCTCTCTGGCAGTGGTCTGTATTTTTTGTTTAAAACTTTTCCAAATTTGCTCTCCAAATTGCAGCCCAAGACAAGGCTGTACTGGTCTTGGAGGTGAAGCTCAGCCATGTCAATTGAAAGGCTTCCCGCTGTCAGGTTCTCCCTGGCTGGCCCCTAAGGCCCTTGCTTCTGGCTTCCCACTGCAGCTGTGGTGCCACCATCAGCCGGAGTGTCCCCAGCCACATGTTCTCTGCTTCTGCTCCTGTTCCCAGATGGCCAGGATGGCGGGAGCACATGTTACGGCCACACGTGTTGGACGGAGCCAGGTTTCCATCTTCAGTTTGCTTCTTAATGCTGCTCATGCCCTATTATTCATTACTGTTTGACTTTCTACCCCATTTCCTGCCTGCCTCCAATTTCCAAGCCTTCCCACTCTTACATCACCTCCATCTCCAGCCCCACTCTCAGCACATGATCTCATCGGTTCCTTCCTCAAGAGGCTGCCAGTACTCTCACCCCCACCCTTGCCTTTATCTCTGGCTCATCACCCCTCCTTCTTGCTGCTTTCTAAAGTCAATCCCTCCACCCCTTTCTGCTCCCGCCTGCCCCGATCGTGCTCCATCAGAGAGACCCCTCTCTGATATCTTTTCAATCTCTCCCTTCTTACTAATTCCTCATTAAATATTGTTCAAGGGCCCATCACCGCCCCCCCCCCCAAATCTTTCCTTTCACATTATCACTGTGAAATTTCTTTAAATTCACTCTTGCTGCCTCTACTTCCCACCCCCTTTTTACTTAGACTGTCGTCCCAGAGGTAACCACTGTCCTCTTTATTGCTTTATTGAACCCAAACAGCCCAGAATCTCCCCTGCTGGGGCCTCCTTGAAGCATCAGAAATGTGTTCCAGCTCTTCTCAAAACTCTCCTCCCTTTTCCTCTTGGCTCTTCTCCTACTCCCCTTCTGTCCCCTCTTGTCCGTTGCATTGGCACCTCTCAATGTGGATGTTCCTATCCTATTTTGGTCCATTTCTCCCTCTACTGTCCCTTGGATATTGCCTCATGAAAGTCACTGCCAAGAATTCCAGCTCCGCATATCCAACTGGAACGGATGTTTTTTCCTCTCCCTCCCCCCAAACCACTTCTCTCAGAGTTCTGTCTCTGTCATGGCCGTGGGCATCCTCCCAGGCACCCCGAAAATAGCAAACGACTCGCTGGTGCTTCTCTTGCTCCCACCACATCTCGTGGTTGACCTCTGCAGGGTCCCCAGCACCCGTTCCCCCTCTCCAGGAACACCGCCAGTGTCTTGCAGCCCTCCTCCTCTCTGACCTGGGCTACTGAAATAGCCTTCGGTCCCCCTGCCTCCACTGTCTTCCCTCCTCAGCCTGCTCTTTTTTATGGCTCACAGGGTCTATAATGAACACACAGATGGGGTCACATCACCACTCCTTCACCCACTCACCCCCTTCTCAAGGCTCCAACATCTTTAAGAGGTGACTGTGGTTTGCAAAATAAAAGCATGGCTTCTGTAGCCTGCTGACCACAGCTCTCAATATGGCCCCAGATCAACTTCAATTCCATTTCCCACCACCCTTTCCACCCCCTACCGACACCCCCCCACAGCCCACAGACACTTGTCTTATTCTCCTTTCATTTGAGACCACTTACCATTCTCTAGATACAACTTTTACTTTCATACCTCCATGTTATGCCGTGTCTTTCATGCTTATGCTGGTTCCTTACCCTGGAACATCATTCCTTTTGAAATCCTCCCCATCTTTTCAGTCTCATCTCCTCCATGAAGCTTTCTCTTCTTCCTCCGGGCACAGCTCACTGCTTCCTCCCCTGAAGTCACGTAGCATTTTGTTTGTATCTCCATTACAGCACTTGACAGACCTAGCAACATGGCTTGCACACAGTGAGAATTTACTCTCTGCCGAATGCACGAGGGAACGAATGAGTAAAGTGTTCCAGTGCTGTATGGGGTAGGAAGTACAATCACTCGAGTGGTAGAGGACAATGCTCTCACAGTATCTACACCTTAGTTTCATCAGGATCCCAGCTCAGACTCAGCCAAGGCCCACGGGAACAGCCCTCCAGCTTCACTTCCTCACTACCTTTCCATTCTTCCTTCTGGGCCATGGGCCTCTCCTCTGCACCTTTACCCTGGATTATATTAAGTCTCTACCTCTTCCATAAGTCTGCTGGCAGTCGTTCCATCAAGGGACTTTCTACTTCTTCACAGGGCCACCGTGAAGGTGTCTGCTGGCTATGACACCAGTCACCCCACTGCTTTGCCCTCACTCCTTCCAAGAGTTCCCCTCCTGCTGTTCAGATGCTGGTAAACTTGGATGCTTTTTCTTTCACCCTCTCATCTCAATGATGCCCATCATTGACATCGTAGTGAAGATCTGAGTCTCTATGTTTCCCTGCCAGAGGCTTCTGCAGTGAAGCCTCTTAGGAAGTGCAAGTTTTGTCCCCTATTGGAGGCAATTCGCACCTTTGGAAAGGGGCAGGGGAGCTCTGAGATGCTGAGATCCTTCCTCATGCTCCTGAAATCTGCAAGCAGCCATCTCCTCTATCTTCCACTGCAGTAAATTCAGGGAGGCCAGGACCACACAGAAGCCCTTCCCCTGAACAGTGTCCTAGCACGCGGCAAGAGGAAGCCATGCTGGGGTGGGACAGCTTGTAATTTTGGCCTGCCCCGAGGGTGAGTCAGCGTTCCTACAGGCGGGCCCTGGCTCCTCTCCCCCCCATCTGGAGGGAAGATGCCAGCAGCACACCTTGTGGGCAGCCCCTGAGCCAAAGCCCCCGTGGCTCTCCATCTGCGCATGCCCCACACTGCAGTGGGCCTGGTACCTCCTTCCCGGCGTTTGACGAGGGGGCCTAGGAGGCTCCAGAGCAGCAGCCGCCGCCCCGGGAAGCCGTCCCTCTAGTGGTCAGATGAAACACCGACCTTCCAGGGAAGGGACAGGGCCTCGGGTCGTGAGTCCATCGCCTGTACCTGCACGGGCCTGAGCGCGCTGAAGGCTCCCGTCCCCAGGCGGTGGGTGTAAACGGAGCCGGCCCAGGCCACCGCCGCCATCCAGGTTTCCCTGCACGAACCCTCCTACAAGCGCAAGGCTGGAGGGCCGCCTCCTCTGCCATGGCTTGAAATGGTTTGCACCGACGGAGTCCAGAGATGTAATAACCGGTCTCTATTTTCTATGAGAAGATTTATTCAAAAATAAATTTAGCTAAGGGGAAAAAGTTTAAAAAAAAAATTAAAAAAAAAAAGGAAAACAGAGGGACAGATTTTCTAGTTGACCGGCTGCCAGGGATTGAAACGTTGAGGCAGCGAGGAGACAGCTGTAACATTTCACGGTGTAAAGTCAGCGAATTTCCACCGGCCCGCCTGCCAGAGACCACAAAATGGTTTCAAACAACGGCTCGCTTCATGCTATTTGTGTGTGTGTGTGTGCGTGCGTGTGTGTGCGAGTCCGCGTGTGTTTGAGAAAAAGGCGAGGGTGGGAGCGGGGGTGGGGTGGGCAGAGAGGGAGCTAAAAAGTGTCCTCCCGCGGCCGGCCGAGTGGACAGGGGCGCGGGAGCCGATTAATGAAAATGTTTCGCTGGCACGAGGGGTTAGGTTGCCCCACTGCAAAATTGCTTGCAGATTTGAAAACAGCATGTTTCATTTCAAACTCATTCTCTTGCCATACATTAGCACTTGTCAATGTAACCATTAAGCACAGGCAGTGCAGAAATTTAATTACAAAACCATTTATTTTATTGAAAGAAAAATAAACCCAAGCTACCTCAAATGCATTAGGTAGGTTCAAAACATGTTCAGCTGATAACACCCAAGGGTAGGGAGGCTGCTGCAGGAATAAATGCGTCTTTCATGTGCGGTGGGGACTCGATATTAGAAACAGCTGCCTATAGGTCGCTCTTTATTTAAGTTCAATTATGAATTAAAAAACACTGATTTAATGAAGGGACTTTTTATATCTGAAGTTACTCAGCTGTGGTATGCATTCTTCTCGTCCCATTTTTGCCTCCCCTTTTGGGCGTTTGAATTAAAAATGTTAATTAGGCGAATGGAACTTTTTATTGAATGGGTCTCCCTCCTCCCCACCCCCATCTCAGGCTTGTCTTTTGTTCTCCTAATCGTGGAAGAACGCAAGGTCTGTGGTATTAAAGGAAGTCACAAAAATGTGCTAAACACATCAAAAAGTCTCCAATCTGTGTCTTATTTATGTCTTCTTCCCCTCTCCCCCATGTGTGTCTTCTGTACTGTTGGAAAGCCGGCAGCGTACGGCTCTCTGGTGAAATAATAGATTTGGGTCAAGCCGTGGGCTGATGTCATGCTGGAGACGGCCTCTCTTAGCACTAATGAGCTGCCAATAACGCGTCTGTTTTACTATTCTGCTGGAAAGGGGAAAAAAGAGTTATAACCTTAGCGGTTTGGACTGATTTGTCAATTTAAAGTGTTTTTTTTTTTTTTTTTCTTTCCTGTCTGAGATATCTACCCACAATTTCTTACAGACATCTCCCGCAGTCCACTCAGAGGAGGAATCTGGAAAGGGAAGATTTTTTTTTTTTCTTTCCCTAGTGAGAATACGAATCTCTAAAATTTCAAGGAGGCATCATTTGTCTGGCAGGAAGTGGGGAGCAGGATGTAGATCCCACAGAGGGGGCTCTGGGACTGAAAGTTCAGTTTTAGCTCTTGGAACTAAACTTTTGCACGGTAGCGGACCTGTGACACTGAGACAGCGATGGGTTTACATGTGTCATTGTTTCCCAGGGTGAGACCTAAGGAGGACGTCCTGGCCTGTTTCAGAAGGGCCTCCAGACCTCCCTTGCCTCTTGCAGGACCACTATTGATGCTCTTTGGGGGGGGATGGGCATCTTTGTCCAAACTGCGCTGAAACCTGCCAGGAGCAAAGCCTGAGCAGGCATGCTGTCCTGGCGTCTTGGAAATTATACCCGCTCCCTCACCCGGATGGGCACCTCTCCTCAGACCCAAATGCTCTGCTCTGTTCTTAATACGTGCTCTCCATGCCAAACACCCAGGGAGCCTCAGGCAAGAAAAACATTCAGAAATAGAGAAACTCACCACTCCAGGTAGCAAACCTCTTACCAGTAGATTTAGATAATCACTTGTTTGGGAAGGAGGAAAGGGGGCAGAAGAAAACAGGATGAGGAAGTTGGAGGTGGGCGGGGGCAGGTGTTTGTGTCCTACTTTAATATTCTGAGAGAATTGGAATCTAAATTGAGGCCTGTAAATCAAGGAAGCCCCAGAGTAGAGTGGACCTCCATCCTGTTATCACATGTGCACCCAGCAGAGAAAATAGCAAAACACTACAAACATTCGCTGACGGGGTCAAGAAGGTGATGCCCCATTCTGACCCAGCCAAGGAGAGATGCTCATATTCCATGGCTGTGTGTGAGAAAGAACAAGGAGGAAAAGGGAGATGATGGGGAGGGAGGGCTGATTGGCTAATGCACTGTTACTGAAAGAATTTCCACTGGGAATATGTGCTGCAGACTTTCTGAACATCACATCACACTCAATAAAAGCACATGCCAACACCACGTGCTCCTGCTTATGTCTCTCCCTGTCCAGTGCTTAGGATGGATGAAGTTGCTTCCGTTGGCTCCCAACTCTTGTTAAGTGTGCAATGTCTAATTAAGTGATGTTTCCTGGCCTGGGTTGTAGGCAGGAGAGTTCCAAAAATGTATCCTAGTTTTAGAAACAGCAATGGTTTTTAAAATGAAGCAACTCAATGGATTCTTCAAGAATGATTTCTTTTCTCTTATTCCTGCTGTCTTTGGGAATAATAAGCAAACTCCTAGGAAACAGAAGAGGTTTCCTCTCCTAGGAGTTGAGCTGGCAAAGCAGATGGAGCAAGCAAGCTCTTCAAAACCATCCTGTGGCTTAGAAGCAAGAACTGGGGAAAGTGAAATGAGCTTCCATCCACAGTAGCCTTCTGGGCAGTGTGAATGGATAAAGAAAATACGGTGTATATATACACAATGGAATATTATTCAGCCATAAAAAGGAAGGAAGTTCTGCCATTTGCTACACATGGATGAATCTGGAGGGTTTTATGCTAAGTGAAAGAGAAAGACAAATACTGTATGGTATCACTTATATGTGGAATCTAAAAAACAAAAACAAAAAAAACAAACTGATTTCACAGAAACAGAGAATAGAATCATGATTTCCAGGAGCCGGGGGAGGAGGGAGAAATGCGATAATACAGGTCAAAGGGTACACATCTTCAGTTATAAGAAGAATAAGTTCTCAGGAGCTAATGTACAGCATGGTGACTATAGTTAATAACATGATATTAAATACTTGAAAGTTGCTGAGAGTAGGTCTTAAGCATTCTCACCACAAAAAAAGAGTCAACTGTGTTAACTATGTGAGATGATAGGTATGTTAATTGTCTTGCTCTTGATAATCATTCTATAATGTATATGTATATCAAATCATCATTGTATACTTTAAATATATACAATTAAAATTGTCAAATTTTCCTCAAACTAGTTTAAAAATAAATTTTAAAAAGGGATAAACTTAAAGTATAATGGTCAATAATAATCATAAATGTGCACTGTGTAAGAATAGAGGCTCAAGACACATGAAGCAAAATATGACAGAATAAAAGAAATAGAAAAATTTACAATTATAACAGGATATTTCAACACTTCTTTCTGCAACTGATAGACCCACCAGACAAAAAATTCAGTAAAGACATAGAGGTTCAGAACAACTTACTGATATTTATATAACCCTACACCCAACAAATGAAGGACATTATTTTCAGCTGTACAAGTTCACCAAGAGAGACCACATTTAGGCTAAAAAAAAAAAGTCCTAATAAAATGAAAAGATTGAAATAATAGTGGTGTGTATCCTCTAATCACAATGTAATTAAATTAGGAATCAATAAAAATAAGATACCTCGGAAAAACCCAAATATTAGGAAATTAAACACACACTTCTAAACAACCCATGGGCGAAAGAAGAAATCAGAGAGATATAAGAAAATATCTAAAATGTAATGATGGTAACAATACAACAAAACTTGTGAGATGTAGCTAAAGGAGTGCTTAGAGGGAATTTTATGGATTTAAATGCTTATATTCAAAAAGGTCTAAAATCAGTGACTGAAGATTCCACTTGAACCTAAAGTGAACCAAAGTATAGCCTACTGTCCAAATCCATGGATATGGAACCCAAGGAGATGGTGGGCCAACTGTACTAGACCATTTTATATAAGGGACTTGAGCATCCATGAATTTTGGTATCTGAGGGGGTCCTGCAATCGATCCCCTGCAGATATACTGAGGGATGACTGTAGAAGAAACAATAAATATGAGAGTGGAAATGAATGTAATAAGAAGCAGACAAGCAATAAAAATAATCAGCAAACCCCAAAGTTGTCTCTTTGTAAAGAACAAAAAAAGTTTGATAAGTTTTATTAGACTGCTCGAGAAAGAGAGCACAAATTATCCATATCAGAATTGAAAAGGGATTATCACAACAGATCTTAACAGACATTAAAATAATAAAAAGAGAATATGAGAATGTTTTAAAGGAATGTTTAAAGAATGTTTTAAAGAAATTATATCAATAATTTCTACAAAATAGAGGAAATAAAAAAATTCTTTAAAACTCTAAATCCCTAACATTTACACAGATGAAACAGAAAAGCTGAATTCTGGGCACAGGTGATTTCACTGGTAAATTCTACCAAACATTCAAAGAAGAAAACAGCTCAAACTTACATAAACTCTTTCAGAAAATAGAGGAGGATGGGGTACAATTCTCAACTTGTTTTATGATGCCATGAAAACTTTAATACTAAAACCTGTCAAATACATATATAAAAGAGGTTAATATCCCTTATGAACATAAATGTAAAAATTCTTAACAAAGTATTAGCAGATTAAACCCAACAATATCTAAAAAAGAATAATATGTTATGACCAACTAGGGTTCATCCCAGGAAGGCAAAGTTGATTTAATATTCAAAAATTAATCAATATAATTCACCACACTAACAGGTTAGAGGAGAAAAATAATATGACCACTTTGATAGATGCACAGAAAGCAGACATGAAAAAATGTAGCGTGTATTTATGATAAAAACTCTCAGCAATCTAAGGAATAGAGAGGAACTTTTTCAGTATGATCAAGGGTATAAAGATGAAATATTGAACACTTTCCCAGTAAGTCTGAGAACAGGCAAGGATGTCTACTTTCATAACTTCTGTTCAACATCATACTGGTGGTGCCAGCCATTGCAACAAGGCAATAAAAAGAAATAAATGGTTTAAAGATCAGAAAGGAAGAAAAACTCTCTATTTGCAGATGGCATGATTTCTTAGGTAGAAAATTCTAAAGAATCTACAAAACTATTATGGAAACTATAAATGGATTTAACAAGGTTGCATGTTGTAAAGTTAATATACAAATTAATTTTGTTTTTATACACTAACAGCAAACAATTAGCAAATGAAATTGAAAAAAGTTAATTTACAAGAGTGACAAATATACTTAGAAATAAATTTAACAAAAGATATGTGAGACCTATACTCTGAAAACTACAGAATATTTCTGAGAGAAATTAAAACATAAATATATGGAGAAATGTACTATGTTCATGAATTAGAAGAATCCATTCCTTGTTGTAAAGATGTTAATTCTTCCCAAATTTATCTATAGATTCAATGCAAAATTCCAGCAACCTTTTTTGTAGCAATTAACAAGTCAATTATAAAATTTATGTGGAACTAGAACCCACCTAGGATTGCCAAGGTATTTTTTATAAAGAAGAACAAAGTCTGTAGTCCTCTACTACCTGGTTTCAAGGCTTGCCATAAAGCTACTGAAATCAAAACAGTGTGGTATTGGCCAAAGGACAGACATGGAGATCAATCGAACAGAATAGAGAGTTCAAAAATAGACCCACAGATATATTGTCAGTGATTTTTCACAAAAGTGCAAAGGCAATTCAAAGGAGAAAGGATGGTCTTTTTGATAAATGGTACTGGAATGATTACACGTCCACAGGTCAAAAAGAAAAAAAAAGGTAAGAACAGAAAGAAAAAGAAAAGAAAGAACCTCTCTGTACCCTCCACACCTTGTAGCATATTCAAAACTAAAAATGGATCATAGATCTAAATATAAAACCTTAGATTATATAATGTCTAGAAGGAAAAAAACTTTATGACCTTGGCAAAGATTTCTTAGATACATCAAAAAAAATCATAAAAAAGAGAAATTTGATTTTATCCAAATTAAGCAGGAAATAAAGTATTATTTTATTAATAGTTGGAAAATTGAGGCTTGCACCAGGTCCCAAAGGCTAGCAAATGGCAGAGCCTAGAAATGAACTCAGGGCAGTCTGACTCCAGAATCTACATTTTTGTGTTCAGAAACAACTCCATTCACAAGATACAATGCAGGGAGCATAGACTTCAACAGCACAGCTGCGCCTCTGGGCTAATAGGCCAGGACTACATCCCCAGTCCCCACCCTGAACCTGGGGAGGCCTGAGTGCTTGAGCTTTATCAACACTGAACGAGCTTTCAGCAAACCTGGCAATGCTTCATCGCAAAAGAAAAATGTTATGACGGAGGTTAGAACTGGGCTGTCCTCCCTGAAGATTTGGTAGCTCAATCTTACTGACTTGTTATTGCTTAAAACAAGGGCCATCCATGTGACTGGTGTCACCCCAGAGGCTGTGTTGCAGAGAATTCCGCCCCTCAGTCAGGGCTTGTACAGGGAAGGGAGGGGAGGGTTTGGGGCTGAAATCCCATTGTGGGCCCTCACTCACTGGACCTGCCCCTGCCTCTTTCTTTCCTGCAGTGCCTAACTCAGGACTAGGCACATGGTAGATTTCAATAAAGATATTGCTTGACAGATGGTCTGGAGATGCCGTTATTCACATTAGGGATTTATTTGTAGTTCCAAACTCCAGACTTAGACCATTAGATTATTTTCTCTGTGTTCTATAGAGCGGCACATATAAATCTCTTTAAAGTTCAGACTCAAATCTAGTAGGTCTGGGGTGGGGCCCGAGATGCTGCATTTCTAACAAGCTTCCAAGTATTGATACTGATGCTGCCCATGGACCACACTGAGACTATCAAGGATAGAGAACACAAATGCCAGAAGTAGTTTCTCTCTTCCCTTTCAACCAAGAGAGAGTTCAACATGAGTAATCATTTTCCTCCGGGGAGGAAAGGCTCGATTAGTTCATTTCAATTCGTTTTGTGCATTCATTTTTTTTTAAAGGATGGATTAAGAATATACTATGTTTGTGTTACAGCTACCAGACCAGATGGAGAGCTGTGAGTGCCAGGGCAGGCTCATAGGATGGTGCCCTTCAAACACATTTGGGCATATGTATTTAGAGGCCATACCAGCTTTCCCTGGTGATGGGGGAAATGTAACCCAGCCTCCCTACTGTCTTTCCAACCAGTTGGACTCTGGTTCACACTTGCAAACTCCTTAGAAAAGAAGTGTAGCAACTATCTGCTGAATGTCTCCAAGTGTCTCTTCCAGCCACACTTTCCTTCTTTCCATGAGACAGATCACAGTGTGTGCTACTTGCCCTCACACTCTCTCTGAGAAGAACCCTGCTAATGTAAGTTTTCCATCTTGTTATTTATAATAGCTTGGCATCCTCAGGAAAGGCCTTGACTAAGCCATCTTTTAATTGGTACAATTATATTTCATTCACTTATACTTTCTACTCAGCCCACTGCTGAGAAAACATAGTCTTTGCCTTCATCAAGCTTTCCATCTTCTTAAGGAAAGCAGGCTCACAGCTAAGCAATAAGAGCATGTAGCTGAATCCTGGATCAGGCTGTACCCAATCTGACTGCTGTGTAAGCAGGGACAGGTCACTGTGGCCTGGCGGGGCTTGTGGAAGGCTTCATGGAAAGGGCTGGGCCGGGCCTGAGGGACAGGAACATAATGTGAATCCAGAGAGCGTAAACCAAGGCCAGGAAGGAAAATTTGCAGTTTGGACAAATGCACACAGGACCACGCCTGCAGGTAGTTGGAACCCAGCTCCTCTGGGTTTTCAGAGCTTCTCCAGCCCTACGCTCCTCTTACTGGCACCTGGCCAAAAGATCCGCAAACATTTCCATCCTGAATTCAGCCAGGTTGGGATATTTCATTCTACCAAAGAGAGAAGCCAGAGGTTTTGACCTGAATGCAAAGAATGAAAGTGGAAAAACAATGTTTGAATTTTTCTTCAGAAAAAGGAAGCAACCACCAATAATCTGGAAATTCTTAATAGAGTAGCAATTTAGGACAGCAGCTGAAACTGTTTGACAGAGTAGAAAACTGTGTGAGGCACCTTCCCTGAACTGCAATTATGATCCCACTGTTACTAGGAGAAAGAGAGCCGGTGACACAACATTGCCGTTTTAGGTCTTTAAAAATCCACATCTGCCTCCATTATCTGATGCTACAGCCAAGCCCTGGGCCTTTTCTTCAAAAGCACCACAGTAAAAGCATCCCCATGCATTCTTGCCATTCTTCTGCCTTGCGGCAGGCTTCAGGTCAGAGCAGTTGCAAGATTGGCTTTGTCTGTGGTGTGTTTGTAGAATAAAGTGTTTTAACCGTTTGGCGGAAGGAGGGAGAGATGAAACCAAGATGGCTGGAGCGCTTACACCTGATGGGTCACTCTTGGCAAGAGAAGGGAACTACTGGGTAGCAGGGCAGAGGGAGGCCTAGGGCCCCTTCCTGTCAGCCCCCAGCTCTGTGCAGCTGCCCAGAACCTTGAGCTGGTAAGGTCCCTTTGGAGGGGCAGCTGGGCAATGAGGAAGGCCCAGGTGGTAACGGCGACTGCAGGGAGTCAGAACACAGCATAGGCAAGTGCCACTGGGGTCACCAGGGATCCTAGGTACCCACTACTTGGGACTTCTGCTCAAGGGGGTTTTGAGTACCTTGGCTTCCTGGCCATTCAGATTTAGGGGAGGAAAGACAATGACAGGAACAAAACTGCATCAACCTCCCACAGAGTCCCATAGCATATGGGTATATTACATACCCCCTGACCAGGAATTCAAGGTCTTTAAAATACAGACCCAAACTATCTGCCCAACCTAGCTGCTCCCCTGCACACGCCATGTGCTCCAGCGAGGCCAGGGTTCCCAGTTCTTCACTGCCCCTCCAGCCAGGCACAGCCTTTCCTCCTCTCTCTCCTTTCTTAATCCTACCCATCCTTCAAGATCCATGAAGCTTGCTGATTCTACAGGCCCACAATAAGCTCTTCTTTCTCTAAAACTGGATTACCCAAACTGCAGACCACGCCAAATTTAGCACCAGCAAAGCACGGACAACTAAAAGCATTGTTTGATTCCAAAGAATTTGTTACCAGAAAATTTCTTTTAAAAGTACTGAAATAATCATCATGGGAAAAATATAAATTTTCTTGTATTTCTTTACTCTTATTTTGTTGTTTATAGTAATGCTTATTTTTTAATTACCTGGAGGGGGACACCCTGTCATCTTTCCCCTAGACCTGAACCATGCCTGTCCCTCTCTGACCACTTCACCCAGTGACAGCCTGTCCTGCATGTCAGGGTCCCTAATCATTCATGTCTTACATGTGGTTATGTAACTATTTTCTGCCTCACTTTCTAACTAATCAGAATCTCCTTCTGGGCAGGCACTAAGTTTTCAGCATGGTTAAAGGATGTGATGCATGGAAAGCTGTTAGGACAGTGCTTGGCACATTGTAAAAATTCACTACCTGTTAGCTATTACTATAGTTGTTATTATTATTATTTTACTTCTTTGTATCACCCTAGAGAAGAGGTTTTTATTTTCCTCAAAGATTAGACATGGGCAACCAACAGGAGCTCAATAAATACTTGTTAAACTACTTTGCAGGGATATAGTGTCTACTAAATTAAGGGGTAGTTAATTAAATTAAACTAAATTAAAGGGTGGATTCAAGAGCCAGCATATCATAATGGTTACAAGCACAGCCTCTGGAGATATAA
Source organism: Balaenoptera ricei (assembly GCF_028023285.1). Classification (NCBI taxonomy): domain Eukaryota; kingdom Metazoa; phylum Chordata; class Mammalia; order Artiodactyla; family Balaenopteridae; genus Balaenoptera; species Balaenoptera ricei. The sequence continues at coordinate 65,499,242 of NC_082651.1, read as the reverse complement.
TACTTTGATCCAAATCATGGCACCACAGCTTGAGTTCGATTACTTAATCTTAGGGTCTCTGTTTCCTTGTCTATAGTGCCTACTTCATAGATTTGTTATAAGAATTAAATGGGTTAACATTTCAACAGTACATCACACTGTGCCTAGAACATTAGTAAGCCCTGTGTCAGTATCTGAAATACAAACATTACCGCATAGACATTTACCTTAGAGAAAAAGCTTTCTAAGAAGTACCAAGAAGATTAGTGTTTTTTTTTTTTTTAAATCAATTTGAGAGAATAAGTTCCTCTGTTTGCAGATGAGCCACTGGTATGCTAATTACATTAAGTCCCAACTCTTCTTCAAAGCTGATGCAATAGGATCTTTCCTTGGCAGGATCTGACTAATGATTAAAGTATATATCTTTGTAATATTTGTACTCAAACTCTTCTCTCCCTTTGGGGGGGTAGATGCTGTGCTCTGCCACCCTGACCCCTCCTCAGGACTGCTGGGAATGCTGCCAGCTGTCAGACCTCCTCCAGAAATCTACCCTCAGCTGGGGAGAGCCCTCAGGGACAGCCATATCCAATGACTGGTGGGTGTGGAGAATAGAGGCCAGTCCCCCTCACACCAACTTGCAAAAACTGTGAAGGTCATCCCAGCCCCAGAGTCAGCTGAGGTCTTTGATAAGACTGCCTTTCCTTCTTGCCTTCCACAGGTATTAATCCCAGGAGCTCTCCCTAATAAATGTCCTGCCCACTAATCTCCATCTCAAAGTCCACCTCCAGGGAACCCAGCCTGTATGTAGCACCAGGTAGGACAAATGCATTTATTTTCACTAATTCTGATAAGACCTCTAATTTACAAAGACCTGGATTCCATCTGTAACACAGGTGAGGACACGGTGTAGTTTGTCTGGGACAATCTGTTTGTGCCTTTAATTATGAAAAGATTTAATTATTAATAGCAATCTCTTGTACTTTAAAAATATTCCCAGTTTGAACAATAAAGTATACCGCCACTCTATCTGTACACAACCTCAGTGTCCCCAGGCCTCACTGCTAGTGTGGAAAATGAGCTCTTATTAACATAGCCTCAATTCCCCCGGTGTGGAGCTCCTCTTAAATATAACTTTGGAACCTCAGCACCCTTGCGAAGCTCTTTCCACTAATCCTCCCCCGCTGCCCAGAACATCTGAGCAACTCTCTGCAGCTCACGCACTCTCAATAGATCAAACTGCCGTTCAGCTCCTACTCTCAACCCTCTTCTGAGGCTGTTGTTTGCACCCAGTGCCGACAGCAGCCCTCTCCACTCTCCCCGGGAGTGGTGGCACCCACCGGCACCGCGGCTCCTGGGCATCAGACAGCCTCTGGGTGTTCCAGCATTGCCACAAGGCCCAGATGGCCTGAGGAGGCCCGTGGATGCTCAGCCCTGACCAGGGTTTGAGTATCTATTTCAGTTGTATTTCATATATCTACCCTTCCAAGAAATAAGTAAAGAAACACATTCCCTTTGTCTGGATCCCACAGCAGGATGGCATGGGCCCTAAATGGGGGCAGTTCATCTCATATTGCCCACAAAGCTCTTTCCCACTCAGAGTCACAGAGAGGCCATCAGCGTGGCTGGATCAGGTTGGGGTTGAATAACAGCCTCCGAACTATACCTGGAACCCCTATACCTACCTAACTCTAGTGGCTCAAGTTCTTTTTCCAGAATTTTCCTTACACTCCACATAATTGAGTTGGCACAAGCAGATGTGGAGGAATTGTAATCTAACTCCACACAAACCAGGTATATATACAGGCAGTCCTCGCTTTGCAGGATAGTGCAGGACCATAAAAATGACTGTGTAAGTTGAAACCCTGCAAAGTGATCTTGATAATCAATGGGGAAAATTACAATTGTTCTGTGACCTTTAGAAAATTTTGTCAAAACGTGAAAAAACTCTTACTGTAAGTTCCAAATGCATTGGGAAATGCAAAATTAGTAAAACTAATATTTACATATTACACTGTAATTTAAAACATTAGAAACATTGAAAATTACAGTGTTTGTTTTTTTATTAAAAAAACTTGTCAAAAGTAGTTTGAACAGTTCTTGCCTTCTTCTTCTCATTATATAACTGATGTTATAGAGCAAGCATCTTGTCTATGCCTTGGTGCTTTTTCACACTTCTTTCTAAATTTGGATTGGCTTGCAATATTTCTTGCAATGCCATGAAATGTCTATGAGCATTCCTTTAAGGTGAAGTTTTTTCGCTGGCGTCACTTCCTCTGGGACATGTTCATTTTCTTGGAATTTGGGTGCAAAATTCACTATATTCACTATATTTTCTTGGAATTTGGGTGCAAATTTCACAAATTTCATCCTTACCTGAGCTAGCATCTTCACCAGTAGCTCAACATCAGTCATCTCATGCTCAATTATGAAATAGTGAAACAAGCCTTTATTGGCAGCAAAAGTTCTTCTTCAGTCTTCTTGTAATTACCTTTTTCTTTTGCTGCGGCAACTTACTTCAATGCTTCGGCCTGAATACTAGCCAGACTAATTAGGATTTTAAAATATTACAGTCTTCAATCCAAAATAGAAAAAAATACTCCGTTTCAACCATAAGTGGCTTTCTGTTTCTAGTGCAATATAAACTAAAAGATGATGAAGTGACTTTATCTTCTTTTTTATACTCATTGGACTTTCCAATATGGTTTGAGACATCACTTCTAGGGCCCCATGTCTCATCCTATCTTTGTTTTGCGGTTGCCATTTCCATATCTTCTATTCACATCCAATTTCACTTCCAGCATTAACACTTTTTGTTTCTTTGTTGTACTTGTATTTTTGTTATCTAACCCTCTATAGATTATCTATTTTTGTAAGATATCATGTTAGTTTATCACAGGGAGATAAAGAGGCAACATAGCTACATGCACTGCTGTCTGTGCATGAACTGAGTAGCAGATGCATGGCGACCAATCACAGACAGACTTTGAAAGAACTGATGCTATTGCTCACATCATGATGCACATCTGTTGTTTACAAAGTGGTCTGTGACCTGAAGAGTGGGCAGTGAAATTTGTACTCTATGCAATTACAGTCATGTACTATGGTGATGAAAATTTGAACCATTTTGTTGGGGACTGGTATTATGTAACTAAATCACGGTAACTGAAACTTGTGCATATCAGAACCATGAAAAGGAAGGACTGTTTTATGAATGTTGTTTATCAAATATTTCTGAGCATATTTCTAGCATGCCATTTCACCCACCTTGTGGTTGGGTCGTTGCATGTGTTTACTTCTGGCTAGTGAATTGTGAGTGGAAGTTACATGTATCACTTTCATGCCAAAGCATTTGATTGCCAGTCAGCACCGGCACAGCCTCTGAGGATATCTGAGAATGTGGCTGCTCTGTTAGCCTGAGGCCCCTGCTAAGATGTCATAGACACATAGCATAAGCAAGATGTAAGCCTTTGTTTTAAGCCATGGAGATCTTACGGTTGTTCATTTCTGCAGCATAATAGCCCATCCTGATTGATACAGTATATAATTAGGAGAGAATCTAGGAAAAGGAGGATAGGGAACTGGGCAGAATTCAGAACCCAGAAATTGGCAGCTAATAGTTAAAAAGGCTCCAAACTGGGGAGAGGTTGGGGGATAGCGAAAGAATCAGGGGCATGTACTAAAAACAAATTTAAAATCTTTATATGGTAAAAAATGCACAAATACAGAAAATAGATGTTTAGTTTAATAAATTACTGAAAGGTGAACATTCTTACAACCTTTACTCAAATCAAGAAACAGAACTCTGGCAACCACCCCAGAAGCTCCTGTCTGGGGTGCCCCATCCCACCACAGACCCCACCTTGTCCCCTATCATTACCAATTAACTGCTTTTTATGATAATGACCTCCTTCCATTCTTCATAGCATCGTCACCCATATGTGCATCCCTCAACACTGTAGTTTAGTTTTACTTTTAAAATATTCTTCTCTCTCTTAATGTACAAATTTCCTGTCTACTCCATTCCCCTTGTGAATTTATCTGCTGATTGAATTTATTTGTTATCTACAGTATCTGTGACACTCATGATGTAGCAGCTATCTTCACCAAGAAGGGGGAATTTAATCCTCACCAATTTACGCTGCCTCACCCAGAGGATGCATGCAGGTTCAGCTTCATTCCATTTGGAGGAGATCTTAGGAGCTATGAAGGGAAAGAGTTTGGAAAAATCCTTCTTAAAATATTTAGTGGAGCTGGCCAGGCATAGTGACTGGTGACTTCTAAATCGACAGCCTATAATGAAAGTATAGTCCCATTGTGTCCCCTGTGGATGATCTCCTGGCAAGGTTCACTGTTTCCAGGAGGAAATAAATCTGATGGGTGTGAATGTCCAAACCTCAGACTCATTTGAAGTGTGCACATGAGTTTCTACATAATGTTTTGTTGATTTTATTATACTTAACTTCTAAATGTATATTTATGTCTCTACTATAGTACCACACTATTTAAATATTAAAATAAGGAATTTGTATAGTTTCCAAATAAAGTAAAATGTGAAGGTGAAAAAAAGGGATCATTTGCGGATTTTCCCACAGTGCAGATTTTTTGACTTGTGTCCCCTTGGTGTTATCTACGTGTTCCTCTGACCCTTGTAGTTCCTCTAATTGCTAGTTGGATCTATAGATCGGTCAAATTTGGGTTTGATTATTTTTGGCAAGACGATTTCATAGGTGGTGGTGCATTTGTTTACCAAAATATACATAATTATCTACAAAATAATTTTTTTTTTGTATTATGAACAGCCACTGATGTTCAATTCCAAGATTCAGCCTAGATCCGTTCATTTATCTGTGGTTTCAGAATGGTAAAATTCCAATTCAGAAATTCCCTTCTCCTACTATGTGGTTATTTGTGGTACAGTTCAAACCGGGAAAACCAGGGTAAATGCTTGATTTTTTTTTCCCCAGAGATCAAAGCTCTGTCATATCCAGATAAGTTGCTAAGATCTAAATTTCACAAAACTGTCACAAAGGCCAAGATGGCCTCCATTGGCCCAGGCTTCTCTCACTAAGCTTTTGATCCCCTAAGAAATCTCCCCAGGCTCTGCACATCCATAGTCTCTCTCCCCATCTCTCCACCCCATCAGAGCCCACCTGCGGGGAGAGAAGGTCCTCATTTTCTCCACCTTAGAAGATAATTTGTGACAATCACCCTTCCTAGAGGTATATGGATTTTAAGCCACATCTTTCAAATATTCTGTCATAATCCTTGTGGAACTGAAAACAGGTAGCCCTAAGCCCAAACCCAGTTTAGGACTATGTTTTGTTTTGGCTTGCAAGAGTGTTTTTGCTTGTTGGGCTTTTTGGTTTGTTTGTTTTAAGCTGAAAGAGACCATTTGGGTAACGGGCATTTTCTCTCTAGTTAGAGCAGAGCCTACCACCCCGTCTGTTTTATACTTTCCCTGTTTTCTGAGTCCCAAAGGTACTTGTGTTTGCCACCTCTATCTTACAGCAATCTTGTAGACAGGTGTTAGTAGCCCATTTTACAGGTGAATGAACAAGAACTGGAGAGGAGACGGGCCTGAGTGAGGCCTAATGGAAATGGGATGGGTAGTGAGTGCTCTGGGAAGCAGACCACATGGGGGAGAATGGGTGGGGGGCCCTCTCCAGCCCTGCTCAAACTAAAACCCACATTCTCTTTTCTTCCCTTTTACAGAGACAGCTCAAGGAAGCATGATAAAATGAGGCCTAAGATAATATTTGGGGGGAGAGTTTATTTTTCTATGGTCTGTTTGCATTAGACCGTCAGGCGAAGAGAGGCAGTTAAAGACTTGTCCCAAATGGCTGGGCTGGAGAAGCACAAATCCAATGTCAATAGATGGAAATACAAGTGTTTGGTTTCATTAAACTTCTTTTTAAAAAACATTTCTTCTTTCCTTTTCCTGAGGCAATCCAAGGGAAAGAGATACATAGCCGGAAAAAGACAGGGAGGAGGAGGGAGCAAGCCGGGGCCAGTGGCGAGCTGGTCCAGAAGACTTGCTCCCCTCTCGGTGTCTCCGCCAGCCCAGGAGGTTGTCAGAACTGACTAGGAGCAGTCACCTGGAGTCATCTGCTGGTCCCAAGGACCGTTGCTGATTGAGGGCAGAGCCAGAGTTCCAGCATTTGCCCAGCCACAAACTTTTAAAAAAATGAGTGAATATGAACAAATTGTCAAATCAGGACCAGCTCTGGGAAAAAACGATTTGAATTCTGTATTCTCCTGTGGCCCCTTTTGGCAACAGCTGTGTCCTTTTTCTCCCTCACCACCTTGCTGGCCCACGGCTACCCCAAGGCAGAGGCCACATCTGTAGAAGCAGAAGAAGGCAGGTAAAGTAGGCAGGATCTAGTCAGCTTGGGTTTTCAGGTTAAAATCCCAGCTCTGACACTTGTTAACTGGGTCATTTTGGGCAAATTCTTTGTGCCTCGGTTTTCCCATCTGTAAAACTGATAAATAATAATACCATGGCTGTTGAAAGAATTAAATGAGGAAACAAATGCTTAGCATGGTGCCTAGCATATAGTAAAGTGTTCAGTGAACATTTATTGTTGTAATTTCATTATTTTTAGAGCTCCCTCTCTCTCTACCTCTGTCCTTGCATTACATTCCACCCCCCAGTAATCCCACTGGATTTGTCAGCATAGATAAATGTACCCAGAAGAGTGAAAACACATATTCTCTTGCAGGGTATTTTGCACATTGCCCACCAAGACCCTCTCTCCAGTACGTTTCTATACAGCTCCATGAATACCACTTCCTTATCCATATGGCAACATCTGCTTGGGTTGCCCTCTTCATTCACCTCCATCCACTCAAATCTAGTTCAAGGGCCACATTGTAACAATATACTTTCTGTTCCAAGAAAACCAACCCCAAGTTCATATAAGAAGAAAGAAAATGTATTGACTACACAGTTGAAAAGTCCAGGGGATAGGTATGTCTTCAGGCATGGCTTGATTCAGGGTCTTGTATGAAGTCACTAGTACCTGGTGTCATCTCTTGGTCTTGCTTGCTCCAGATTGACACAACTCTCAGACAGACTCTACATTTGTGGTGGCAAGAGGTTTGCATTGCAAGGTGAACTCCAGGTTCAAGCCCAGTGAGAAAGAGAACTTTCCACTCTCCTAATAGCCCCAGCAGATGTTGCATGTGTTCCTTGGCTGTGATCGGGTCATAAGTCCATCCCTGGACCAATCTTATAATTGGGAGATGGAGGGAGGAATTTGGTGTTCCCACCTGTAACCTAACCTACAGTTCCTGGGCTGATGGGGGTGGGGAGGGGTGCTTCTCAGAAAGAAATCAGGATAGTTTCCAAAATAAGGGAGAATGGACACAGGAGCCAAACCCCTGCAAATGTCCACTACACACACATCTTTTCTAAAACCCATCTCCAACAATTCTAGCCAATTCTCTTCTCTGAATTCCTGACCTAATTCTTCATAATGTCACTCATGTTGGCAATGTATTTTGCTGTGATCCCTTTGTTGAGAATAAATCTTGCTATATCAGCTACTCTATGAACTGCTTGATGAGAAAACTGTTCCCATGTCCTTCATTTGCCAATGCATCATGTACTGCCTTCTTGTACTGCACTGTTACATTTCTATTACTGATATTGAACTTCCCATATATGTATTACCTTCCTTACAGACTGTAAACTTCCCCATGGAAGGAAATAAGGATACTTCTTTCTATATAATAATTGCTTGATAGATGTTGTTGATTGATCAATGATTGAATGATATTTCTTCTCTTATACCTTCCATTGGTTAAATGTCTAGCAGGTGCTAAATAATAGTCTTAGAATCATAGATTTAGAAGGAATGTTGAATTAGGGCAGGACCTTATAATCTAATGCAGGTCCCTCATTTTATTGTATATGGAGTTAGAACAGGACCCACGGTAACACAGTGATTATACAAGCAAGCTTAGAAAAAAATTTAAATCAAGATCCTTTGAACCACAGTTGGCACTTGTATTTGTTGATTATCTGATTGATAGAAAATTCAATGGTTTTTCCACTGAACTTTTATGTAAGACCAGGAGCAAGCCAAGGATGCCCACTCTCACCACTTCTATTCAACCTAGTATTTGAAGTTCCAGCCAGAGAAACTAGACAAGAGAAAAGAAATAAAAGGCATCCTAATAAGAAAAGAAGAAGTAAAATTATGTTTGCAGATGACATAATCTTATATGTAGAAACTCCTGAAGATTCTACAAAGAAACTCTTAGAGCTGATAAATTTAGTAAAGTTGCAAGGTACAAAGTCAACCTACAAAAATTAGTTGCATTTAAAAAAATCATTTTATTGTGGAAATAACACTTAACATGAGATCTACCCTCTTAACAAATTGTTAGGTGTACAATACAGTATTGTTGGCCTTAGGTACAACTTTGTACAATAAATCTCTGGAATTATTCATCTTGCTTAACTGAAACTTCATGCCCATTGATTAGTAATTTTCCATTTCACTCTCCCCCTAGCCCCTGGAAACTACCATTCCACTCTTCTGTGAATTTCACTATTTCAGATACCGCATATAAGTGAAATGATGCACTTACTGACTTATCACTTCTGTGACTGACTTATTTCACTTAGCATAATGTCCTTAAGGTTCATCCATGTTGTCACATATTGCATAATTTCCTTCTTTTTAAAGGCTGAATAATATTCCATTGTATGTATAGACCACATTCTCTTTATCCATGCATCGACTTTGATCAAAGCATATTTAGGTTGTTTCCATATCTGGGCTATTGTGAATAGTGCTGCAATGAACATGGGAGTGCAGATATCAACTTGAGATCCTGATTCCATTTCTTTTGGATAAATATCCAGAAGTAGGATTGCTGGATCACATGATAGTTCTATTTTCATTTTTGTGAGAAACCTTCATTCTTTTTTTATAGTGGTTGTACCATTTTGCATTCTCACCAACAGAGTGCAGAAGTTCCAATTTCTCCACATCCTCAACATGTGTTTTTTCACTTTTTTTGATAACAGCCATCCTGACAGGTGTGAGGTAATATCTCACTGTGGTTTTTATTTTCTTTTCCCTGATGATTAGTGATGTTAGATACCTTTTCATATACCTGTTGGCCATTTATATGTCTTTTTTGGAGAAATATCTATTCAAGTCTTTTGCCTATTTTTTAAATTGGGTTATTAGGTTTTTTGCTTTTAAGTTGTAGGGGTTCCTTACACATTTTGGATATTAACCCTTAACAGATATATGGTTTGCAAATATTTTCTTCCATTCCATAGGTTACCTTTCACTCTGTTGATTGTTTCACTTGTTATGCATAAGCTTTTTAGCTTGATGAATGCACACTTGTCTATTTTTGTTTTTAATGCCTGTGCTTTTTATGTCATATCCAAGAGACAACTGCCAAGACCAATGTCATGAAGGTTTTCCCTTATGTTTTCTTCTAGGAGTTTCATAGTTTCAGGTCTTACATTTATGTCTTTAATCCACTTTGAGTTGATTTTTGTATATGGTGTAAGATAAGGGTCCAATTTCATTCTTTTGCATGTGGATATCCAGTTTTCCCAACACCATTTGTTGAAGAGACTATCCTTTCCCCACTGCATATTCTTGGCACCTTTGTTGAAGATCAATTGACTGTATATGCATGGATTTATTTCTGAGCTCTCTATTCTCTTCCATTGGTCCATGTATCTATCTTTAGGCCAGTACCATACTGTTTTGATTACTGTAGCTTTGTAATATATTTTGAAATCAGGAAGTAATTGCATCTTGATCCCTAACATCACCAGAAGCTCCAGTCTGCCTACCTGGGCCTGTTGGCTGGAGGCCCAGTGGGAAGACCAGCTAAGTCCAGCACAGGAGACAGGAGTACAGCCCTTAAACAGACAAAACAAACAAACAAAAAACTTATCTGGCTTTTCATTCCTCAGGGACCAGAGATTAAGGCAGAGTATATCCTTAACACGTAAAGGAAATAAATCTATAAAATAAGAGAAATACCAAAGGAGTGTTAAGCCAGTTTAGACACTTCATCCAAAGCCTTTGCCATTACCCGCAATGTAAGCTCCTGTACCTCCGGCAGTAACTCTGTCCCAGGCCCAAGATATCTCTCTGGGCCTTGGCCAGGGGCTTGATCCCAATGCAATTCAAGCTGAGCACTGGGCAAGGCCCATGGTGAGCACTGCTTAACCTGATTCCCAGGTCAAAGGATCCCCAGGGACACCAACTAGCACTCAGCAAGGGGGAGGAGGGCTGGGGAGGCATAGAACTGAAACGGCTCTCCAGTTCTCCTCAATCCTCTTCACCAGACAGTGGGGGCTCCCTAGTTGCCAGACCCAGGGCAAGAACCGGTGATCAGGCCCACATGGTTCTCTGTCCCACAGGAAATCTCCAGATAACTCCAGATAACTACCACCCTGCTCTAAGTTAGGTGACGGTCAATTCTGATGGCACGCTATCACCTGCACCAGCTATACACCCACAGGCCACATCTCTAAGACATTCGATTTCTCAGTGGACAATCAAGGCCAAATCTCTACTCTGGCTTGTGCTACGGAGCCATGGAGCAGTGCCGCCCAGCAGTGAAGGGCACTGCTCTGGAGCCGAACTGTTGGGTTTGTATCCCAGCTCTGTCCCGCTCTCCATGCCTCAGCCTCCCCATCTCTAAGTTGGAGATAATTCCTATCTTGTAGGGTGGTTATGAAGATTCAATGAGGTAATTTAGACAAAGTCTCTCAGAACGGTGCCCGGCACTTGTACTATAAGGTTGGCTGTTATTACCATGCGTCAGGAGCCCACAGAGCTCTCAAAACCACCATTTGAGCTAAAAAAAAGTCCAGGGTGCAGCTCCCCAGGACTTTGGGGGAAAGCTGAGCCTCTTGCACACGAGGGCCAGAAAGAGATGGCCCTGGATGTTCTCCTTCTCACTCTGTGGCCTGCAGATTAGAGGCCCTCCCAGCCTCCAGCTCCAGGGGGCCATTGGGACCATGCTATTGACTTGGAAGGTCACACCCCATGTTTGCACAATGCGGCCTGGCAGGCCGGATGTGGCCTCCTTTCCCAGCAGGCTCGTGCCAGATGGCTCCATTTCTATGGGGTGCATTTCAGGCCTCCTCGCTATTATCAGCGTCTCACTTTCAGCTGCTGGATCAGGGGTAGGATTCTTCCCTTCCTCCCTCTGCCCCATCATTGGGTGTTTGTTTTCACTGGCAGCCTGGATTCCAGAGGTGAGCCACCTCCTGTCCTGGTGAAGGCTTCTCCCAGCCTGATGCTCAGACTCACCCCACATCGCCGCAGTTAGAACCCAACTCTTGCCTCCCAGTCTCAACCCCAAATGAATCTGTCTTGAGTGAGGGGTGGGAGGTGAGGAAGGGGCTAGGTAATAACTATCCAGTCCATGTCACCCACAATTGAAGAAAAAATCTTTCCTGCAGTGATGACTAGCACATCAGGAAAGACAGAAGGGGAGGAGAAGAAAATGGTAGAGAGGGAAGAAGCAAAGATTTACCCTGGAACCATGAACACCGGATTTACAAAATCTGCCATGCTCCCATCCCCCGCTACTCCTTCACTCGTGCAGTGGCCCCTCCTGCTGTGCCCTTTCCCCTCTCCTCCCTGAAGCTGCCCTAGGACATCAGCTGTCACAGTCCTTCCTTCCTGACCATTCCTTCCCAAATGGACGGGGGGCAGGGGCTGTGAGCACTCCCCACCATATCCAGGTCAGCACAACTTCCTTATGTTAGATGAACTCCTCACAACGGGGGTGGGGGGCATTTCATCTTTGAATAAACAAACAAACAGAGAATTCTTTCATCAAAGAGCTCCAAAAGAAGCCTGTCAGGGGGAAGGGCCGTTTAGCAGCTGGTCCCTTTCCCTCCCAGGTTTTTGTCCTCACTGGCAATGCTCTTTTGTTCTCAGTGCCACCAAGTCACCTGGTCCGCCTTGTTCTGCCCAGGTGTGGGCTGCACCTCCACTGTCCCCCTTTGCAGGACTCGGGCTGGAATTCTCTAAAAATAATCCCAAAGAAAATCAACAAAATGAACAAAGAGAACACAAACAGCTGCAGGACAGATGCACTGACTGAGTGCCAGTACCTAATCCGAAAACGACCAAAGTCTCACCACCCCTGGGCCAGCCAGGCCTGGGTTCCTCCCTGCCCATTCCATCCCCCACTAGAAAAGACACTCTCAAGTAAAGCTTTTTTGATGCTCTCCCTCCCTTCCCTTCTCTCCACCCCCTAGCCAGGCACAGTGGGTAAGAGAAAGGGCAGCAGGTGTTCAGAGTGCAGCAAACAGCTGGCCTTGTGTCTGAGCTAGGGTCAAAGGGGAGGCGGGCCCCTAAGTCTCTTGGTCACTCAGTGTGGCCTTTGGAGAAGGGAGGTATCCATAGAGGGGGACCTAGGGTGTGGAGGGGAGCTGGTGAAACTAGGCTTGGAGCCAAGGCCAAGGTCTAGATGTTGGGAGCAGGAGCCTGGTTCCACCTCTGCCTTTGTCACTCTGGCCACGTCCCCATCTTTTCTGGGCCTCAGCTTCCCCATTGGTAAAAGGAGGGAGTTTAAGTAGGTGATCTCCAAAGTCACCTACTCACTTCTAGCACTTGGAAATTTTTCAATTTTCCAATTTCAACCACCAGTTCCCCGAGGTAAGAAAACACCAGTCCACTTAGATGGGTCTCATATATGGTACCTTGGTGTAAAGGCATCAACTCCCAACAGCTAACTTCCTGAATGTTGACCAGGTGCCAGAAACAACTGCAGCTACTTTACATGTGTTGACTCATTTCTTCCTCACAAGATCCCTGAGCAGAAAGGCCTAGTCTCCCCATCTCACAAAAGAGAAAACTCATGCACAAAGAGGTTAAGACCATCCCAGGGTGGTAAGTAAAAAGATCGGCTTCAGGCAGTGTGGCTCCAGGGTCTGTGCTCTGATCCCCTAAACTACTTCTTCATAATGTGTGACTATAATATCTATCATAGGCACAACAGCCAAAACGTGGAAACAACCCACATGTCCATCAACAGATGAATGGATAAACAAAATGTGGTATATCCACACAATGGAATACTATTATTCCTTAAAGAGGAATGAAATTCTGATATGTGCTACAACATGGATGAACCTTGGAAACATTATGCTAAGTAAAATAAGCCAGACACAACAGGACAAATATTGTATGATCCCACTTACATGAAATATCTGGACTAGACAAATTCACAGAGACAGAGAACAGACTAAAGATTACCAGGGGCTGAGGGGAGGGGAGAATAGGGAGTTATTGCTTAATTGGCACAGAATTTCTGTTTGGGATGATGAAAAGTTCTAGAAATGGATAGTGAAGATTGCTGCACATTATATATGTATTTAATGCCACTGAATTGTACACTTAAAAATGGTTAAGATGGTGAATGTTCTATGTTAAAAATTAAAAAAAAAATCTGTAACAGAATAGACACCGCTTATTGAGCACCTGCTATGCCCCTACTGCAGTAGGTGCTTTATGTATCACCTCGTTCAGCCTTTACAACAACCCTGTGCGCTAGGCTATGGTGACATTCCACCTAATTTATAGGCAAGGACACCAAGGCTCAGAGAATAAATTCCCCAAGGACTCACAAGCAGTAAGTGGTAGAGCTGATATATAAACCCAGGTAACGCAGACAGCAAACTCAGAGAAGTGGGTAGAGAGAAACTTGAGCAGGCTAGGAACAAGCTGAGACGAACCAGGGTGTGGGGCTTCTCACATCCCTCCTATGCTGGCCAGGTTCCACAAAACCCACGTTCGTCTTTCTCACATCCCTTTCTGCATTTGTTATGCTTTTTTCCCCCCTGTATTTTAGCCAACTAACGCCTTCCTGCCTCACCCCTCCACATCACCACCTCTGCCTATGTCTGCCCAGGACACCTCCTCAGCACAGCAGGACAACCTGTCAGGATTTGCGGCAGGGAGAGGGCTCAGAGCCCATCAGTGTTTATTCTGTGCTGAGCAAGACAGGGGCCCAGATCTCCACTAAAGGTGACCCCTGAGCAAGCAAATCCCCCCCTCTGGGAGTTCTGCTGGGGCCAGGGGTCCTGCTGGGGCCAGGGGCAGCTGGCTGTTGATTGACTGTCTGCAGAAGAACCTTAGGGAGGCTGTGCAGGTGACTCCATGGGGTGCCAGGCCTTGGTAGGCACCAGTTTATCCCAGTCAGGGCTGCAGCTTTCCTCTGCCTCGTAAATAACAACAACAACAACAAAATATGCACATGCAACTTTGCCTTCAGGTCACCCAGGAAAGCCAAGCACACCTAGATCCAGGCCACCACACTCCTGCCCATTTATAGCCTCCTGAGGCATTAGCCTAGCCATGAAGTTCACGTGGAGGTACAAAGCATCCTTCCTCATATGGGAAGGTACAGGCAAAAGTGCCAGATGCCAAAGGTTGTGACTGTCAGGGTTGGAGGGGATTTTGTGTGCACCCCACGACTTGGTTTCTCTAGCCCGAATCCCCCTAGACATTTCCCTGGCATCCTGCTCCTCCAGGCCCTGCGCCCAGCCAATGACTGTAAATTCCCAGAAGATGTTCACTGATGATCTGGAATCCCTCTCAGGGGACCCTGAACAAATAACACTGACCCAAGAAGTGAAATCCATGGGATTCCAGACCTCAGGCACAGTATGGAGGAAAGATTTTTAAGCAGACGAGTCTTCCCAAATACCCCTTTAATCATGTCCAGTAAGACTGACCCCTACCAGTGGGCAGATTTAAAGAATAGGCTCCCATGCTCTCGGGAGAGTCAATGTGGCATAACAGAGTGGACTCTGGTGTCAAACTTCCAGAGTCTAACTCCCGATCTGCCACTAACCAGATGGGTGATCTTGAGACAGTTGTGGCTAAATATTCCTTCTTTATAAACTAGAAACAATAATAATGCCTACCTCAGAATATTGAAGAGAACCAAATGGGATGAAGCACATAAACTACTGAGGACAGTGCCTGGCACAAAGGTCCTATTCAATAAATATTAGCTAACATTATTATGCAAACAGATATTGGTAGTCAATTGTGGCATCTTTGCCCCTGAAACCCTGGGAGTCAAGACTCCTTCTCAATGCAGCATAGCAGGTAGCTACTACCAACTGGCCAGGGCATTGCATCTAAGACAAGATCTATTTGCAACCATTGCCCGATTTTTTCTCCACTGGGTTTATTGCCCTTCCCCTCTCTGTGAGCTGGGACTCCTCTACTTCTCCACCCTGTCTCCTATTATGCCAATTCTAGGACCACTCTCCTCATAACACGTACATGCACTTTAGATGCAAAACTGATCCCTGATTTCCCCATGCACAATTTTATTTATTTATTTATTTATTTATTTATTTATTTATTTATGCTGCGTCAGGTCTTAGTTGCAGTGGGCAGGTTCTCTAGCTGTGGGGTGTGGGCTCTCTAGTTGTGGCGTGTGGGCTCCAGAGTGAGTGGGCTCTGTAGTTGTGGTGCCCAGGCTTAGTTGCCCTACAGAATGTGGGATCTTAGTTCCCTGACCAGGGATCAAGCCCACATTCTCTGCTTTGGAAGGCGGATTCTTAATCACTGGACCACCAGGGAAGTCCCTTTCCCATGCACAATTTTAAACAGCTTTACTGAAATATAATTCATAACTATATGATTCACCCATTTAAAGTGTACAATTCAATGGCTTTTAGTATGTACAGAGCTGTACATATATCACCACAGTCAATTTGAGCATATTTTCATTACCCCCCCAAAAAACTCTTACACCTCTTACCCATCACCTCCAAAAATTTCCTTCCCCCATCCTACCAGTCCTAGGCAACCACTAATTACCTTTTGTCTTTATAGATTTGCTTATTGTAGGCACTTCATATAAATAGAATCATATAATATGTGGTCCTTTGTGACTGGCTTCTTTCACTTAGCATAATGTTTTCAAGGTCCATCCACATGGTAGCATGTATCAATACTTTATTTTTATTGCTGAAAAATATTCCATTGTATGAATATAATACATTTTATTTATTTATTATAAATTTGTTTATTTTATTTATTTATTTTTGGCTGCGTTGGGTCTTTGTTGCTGCGCGCGGGCTTTCTCTAGTTGAGGTGCGTGGGCTTCTCATTGCAGTGGCTTCTCTTCTTGCGGAGCACGGGCACTAGGCACACGGGCTTCAGTAGTTGTGGCACGCAGGCTCAGTAGTTGTGGCTCGAGGGCTCTAGAGTGCAGGCTCAGTAGCTGTGGTGCATGGGCTTAGCTGCTCCGCAGCATGTGGGATCTTCCCAGACCAGGGCTCGAACCTGTGTCCCCTGCATTGGCAGGCGGATTCTTAACCACTGCACCACCAGGGAAGCCCCATGCATTTTATTTATTGACTCATCCATTGGTGGACATTTGGGTTGTTTCCACTACTATGAATAATGCTGCTATGAACATTTACGTTTAAGTTTTTGTGAGGACATATGTTTTCACTTCTTGGATAGATACCTAGGAGTGGAATTGTTGGGTAATATGATAACTCTATGTTTAACCATTTCAGAAACTGCCAGAATGTTTTCCAAACAAGCTGTACCATTTTAAATTTCCACCAGCAGTGTATGAGGGTTTTATTTCTCCACTTCCCCACCAACACTTGTTATCATCTGTATTTTCGATTAAACCTATCCTAGAGGGTGTAAAATGCTAACTCATTGTGGTTTTGATTTGCATTTCCTGATGGCTAATGATGCTGAACATCTTCTCTCAGGCTTATTGGTCATTTGTATATATTCATTGGAGAAATATCTATTCAGACCCTTTGCCCATTTTTAAATTAGCTTATTTGTCTTTTTTATTATTGAGTTGTAAGAGTTCTTTATATATTCTAAATACAAGTCCCTTATCAGATGTATGATTTGCAAAAATATTCTCCCACTCTGTGGGTCGTTTTTTCATTTTTTTGATGGTATCTTTTGAAGCACAAAAGTTTTAAATTTTGAAGCCATTTTAAGTAAGGTAGGAGTTCAACTTCATTCTTATACATGTGGCTCTCCAGGTGTCCCAGCACCATTTGAAAGACTTTTCTTTCCCCAATTTAATTGTCTTGGCACCCTTGTCAAAGATCAGTTGACCGTAAAGTTGAGGGTTTATTTCTGGACTCTCAATTCCATTCCATTGATCTATTATATTTATCCATATGCCAGTACCACACTGTCTTGATGACTAAGCTTTGTAGTAAGTTTTGAAATCTGGCAGTGTGAATTCTCCAACTCTGTTCCTCATTTTCAAGATTATTTTGACTAATCTGAGTCCCTTGCATTTTCATATGAATTTTAGGATCAGCTTGTCAATTTCTGCAATGAAATCAGCTGGAATTTTGATAGAAATTATGTTGAATCTGTGGATCAATTTGGGGAGTATTGCCATCTTAAAATGTCTTCCAGTCCACAAACATGAGATGAATTTCCATTTATTTAGGTCTTCTTTAATTTCTTCCAACAACGTTTTGTAGTTTTCAGAGTATAAATTTTGTATTTCTTTTGTCAAATTTATTTCTAAGTACTTTATTATTTTGACACTATTGTAAGTGGAATTGTTTTTAATTTCAGTTTCAGTTTACTCATTTTTACTGTAAAGAAATAAATTGATTTTTGTATATTGATCATGTATCCTGCAACTTTGCTGAACTCACTTATTAGAGATAATAGTTTTTTTTGTGAATTGTTTAGGGTGTTCTCTATATAAATCATGTCATCTGAGAATAGAGATAGTTTTACTTCTTCCTTTCTAATTTTTATGTCTTTTACTTCTTTTCTTGCCTTATTTCCCGGCATAGAACCTCCAGTACAATGTTGTATAGAAGTGACAAGAGTAGACAACCTTGTCTTGTTTTGAATCTTAGGAGAAGAGCTTTAAGTCTTTTACCACTAAGTAGAATGTTAGCTGTGGGGATTTGTAGATGCTCTTAGTCAGATTGAGGAAGTTCCCTTCTATTCCTAGTTTCTTAATTTTTTTATCATTAAGCGGTGTTGAATTTTGTCAAATGCTTTTTCTCTGTCTATTGAGATGATCATGGAGTTTTTGTCCTTTAATCCATTGATGTGGTGTATTACAATAATTCATTTTCAGATGTTACACCAACCTTGTGTTCCTGGGGTAAAGCCTACTTGGTCATGGTGTATAATCCTTTTTATATATTGCTAGATTTGATTTGCTAGTATTTTGTTGAGGGTCTTTGTATCTGTACTCGTAATAAGTATTGGTCTGTAGTTTTCTCATGAAACCTTTGTCTGGTT
This sequence comes from Balaenoptera ricei, assembly GCF_028023285.1. Lineage (NCBI taxonomy): Eukaryota > Metazoa > Chordata > Mammalia > Artiodactyla > Balaenopteridae > Balaenoptera > Balaenoptera ricei. Next base: position 65,480,976 of record NC_082651.1, on the reverse strand, counting down.
TTGGTATCGTGGTAATACTGGCTTCACAGAATGAGTTGGGAAGTGTTTCCTCCTCTTTTAGTTTTGGAAGAGTCTGTGAAGAATTGGTATTAGTTATTAAATGTGTAGTAGAATTCACCAATGAAGTCAGTTTTGGTAGTTTTTGCCTCTCTAGGAATTTATCAATTTCAACTAAATTAATATACTGTCATATATTTGTTCATAGCACTACTTTACATTCGTTTTATTTCTGGAAAGTCTGTGATGATATCCCTTCTTTAACTTCTGATTTTAGTAAGTTGATTCCTTTCTCTTTTTTTCTTCATCAGTCTAGTTAAAGTCTTGTCAATTTTTTTATCTTTCCAAAGAACCAACTTTTACTTTTGTTGATTTTCTCTATTGTCTTTTTAGCCTCTATTTCATTAGTTTATCCTCTAATATTTACATTTTCTTCTTTCTGTTTTCTTTGTGTTTAGTTTTCTCTTCTTTTCCTAATGCCTTAAGGTGGAGCATCCAGTTATTTGAGATCTTTCTTCTTTTTTAGTGGAAGCATCTACAGCTATAAAACTTCCTCTAAGCATTGCTTTAGTACGCTATGTTTCATTTACACTCAAATATCTTCTAGTTTCTCTATGATTTCTTCTTTGATCCATTGGTTTTTCAATAGTATGTTGTTTAATTTCTGCATATTTGTGAATTTCCTAATTTTTTCTATTATTAACTTCCAAGTTCATGCTATTATGATTAGAGAACATACTTTGTATAATTTCAATCCTTTTCAATTTATTGAGCTTTGTTTTACAGCCTAGCATATGGTCTATCCTGGAGAATGTTCCATGTGTGCTTAAGAAGAATGTTTATTCTGTTTCCTTTCAGCAAGGTAGTCTATAGATGTCTGTTACCTATACATGGTTTATCTAAGTTCTCATTAGTTCCCATTCTTAGAGTGTCTTTCCCTTTATCTCCATGGTACTGAAGTGTATCCTTTACTCAAAGCATAGAGTAAATCTTACTTCAAATGCTGTGTAAGCTGCTATGGACAATTAAAAATAAGGAAAAACTTATGCATTCATTATTAATGCTGAATAACAAATTACCCCAAAACTTAGTAGCTTTAAACAACAAACATTTGTTATCTCAGATTCTATGGCTCAGGAATCCAGGAGCAGCTTAGCTGGATGGCTCTGAATCAGCATCTCTCATAAGGTAGCAGCCAGACTCTCAGCCAGGGCTACAGTCATCTCAAAGCTTGACTGGGGGAGGATCTGCTTCTGAGATCATTTATGTGGCTATTGGCAGTCCTCAGTTTCTTGCTGGCTGTTGGCTGGAGATTTCAGTTTCTTGCCACATGAGCCACTTGCTTGCTTCTCCCAGAGCAAGTGATCCAAGAGTGGGCCAGAAGGCAAGGAAACACCCAAGATGGAAGCCATAGTCTTTTATAACCTAATCTCAGAAGTGAGATTCTGTCATATGCTATCAGTCACACAGACAAACTCTGTACCAGAGTCTACACAGGATGTAAATACTAGGAGGAAGGGATTATTGGGGGCCATTCTGAAGGCTGGCTGCCAGAGTTTACAAATAATTTGTTTGAAGCAGCATAACACTGATCCCTAAATCTAATAAATGGCACAAAAAAGAAAACTACAGGTCAATCTCACTAATGAATTATTGAGGCAAAATTCATAAATTATTATTATTATTATTTTTTAAACATCTTCATTGGAGTGTAATTGCTTTACAATGGTGTGTTAGTTTCTGCTTTATAATGAAGTGAATCAGTTATACATATACATATGTTCCCATATCTCTTCCCTCTCATAAATAAATTATTAACAAACAGATTCATGTGGCACCTTTTAAGAATACCCATATGTAAGTGGGGGTTTATCTTGGGAATGCAAGGATGGTTCAATATTCATAAATCTGTTAATATGATTCACCATATTAAAAGATCCAAGGAGAAAAATTAATCATTTCCATAGATGCTTAAAAGGCATTTGAATAAAATTCAACATTCGTTTCAATTCAACATTCATTTCAATGAATTCAGATTCGTTTCATAAATTCTTAATACAAGAGGGTGTTGGGCTGCACCCCACAGGCCTGCAAGCCCTGTGCTTGCCCAGCCTCAAGACCAAAGAAAGAGCCTGGAGTCAGCGACAGAGACATCAATGGTTTAATGGATGGGGGAGTTTACACGTCAGAAACAAGGTCTTGGAGTGACACCCTACCATGTGGCAGACAGACGGTAGGACATGGCAGCAGTCTTCTCTCCTGGGGGGAGCAGAAGGTTACCAGTTATAGGCGGAACTGACATCAGGTTGGCTCACAGTTTACCAGGGAAACTAGCAGAGGAGCACGCCCCTCAACGCCCCTTTGATAAGCTATCATGGTGGAGATATTCTGATTTAAAGATTAGAACAATCACTAGCTAGGATGGGGTCAATTATGTAGGAAGGTCAGTCATGTGAGTAGGGTGTAGGTGAAGCAGTCACGGGTCAAGCAGGGGATGTACAGAGAGCAAGAGAACAGCCATCTTGGGTGGCCTGATCATACAGAGGAATAGATGGATTCTTCCTTGGTGTGATAAAATATCTTTCCCAAAAGTTAGCATCTTGCCTAAAGGGAAAACAATAAAAGCAGTTCCATTATAGTTAGGTAAAAAGACAAGGGTGCCCATTATCATTATTATTTTAAAAGCTCTGGAGAATTATGGCTTTCTCAGGGTATATGCCCAGTAGTGGGATTGCTGGGTCATATGATAGTTTTCTATTTTTAGTTTTTTAAGGAACCTTCATACTGTTCTTCATAGTGGCTGTATCAATTTACATTCCCACCCACAGTGCAAAAGGGTTCCCTTTTCTCCACACCCTCTCCAGCATTTATTGTTTGCAGATTTTTTTGATGATGGCCATTCTGACCGGTGTGAGGTGATACCTCATTGAAGTTTTGATTTGCAGTTCTCTAATGATTAGTGATGTTGAGCGTTCTTTCATGTGATTGTTGGCAATCTGTATATCTTCTTTGGAGAAATGTCTATTTAGGTCTTCTGCCCATTTTTGGATTGGGTTGCTTGTTTTTTGATATTGAGCTGCATGAGCTGCTTGTAAATTTTGGAGATTAATCCTTTGTCAGTTGCTTCGTTTAAAAATATTTTTTCCCATTCTGAGGGTTGTCTTTTTGTCTTGTTTATGGTTTCCTTTGCTGTGCAAAAGCTTTGAAGTTTCATTAGGTCCCATTTGTTTATTTTTGTTTTTATTTCCATTTCTCTAGGAGGTGGGTCAAAAAGGATCTTGCTGTGATTTATGTCATAGAGTGTTCTGCCTATGTTTTCCTCTAGAGTTTTATAGTGTCTGCCCTTGCATTTAGGTCTTTAATCTGTATTGAGGTTATTTTTGTGTATGGTGTTAGGAAGTGTTCTAATTTCATTCTTTTACATGTAGCTGTCCAGTTTTCCCAGCACCACTTATTTAAGAGGCTGTCTTTTCTCCATTGCATATTCTTGCCTACTTTGTCTAAGATAAGGTGACCATATGTGCGTGGGTGTATCTCTGGGCTTTCTATCCTGTTCCATTGATCTATATTTCTGTTTTTGTGCCAGTTCCATACTGTCTTGATTACTGTAGCTTTGTAGTGTAGTCTGAGGTCAGGGAGCCTGATTCCTCCAGCTCTGTTTTTCTTTCTCAAGATTGGTTTGGCTATTCGGGGTCTTTTGTGTTTCCATACAAATTGTGAAATTTTTTGTCTTAGTTCTGTGAAAAATGCCATTGGTAGTTTGATAGAGATTGCACTGAATCTGTAGATTGCTTTCGGTAATATAGTCATTTTCACAATGTTGATTATTCTAATCCAAGAACATGGTATATCTCTCCCTCTGTTTGTATCATCTTTAATTTCTTTCATCAGCGTTTTATGGTTTTCTGCATACAGTCTTTTGTCTCCTTAGGGAGGCTTATTCCTAGGTATTTTATTCTTTTTGTTGCAATGGTAAATGGGAGTGTTTCCTTAACTTCTCTTTTGGATTTTTCATCATTACTGTATAGGAATGCATATACCCTGAGAAAACCATAATTCAAAAAGAGACATGTACCACAATGTTCATTGCAGCACTATTTACAATAGCCAGGACATGGAACCAAGCTAAATGTCCATCGACAGATGAATGGATAAAGAAGATGTGGCACATATATACAATGGAATATTACTCAGCCATAAAAAGAAATGAATTGACTTATTTGTAGTGAGGTGGATGGGCCTAGAGTCTGTCATACAGAGTGAAGTCAGAAAGAGAAAAACAAATACTGTATGCTAACACATATATATGGAATCTAAAAAAAAATACGGTTCTCACGAACCTAGGGTCAGGACAGGAATAAAGATGCAGACGTAGAGAATGAACTTGAGGACACGGGGAGGGGGAAGGGTAAACTGGGACGAAGTGAGAGAGTAGCATTGACATATATATACACTACCAAATGCAAAATAGATAGCTAGTGGGAAGCAGCTGCACTGCACAGGGAGATCAGTTCGGTGCTTTGTGACCACCTAGAGGGGTGGGATAGGGAGGGTGGGAGGGAGGCACCAGAGGGAGGGGATATGGAGATACATGTATACGTATAGCTGATTCACTTTGTTACACAGAAGAAACTAACACAAGATTGTAAAGCAATTATACTCCAATAAAGATGTTGAAAAACATAAAAATAAAAATTAAGTCATGGGGAAAAAAAAGAGAAAGCTCTGGAGATAGTAGCCAATAAAATTATGCAACAGAAAGAAGTTGGAGGTGTAAAATTTGAAAATAAGAGGCAAAGTTATCAAGATTTGTAAATGACATGATTGTATATCTTGAAGACCTAAGAGAACCAACTGAGAAACTGCTGCAAACAAGAGAATTTGGTAATGAAGCAGCAATATTTTGTTTATAATAAGAAATATATATTTGGTCTTCATCTCATTTCTGGTATAGAGCTCCTAAAACCTTTAGAATTTTCTAAGTGATTACAGCCATAAAGTGTCTTTTGTTATGTTACTGAGGTGACTTAGGGCCTCACCTAAGGATGGGGGCTTGTTGCTAGGAGAACCAACCACGTGGATAAGGCATTGAAAATTTCAGTCCCATACCTGACCTCCAGGGAGAGGAGAGGGGCTGGAGGCTGAATGGATTGCCAATAGCCAACAGTCTAATCAATCATAATTATGTAGTGAAGCTTTGATAAAAACCCAAAAGCACAGAGCCTCCAGGTTGGTGAACACATGGAGATTTGGGGAGACTAGCATGCTCAGAGAGAGCATGGAAGCCCTGCACCCTTGCCCTACACCTTGCCCTATGCTCTTCCCTCTGGCTGTTCCTGAGTTATATCCTTTTATAATAAACCTGTGAGTTATTAAGTAAAATCTGAGTCTGTGAACTGCTCTAGTAAGCTAATCAAACCTGCGAAGGAGGTTGTGGAAACCTCCCATCTATAACCAGTCAGCTGGAAGTACAGGTGGCAACCTAAACTTGAAACTGGTGTCTGAAGTCCAAGGAAAAGTTCATGGAAACCTCTAATATGTACCCATTAAGATAGAAGCACAGGTAACAAACTGGGCTTGCACTGGCATTTGAAGTTGGGGGGTGGGGGACAGTCTTATAAGACTGAACCCTCAACCTGTGGAATCTGATGCTATCTCCAGGTAGACAGTGTCAGAATTGGGTTGAATTCTCTGACACCCTGCTGGTGTCTGAGAACTCCTTGGTGGTGTGTGGGGAAACCCCCCCCCCCCACACACACACATAAACACGCACATTGGAATTGGGTCCAAGAATCCAAAAGAGAAGCCAATTACAAAATTAATGTATGGTAAACAATAGCTTTTATACACAAAAGTATCAACCAGTTAGAAGATATAGTGGAAGAAAAGAGTGTATTTTCAATATCAATTAAAGTATAAAATAGCTGGGAATAACCTTTAAAATGTGCAAGAAATGTATGAAGAAAACTTTAACATACAAAAGGGACTTGAAAAAATGAAAAGGTATACCATAATCTTAGATTGGAAGATTCATCACTGTAAAAATATCAATTCTCCACTCAGTTATTTTCTAAATCTAACACTATCTCAATAAAGATAACCACAGGACTCGTGTGAAACTAGAAAAGCTGATTGTAGAAGTAAACAATCAAGCATAGTTATGAAAATTGGGGACAGGAGAATAAGGAGCAAACTTTGGAGTGAGAATCCAGAAATCAGGGCTCTAGTTCAGCTCTGCCCTCATAAATTGAAGGACCATTCATCACTTCTGTTGGGGCTTCAGTTTCCTCATCAGCAAAGTGAAGCACCCAGGCTCTAGAATGTTCTGATTGATTCTGTTATAAGAATACTCAAATACCCCAGACTTGGTTGGAGCTATGTCTATTCTAAACAGGTCCAGGACAACTTGGCTCGGCAAGGCACCTAAGTATGGGAGTTTCTGGGGTACCAGCTTCACCCTATGCTAAAAAGTGTTCCTACTCTTACCTTTACCCACATCCTTTCTCTGGTATGGCTCCCTGGGATTTAGTCAGTTGATTTGACCTGGCCTGTCCCTCCATTACCTTCCCACTGAGGAAGTAAGCAGTGTATTTGGATCTTGGTGTAGCTCCTATTAGATCCTTTCTTAGGAGCTAATTTGCAAAGTAGAAGTAAGAAGATGGGGTGCACAGAGACCCCCTCAGAGGGAGGATGAACTACCCAGCGGGAAGAAAAGAGAACACAGAGACACAGAGAACAAACACCGGGCATTTTAGCCCCAGAGAGTCCATTCTGAGAGGATCATTGCCATTGGGCCTGATAGAGAGAAATGGATGCTCAAACAGAGAGCCCAGAGGAAGGCACAAGACCTATACCCAGACTCAGGTGGAATTAATTGATCAGTATCTTCATCTATGAAACAACAAGTGCATAATGGACTGAACTCAGTATTTATTGCCTTGAATAGAGAAGAATAATTTGCACAAGAAGAAAAGAAAAACTTCTCCTCTACCCAGTCAGGAAGGGGAAGAAGATGCTTGGTTAGGATGTGCTTTCTCCAAAATCCAGAGAAGTCACAGGAGAGGGAGATGGGGGAGGATGGCCAGAGAGCAGTGAGGAAGACTTCACATGAAGAGAGAGAAGGGTAGAGGAATTGGGGAAGAAAGATACTAGCCCAGGATGGCCAAGCCCCATGAAGGTTCTGTGAGTGGGCTGACATAAAGTACATTGAACAACAGGGGGTGGGACGATGCCCCAGTACCAGGCCCAAGCATGGGAGTTTTCGAAGCAACTCTCTGGGAACTAGTATAATTCCCTGTGATATTATTGCAGGGCTTCAAAGGAGCTCAGAGTTTGACCACTTCCAAGCATTCTCCATCCACCCTCAGAAATGTAAATCATGCTGTATTATTGCCTGTGGCCAGGCAATGGTTTGAGTTCAGGTCAACTCAAGTAATTGCTGAACTATTACCATGAGTCCAGCCCCACACTAAGGGCATGGTGACCAAAAGGAAGTCAGAGCAGGGTCCTTGCTATTAAGGAGTTTATAGCTGGAAAAACACAAATTCCATATTGGAAAATCGTATGATTCATACTACTCACCCAAGTCCCCAGTGAAATGTAAATGGGTGAAAAAGTGAGTGAGGTAGGAGTTCAGAGGGAATAGAGAAAGACAGTCGGCTGGTGGCCAGGGAGAACGTCACAGAAAAGGTGGAACTTGACACCAATATGCATCTGTGAGAATTTAAGATCCCTCTTCCTTCCTCCCTGCCCCAAGCTACAAGGGGTCCAAGCTGGAGCCCAGGAGTGGAAGAAGCAGCTTCTCTTCTGGAAGCTTAGAGGTGACACTCTAAGTGAGAACTTTTTCCTATCCTATCTTTTTCAGTGCTGTTTATTTGAAAAGGGAATAGATTTTCCTGTTCCAAGAGCCAAAAATCCAAAAATAAATCAAGAAAGGAATGACAAGGATGGACCTGGAAATGAAGTTAAAATATCTAGGCTTGGTGAAGACACCATGAAATGGTTTTCTCCTCATAGTGGCTGCTCAACTTATAGGGACGGCGGACCAGATTGCTCTAATGGATCTGGGGACATATTCTTCTCCCTGACAACCCTGCCCACCCCTCTTCCCACACCATTTCCTCCAAAAGCCTTTTGCAGATGGTACCTCTCAGTTCCCAGAACCAGTCTGGAGCAGTGATTAAAAGATCAAAATTCCAGGAATCATTTTTTTCTTCTTGTACACCTTGGCAAATGCTTAAGCTACACTGAGACACAGTGAATCATTTAAGAATGACAATCAAGATGCTGGAGAAAAATTAAGAATTCCACTAGGCATGGGGCCAGTCCTCAAAAAAGTGGTTGTTTGGGAAAAGGTAGGATTCTGTGAAGACACTGGGAACCCTTCCTCCCCATAGGTGCTCAGACCTCCCTCTTGCCTTTCCCCATTTTACAAGGACAGGAATCATTTACATTACTACCAGTTTTCTTCATATTACAGGGTTGTAACATAGCCTAGAAAAAAGAAATAATGAAAGACTCAGGACGTTATTAGATCCACTAACCCTGAAGAGTCCTTTATACAATACCCCACATTCCACTGAAAGGACTCCCAGTGTCCTTTTGCCCATTTCGGTCTTTCAAAATTTTTCCTGACACTCAAGAAGCTCTCCCAGAATGAGGGGAAAAAGACAAAGAGATTTAAGCATACAATCGAGTTTAAATAATTATTGTAAATATCATTTCAAAGCACGTAAGGTAAATATCAATTAATTTTTGAAAGAGAGTATAATGTAAAATGTTAATAATTTAATAGTATTACATTGTTTCCCCATATCCCAGATCACACAACACACATACAGAAGATGTGCATAAGAAAGGATAGAAGGAAGTCAAAGAATGAAAATGTCTTCGTGTTACACATGGCTATTTAGCATTTTTTTATTCTTAGCACTGGTATTTAGAAGAAATATGGATTCAAGCACGTTTACTGATAGTTTTTATAATTGACAAAACAATCTGTGGTGTGTGTGTGTGTGTGTATGTGAGAGAGAGAGAGAGAGGGAGAGAGAAAGCACACACAAGAGAGAGCAGCTAGTTCCCTTCTCTTTAATTTGATAGGAGGTCATTTTTCCCCTTAGCTTTACTGAGGTATAACTGACAGATAAAAAGTATATATATTTAAGGTGTACAACTGATGATTTGATATATGTATACATTGTGAAATAATTACTACGTTAAAGCTAATTAACATATCCATCACCTCACGTAGTTACCATTTTCTTTTCTTTCTTTTTCTGTGTGTGTGTGTGTGTGTGTGTGTGTGTGTGTGTGTGTGTGTGGTGAGAACACTTAGGATCTGCCCTCTTAGCAAATTTCAAGTATAGAGTATGCACAGTGTTATTAACTATCGTCACCATGCTGTACATTAGATCCCCAGAAGTTATGTTGCATAACTGAAACTGCCACGTGACCACCATCTTCCCATTTCCCCCATGAGGTCACTTCTAAAGAATCTGTCCTTTGTCCCCACAGTTATCTCAGTTCTTTCACATTTCCCTAGCCCTGCAGGCCTCCATTTCTGGTTTCACGTGCCTTCATATCCAGCTTTGTACATTCTCGAGGGCAAAGGGGAAGGGGGGAGGTATAGGAGGAGAGAAGTGGACAGTGGATGATGCGGCTCTTGCTCTGGATACTTTGCCCTCTCCGACATCACGGCCTAAATTGAGCTGAGCTGGGGTTGGGGGCGGGGAGAGGTACACACTATGAAGATACTTCCCAGCCCTTTGTGTTGTGCTGTTTCCAATTTTTGGTTATTATCAGTAACACAGTAGTGAACATCTTTATACATGTTTTAGCTTCAAAACTTGTATTATTTCTGTCCAAGGATATGGAGTGAGACTTCCCCTCTTACCCCAGAAAGCAACCAGGACTCAACACTAAGGCCGAGGAAGTACGAAGTGCCATGCTATGGTTGGTTCCCAGTGATCGTTGCTTCCTGGTATTCACACCCTTATCTAAAGTGAAGGATATAATTAATAATCATTCTGTAAGTCTAAGTAGAGCCTTTTTCATATAATTTCTAGAAACCCGAGAAAATGAATAAGTGCAATGACATTTATTCAAAGTAAGTTTTCCCAGTTAGTTGATTCTCCATTCTTTGCATTCAGCTAAATAGATGGAGGACCTAATTGAACTGTCAGCTGATAGATCATTAAAAATAAATTTTGATGATAGGTCACCATGTGATTTTGGTATACAACTGGGAAAGAGTTCAAAGAATTGCTATAATAAAACTCTTTCTATTCCCACCATATTTTTGTGAACACATTTTCTCAGCATGTATATCTACAAGAAAGGAAAATGGGAATAGAACTGAAGCTAAACACTGTCTTATTCTAACAATAAATAACACTTATCCATGGATAGAGGAGCAAACAAAAAAGAAAGCCTTCCCATGTCATGAAGAGATACATTTACAATAACAATGTATTTTTGTTATTTATTAAAATTTGTATTACATTTATGGTATTTTGATTAATTGTATAATAAAATTATTTTAATGCATAATCTAGAAAAGTTTTTTTAACATTTAGAGGTTTTAGTCACAGGAGATTTTTTAATGTTAACTTTAATATATACACACATTTTAATTTTTTTTATGCACACATTTTTATTGCAGAGAGTATGATAAGCATAAAAAGATATTAGAAAAAAATTCTATGGGAGAAATGGAATAAAACTGCAGATTCAAAAAGAAATAGAAACAATATAAGATTTCTGATGGTAACAAAAAGCTTGTTCATGTACTTTTAAAACAAGTGATGGTGAATATCAAACTGCTATGGTATTTATATTTCTTTGGATACACCTAAAAAGAGTAATGTTTCAGTTTTATAACTGTCACATTTCCAGTATGCCAGAAATTGCACCCTTTTGCGATTACTTTTTAAATTTGTGATGAAAATATTTAGTTGTCAATGCGCTCATGCTGCCGCTCAGACGTGGCTTAGCTCTTCCCCTTATCTGGAACATTCTTTCCTTCCTAGCCAGGACTGCATGGGTACGGAGGGCCTAGGACAGGCGCACACAGTGCGGGTGGGGTGCCTCAGGCCGCACTGTCTGCGTCGCAGCTTTCCAGGGCTGTCCTGAACCCACCATTCTCCAAGAGCCAAGCAGAGGCACATCACACAGTTTACCTTAGGGATTATGCCCTCTGAGCTGAGGATAGCAACAGGCCCTGCTCACACAAATAAAGGGTCCCCAGGATTTTCAGGGCACAAACCCCTCCATTGTCCTCTGCCCTAATCAGTGATGCTTGGCTTCCTATGGGGAAGTGGGCTGAGGGGCCTGGGCTCCATACCAGCCATCCACCATCCACTGTACAGCTTATGCCTCCTCCCAGCAAGCCCTGCGTAAGCACTCTGGAGACAGAGAGGGAGGACTGAGCACCCAGGCTGATGGAGGAGACAGTCTCTACACAGAGGTGGAGAGGGGACATCAGAATCCCTGCCCCCTTGTCCTCAGCCTAAAAGAGGGACTTTATGCTCTTAATTTTTTTCTTTATGCTCATAATTCAATATAATTGATGATTTAAAGGGTCCAGGGCCTGAAATAGTCACAATGTACCTTTAGGACCAGCAACAACAGAAGATAACTACCTATATAATAGCAAGGGCATCAAACTCTTTGGGAAAGGCAATCTGGGAAGGCTGCCTGGAGGAAGTGAGATATTTGAACTAGTTTTTAAAGGAGATTTGAGTCTAAGCAACAATTCCATTATTAATTGCCTCCTGGAATGTTCTCTCTGTGGTGAGGAGTTATAACATTGAAAATGCCAGAGATCAGCTAAAGACAGATTAGGCGAATTTTGGAAGAAAGGGGTGAGGGAGGGTGGAGTGGGAGGAGAGAAAAACAAAAGGAAACAATCCTATTTCAAATCCAATAACATTGCCCTGCTTCACTTCATTACCAGAGATGAACGAAGATTACAGATGACATTATAAGTTGAAATGTGATCCCCTGGGAAAGAGTATCAGCTACCTCAGTAATTATAGATCTGCTCCCTGCCTGCAGAGAGCTCCAAGAACTAACGGGCAGTATCCCCTTCCACTGAGGTCCATGAGGTTTTAGTTGTAAAGAGCATAGCCCAGCACAGCTCTGAGACTTGTTGGGTTGCCCTGGCCTGGGGCCTTGGTCAATAAACCCATAGGAGCTGTGCCCCGCTGCAGCTCAGGGGAATGGCCAAGGGGGATAGTCTTGGGAGAGGAGGACACAGAGCAGTGGGTACCTACCAACTTTCCAACCCAATATGGCCACTCTCTTCCAGGCACTCTTGGCTCCAGGATAACAAAGCTGTTTGCTCTTGCCCCACACCTCCCTGCCCTGTGTTCTCCTGCCTAAGCCACTTCCCTCCTTTATATGTCCTTTATTCTTGTATCCCCATGTCAACCTCCTGCCGTTCCTAAGGCTCCTCCTCTGGAAAGGCTTCTCTGTGTTCCCATCAACCCACCCAGCCCTTTAGCTGATGATTGCCTGTCATCTTCTGCACTGCAGCCCCTGAGCCCCCATCTTGCAATTCTCTCATGAAATGGATCCCTTTCTACCTTGCACTATGGTAATTTAAATGGTCTGGTTTCCCCTTCCAGCCCGGGGCTAGAATTATCAGTCCCTGTTCACTTCAAATCCACAGACATGAGCTGAGCACTTCCTGGGTGCCAGGCACTGAGCAGGGTGCACTAATGAGGGTGGGAGATACGGTTCTGCAGCCAGGCATTCCCATCCCAATAGGAGAGCAGAGGCCAAGCACAGCCCGGGCACCGCCCTTCCTGGACAGGGTCAACGCTTGTTCTATAACTTCGGCCCAGAGTGTGGCTTAGTTCCAGGTCGTTGGAAGATGGTTTATCTTTAGCCGAATGCAGAACAGCCTGTGACTGGGTTAGGGTCCAGGGAGCAGTGGTTGGAAGGAGGTCCAGCAAATATTGCTCAGCGTTCAGGGCATGGGCTTCCGGGAAATGGTGAGAATACCCTTGGTCATCATATTTTCTCTATGTGGAGGCCCAGGAGGGAGTCTGAAGCCAAGATTCCTATGCACCCCAGCTGAGTACAGGGAGAACATTCAGTTCACATCCAACAGGTGGTTTTTTAATGTTCTGAGAAGCTAATGAAAGTTCTGGATGTTCCTTCCAGAAGTGCACAGACTCATGCACCCACTATTTGGCACATAATTTCAGGGGATTCACCTACTCTCAGAAATCTATCCACGAATCCCTGGATCAGTATCTTGGTGAAAACAATGAGTCCTTTAGCGTGGTTGCTGTGGAACAATGGGCAAAACCTATACTCCCTGGGGGAAAATTTGCTCAGTAAACGTTTGTTGAATTAATGATGACCTTGAATTTAAGCAGGCCAAGATCCCCACTTGTGTTCACTGATCACTAATTATTTCTTGTACTGTCTGGTAGAGCCAGCATGAAGTCTTAGCCAGAGCCCACCCGGTGTTCAGGTAGAACAGGCGGCCTCTGCACGGTGGCATGTGGGTTCAGGGAATGCCTCACCTCTCAAACGTATCTTCCCCCAACAATCTTCCTTTGGCCACATCGTGTCTGAAACTCCACCACTGACACAACCATTAACACATCATCCCTTTGAAGCAAGTGGTCGGAGTCAAGAGGTTACTGAAGTCCTTTCGTCCTTCCAGAAGAGCCCAGGGGTTAAGAACAGATGTGTAGAGCTTCTCTTCCTCTTAGCCGTGGGCTCGGCACATGGACTACAGTGCATCATACACACAGACTTCCCGACCTGGGCTCTGCCTCCCTCAGTGGTGATGTTCAGACTGTGAGGAACTGCAGAGACCTTAAGGGCCGTTTCAAAATCAAAACGCCACCTGTATGATCTGACAACACTGAAACACAGAAATATCCTGGAAAATCTTGAGAGTCAGTGAATGAAAACTGCCAAGCACCTTCAGCCTCCAGAAAGTCTACATTTATCCAAGCGGGAAAGGGGTTGGGAAGGATGAGGATGAACATTTACTGGGTATCTGCTATGTGCCGGGTGATTTCCATATATTATCTCATTTAATCTTCACAATATGGGGAAAAGAAAGTATGATTTTCCCCAATGACAAGTGAGGAAACTTGAGGCAAACGTGCCCAAAAGTAAACAGCTGGTAAAATAAAGAACCCAGATTCAAACTGAGGCTGTCAGTTTTCGGAGCACATGAGCTTCCCACTGTACAATAAATTCGTTTTGTTTCAGGACAGAACACAGATCAGACCTGTGATCACTTCAGCTCAGAAATAATGGAAAATCAGGGGAGACCAGGGTTGCCCTGAAAGACATCAACTTTAAAGTTGGGGGATGAGTCCAAGCCCCACTATTTCCCATGGAACCAGTGCTGGGTTTGTTTCATGATCATGAGAATGAATCACTTTTCTTTATCAATGTACATGCTTTGCAGACCTTAAGATCCTTGTAAAATCTGAAAATATGAAAGATTTTCCATGACAGCCCAAGTCCAAATCTTCCAGAGGCTGGGGAGATGCTATACACACACTTCCACAAGATGCCAGGTTCTGAGGCCCAGCAGAGCCCAAGAAGGCTGACCCCTGTGACTCCAGATGACTGTGACCAAGGACTCATTTGCCCATACACTTCACGGTGCAAGGAAATTAGCAACCTGGGAAAATATTCAGTTTTCAACCACATTTATTATTCCAATTATTTTTTAGTTCAAAATATCTTTGTTTTACTTTATCTCTTTGGCATTTTCTATTGTTTACGTGACCAAGTGTATTTCCCATAAATGTGATAATTATCATCAAGACAGTCAACATCCAGGAATTCATTTGCAGTCTAAAAAGCACTTTCCTACAAATGCAAATCACAATCATGGGCCATAACCAAGACTTCCTAAGACAGACAGTGCTGAGATAATTTTTTTCTTTGGGAATAAGCAACTTTTGGTGTGTTTATTAACTTTTGTGCCTGGATTTTTCCTCTTCTATTTCTCATAATTTTTTTTTAACTAGGTGATTTTGAATAAATCATTCTCCTACTGATCCCATTAGACAGGGAAATAGGAACCAACCAGGGTATCTACACACAAATAAATATCTTTGCACAGTAATATTAGCAAACTGATGACTTTCGAGGTCTAGTTATCGTGGTTTCTCAGATAAAAACCATTTAGATAACATTAAAGAAAAAAACTCCAAAACTGTTTTTCACTTCATAGAGGGCTCTGCAGAAAATATTTTTGGCACCTCAGGTTGTCTTGTTGTTAATCAGCTCTTATTACAGGGGTTCACACCAGAATAATGTTCCAAAAGCTCTTTATCTCGTGACACGAGCAGAATGACATTTCAAAATCTCATTGTAAAAAGCCATTAGTCACCAGTATAACAAAACACATGCTCTGTACCAATAAAATTTAATGTTCAAATAAAAAATGCTTATTTACATGCATTTTTGTATGGCTCCCGATATAAAAGAAACCATGTTTTCATGAGATATTTTCCTTAGATGAGTGGACCCTCCCTCCTATTTCTCTGTCTAATGGGAAGCCAGCCCATCTCGTTGTCATCACCCCTGGAGATGAGGCAGAGATCCAAGAGGGGAGGAGCACATTCAGTAGTGATGACTTTGTGATTTGAAGATAAACAATAGCTCTGCCTCCCCACTCCCCGACTCAGTCTGGTATAAGAACTATTTCTACAGGTGGGTCATTGCTGCAATGAGCTTCATCACTTCTCTGCCACCAAACCCACCTGTGGTGGACCCTGCAAGAGGTCCCTTCTTTCTGCACCAGCAATAGTCAGTTGTATGTATTATAACAAGAACAGTGACAAAAGGTAGAGTTTCTTTTTTTTTTAAACAGTCCTTTTTTATACCCAATTCCAGAGGATCCATCCATCAACAAAACAACTTGTTAAATTTATTAACTTTTACTTCATCCAAGATAACGAAATCTTATGAGATAGGGCAATAGTTCGTTTTACACCACTGTAACTCTATTTGATATCATCTGTAGGTTAAAATTTCCCCTTCAAACTAACTTAAATTTCCTCACTGAAGTTTATGCGCTAGCAGTATCTGATTTTTACCTGTGTTACTTGGTTTGATGTATTTCTTACACGCGTTTAGAATTCACGTGGCTTAACATTGTAAACATAATACTAGGTCATTCATAGACTTGTCTTATATGCTTAGCATCCTGGGAAAGGATATCAGAGTTAAGGATGGAGTTTCTTGTAGGTAATATCTTCCTTTTTGGTTCTACAAACACAAGTAAGTGTTGTGTTAAGGAATATTTTATTTTACTAAGAGGTTAGAATTTTATTCAGTACCAGGTTAATGATTTATTAGTCTTATTAATGAGATGCCAAAGCCCTAACATTTTAAATTAAGCTTAATAGTAACAGAGAGGGACCAGGAGGACAGAGAAACATGTCCTGGAAACTATTTATTTGTGTGTGTGGAATAAGTACAACCACCATTAATTCTTCCTTCTGCTTACCTGAAAGCCTTGCAAATTCTAGACAATCTACCTCTCTGTCAGAGTTCAGAAAGAGAAAGAAAAAACAAAATGAAGCTGACACAATTTTTTGCCCATGATGTCATTTGCTGTCTTCCAAAGCCTGTGGGTCTGATTTTGATGTCAGGGTGCGTAACTCCACAGTGACAGGCCCAAATGTATTTGAAGAGGGAAATAACCTTTCAGCTCTGCGGCAGTCATTTTC
The DNA here is from genome assembly GCF_028023285.1 of Balaenoptera ricei. NCBI lineage: Eukaryota > Metazoa > Chordata > Mammalia > Artiodactyla > Balaenopteridae > Balaenoptera > Balaenoptera ricei. The sequence goes on along the minus strand of NC_082651.1, from coordinate 65,464,258 downwards.
CCCACGAAGAAAAATATATAGCCCAGGCTGAAATCACTTAGTGTCAATCAAGGTAACCAGATCACTTCAGCGTTAATAATGAATTTGATCACATGCCTCCACAGAGAGAAAAGTGTGAGATAGCTGAACTCTCCTTGCATGGGATACCCACTGGCTTCTATGTCAGGCCACAGTTCTCCTAGCCCAACTGGGAAGCAACAGGGTAATTTTATCTGCCATCCACTCTAATCGTAAACTGAGAGAATTATCAGGGTTGCCAGAAAGCGATTTCAGGGCCCTAAGTCCAGGCTGGGTGACTGGTATGCGGAGCAATGCCTGGGATTGTCATTAGGGATGGACCCAGGTTTTTTGTGGGGTCTAAGGCTTATACAAGTTGGGATCTCTCCTTAAGGAAAAGAATACAAAATTACCAAAGCAAAATTAGGAGCAGGGCCTTGGAAGGGGCCCTCTTAAGTTAGAGGTCCTGAAGCTTAAATTTCATTAACATCATGATAAATCTGCCTCTGGTTGTCATGGAAACCAAAAGAACATTAGCCTCCCGTCTGGGTCCTGGATTTTGGATTGACTGTCTCCAAGGAGGTATATTCTCTCTACTCTTATGTAATCATTTGTACCTTTCTGTGTTTTATTACATGAAGATGAAGTATATACAATGCTATCATGGGTCCTGGGTCACCCCTTTACCAACCCCTCAGCCCACCTCAGATGTAACGTTGTGTTTCTGACTGACACCAATCATCAGTTGGTATGCCCTGGCTGTCCTCTATGATGCCAACTTTTAAAGGTTAAGCACATGTCCCAAATATCCTTAGTTTCTAAGGATATTAGAAATAATATCCTAAATAATCTGCAGTAAAACTTTTAAAATAATCTGCAGTAAATAATCTGCAGTAAAACTAAATAATCTGCAGTAAAACTTTTTAAAAAGAGGATAACGACAAACTCAATCACTAGAGACAAAAATGTTGGAACAATGTAATCGAGGAGAACTTTGAAGCAGTCAGTTTTCAGGCAAACCAAAGATTGCCTGTCCTATTTAAGTTCTTACAAGCAAACTAAAGGCATTATTACCACAAATGGGAAAAATCAAATAGTGTTTAATCCCTCAAGTGCAATGTTGGTCCAACATTTCAAAATATGGTTCAATTAATAGACGAGAAGAGAAAAATTATATGATTATCTCAACAGAAGCAGAAAAATTATTTCATGAGATTTAGCACTCATTCCCAAGAAACTCTTAGCAACTTGGAAATAGAAGAAAATTTTCTTTTCTTGAAAAAGAATGTCAACCAGAAGCCTAGAGCAAATATCATTCTAATGATAAAACAGAATTATTTCTATTAATATTAGAGATAAGGATGCTCACAAGTATTTCACGTTGACTTAGAAGTCCCAGCCAATTAACTGACAAGGAAAAGAAATAAGACATAAGGATTTGAAAAGAAGAAACCATCAGTATTTGCAAACAGCATGAAAGTCTAAGAGAGTATGAAGCAAGCTATCACAATTCACAGAGTTCAGTTAGGAGGCCAAGTACCATATTAACATATGCAAGCAATAGATTGCCTCTGTTTCACAATAACTATGACAAAATGTCATGAAAAAAGATCTTATTCACAAAAGCCACAAAACCACAAAACTGCAAAATACCTAAGAATAAACTAAAAATATTCAAGATCTAAATGATAAAATTTTACTAAAGGACATAAAAGAAAAACCACATAAATGGAGAAAATGTTCATGTATCTGGTTGGAAAGACTTGGCATCGTAAAGATGGTCGTTCCCCTCAAATTAATCTATACATTCAGCGAAATCACAATCAAATTCCCAGTGGGATTTTTCAAAGAACTCACAAACTGATTCTAAAATTCTTCTAGAAGAGAAAATGTGAAAGAATATCCAAGGCAAATTTGAAAAAGAAGTTCTAAAAGAGAGAGCATGCTGTTCTAAATTTCTGAAGTAGCCCAACAGAGGCTGGGCTTGAAGATAAGTAAGAAGGAACACTTAGGGCTTCCCTGGTGGCACAGTGGTTAAGAATCCGCCTGCCAGTGCAGGGGACACGGGTTCGAGCCCTGGTCCGGGAAGATCCCACATGCCGCGGAGCAACTATGCCCGTGAGCCACAGCTACTGAGCCTGCGCGTCTGGAGCCTGTGCTCCGCAACGAGAGAGGCTGCGATAGTGAGAGGCCCGCGCATCGCGATGAAGAGTGGCCCCCGCTCGCTGCAACTGGAGAAAGCCCTCGCACAGAAATGAAGACCCAAAACAGCCAAAAATAAAAATAATAATAAATAAATAATAAATAAATTTTAAAAAAAAGAATGAACTATTGATATATCCAACAATGTGAATAAATCTCAATATAATAAAGCTACAGTAATCAAGATAATACAAAAAAAAAAAAAAAAGAAGGAACACTTAGGCGCATAGAGAGTACACGACTTGCATGTCATTGCAACTGACCTTAAAGGATAAGAGATCATATCAAGCAACAGAGCTTAGGGAGGACAGTTTCTTGGATTTACCTTAATTCCCCCATAAGATACAGGCTTGAGTGCTGCCCATGGTCAGCCTGCCAGGGGGAAACTGCCAGGTACTGAGAAGTCCCAACCTGTGTTTTCTGGAGCCCATAGATTCCCAGCCACAAATCTCAAAACTCTAGAATGGTTTTACAAAACCACTGGATAAGGTTGGGAAGGCACATTATCCAGACCTATTATCAGGTTCAATTTCTTGCTTTATTGCTATAATGCCATATTGCTGCACCAAGCACAGATTAAATGATAATAACTAGGCATCACAGACGTCTGGTTGACCTAAGACAATACAACAGGCCATGTGTGATGTCTGGTTATTATCACTACTCATCCTAAAGCCCATTTTTTGGTGAACTGCTTCAAAAATGTAGAAGAGCATGGGCTCCCTTCTAGAACTCCTTTCTCAGAATTTCAGGCAGGCATGTGATTTATCTACTAGGAGGAGCTGGGCAGGTCAAGCCTGGCCATTGCCTGTCACAATATCAAAACATAATGTAAAGCTATGGGAAGTAAAACATTGTGACATTGGTTTAAAATAGCTCAATAGGACATAAAGGGAAAACTGAGCCATGAATATATGGTTTTATATATATATCTTATATGATACATGTATTACGTGATAAATGTGACATTTTAAATCAATAGGGAAAGGATAGATTGGCTATTCAAAGAATGATATTGGAGCAACTTTCTGACCATTGGGAGAAATTCATTTACATCACTACTTTTCACTATTCAAAAATATAAATTCCAGAAGGATTAAAGACCTAAACACTATACAAAACTATAAAACCTTAGAAGAAAATCTTAGAGAATGTGACATAGGGAAAGCCTATGCAAAAATATGGAGGAAAAAGTGATTAAATTTAATTTTGTCAAATTTTAAAGTTCTGGCCACAGAAGTCACCGTAAACATACTAAAAGGAAAGTAACAGATTACAAAAAGATATTAGCTACACATATAACATAGGATTGGTATTCAAACTATAAGGAATTCACACAAAGACAAATAGCCCAAGAGAAAATGGGTGAAAGATATTAATCAGCAATTCATATAAGACAAACTACAAGTCAATATTAACATAACAAAAAAAAAGTAAAACGATCAGCTTCTCTGCTCACCAGGAATAGATTAAACAGTAGTGCGATACCACTTCCATTTTTTACTTGTGGTTGACAATGCTTTTTGTTTGTATACAGAGAAAGTCTTTATTTTTCCTTCATTTTTGCAAGATACTTTCACTGGGTATAAAATTCTGATTGACAGAGGCTTTTTCCCACCCATAGCACTTTATTTTGGCTGCATTGGGTCTTTGTTGCTGTGCGTGGGCTTTCTCTAGCTGCCGTGAGCAGGGGCTACTCTTCGGTGCAGTGCGCAGGCTTCTCATTGTGGTGGCTTCTCTTATTGCGGAGCTCGGGCTCTAGGCGCGCAGGCTTCAGTAGTTGTGGCACGCAGGCTTCAGTAGTTGGGGCACGCAGGCTCAGTAGCTGTGGTTTGTGGGCTCTAGAGCACAGGCTCAGTAGTTGTGGAGCGTGGGCTTAGTTGCTCCATGGCATGTGGGATCTTCCCAGACCAGGGATCGAACCCGTGTCCCCTGCACTGGCAGGTGGATTCTTAACCACTGTGCCACCAGGGTAGCACCCCCACCCATAGCACTTTAGAGATGTCACTCCATCATCTTCTCATAGTTTCTGACAAGAAGTTTGCTGTAATAGTTTATCTTTGTTCCTCAGCATATAATGTCTTTTTTTTTTTTTCATTGCTTTCAAGCTTTTCTCTTTATCCTTGGCATTCAACAATTTGTATATGACATGCCTAGGTTATTTTGTTTTGTTTTGTATTTATTCTGTTTAGTGTTCTCTGAGCTTTTTAGATCCATGAGTAGTGTTTATAATTAACTTTGGAAAATTCTCAGCCATTATTTCTTTAAGTATTTCTTCTGCCTTTTACCTCTCTTCTCTTTCTGGAATTGTAATTTACATGTATGTTAGACTATTTGATATTTTCCCACAGATTTTGCATTCTCTGTTCTGTTGTGCTTTCTTTTTTCACTCATGTGCTTCAGTTTGGGCAATTTCATGAAGATAGATCTTCATGTTCAATGATTCTTTCTTTGGCTGTAACAAGTTTACTAATGAGCCTATTGAAAGCATTCTTCATCTGTTACTGTGTCTTTCATGTGTAGCATTTCCATTTGATTCTTTCTTATCATTTCCATCTCTCTACTGAAATTACCCAAACTATCTGCTATTATGCATTGTACATCTTTTCCATTAGAACCTTCAACATATAAACCATAGCTATTTTATTTATTTATTTATTTATTTATTTATTTATTTAACCATAGCTATTTTAAATTCTGCTGATGGCTTTGTCTCTCGACAGTGTGTTTTTTCCTTGCTGTTTTGTATGTTTTATAATTTTTTGTTGAAAGCCAGACATCTTGTATGTGACAGTAAAAATTGATGCAAATATTTTTTATGCCTGGAAATGAGCATACCTTTCCCTCTGCTAGGCCTTTGGTATAGGGGTTTGAGTCAGTATATTCAGAAGATGCTCTATGGCAGACACTGTTGGTTGTCTCCCCAACAGTAATCACTTCTTCTTCCTTGCTAAAAAACTCCAACATCGGTCAAGTATTATGTGACAATGCCTTTAGGGAAGATAGGACCTTCCTCCAGTTTCAGAAGATGAATTATGTTTGGTTTAAACTAATCATGGAAATCTGATTTCTCTTTGCCAGTGATTGGTTTAATAGTATGCCTGTGATCCAGTCCACACTAATATTAGTGTGAAGACTTCAGGGAGGAGTCTGGGAAAGATTTTCCCACATGATATAAAAAAGGGATGTGGAAGAGACCTTAACAATTTTCCACCCTCTCTATCTTTCTGCCATGCTGTTTGAAGCTTTGGATGTCATCTTGTGACCATGAAGGGAGAACCAAAGGAATCTTAGAGACATGACTCAAAGCCCTAACATGATTGAACTGTTGAATGAATCAACCCTGGAATCACCTATCTCTGGATTTCATATTGTATGAGAAAATGAAAAGTCTCTATTGCTGGTCTTGTTTCTTACAGGGAAAGCTATCCCAGAGAATCTAATACTTAAAAAGTATTCATTGACAAAATGAACACAAGGCTCAGGGCTAGGCCATTGCTTACCTCCAATAAAGTTCTCGATACTCCTCCACACCTCCTCTCTGCCCCAGCCATCCTGATCTTTGACTGCTTCCGTGACTGCGTTAGATGGTTTACACATGCTGTTCTCTCTGCTGAAACCATCCTCCCCAACATCTTTGCCTAGCTAATTCCTATTCATCCTTTAAGTCTCACTTAGGGCATTGCTTTTTATGAAGGACTCGAGGTGGCTTGGAGCAGGTGGGGTGGAGTCAGGAGGACCAATGAGTCAGTCATTGTGATACTCCGAGTGTGAGCAGATGGGGGTATTTGCTTGAGTAATGATTCTGCTCCCATTTTTAACCCATGATTGGGTTAAAAAAAAGCTGTGATTATACAGCAGATACATATACAGCAGATACAAAAAGTGATTTAAAAAAGACCTGTAGAAAGAACAAGTCAGGCAAAGATTATTCCTCACCATGACCCTACAGACAGGAGATCAAGAAGCAGACCCAGGAAAAGAAGGAAAGAAGGTTTCCAGGCTACTTCTTTACCAACAAAAATGAGCTCTTTTTAAGTCATCTGTTTTGGCTGAGGCTAAGAGAAGAAACTTGGTTCATTTTTGCAAATTCCAATGTCATTCATGGTTTGTAGTGTTTTCAACTGCAAGACAATTTTCCTGCTGTCACTAAGAGCTATAACTTTTCTTCAAACTACAAAGTTATGGTCAAAACAATACCGAAGTGGGTGAGTGTGCTTTTCTCTAGAAATGCCTCTTAAGAAGGGGCGTGAGGAGAGATATTCAAGTAAGATTTTTTTTTCCCATAGCACTTTAATTATATAACAGCTTGAAAATTCTTAACACCTTTCATGTGAGGTGATCAAAAGCAATTTTATCGCACTCGTGGTTTTATTTATATGCAGAAAATCTCTTCAGATTTCAGAAGAGAGTTGATATATATTTGCATCAAAGCTACCAACTCATATACCTGACAGCAAGTCATATTTTACCAAAAAATGAAGCCTTAAAATTTTACTGTCATAAGGTTTCCAGTCCCCGCGTTGTATCTTAGCCTTCCTGCCAAACTTGCCAAGAGAGAAGGCGCCTTGAACTTTTCTGACCCTATTGTGTCAAACACATCTCTCATGCTTCATACTTTGTCTCAGTTCTTTTCGACAATCAGGTCTGAGATTTAAGAAATTCTCCACAGGAAAAACCTCAAAACAAGGACCGTACCTTCTACACACATCTGGAGCTATATATCAAAACCTGTCCTCACAGGTTAGTTGCCAGCTTCTCCGGACAGAAAGGAAGGGATGTCCATCTTTTGACTAGGAACTGGCTCTCCTAGGTGCCTGCCCTTCCCTCCTTTTCCCTCATGTGAACCCCTTGTCTCCCCTTTAGGAAACTGCTCTCCTTCTAGTGCCCGGAGTCCTTGGACTGTCTGCCTCTGATATCGCAAGCACCCTCATGATAATTCCCCAACAGGGCTCAGCCATCTGTGATCCACCCCTTCAGACCTCAATTTGTGAAGTCAAATTTCTTCACTTCCAAGGAATATGCATATTTTAAAATACTAAGGCCCCACTGAATCTGAATCTGGGGGTGAGGCCCAGACATCAGTTTAAGTTTTAAAGCAGCCCAGGTAACCTGCAGCCCACCTTCAGAACCACTAGGTTAGATGGTGTCCGAAGTTCTATCATCTTTAACATTCCATGATTCTAGGAGGTGCTAATGGTTTACTAGGATATACCACTTCCCTTTTCCTTTCATCAACAGAGACCCTGGAAACATAATGACAAATCCTAGAAAGGCAAATTGTTTCAGTTCAAAGCCCTACATCAATGGCTTTGTAATTGTTGTCTAGAGCTCTGGGGTGAGGTTTAAGGCAAGATGTGGGTGAATGGGAAAAAAGTTGTATCAGCCAGCAGTGTCTGTCAAGAGCAAGAGGAACAGAGCGGCACTCAAGATTTCTCCCAGGCGGTCCTAATCCAAAGAGGAGATTACACAGGAAGAGATCTCAGACATGGATCCAGATCAGTGCTACCCCTTGTTTCAGGTATGTATTGCTGTGTAACAAAACATTTCAAATTGAAGTGGCTCAAAACAACAAGCACGTGCTCGTGATGGTATAACTTGGACTGGGTTTTAGGGAGACATCTTATTGCTTTTCCAAGTGGTGTTAAGGGGCAGGACTTGACTGGGGCTGGAGGAGCCAAGATGACTTCCCATTACATGTCTAGCACCTTGGCTGGGGAGGCTGGAATGGTGGGAGGTTGGCTAGGCCCCCCTCTCCAGCAGGGTAGTCAGATGTCCTTACACGGTGGCTCAAGGCTCTAAGAGAGTGAAAGTAGAAGCTATTGGGCCTCTTCAGAGCCTTTTACAAGGCTCAGAACGGGCACAGCATTGTTTCTGCAGAATTCTGTTGACCAAAGCAAGTCACAAGGCCAGGGGAGGAGAACTACACTCAATCCCTTGATAGGAGGCACAACAGGTGTGTCCAGGGAGGGGAGGAATTGTTGGTGGCATCTTTGCACACAATTTACCATACCCCTTACTCAGCTCATCGAATGGGTCCTATTGTGTGTCTACTGGCCTGAAAACTATATTATAAAGTAGGTAACGAGAGTATGTTGATATTCCTAAGTATCCACCTGTAATTTAAATTGTTTAAATAGTAATATAACCACAGACACATGCATATTATATTCATAAACACATATATTTTCATCACTGCCTCAGCTAATATCTAAATATTGTCAAATATGGTCATCTATTAGATTATTATCTTCACCAGTGACCATCGGGAAGAGATAATGTGGTTGAATTTTAACCTGACAATCCCTTGGAAGGATTGTATTTTGTTGTATTTAAGAATACAAGGGGAAATGGGAAATTAAGACTACAATAGGAAGATAGCTGTTTCCCCCCACAGTACTCTGACCTAAACCCAAACTGGCAGATACACAGTCTCTTGGGTGTCAGTTTCAGGATATGGCACATAGCAACAAGATTAAGAACAGGAAGTGAAACCAGGGGCTTAAAATCTGCTTCTTCTGGGAAATTACAACTCCAGCCCCACTCTGGCCTTCCCCTCTCGCTGCATATCCTTACCTCATCTGTCTCTTTTGGGAGACTGTGTTCACTTACTGAAATCCTTTGTATCCCTTCATACCATATGATCCCAAAGACTTTGGGGGGGATCTCCTTTTGTTTTAACTACTCTTCAAATAGACCCTAGCCCTGGGACCACAACTCCAAGCAGAAAGATTTATTACCAGTTGAGTTTCACTTGTTTCCACATTGTAGTTCTATTGGTTAAAATTCCAAGACAACTTTTCGTTATTTAAACAAAAATGAGACTTGGGATATTTTGTAAACCACAAGACAATTCATAAGAAGGCCACAGAGGCATGGTTGACAGACTGCTTGTCCCATGAAGTTTGCTGGAAAAAATACATAAATGATGTCAGACAGAACCACACAGGCTATGCCCAATCATTTACTCAACAAGTATTCACTGAGCACTTAATATGTTCTTGACATGCTATTAAACACTGAGAAAACAGAGAAAAACAGGACTCTGTTCTGGCTCTAATAGCTGGAGTAGAAGAGAGAGACATATAATCCATTACATCGCACACAATATATTAAGTATCCTAATAATAACAACAACAGAAAATATGTAGCATTTACCATGAATCAGGCATTGTTCTAAATGCTGTAACTTATACTGATCCATTTACTCCTCAGAATAACCCTACAATCTACATTCTCTTATTATCTCCATTTTACAAATGAGGAAGCTGAGACACAGACAGCCTAAAGAATGTGTTCAAGGCAAGCCCCTAGCAGGTGGTAGAGCTGGAACTTAAACCTATATGGTCTGGCTCTAGAGTTTGTTCCTTTCACCAGCACACAGAGAAGACAGCAACTAATTTGTCTGGGGGAGTTAGGAATGGTCCTATGGAGGTAGTGATGCTACCATTTTAAAGGATAGGGGCAGTTCCGCAGGGGAAGAAGAGACATTTACAAACTTGAAGACAACCTTGAGGACTGAGGAGAAAGCTGGTGAGGCTGTGGAGATGGGGTGTGATAGGGAGGTGACGGCAGGGCAGGCGGGGGGCGGAGGGGGGGGCGTTGATGGTGACGAGCCCTGTGTACTGTGACCGTGAAGGCAAAGGGTCCATTCGGGGACGGCCGACTTCCCCCCCCATCCCCTGTTCAGAGCCTCGCCTTAATTCAGAACCATGTCCTCACAAACAACATGTTGCAATCCGAAAAAGAGAGATGGAAAATAATGGTCAAAGAAATCTCCATGCACAGTTTCATTTTCAGAGTCAACACACATTCTCTTAGCTACACTTCATGTTTTGCAGGTGAAAAAACAGTCGAAGAAACAAGTGTCACCCAGTAAATTCGTCCAAAGCCAGGCCTCAGACCAGGTCTTTGGATTCCTTATTCAGTGCCCTTTCTGTTGTGACCAACACAGTCCGTCCCCATCACTGGACCCCAAAACCTCCAAGGGTCCATTCAGCTAGACCTGGGTCCAGAGGACCACTGTCACACAAAAAGGAGAGCCAATGACATTTAGAATGCTGAGACTCTAGAGGAGGCAGATGCACCCACAGTAAAAATGACATTAGAGTCTCGTCATTATCACAGTCACAGTGTGACATGCAGGTCTTGGTGTCCTCACCTGTAAAGTAAAGGAAGAGTGTTCGAGATGATTTCCAAAGGGCCCGTCCAGACTTATCTTTCTCTGCCTCCATCACTGTCTACACGTAGCTTCATTATTTTAGTCAACTGCTGTTTTTGGCCATCACTGAGTGTCCAGTTCCACTCAAAACAGAGCTGAGTTGACAGACTGTGCCATTAGAGCTGGAAGTGCAGCGTCTGGGACACAGCCTCAGGCGTGTCTGTATTCCAGCCAAGTTCCTCTCTTCAGTTTAAGCTAACCTTGAAGCGCCCAGCATTTCCATGTCCCACTGTGGGATCTGCTTTGTAGGCTGAAATGAGATACGTGTCTCCCTATTAATATCCTCACACTGTCTGAATGCATTTTAAAAAGCTCACCGTGTTCGGCAACTTGTGGGCCTGTTTTTGTTATTGTTGGTTGGAGTCGTGCATACTTGACTTAAAAGTTAGCACCAAACGCAGCTTTATCTGATCAGGGAAGCATGAAATAGAGAAGGAATGGGTAAATTTCCTTTGCAAAGCAGACACCCCTGGATGCATTTTTCATGCTAGAGATTTGCATCAACTTGAATGAATGGCAGTGGTGGTTCTCACCAGGTGAAGGGAGTGCCAGCGAGGTCAGAGAGAGAACAGTATAGAGTATTGCAAAGATTACAACACAGACTGAGTCTACTGGGCCCAAGGAAAGGGACATGGGGCAATGACCATGTTAACTTGATTCCCTAATCTCCCCCTCTGTTTATGCAGGGCTCTTCGGTTTTCAAAGAGTCTTTATATTCCTTTATTCATTTGATTGCCATAGTACCTAGGAGGTGACCAGGGCATAGGTCATTATCTCCAGTGACAGGAAGCTGAGGTTTGGCAAATGGCCAAGGTTAAATGGAAAGGTTAAATGGAAAGACTAGAACCCAGGTCTCCCAACTCCCTAGTCCAGGGCTCTTTCCTCTGCACCATGATGCCACAACCACTGGGATTCAAACTTGAACTTTTTGAAGGTAGAAACTGCCTTACTCATCAATATATGCCTCAGGACTTGGCATATACAATCAAGAAATTTTTGTTGAATTTCTTGAACCCTAGTTTGACTAATGAGAGAGACTGGCCTTTATGAACTTACTTAGGTACAGACAGAAAAAGTCAAAGTCATTACAGTACCTGCAGGCTCCTATGTGATCTGATCCCTTTATCTTTCTGACCTCATCTCCTTTTACTTCTCCCATTGGTCACTTCACTCTGGCCACTCTGGCCTTCTTGCTGGTCTTTACACATGCCAGACATTAGTCCTGCCTCGGGGCCTTTGCAATGGCTGTTCCCTCAGCCTGGAACACACTTCCCCAGATACCTTCATGGCTAACTTCCTTGCCTCCCTCAAGTCTATGTTCAAACATCACCTTCTCTATAGGCTTGCCCCAAACCTCCTATTTGCACATGTAACTCACCCCCACTCTAGTACTTTCCAATCTCTCTTACCTTGTTCTGTTTTATTCATTGGCATTTTTTGCCTTCTATCACATTGTACACATTTCTTATTGTTTATGATTATTATTTATCATCTGCTTACACCTACTAGAATATGAACTCCAGGAGGGCAAGGATTCACTGATGTGTATCCCAAGGGCGTAGAACAGTGTCTGACACACAGTGGACTCAATAAATGTTGCTGAATGAATGGGTTTGCAAAGTTACAAACACACTTTTATTTCATAGAGAGGTTTTCTTTCTGGTCTATCCAAGTGTATAAGCATAACTGTGGTATAACCGACCGTTTTTGGTACCGCAGGTTGGTCGGGGAGTAGGGAATCTGTCCCGTTACTTTTGTTGCGGGGGGAGGAGCAGCTGTGGCCTGAATCACCGATCTAGAATCTTCTCCCACTGGGCATGGGCCTTTTGCCTCTAGGTGGGGTCCTTGCAAAGAGGAATAGAGGGGCAGATGGAAAAAACAGGAAGGCACATTCCTCATGGTAGATTTTCAGAGGGGCTCTCACATCTCAGAGTCAGTAAGGCATAGCACTGAGAGGGTTGCAGAGAGCACTTCTAGATGTTGAGGAACAGACAGAATGCGGCACCAGATCCACTGACACTGCAGCACAGGAGCCAGGACAGGGATTCAAAGCACACGGGCGGGCATTGAGTTCAATGGGCACACGGCTTCTTCCAGCCCTGGGCCCAGGCCGGCACTGACTAGTGGGGCAGGGGCTGAGGGGCGAGGGCACTTCCAAGCATGCCAAGCCCGGGTACAGGCGAGCTGGAGAGCTGGCTTCAAGCGCCCAGACATCTGTATGGAGCAAGCTGGAGCCTTTGCTGTTGCGGGGCTGCTTGGTCCTGGGCTGGGCACCTGGGCAGGACCCAGGAGAGACTGCAGCTCGGGAAGGAGGCTCATGCTGTGCTCAGGCAGGACGAGCAGCCGCTCGTCTGGAGACCTCAGGACCTCCTACAGCACCCCAGGCCTGGGTCCGGGAACTGGGGTCAAGTGGAGCCAAAGGGGGAGAACTGGGGAGGGGTGTGGAGCAGCCCCAGCTGTGAGAGAGGGAGGGGAGGAGGGCAGGGCCAAGCGGGGCTGACCCAGGTGCGAAAGGCTTCTTCTCAGAGACGACCGGCTCTTCATTCACGAAGGCCTTGTGGAGAGAGACTGCATGGGCTTTCAGAGTCAGGGTCAACGCCAGTGTCACCGTTTTTTAAAGCTGGGCAAGTTGTTACCATGTCAAAGCTTCAATTTCCTCACTCTCTTTCCTCACAGGAGTGCTGAAATAACCAACAGAGAGCGAGCGCTCAGACAGCCTGTGTACTTCACGGGCACACTGAGGGGCCCACCTCGGGAAGCAGCAGCGGCCTCTGATCTTTCTACCACGGCCCCAGCCCAGGCAGGTTGCAGGAGCGGAGCCTGCTGCGGCCTCCACCCCACTTCCCATCCCCCACCCCCTGCCCAGCCAAGAGATGGTTTATTTGAACTAAGAATTTAAATGTAAATATGCAACATCCCTTCTCCTCTCCCTCCACGCAGTGGGAGAGAGCGTGCGTCCGCCTCTGTCAGCTGCAGCAAGAGTGCCCTGTGTGCAGAGATCCTATCTACACCGAAAAGAGCAGAAATATTAGACACAGCTAAATAAGAAAACACAGATTATTGCTGGAGACCCCTAAGGCCTACTTTGTCTGTGCAATAGTTTGTTTTACTTTTCACAGAATTTATTTTGGCTGCAGCCAGATTGATGGTGATTATATCTGAAATCCCTCCCACATATCTGTCACATAAACACTTCGTTTAATTCAGGTCTGTAAAAGCTACAGGCCAACAGGGAGCCGGGTTTTCCAATTAATTAGCAGATGCTAACACTGGGCATCTTGTCACATGGTCCGACGGCTCAGAGGCTGAGGGTCCAAGAGGGGATGGCACGCGGCCCTGGCCCCTTTCTCAGGAGTTTGATCCCTTGGCCAATAAAGGAAAACCGAGGAAAAGATGGAGGAGGAGGAAGGTCGCTCGCTGTCTGGCCTGGCTGAGGAGCAGGATTCCAGGCTACAGAGTGGGCCAAAGTCGTCCATCTGGGCACAGCCAGAGGAGGAGGGGGATTCGTAGGCGTTTTGAAGTGGATACAAAATAAACCCCAGGCTTCCTCGGACTTTCTGTCGACAGAATCGCTGGATCCGACACCTTCTGAGAAGGAGAAGGGCCTTAGGGGCCCGCGGCTGGGGAGGGAGGCCCTGCTCAGGCAGCCGGGGAGGGACATGGAGCCTGGAGCCTTGGCAGCAACGGCTCTGACTCCCCGAGACCCCCAAACCGCCTGCTCCCCAGTGGCTGCTCAGGCCCTGCGGTACCCGGCAAGATTTCCTTCTGTCTGATGGGAGCGTGCCCCTAACAGGCCGCATATGCCCGCCAGCTGTTGCGCTCCTTCTGCCCACAGCTGAGACAAGAAAAGCATTATTTCCTCCTGGCCTTCTCATCTCCGGGCCTCTCTAACTTCACAGGCCTGCTTCGGGCATCGTTAACTCGGTGCTGCTTCTCAGGGTGAGTCCCTCTTTGCTCAGAAAAGCCCCTTTTTTTTCTCTCCATCCCATTTGCCTTTCCGGTTGACGTGGGGTTCCTCCACTAAGGGGCTGGGAGTATGCAGAACTTCAACAAGGATATTTGGTTTTCAGAGGCTTTATCTGCATCCTTACTAATTTGGAAGAGGCTGTCCCAAGCCTGGGAGAATTCCTGGTAGCCCAAGAACAAACATTTTTTGAGCCTCTGGTCTTTATACAGACCATCTCATTTAATACCAAAAACCCAGCCAAAGACCTATTTTGAACCCCATTTGGCAAATGACGGACCTGAATGGAGAGGGGAAAAGATGAACCGGAGGTAACCCAGCCAAGAAGAGGCTGAACCAGCCCTCAATCCGCGTCTGCCTGAATCCATGTGCTAAAATAATCCAGGGCTTTCCAGAAAGGACACTGGGACGGGAAGCAAGACTTTCCCACTCTTGTCTTTGCTGTGCCACTGTAAGGATGGCCTGAGTCAAGTTCCCAGCCTTCCCTGGGTTTTGTTTCCCTCTGTGTAAAGGAGGGGTGGGTAGCACCTCCCAGGCCCTGCCCTCCAGAGCTGCCTGCCTCGATTCTACCTCCAAATAACCGCAAGAACTGGGCCAACCTCAACTCTCAACCTGCAGAGGGACGGGAGGCCAAAAACCCAGCTCAAGCCATATCCAGTTACTAACTAAACACTCGTCTTTCTTCCCGACTGAAACTGGACAGGCCTGGTGCTTAGGGCTCTTGAATTTTTAACCCTTTCACAGCACCTGGTTTTTTCCCCCCAAAGCACATAAAATACAAGTCTCAGATTGGTCAGACATTACTCAGCTCAGACCTCACCTGGGGAAAAGATCTGCGGGAGCCTAAGCAGGACACACCATTTTTGACTTAACCAGTCCTAATTGTTCACTTCTGTCCCTTTTTGTAAATGTTACTTTGGAAGTGTGATTCCTATTTCACCCTCCTTCTTAAAACAAAGGGTGCCATTGTTTAGAGGGCCGGAGGAGAGAGGGAGGGGACAGGAGTTGGGGTCAGGGGTCATGTCTTGGTACAGACATGCTGTTCCCTAAGGTGGAGCTGGGGTACGCAGGCTCCTGGGAAATGCCTATCCAATCAGGGCACCCCAAGTCTGCGAGGAACTCCCCATCTAATTACTTCAAAGGGTCATTTAACTCCTTATTCGTCTGAGGTCTCCTCTCGGGACAAGCCTGGGGTTAGAGTTTTGTTCTCCTGCACTGAAATTGACTGGATTCCAAGATTTTTAAATCTCCACTCCCAGGGCCAAAAACAGACAAACAAACAAAACTGAAACAGAACAAAAAGCAACCTCGGGGGACAGTACCGTAGAAACCATGAGGATCCAAATTCCAAAACTCTTGCATTCACCCCAGCATTAAGGATGTGATAGTCACAGCCAGGAAACAAATGCACAGCCTGAGTGCTGGCCTCCGGGCTCAGAGGCCTAATTGTCAGACTGTGTTTCCAGATGCAAGGTTCCTGCCTTTGGCACGAACGTTTTCTATAACAAACCCACTTTGGGGTCATTTATCAGTGCATAAATACACACCTGGGAGGTGGGGGACAAGCCCCCATTTTTCTGGCTTTATAAATACGGAACTCACATTTCTCCCATTGACATCTGCAGAGGAATGATCGATTAGAGGGCCTTGCACCATGGAGCAATTTCAAATAAACGAGAGTCGGCTGTGCATGCTCCAGCTCTCCACGCCCTACAGAGGAAACAAGCTTTCCCTTCCAGCCTCTTCCTTGTTAGGTGAGCAAAAGTAAAGACCCCAGCTGAGAGGGAGTCCCGCTTCAGGATTCTGACTCAACAAGGTATGGGGAGAAGGGTGCGAACTCTCAGTTCCACGTGCTGCTCAGCAAACCGGGTGGGACCGGGAGGTCCAGAGCCCAGAGCACTCAGGCCTCCAGGACTACCTGGGACCAAAGAGATGGAAGTGGGTGAGACTCACCGCTGGGTGACTTCCCAGCGTCACTAGTTATAGGGACTTAGGACCACCTCTGATTGTGGGCCAAGTTGGTAGTTATTCAAATGGAAAGATTTGAGAAAACCCCTAGCATTGTTGGCTAACCCAAAATATTGTCTGCATCTGATGCCTGCAGTGACACCATTGGAAACCCATTTGTTTGGGTTGACCATGTTACCAGCTTGTAACATGGTGAAGGTGCCCTGGGAGGAGGTGGGAATATACCGGGAGGAGATGGGGGTGGACCTGGAGGAGGTGGAGGTGGGCTGGGAGGAGATAGAAGGGAACTGGAAATTGGTAACAGGAAAAAATGCACCAGAGCCAGTGAGGACTCGGAAGGGGCCCTGGGGTTAGACCTGGACATTAATGGTCACCTTAAAGAAGGCAGCTCCAGTCAGTGTGCGAGGAGGGTTGTAAGGCATGAAGTAGAGGCAGTGTGTATGAAGCTTCTTTTTTCCACAAGTCTGGGACTGAAGGAAAGATGAGAGAGCTTCAACTACTGCTAGATAAGACAACTGAATTAGGGATTTGGGGGCACCTTCTAGACTTTTGGGGTAGTTCACATAATACACTATATGTGAAAATACCTTCAAAACAGTAGGGGGCCATCTGGGTGAGAATTTGGGGTCCTGATTGTTAACTGGTAGGCGTGTTGAATCAGCAGACAGGGGAGACTTGAGCCTCGGCCGGCCAGCCGTGCTGTGCCCTCCACCTCTCTGACCCTCCACAGCCTCTCGGGGTTTCTCTCCAGAACTTCAGTGACTGTGGCTTCTCCACTTCCGCCATTATACCCGCCCCAGGAGATGAAGCCTGAGCCTTGAGTGCCTGGGAGGGAAGGGTGTGAGGGAGGATTACTCCAGCCACCCCCTCCTCCTATTAGACCCTCTTTCAACACCAAGCAGGCGTCTGGCACTTGCTGAACCTTTAGAGGGAAAGACCAGCTTGGTGAGGGGAGGGCTAAGTGGAGCCAGTGAATGTCTTGGGAGGAGAATTAAATTACCCCAAAGAGGGCTCTCTTCTTGGAATCCCTGAAAGCTTGTGTGACAATATAATTAAGTAGGAGGCCACAACAGCCTGTCAGATTGGAAGTGTGCCTCCGGCTTGCCTAAGGGGATGGGTGGGTGAGCAGGGCTGGGGGCGTCAGGCCTGCCATCAGCGCAGTAATTCCAGGTATGCACTTCTCTCTGTCAGTTCCTGAGAATCACAGACGAAGTAAACGGAGGCTCTGAGCCTTCAACAGGTGAGGATGCCAGCTACTCACCGGCTCACTTCAGCCGACAGAGCCACCCACGGGAATTTCTGACACCCCAGCCCCACTTGACCTCTTCTTTCTCCAAGCTCAGCCTCATGGTCACCAACGCTAGTTAGCACTTTAGGTTGTTTTATTTTTTTTGGTGCGTATGCAGGAGCATTGCCCTTGTATCACCATCACATTTGCTCCTTTGATATGGAGACTGGTGCAGCCAGGAGTGGCTTTGCATCCAGGGCAGAGATGCAGAGAGAAAGAGAAAGACAAAGAGAAGGAAGGGAGGGCGGGCCCTCAACGGAATAACAAGAGACCTTACTGCTCACTCAATGGCTCAGTTTCCCCACTTGTAACCCCCCCACCCCACCTCGACCTCTTCCCGGTCCACCGGGCCTCATCATGCTGGTCCTCCACCACCATCGCCACACAGCTGTTTCAACCTAACTCAGGGCTCCAAACGGAACAAACCTTTGATTGGAAACCACTGCTGAATAACCAACGGTGGCCTCCTAAGCAAATGTCCTTATCCACTGACCACAGACACTAACACACATACGTAGAGATAAACATATATGTGTTCTGTCTCCCAAGCATTTTAAATAAATGTTACCACAACACCTCAGCTATGTAGACTTTTTAAAAAAATCAATATTGCCTCAAGCTAGCAAATAAGGAAGGAAATCACTGGGAAATGCATTATTCATGAGCTTGCCAGAGTGCTGATGACTGGCAGTGATAAAAGTCCCAGCGTGAGCGAGCTGCAGTCTGATAGCTCCCTATCAAGTCAATCTATCCAGCCTGCTTCCTGTTTTTGGGAGCAGGGATATCAGGCTCTCATCACTTTTCTCGTCTCTCTCATTTAGGAGAGTGGGATCTGTGCACCTGTGGGAAATGAACCTGGCTTTTGCTCCGGTCATGACACGCAGGGAGCAGGATGGAACCAGGCGGAGGAGAGGACCGAACCCCGGCAGGGGGAAACCCTGTTGAGAACTACTTAGAATTCCGTCCTCTGTAGCTCTTCCGCTCACACCTTCCTGTGAGTGAGAAAAAATCACTCTCAGCTTTTGAGAATTCTAATCGGCATGAGGAAACAATGAGTGGACATCAGTCAATATAGAGCCCTTGCCTACTGAAATTATGGGAAAGGCTCTCAGGAGCCTGAGCACAGGGCTGGTTAGGAATGGCTTGGCTGCCTCATCAGTTAGCTTTCCTAGCAGAGACAGGCCACCAAGCCTGGAGAATGGAGGATGAGGAGACAGGAAGGGCTCGTGGGGCAGGGAATCCTTGGGACTTATTCACAGATCCTCTGCTGGCCCATCGAGTTGCCTTGGGCAAGACACTCCACTCCACCTGGGCTTCTGAGCAACTCCCCACCATTAAAGTAAAAAGTCAGGAACGCCACAGTGTCAGGAAAAGCAAATCAATTCCTTCTGAAGTGTTGCATGAGCTTGAGTGGAGAGAGAGGGAAAATTGAGGAGTAAGAAAAAATTGTTGTGTTCAAATGAAATTTCAAACGATTAACACAGACTCATGCATAACTTATGTGCACCTGAGAAATGCGTTATGTAAACGAACACAGTTCCAACGAGCACTAGTTCACACATGATCACACATGCAGTGGGCGTGAATCCCAGAACAATAAGCACTGTGCCCGTAGAAGACACAGAGAGCACTGGAAGAGGGAGATGATGGGTCATTTCCAGCCCTGCTGAATCAGCTACAATCATTTTCGTTAAGCCTCTGGAGGAAAGTAAGAGTCAGCTGTCTGAAGCAGTTTGTTACAGGCCCCCACTCCACTCCTTGCCAGAACTCCTGGCAGGCAGGGTGACTGGTACTTCTAGACAGCAGGGTCCAAGTCAGAGATCAACGGATGCAGGTGCAAAGGACGGGGTGGAGGGCAGGGGCAGGGTCCAAGGACCCAGTCCTCCAGCTGCCCAGGTGCCAAGCAGAGGGGAACAGAAGCAGTGTCATCCCCTTTCAGTCCTGGCCGAACCGGTCTCCTGGGCAGGCAGGCAGGGTGAGCCAGAACCGGTGACAGGCGGAGCCCAGGCAGCAATGCTCAGCTGAAGGCAATGAGGGCATTGCTCAGCACAAGCAATGAAACCCCCGTTAGAAAAATCACGCCATTTTTCACAGGAAGAAGTCTGAGTTACAGATTCTTTTCTTCTTTATGTTACATTGGTATTTGCATGTGCATACAGGGCTTTGAAGGAGGTTAACAAAGATAGACGAGTAGCAATTTCGTTGGTCCCACTTTACCAAATAGAGAAGAATCATCATTTATACTCACATGGTCGACTGTATTCAAGCACATGTTCCTAAATTGTGTGACAGCTGTGCTTTTAATTGAGCTACCTTTCCTCCTGCAACTTTATTTGTGCCACAGCAGTTACCTGAAGGAAATGCTTGCAGGAATCTCTGGACAGAACTATCATGATACCCACCAGGAAGTGGAAAGAATAGCTGAGGAGCAGAGAGCTTTCGCCAAGCTCACGCATTGTACTCTCAGAAGACACATGTCCTTCAGCCTCTTGCCCAGATGTGGCACCTAAGTGCCAGAGCCCAGGAGCAAAAAGCGCTAACAGCAGAACTACATTACCACTGACAGCCAAGGAAGGGCTGTGGAAATAGTTCTGTGTGTTTGCTTTCTGGGTCATGAATCTGGGTTCATTTCGTGTAGGGACTGGGAGAAAAATACACAACAACAACACAAAACCCCTCTCCTTTTCTTCATAGTCCCAGAGTGTATCCTCGTGTTACAAAATAACATAGAATAATAGGACTTGGTATTAAAAGTCACCCTAAGAATCATTAGTCCGGTGTTTTCAAAACCGGGGTTTCCCAGAACATTTTTTCTAAGAGATGTTAACAGGTAGGCTGTATAAAAAGTATCCCACAGTCGATTAGTTTGGGAAATATTTAATACTCTCCCCATATATTCACAATGCACATTGAAATATTGAAGGCACTGAGAAGTACCGTAGTAGATAAATCTTCGTTTTAATTTACTGAGCATCTGCAAATTTATCTAAGGATCGGACAATTTTCCCTTCAGTATAGCTAATAATATACTATGGGATAATATTATTTTGGTTAAACATATATCTGTCTTCCCTCTCTCCACCCCCCCAGATGAAGCCCTCAGAATACCTGCTTGAATAAGGCAGCTTGTCGTATATGATTGATTCCTTTAATGGCCCCAGTTTTTCACCCTTCCCTGTATCCATATCTTTCGCCACATAATTTTGCAGTTCCTTCCATAAAAGAGGAGGAGTATATTCCCCACTCTTGACGCTGAGTTGGATCATATGACTTGGTTTGGCCAATAGAAATGACTGTGTGCCAGTTCCCAGCCTGTAGGATTCAAGGGGTTGTATGATTCCTCTTGCTTTCTTTCACCTGTGCCATTGCCACTAGAACATGCCTGGGCTAGCCTGCTGAGGTTGAAAGACATGTGGAGCAGAGCTGAGTCACCTCATTTGCCCCAGACAAGGCCAGCCTAGATCAGCCAATAGCCAGTCAACCACAAGACAGGTGGCTGAGCCCAGCCAAGAACAGCAGAAGTGCCTGGCTGACTCCCAGCTGACCCCAGAGGGATGAGCAATATGCACTTACTGTTGCATGCCACTGAGGTTTTGCGGTTGCCTGTCATTCATCATGCAGCATTATTGAAACAATAGATAATTGGTGCAGTATAGAAGAAAGTACATGGGCTTTGGAGTCAGTTATATTTATATCCAAATCCTAGCCCCACTCTCTTTCAGCTGTGTGAACCTGAGCAAGCCACACAACATCTCTTAGCTTTAGCTTCCTTGTCTATGAAACAAAGATAACCTCAGAGCACCATTATCAGGACCAACAGAGATAACATATGAAAGCGACTAAAATAGTGTCTGGCACATGATAGGTGATCAGTAAATGGTGCTTCCTTTGCCTGGAATTCTTTAACTGAACCCACAGAACTTTCATCTAAGGCTGAGTACTTTGGTGTCTTCATGCATAGATTTGAACAGTCTGGAATCAGAACGCATCAGGATTCCCAGGCATAGAGGCCACCCTGATGTACATACTGTTTAGCAGCCACTGCATCACTTAGTGATACAGCAAAAACTTCTTTCCAGTATTTCAATTTCTATATCAATAGTCTTCTACAGCCTTTTCAAAGGTCACAGAGTAACCCATAGAGTGAGTACATCATCATTTATTTTGCCATTTGGGATGTTTCCATCATTTTTCACCACTAAATAAGGAGTAAATGTGTATTAAATACCAAGATAGATGAAGTCATGTAATTATAAAATAGCACATAATGAACAAAAGAATAGCAAAAAGAAGACAAAGTCTTTAAAACTGACATTCAGAATAATGGCCCTGTGTCGTCAATGAACACTTAACATCTCTGCAACATTTCTGTTGAAGAAGAGGCACAGGTAATATATTCTTGAAAACTGTCTGTCCTGAATGGATAAAATAAAAGCTTTGCTGTCTGCAGGAAAAAGCCACAGTTGTCTGAGAAATGTCACTTCTGAGGTGCACCAAAACCAGATAACTCAAATTTGCCTGCAGATTCTTAGACAGAAAAAAGATGAAGCCCAACCTTTTCAAATGTCAAGGGTTCCAACTGGTGAGATTTGGCTGTTAAAACCATCATGCTCTCCACCCTTGTGAACCTATATTTATTCCTGGTCCTCTCAGTACGTAAGACAAACAAGAGCAGCAGCATCTGCCTTTCTCCGAAGCCCTTTGTGAGCTCACAGTCCCCTGAAAATGCCATTCTCCCCCTCCCTAAGCCTTCCAGGGGAAACAGCAGGTACCTCTGAAAACAGCCATGGCCAACTGGTCACCATTAGCTGATCGCTCGCTCCTGGAGGAAGTCATCCCGGCCTACAGCGGAAGTCCATTTCCAGTGATTACCACTAGACAAACGGCTTTTAAATTACACCCTAAAAGGCTAACAGGCCATTTGTCTTTTTCAGTAATGGCACAGAAATACTGTACTACTGCCTCCCCAGCCCTGCAAAGGGGCTCTGACTTGCAAGGGGGAGTGTGGGTGGGTGGACAGGAAAGGGGTCCAGGAGACAGAAACACCTGACGTGGGGGGCGTGGGGTGGGATTTGATTCAGAAAACCTGGCGGCTTTTCTAGAGCCAAATGGGGGCGCACGCACTGGCTAGACCTCGGAGAAGGCAAAGCTGAGGTGGTTTTCCCTGGCAGGTGTCTAAGGTTAACAAAGAGAACTGGAGCTGAGCTTCTGGAATGGGAAAGGTGGGTGAGTACGAGGAGAACTGGAGCAGGGAGAGAGAAACCAGACAACGCCTGTGACCGCGGCTCGACCAGCAGGCTAGAGCTGGGACTTTATCCTCAAACACGCAACCCCAGGAGCATGGACTTCCCAAGGAAGCGGCCAGATGCTTGGACTCTGAGCTCAGCCTCTGGGCTTCCGGCCTTGCCCCTTACTACCCTTGGGACATCTTAAAAGCCGGGAACTGCTACCTCCACCAGGCCAGGCGTTAACTCTGTGACATGTTATGAATAGGGAAACATTAAAGAAAGAATTCCGGCATTCCTCCTCCATGCTCTAAAGCCTTTGTTTACCTTATTAGCCCAGGCCTGTCAGTTCCCCCGCGAGCTGACAGGTCTGGAGGGTGAAGGAAGCTGTCACCGCATGGTTTCCACGCTGACAGTCTGTCTCGCCTTCGTTTCAGCACATAGCCTGCCTCGAGGCACCAAGTCACGCTACATCTTTCAGATCGTGGCCTCCCGGGGGCATGGCGAGACCAGAGCCCCCCGTCTGGAGCCCAGAGAATCACACAGAGGGGCCTCTGGGCCAAGAACAAAAAGCTGCCAGCTTTCAGGGATGGAGTTATCATCATCTCACATGCCTGGCTCCCCCCCTTCCCAGGGAGGAGATGCCACTTCTGTGGGACTTTCTCCCTCCCGCTTTCTGCAAGACACCTGAAACGCCCCCTTCGTGGAAGCAATCACTGGCTGTTTAAGATACTCCACATACTAACCTCATGTCCCTCAAACTGGAGTTTCACACTCTTAGATATGCTCACCATACAAAGAGTAAGCATCACTTATGTTTAGGAGAGTTGATTTTATAACGATAAAGAGTTTGTGGGGGAACCACTATTTCTAGATTGGAACAAACACAAACATTAAGAAATAAAATGCATATTTTTGGGCTTCCCTGGTGGCGCAGTGGTTGAGAATCTGCCTGCCAATGCAGGGCACACGGGTTCGAGCCCTGGTCTGGGAAGATCCCACATGCCGCGGAGCAGCTGGGCCCGTGAGCCACAGCTGCTGAGCCTGCGCGACTGGAGCCTGTGCTCCGCAACAAGAGAGGCCGCGATAGTGAGAGACCCGCGCACCGCGATGAAGAGAGTGGCCCCCGCTTGCCACAACTAGAGAAAGCCCTTGCACAGAAACAAAGACCCAACACAGCCAATAAATAAATAAATAAATAAATAATAAAAAAATGCATATTTTATGTGCATTTTTAAAGATAACACGAAAGTCCAAGATATTTCGTTCTTATGGAATGGAGTTAAGCCCCTAGATTACTTGGATTTACATTTCCACTCTTCTCTGATATTAGGGATGCTTTGGTGAAAAGTTTAAGAACCACTTAACTAGCATGACAAATTACAAAATAGTTCCCAGTATCCAGTTTCCAGCAAGTCTACAGAATATGTCTGTCTCAAGTTCTTCATTTATAGCAATAATAAAAAAATAGTATTCATATGCCAAGCGCTATTCTAAGCACTTTATATGAATTATCTTCTTTAAATATGGCCACCAACCAATAAAACAAGGACTATTATAACTGTTCAAAGAGGTTAAGTGATATGTCCAAGGTCATGAAGCTTCAAAGTGGTGGGACCAGGATTTAAACCCAGTCAATATGACACCAGACCTTCCTTTCTTAGCCATTCACCCACACAGACTATAAAATGAAGGGCCTGGATCGAGTGATCTCAAATGTCTCTTTCAGCTTTGCATTCCCAGGGCTAAAGTACAAGAAATACGATCAAATAAAAAGAAACCCTTTCTTATAAAGACAAATCCAAGACAGTCAGGGCATCCTTAGTTTGGTCTCCTCCACTTTTGGTAGGTGGGAATTTCGAGGTGGCTTCACTACTAGAATCAATTCAGGCAAAATGGAATCTGAGAAAGCTTCTTGGAGGAAGCCCTCGGAGTGGGCTCGGAGAGCAACGACCCTAGGGGCTTTCCAAAGCATACACAGTGCCAACATGTGTAGAATGGGGGTGGTTGCTTAGTAGCTGCACTTGCCTAGAAAGCAAATGGAGAAGACGACAGTCAAGTGACAAACGTGTGATGTGAAAGGAGCTGCACGGCTGAAGAGTGGGCTCAAGAGGAAAGCCTATCTGTCTGTGGGCTCCTAAGGGCTCTGAGCAAAATGGCTCTGAAGGACAGGGACACCTGGTGCCCAAACCCCACCTTCCTTCCCCTTCCAAATGGCCTTCTGGTCCTGTTCTTATAAAAAGCACAGTAAAGGCAGGTTTAATCCACCGAGTCAAGGAAAGAAGCGGACAGCCATGAAAGAGGTCCAGGGGAAGAGGACACAAAGGGAGGGGAGCCTCAGTGAGAAGGTGCGTGTGGGGGAGGGGAGGCCCCACCAGTCTCATGGCCCATCAAATGCTGGGGAACGGCAGTGGGGCCATGGGCTCAATACTGGAGAACATGGAGCTTTTATTAGATTTTATTGACCTGAAGGCTCTCTTTACCCATCTGTCTCTAAACGCTGCCCCCCTCCTCCCCCAAACAGTCCAGAGCTTCAATGCCTCCCCCCTCCTCCCCCAAAACACTTGGCTCAAGATAACGCTTCCAAAGAACCTGGCACCATGTGGCCAAGGATGCAACGCAGGGGAGATTTCAAAATGTTGAACTCTTGGTACAGCTTGGGTATCAACCGACCAGAACAGGGTTCTCACCAGATAACTTCGTGTTAAGTCCCTTCTGCCATTCAGCTTTTTAACCTTCAGTGACGTCTCCCCACGTGGGGCAGGCAGTCATCCTTATAATTAGTTGCTGTGGATTTCCCCCAGTGGCAGCACCTGCCTCTCCGCCCCAAATCCCTCTTCATACCCACATACTTCCCTCAAGTCCTGGGCTCTCTCCGG
This sequence comes from Balaenoptera ricei, assembly GCF_028023285.1. Classification (NCBI taxonomy): domain Eukaryota; kingdom Metazoa; phylum Chordata; class Mammalia; order Artiodactyla; family Balaenopteridae; genus Balaenoptera; species Balaenoptera ricei. The sequence continues at coordinate 65,438,514 of NC_082651.1, read as the reverse complement.
CAAAGACCATTAAAGCACACGACCCGCACATCATTCATTCTAACCTCCAGGTTGTCACCCACCCACTCCCCCTGGAAAGTGCGCTCTCCTCCCCTTCACTGGCCACACGCCCCCGCCCCGAGCTCTGCCGATGGCCTCCTGACTCCAAGAACGCTTCCCTCCAATCCACCAGTGTTGTTAGCGTCTCTTCCAGGACACTTTAGTCTGACTTGGCATTTGATGTTAGGAAGCTCCGCTCTTGAGTGAACACTGCCCTACCATGTTCATTTGACTGCTTCATCCATGAGTTCTGCCGCCCCACCAAGGTTGTACACTCCTTGAGGGCGGGGAGCAGGCTTCAGTCTCCTCTTGTAACCCCATGGTGCCCAGGGCAGGACTGAGCGCTCTGCAGGTGTGTAGCAACCACCAAGCAATCCAAACTGACTCATGCCTGGATCTGAGTCCTGGCCCTGACACTGGCAGTCACCTCCGTTTGGGGGCCTCTATAAACTCAAAGGTTGGACTGTGGTTCCCAATGCTGGCATCACGTTAGAGTCACCTGGGGACTTGGAAAAAGTCTCACTAGCCAGGACCTACCCCAGGTCTTCTGTTTGAATAGTGTTGGGTGGGAACAGACATTAGTTTTTGTACATTTTTAAAGCGTTCCAGGTGATTCCAAGGTGCAGCCAAAACTGAGAACCACTGGATGAGATCATCACAGTCCTGTGCACCCTGTGCTTCCACGAACTGAACTGAATTGGACGGTATTCCAGGTGAGGTCATCCCTGAGAGAGGGTTAGCTTGAAAGCTCTTCCTGACTGACAGGCAGGGAGAGGCCACCGGTGAGGCTGTAGTAATAGCTGCTGTCAGAGCTCACAGGAGGCTCATCACCTACACCCACGGCGGGTCCTCCCCTGGGGCTGTTCCTAGGTGATGCTTACTCCAAAGGACCCTTAGATGCTAAATGAAAGGGTTAAGGCCTCCCCCACATCTGCCCTCCCTCGCCCTCCCTACGTGCTCTTTAGAGTGTCAGGAAAAGTTCAAGATTGCTGCTGGCAGGTGTGCCAGAACTCTTGCCTGAACATATTGGATTATAAAATATGTGGATGTGACAAGCATATCTGACAGGTCCGTTTGCTTCATACTAAGATGATGTTTAGAAGAAAGACATGTTTTTGCACCGCTGTGGTTTAGAGTTTTTTGGTTGTTTTGTGTGTTTCCCAAGTGTTTTCATTCTTTCCTCCTTGAAATACGGTCCTGACTTTGAGTTGTGACATCTATTAAAAACTAAGCTAATGAGAAAGCGAAACCCATGGGAGTACATTAAATGCCACTTAGGAAAGTTGATTCCAGATCCTTTTCAAAGCCAAATCTTGGACACCAAATCACGCTCAATCACAGACCTTCATTTTTCCTTGGATAGAAAAGTCTTTTTGTAACTCTCCTTTATTGTGGGGCTGCATAAATGGGGCATATTCATATTCTCTCTGACCCTCCCTCCCTCCTTCCTTCACTCTCTCACTTGTTGAAACAAGCACAGTAATTGCATTACCAGATTTCCAGGATTAACTTTTCCTTCAAGGAAAAGAGCTCAGTTTGAGCGTGTATCTGTAATTAGAGGTGGTAGGGTAATTAGCTGCACACAGCTAGATTGTGTCTACAAGGAACCTAGAAGACAGGTCTGTTTGTTCTGTTTCATCAAACAATTTAATCAAACAGTGAGTGCCTTGCTCACAGGCCTCACAGAACAAATATGTGCTGATTGATTAGTTCATCAAACAACTGGTCAATTCAGTTAAACCAGCTCTTTGCTGTCCAGTAAGCCAAGGAAAGAAAAATAATTGACCTAAGTCTTTCACTTTTTAAATGGCTGCTTTGCTGCCTTATAGAAACAACGGCAGAACAGCACATGGTAAAGGTGTTGAAATCCACTTCTTTCTTTCCTTTTAATGTCTTTCCAAAATAAATAGCATTTAAAAATTAATAGGCTACAAAATGAAAATCTACAAAAGACACTCATCACTTTGTCTACCCGAAGGCCCCTTCCCTGAGCAGCCTGTCTCCTTGGGGTCAAGGTGTGTCCCATCATTGAGAGGCTCTTAAGTCAGCGCATCCCTCCAGCAGAGCAGGACTGACCCGTGGAGACAGCCTCTCAGGTGCCAGGAGAAGGTGCAGCACATCACTGGGGATTTTGCTGCGGACATGATGCCAACATCTAGATGCACAAGGAACACCCAGATCGGACCCTGGTGTCCTGCCCACCTCACAGAGAAACCTCTGCTTTCTGTGTTGCTATTAGCAGATGGTAATGACTGGCTAGAAGCCCTGCTTGGCCCTGCTCTGCTGGTAGAAATTCCTGGTGGGGAGTGAAGTGTTTCAACACACTTAATTTTCCATTCTGGACCAACTGACCAGAGGAGATTTGTCTCTGTTGGGCCCAGAAGAAAGAACTTTGCCCCACAGCAAGGCAAGGCTCCAGCTGTGCACAGAGTTGCCTGGCCAGAGAGGCTCTCTGCTGAGGCTGAGGAATGGCAGGGAGGCTGCTTTCCATGAAAAGCAATTTAAAGTGACATGATGTTAAAGGCCAAGCGTCCAAAAAAGGCAAACAGCCCATCACTTGGGAGTGATCCCCTGAGTCCAGCCACATTTTTTAAAAATCCATCTCACAAATCGTTCAGTGTTTAACTTGAAGTCCATTTGTTAATTTGGTAAACACTGGCGTGATATTGACAGTATGACTCTAATCCAGGCAGGAAGGAAGTATCAGGTGTCAGATGACTCCAGCCCCCTTTCCAGTCCCTCCTCACCTGAGGGTCAGGGAGGGGGTAGTGACAGTTCAGACAGCAGGTGGAAGAGCAGGGGAGACAGGGGCTCCTTAACCCTCCGTGTGCCAAAGCACTCTCACTTGGGGTGGAGGGTGGAACCTGCAGAGCTTCCCTCTCTTTTAGCAGTACAGAGCAGTTTACCATTCATAAAACACTTCTCACAGTTCCTGACTAATTAAATCTTCTGGCCTGTCCTATGAGACCAGCTGTGATCAGGGTTAATTTTTAAATTAACTTGGCTGGGCCACAGGGCCCAGCTATTTGGTCAAACATTATTCTGGATGTTTCTGTGAAGGTGTTTTTTTGGATGAGATTAACGTTTAAATCAGTGGACTTAGAGTGAGCAGATTACTCTCCATGATGCGGTGAGCCTCATCCAATCAGCTGAAGGCCTGAATGTAGAACAAAGTCTGACCATCCCTGAGCAAGAAGGAATTCTGCCAGTTAACTGCCTTTGGACTTGATCAGCAACTCTTCTCTGGGTCTCCAGCCTGCTGGCCTACCCTGCATATTTTGGACTTGCCAAGCCTCTATAATCACATGAACCAATTCTGTAAAATCAGCCTCTCTCTCCTCTCTCAGAAATATATATATTTCTGTTGGTTCTGTTTCTCTGGAGGACCCTGTCTAATACACCAGAAGTGTTATCAACCCCATTTTATGGATGAGGAAACAGCTTCAGTGAGAACAGAAACCAAAATCAGGCCACTGCAATGTAAATTGGTCACAGAGACAGGTGTTGGGTCTACGTTCTAACATGATGACTTCGCCATTTAGTAACATAAAAACCCAGGGCTGGAAAAGAACCCAAGAGTCGGGCTTTAGGCCGTGCCATCAGACAGGCATATGTCTTGATCATATCACTTCTATTCTTGAAGATTTCCAGGCATGTAATCCCACTCCTCACCTCCATGACCCATTGCTTCTTCCTCCACTGCCAACTGGAATGACCTTCTCTCCTAATTTAAACTCATTTTCTTTGGTGATATCACCCACACAGGAGAAAAGTACTGCTTATAAAGTTTCTAGCAGGAGCCCTCCATGAACTAAAAGACAACTTTAAATAGCATGTGGCACAAAGCTAAGAACACAGCAGATGCACACAATAAACAAACAATTGTGTTTGTGGTATCCTACAAAGGTGATCTAGGCTTTGTAAACTATAAGGCAAACATACAAATGGAAAATATTGTCATCATTAATGTTCCAGGTTGCAGGACCGGATGAAGTTGAGAGAACACTCAGTTTCTCAGGTATAAGAAGCAGATCATAAAAGCTTCTGGTTCAAGGCTGAGACTACTCCATGCTAAAAATTAGTTTAAGTGAGATGATATGAGATTTAACACTCTAAACTTAACTAAATAAATTCTGGACCCCTGGCTTAGACCCTCTCCAAACCCTCCAAATCCTCTCCTTTCTTTTTATTTATGTATTTATTTATTTATTTTTGGCTGCGTTGGGTCTTTGTTGCTGTGCGTGGGCTTTCTCTAGTTGTGGCGAGCGGGGGCTACTCTTTGTTGCAGTACGCGGGCTTCTCATTGCGATGGCTTCTCTTGTTGCAGAGCATGGGCTCTAGGCGCGCGGGCTTTTAGTAGTTGTGTCACCTGGGCTTAGTAGTTGTGGCTCGCGGGCTCTAGAGCGCAGGCTCAGTAGTTGGGGCGCATGGGCTTAGTTGCTCCGTGCGGCATATGGGATCTTCCCGGACCAGGGCTCGAACCCATGCCCCCTGCATTGGCAGGCGGATTCTTAACCACTGCGCCACCAGGGAAGTCCTCCTCTCCTTTCTTCATAGGAAAATAAATAGGTGCCCCTTCTTTTATTAAAGAGAACTGTTTTGGTCGCAAGAAATGGAAACCATCTTACATTAACTTAAATACACAAGTGTAGGTCTCACAGACCCTGAAGGCAAGAGCAACTAAACCTAAGGAGGGGATTGGAATCAGAAAATGGAAAGCCATGGGGAACCCGGGGGCTACTCCTTCTTCCTCTCACAGTGACTCCATTCTTGTCTCTCTGCTAACTCAGTCCACATAGTGGGGAAAAGCCTCCTTCCTGGTCCAAAATTTATAATGTCTTCTTTGTTCAAAAGTCTAGCCAAGAATGAAATCTCTTGGTCCTTATTCCAGATTCTTGGGTAAGGAATTTTGACTGTCCACGTTTAAGCCAGATGTTCACCGCTTATCCAGCTGACTGTGGCAGGGGTCTGGGGTCAGTTAGTACCTCCCATGTGGCTGGCAGAGGACCTATGACTATACACCCCTGTGATCCAGGACCATAGGATGGAAACAGGAAAGTCACCCCCTAAATTGTCAACCATACCAGTGTTTCTCAAAGTTGTTCTGCATCCAAACCACCTGGAAAGCTTAGAAAAAACACAGATTCTGCAAGCCTACTCTAGCTCAGAGACCTTGGACCAATAGCTTCCAGCTGCCAGCAGCATTGTCTACTTTCCCCAGAATGTTCTAGGAAGGGGAAAGGATAATCAGTACATTTAGAAATAGCCTCTTCCCCTTTTCCCACCCCACCCAAATGATTCTGTGCAACTGTCTGAAACCCCTTTCTGGGGAAAGCACTGTAAAATATCATCAGGCAATGCAGAGTAAGAGATGGGAAATAATAATCTAATAACCCTGTATCAGCCTTTCACCTTGTGTCAAGTGCTTCCCCACTTACTAAGTGCTTCCTGCCAGCTGGTCATTGAGCGAAGCTGTTTAATAAATATGGCCTCTTTCCATCTTCACAACAATCCCACAAGGTACATGCTTTTTATTCTCATTTGACAGATGAGAAAAGTGAAGCTCAGAGAGGTTAAGGGACTTGCCCAAGGCCACTTAGCTAGTCAGTGACAGAACCACTTGTATGCTTGTCTCCCTCAGTTCCATGAGGCCAGGGATGATATGTCATTGCTTTTGCCCCTCCCAGTATCCATCTGCAGCACCTGGTGCCTGACATAGGACAGTTGCTCAGTACTGTTTATGGGGCAAATGTAAAATAAATGAATGGCAGCCTGACAGTCTTCAGCGAGCCCATTCCATGTATTCCTACCAGAGCTCCCCACCCCTCTGGTTATTGCACCTTGGCAGGTCTTGGTGGGTTATAAGTCGACTGAGATACATAACCTCTCAGGTGCTGGGGCAGCCAGAGCCCTTGGACCAGTAGCTTCCTCTGGCTGGAAACAGCCTTGTCTACTTTCCTTAGAATGTCCAACAATATTCTGTTCTACAGGTGGTATGATTTGAGAAAGTGTGGGAAGTACAGCACAGTCTCATTTAAAGAGTAAATATATGTCCTGCTAATTAAAAACTTGGAAGGTGGGCTGTGAACCCACCCCAACCCTTTCGAGTTATCCTGAGACATTTAGAGAATTGTTCTGGGACTTCCCTGGCAGTCCAGCAGTTGAGACTCCGTGCTCCCAATGCAGGGGGACCGGGTTTGATCCCTGGTCAGGGAACTAGATCCCGCATGCCGCAACTAAAGATCCTGCAAGTCATGATGAAGATCCCGCGCGCCGCAACTAAGACCCAGAGCAGCCAAATAAATAAATAAATATTTTAAAAAGAAAAAAAAAACACGTTGGCTCATCTTTAAAAAAAGAAAATTGTTCTGCATCCTCTCTCTTGGGGAAGTCCTGGATGACAGCCCTCATGAGCCAGCAGCCTGCTCCCTTCCAGCAAGAGCACCCAAAGGCTCCAGAGTTAAACTCAGATCTTAATGAAAGGCCGGCAGCATCTGGCATTCTTCACATGAAACCCAGAGGCCCCCAGCTTGATGCCAGGACTCCGAAACGCCTTTCCTGCCAGGGGATTATGTTCATTTGCACAGGATCTGAGACAGAAATTCCAAAGAGATGATACTGGAAACGAAAGGCCTATATCGTATTAATAATACAGACAGGAAGACTTCCTTGGCAGCTGGTAGCAAACATATTACATAAAGAAGGGGCCCTGGTCCCAACCCCAGCCCCAGCAAGCCAGCCAAGTCATTTCAGATTACGAATAGACACAATTAAAACTTACTATGTCTATTAGAGACTTCGTCTCTGTTTAGCTATTAGGTTTACGCACTTACATGCTAATTTCTGAGTCAAAGAATCAGAGATCTCTCCAGATGAGGTATCCACCACAGCTCAGCAGGCTGCAAAAATCAAGCTGTACTTACCTTTCATTGGATCCTCCGTGCCCGTGTCTGGATGCAGCTGCAGCCATGAGCAGAGGCCAGAGTCGGTGGAAGCCTGGGTTACAAGGCACAGCAAGGAGAGCATCAGCTCTGCATTCAGAGGCCTTGGGTCGGAGGCCTGTCTCGGCCACTTACCAGCTGGGTGACTGTGAAAGAGAGAGAACCCACATTTTTAATTGACGATTTTAAACTTCAGCCAGCCCAGGCACCCTCAGCTCTCACCTATCCTAAACCCTGATTCCAGTTCCCAAATTCCTATACCCACCACTTCTTCAGTCAGCAAGCAAGCTAGCTAAGCGGAGGTCAAAAGCAGACAATCACACCTTTAAATGGTATGGGTTCAAACATACACAGACAGCCGTTCAGCTTTCTCATCTATAAAATGAGAACGCTAATAATCCCTGCCTGGGTTCTGAACCCTTATGGGTTCATATTCTTGCTCGGGATCATTAGTTGTATAACTTTATTTAACCTCTCCTGGCCTCAGTTTCCTCATCCATAAAAGGGAGATTGGCCTGTGGAGAGGGGTCATGAGATTGGTATATTTCTGCTTTTGTAAACCACCACTTTTTCATTCGGAACACTTAGATTATATTGGTTTGTAAGAGCTCTTTATATATTATAAACTTCAGCCCTTCCTCATTAATACCATATTTTTTGCTTAGTTTATCTTTTATTTATGACATATAAAGTGCTTAGCATGGTGATTATGACATTGGCAGCAATTTATTACTGAGAAATGGTTTCTAAGTGGAAAGTTCTAGAACAAGGTGAGCTATCATTACTTTTTTATTACCAACAAGGGCAAGGCTGTACCCAAAGAAAAGGAGCTCCACCTTCCTGGAGAACTGAAGCCAACTGGAGCCAGCTGGAAGCAAGGGGTGCTATGGAGACAAACATGACTGCCTAGGGCCATGCTAGAGACCTGAGGTCCTCAGGTGAGAAAGACAAATGTTGAGAGGAACCAAGATCCCGAAAATGAAGGGCTTTCCTGGAATCAGATTACATCCCATCACCACCCACAACATATACACACACACACATCATATATCAGACATCACATGTATACACACACATCACCCACGTCACACACACATACACATAACCCCCCCTCACACACATTCATACTCATGACGAAAACATACATTTCACACCCGTATCTCACACACACACACACACACACACACACACACACACACACACGAGGGCAGGAGAAAGGGTCATAAGAAAGACCGCCCTGCATCATACCTATGGAGAAAACCAAGAGAGCAGCTCGCCTGAGGAGCCGGCACTGGCCGGGACAGAAACCAGGCTGAGAAAGCGCCTTTGTGTGAACAAAGGTCACAGCTGCTTAGCAAGAGGAGCTTCTGGGAGCAAAAGGAAGACAGTCATCTGTGTGCCTGTGTGAAGACCTTGCAGGACCTACACTTTCTATGATCCTCAAAGCAGCCCTCAGAGGTGTCCGGGACAGGTATTTACAGGCCCTTTCACAGAAGGGGAAACTGAGGCTTAGAAGGTCCATGTTTTATTTTAAAACAGTTCACAAATATCAGAACCAGGGCCAGGATCTGGGTCTTTTGATTCCTATTCAAAGTCATTCATTCAACAAATATTTACTGAGACCCTACCTTGGGCCTGGCTTTAAGTTGTGGGTTTGTTTTAACACCTGGTTATAGAAGCTTTCTGAGTTCCTCAAGCCTTTCCATGTTGGCCTAATGCACCCTAGGATTCCCAGAATCAGAGTCTCAGGCTGCAAGGACCCTTGGAAAGGACTCTGGCCAGACTGGCATGTCTCAGGGTTTTGCAAATATTCCTATATCATATGCCTAAGAAAACAGAACATTGTTCTGTTTGCCAAACAGCTGGACCGTGGTAGCTCTAATAAAGACCAAGCTCAGGGGCCAAGCAGAATCCTCCAGTTTATTTAATAGCATAAGAGGTTTGCAAGTCTAGAAAATACCTCTGGTTTCACCACCCTGGTTGAAAAGCCTTTTACATTCTAGTTCCTGCTGACTCAGCAAGATGAACATGGCTTCGGTTTGGGCTGGAGGGGAGGAAGATACCTTTGTCCCTAACCCCAGTTCATTGGCTTGCCAAAGCGGCCCCGTGGGCTCCGTCTCACTTCATTCTCCCAGCAAGCTCCTCCACCACCACCTGCACTGTTCATGGGTCTGAGCAGTGATGAGACCACAGAGACCCAAAGCATGCCCAGGATGAGCTGCCACATGGAACTCACAGCTCTCTTGGCCCCTCCCTCCTCCCCGGTACCCTCTCCCTCAAGAACCACTCCCCTTTCAGGAAAGTCTAATCAGCCGGCGGCCAGATCCGTGGTAACTGAGCTCAGACACTGGATCGAATGTCCGGTGGGCCCCCACCATAAACTGCAGGTCACATAATTCAACTTGATCCCTCACTCCATCCTACACTTTATATGCTTCGGGGGACACGGCGGCTGATGGTGAGAGAGATAAGTCCCTGCGATGGGGCCGCAAGATGAGGGATTGCTCTCAAATGGAAAAGTTACTTCAGATCCAAAGAGGAGCAACTGGCTCAAGACCTTGCAGTGGGGGGAGGGGGGGCAGGGGAGGGCCACCCTGGGGAAGCCCAACCCCAGTCCCTGTTTTCCACTCTGACCCCCATCAGGAATACTCGACCCTCCTCCTTACTCATGCTCCAGGCAACCTCAGAACCCTGCTGGGAGGTTTTGGAAGCCCCATTTTCTCATCTGTAACATGGGAAGGAGAAAATCTGCTGAGAAAATGAGATAAAATAGCAATGCACATCAGTCCTAGGAGGAAGAAACTTTGAACTGGGCAAGAAGGTTATTTTCCATCCACATGACCTGGTAACCACAGAGCAAATGCCTCATTTTGTTCACCAGCAGTGACATGGTTGACTGGGAATGATGGCGGCACTTGGTTTTTCACCAAAGGCCTATGCAGTTGATATGTAAGAAGACAAAGTCCTCCACAGGGCCTCAGAAAGAGGCTCGGACTCCCTCTTTCTGTTTTCACAGATCCAGTGCCCCCAGACCCCAGGAAACCAGAAACAAAGGAGCAAATGGGCCAGGCCCTCCTTATCTCCATCTGCTCACACCCTCCCAGCTCGGGAATCAGGCAGGAGGCCCATCCTCCCAGCGGAGGCCTCGTACCTTTTGCTGCTGTGTATCCCGGGGTGCAATCGCCCCTTTTGCTGCTGTATACCCCGAGGTGCCATCCCCCCAGCACACTTGAGTCTGGGCTTTTCATGTGCGCAAATCTCTCTCGTAATAGTCATGGCCGGACAGGCCCAATGGTAGGGCCGCTGTGCAACAATGTTTAGACACATTGCTAAATATTTCCAGCTGCCCAGAGGGCCCCTGTACTATATGAGGTGAGACTGTGACGTTTCACCGCACAGGCGAGGACAGCCAAAGGGCATCCCCTCGACTTTTCTCTACTGTCCTCCATTTGATGAAAGACTTGTGGTTAAACCTTTATCTTCCATAAACATTTAAAATGCGGTTACCTTGATTTCCATGTCTCATTTTCATTTTATTAAAAAAATGGGTTCCTTGCAGTAAAACATCTGATACTGTGGATGTTCTGCAGAAAACAGATGTTTCTCCATGTAATAGATGTTGGCGGGCCTCCGCATGCCCACCAGGCCTCACACTACCACTCAGATGCACGCACCCACACATGTGTCTCATGAAAGGCCGGGCATGGCTGGGGCCCACCAGGGACCCTGAGGCCACAAGGCCGCAAGGCTTGAGTCCCCACAGCCATGGCACCCTTGAGCCAAGAGGCCAGAGAGGTAACATGGCTGGGGCTGTCACTGGAGGGCTCACTGCCTCTGAGTTCCTGCTCCCTCTCTCTGCCTCTAAAGGGACAGGGGCAGAAGCTTCAAACCAAGCAGGCACAATCTTTATCAAGAGCACACAAAGCACCCTTGCCAGCTCTATCCCTCAGGCGCTGGGGCGGACTGGCTCACTCATTTCCCCAGGAATTTTCTCCCCATCCCCTCTGGAGATTCGCCTGGAACTGGCTGAGACAGCTGAGGCTTGCTTCCTTCCCAGGGATAGTAGCACCTTCATGGACCCTGAAAAATTAAGGGTTATCAAGACCCAAAAGAATTAGCTCCCTGCTATGGAATGTCTCAGGTACTCAGAAAGCTGTTTCTGGGAAACAGGGGACTGTCACGGTGGAGGGGGGGCTCCACCACCCACATGGCCCTACCCACAGGACAGTGTCCTAGAACTTGCCCAGCAGTGGGGTGACTGGGTTCCCTTTCTTAAAAAAGAGAGAGAGAGAGAGAGGATGACGATGATGATGATATTATAGCAAATGACTAAAAAACAAGGGTAGAAAAAATAAGATGAATCCTGGTTGCTACACAAAATCTTTGCTAAGGAGAACTGTAAAGTTGGGTCTGGGCTTCCCAGATGCAGAGCAGCGAGGATAATACTGTCAGTTACAAGAAGTACGGTGTCACTGAGGTGAAAAAACAAACCATTACTCAGACGAATCACAGATATTCTCGGGAGTGAGACTTCAAAGCAATTTCTCACAGGGAATTTTGAGGTGTGTAGTAAACCAGTGCTTTTCATCTTGAAAAACAAAAACAAATGGATAACTCCTTTTTTCAAACTAAAATTTATTTTCAAAATGCAAAGAAATAAAATAGACAAAAGAATTGCTCTCGCTGAAGGGGAGGACAAGGGCTCCATGCTCTGTGCAGGACGCCAAAGTAACCCACAACCTCGCTCCCCAAACAGCTCAGTTGGATTGACCAGGCGCTGCATGAGTCACTGTTTCCAAACCCTGCCAGAAGATAGGAGTCCCCTGGAGGGCTTGCTAAGCACATAGAGCCCACAGCCCCACAGCAAACCGACTGCATGAGAATCTTGGAGGGAAGGGAGACAGGGTATGATCTGTGGCTCCTGGTGATCTATGTTCAGCAAGCTTTAGAAACACTGCCATAAACCAATACCACAACAGTCTGGCTCAACTAGACAGTAAAAACTCCTTAGAATGGCGAGCCCCATCCCTGGGAATGTGGCATTCTTTGTAAGGCAAGGCCCCAGCGGGGTAAGAGTACATGGAGTAAGCTGCCAGGGCCACAGACTGTGCTGATCTGGGAGGAGGTAGAGAATTTCTCTGCTCCCTCTCTGGTAGCACCGCCCACACCTCCACACCAGCTGCCCTTCCATCCTGCTCTTCCCTGCTCTCAAGGTGAAGCAGTCTTGCTGTCCTCTCCTCAGAGACACGCAAATATCATGGCAACAATAACAGGCAGAGCAGGCGACAAGGCTTCCTTTCTGTGCAGCAGAGGTTGGAGAAGCACAAACCTCAGGTGACCTGATGGGCTGTGGACACGTGCTCCATCTTCCTACTCCAGCTCACCCTCCATAAGCCAGGTCAGGCTCCCACAGACTTTGCTGTCATCAGGGCATCCAGCTTGAAAAGTCCTTCCATGACTTTCCATTGGCCATGACTTCTGCGTATGGAATTATATCATGGCGGTTTAGAGCTTGGGCTCTGGAGCCGTATCAGGTTCAAACTCTGATGTTCTCACTTTTGACTGGTGTGTCCTGGGCGAGTTCCTGCCTACTCAGAGCCCAAGTTTCCTCATCTGTAAAATGAGGGTGTCCACTAGGCAGAATATGCTAGCTTGTTTTGCAGTAGCAAACAACCCCAAAATTTCAATGGATTAAAACAACAAAGGCTTATTTTTTATGCAAGCAAAGTTGGCGATGGCTCCAGAGACCTCCCAAGGCACTTGCCCCCCTATGTGGAAGCTCAACAATCCAGGCTATTTCAACCATGTGCCACTGCTGTCTACCACAGGCTTCCACGATTAGAATGGGACTCTGGAGGTCCTCGCAGAGACTTTTAAATGCTTCAACCCAGAAGTGATGCACGTCACTTCCCCTCACCAATCACTGGTCAAAACTAGTCACATGGCCCTGTCTCCAGCAAGGGTATGGGGAAGCATAATCACGCTGGTGCCTAGGAGAAGAGAAGCAGCCACGAGGGAGCACTAACCATGGTGGCAATGCATAATGGGGGGCTGGTAATCATGCGATCCATGTACATCTTCAGCACAGTTTCTGGCACACAGAAACGTTTTAATAAATGTTCAACATCATTATTATTATCATAGCCTTCCAAAGCCTTGCCTTCTCTTCCGTTCTGGTCCTGACCAGTGTTCTAAGGAGCAGTGGCCCATTTCCTAGCTTGCAAATTCTTTTACCCTCCAGGCTTGGAATTTTGTAGCTTTTCCTTTCCATTAAGCCCAGTATTAATCATGAGATTTACATCAGCCATCATAAGAACTCTGGATGTTACTACAGCAAGAGGCCAAGGATGATTTATCATCCAATACATACACACAGCACACACACACTTGTTAACATGCGCATATTACAGAGGTCGTTGATTAATGTTTCATCAGCACTGTCATCATCAGTGAATACAGCTGGTTCAAGATCAAGGAGCAGGCGGGGTCACCAGATGCAGAGGGAAGAGCATTCCTGGGAAATGAATCAGAAGCCTGGGTTCTGAAACCTACGTGTCCACATCTGTGAAATGGGGCTAATGTTCCTGCCAAGCTCACGAGGTTGTTGATAGGACCCAGCAAGAGCAAGAAGCCTAGTCCCCTGTGAAGTGTCATCCAAATGCAGGCCATAGTATTCCCTGACAGGTGCCAAGTACCGTGGTGCCTCAGAAAAAAACTCGTCAGCAGAGTCCTTTGAAGATCTCAAATGCTTCTTTTCTATCTCCCAGGGTTTCTCTCCCCAGAGATCTCTGTCCCCCACTAATTCTTATTCCCTTGATAACCAACTCACCATCAGATTGCATAGCCCAGTATCTTCCTCCCTCCAGACTTAGGGGGGGTGGGGGGGGAGGTCAGATTGTATTGGGGAGTGTGTGCAGGTTCCCAGGGCTTTTCCTACCAGAGCGCCGAGCTCTGGGGAACAGCTTACTGCTGCCCTAATCGTAACGAGGCTCACGCCACCATTACACAACTTTAGTACCAGCTTTTATGCGGGCATCTGGGGATGTGTGTGCTTATGAGCAATCTGTAATGAAAAAAAGACCGACCTGCAGCAGTCTGGGAGAAGAGGGGCCCAGAGCACCAGGCAGGGCAGGCCCCATCACAGAGGCCGTCCCAGGCTCTGGGGACAGGGCTGCTGCCCTGGGACATTTAAGGCACTATTTGATCTCTTGTTAAGTCCCACATGGCTTCAATTTCCACGTGCTCTGAAAGAGAATGGAATTAGAGTCAACAGATCCATCGTGTCTTTCATAAAGATGTGTTCTTAATCAAGGAGATGGAGGAGGGAAGGAAACTCACATTCCTGGAAGGCCTACTATGTGCCAGGACCATGCCAAGAGCTTTGTTTCTATGCATTATCTCATATGAGCCTCACCGTAACCCACTGAGGTAGGATTTGTTATTAACCTTTGTGGTAGTTTGCAAAAAAACCCCGAAAAAGCCACAGTATTTTGAGGCAGAGTCTGTTTCTCCATCCTTTGAACCTGGTACTGGCTATCTTCTTGCTTGGGCCAGTGTGTCTGCATTAGCAAACACAACGCAAGCAGGGGCTTGAAAAGGGCCTGTGTGTCAGACTTGCCTTCTCTCGCTGCTTCGAACAATTTCACTGCTATGTGAACAAGCACAAGCTAGCCTCCTGGAGGATGAGAGACCACATGGGGCATGATGCCAGCTGGGACCACAAACATAGGAGTGAGGCCATCCTAGCCCATCCAGCCACAGCTGAGGCAGCCCAGACCTGAAGAACACCCAGCCAGCCTAGAGAATCACAGGAAATACTAAATGCTTCTTATCATAACCCACCCTGTTTTCGGGGACTTTGTTGTTCAGTAAGAGCTGCCTGATACATCCTTTGTTACAGATGAGGAGTCTGAGGCTCAGAAAGCTCAAGTCCATTCTCCAAGATTCCTTAACTGGTTAAATGGCAGAGAGGGATTAGAACCCCAGGCTTATATTCAGTGTGCTGAATTGCCAAGGTTCCCCTACAGCATGCTGGCATGTGGAGTGGGACTCCTGAGAGCAAGTTCTCCTGAGAGATGCTAACTCCCCCCACAGCCATTGCCACCATTCCCCTCGGAGGAAAGCTGGAAAACCTCCAGTGCTCTGGAGACTTTCCGCCTAGGTGGGCTTCACAGCTTACAAAAGGCACAGCACAGACCTGAAAACTTTTCTCTAGATGGCGTTTTCATAAATAGAGTCTAATTTTTCCATTGTTTCTTATTTAAGAATTGCTCCATCCTTCTGCCTAAAGAATCATCAAAAGACTGGGGTAGCCCCTGCAAGTTCTCTATTCCTCTGGCTCAGAAACCCTCGCCTCTGGTCATGTGTGAGTGGTTTGAAGACAAACCTTTTTGTGTGTGTTTTTTGTTATGATAAAATATACACAACATAAAATTGTACTATTGTAACCGTTTTTAAGTGTACAAGTCAGTGGTGGTAGATACCTTCATAACCTTGTGCACCATCACCACCATCCATCTCCACAGCTCTTTTCACCTTATAAAACTGAAACTCGGCACCCATTAAACAGCATTTCCCCCATTCCCTCCTCTCCCAGCCCCTGACAACCACCATTCTACCTTCTCTATGAATTTGATGACTCTAGGTACCTCATGTAAGTGGAATCATACAGTATTTGTCTTCGTGTGACTGGCTTATTTCACTTAGTACAACATCCTCAAGGTTCATCCATGTTGTAGCATATGTTAGAATTTCCTTCCTTTTTAAGGCTGAATAATATTCAATTGTATGCTTATCCATCCATCCGTCAGTGGACACTTGGGTTGCTCTCACATCTTAGCTATTGTGAATAATGTTGTTATGAATATGGGTGTACAAACATCCGGAAGATAAACCATCG
Source organism: Balaenoptera ricei (assembly GCF_028023285.1). NCBI lineage: Eukaryota > Metazoa > Chordata > Mammalia > Artiodactyla > Balaenopteridae > Balaenoptera > Balaenoptera ricei. The sequence continues at coordinate 65,422,635 of NC_082651.1, read as the reverse complement.
AGTGTATCTGGGAATCTCCTTGTTCAATAGTTATACTAAGGGGAGTCATTTTGGATGTTTGAATTTATGCCCTGAGGAAACTACCTTCCTATCCCAACATCATGTTCCAAGGAGGGCTTGCTTAAATATGGACATACCAGGATCAGGGAGCCCCAGTTATAAGTCCTCTGTGCCCCCAAAGTCAGTTAACTGAGAATAAATCTCCCCAGCAAAATCCTACTGTGCTTGTTAGTCTGTTCTTGGGCTAACCTGTGTACCTCATAGCGCAACTGAAGGATCACATCCTAGTTTTGGGTCCTAGGGGCAGGGCAGCCCTCCTTCCTGATGCAGAATTGGTTTAAAGTAGAATTTTGAAATAGCCACTGTTATATTTTAGCACTTCTGGGGCTCCTTGTCAGGTCCCTGCCTTCCCTACTTTGGAATGAGCCCTCTACCACCTCCTACCTTCCCAGCATCAATGTGCTCCGCACCCTAGAATAATATCTCCTCTCCTCCTCTTCTCTCTCCCCCTTTTCCTCTCCCCTCCATTCCCCTCTCCTCATCATGTAGATGGGCCAGAGCTGGTGGGCCTTCTTTGGCTGTCCCTATTTTGTTCATTTTAACTATGTCTCATCCTCCATTTAGAATACCACAGATTATCTAGAAGCACCAGTGCTGTTTCACCGGTCTCTCACCTGGAAACGGTAGTGGAGAATCTGCTGGTAGCTGCACCAACTAGTTCAGTAACAACATAAACTGGATTCTAATCACTCTGGAATTTCAAATGTAAACTCTCACATCTATGGTGAGGAAGGAGGTTGAGTTTGGGATCCTTCACAACTTAAAAGCTAAAGTCTGAACCTGTTTAAAAATAAAATGCGTAGAAGACATCTTTTGATATGATTTATGGGATACTGTATGGAACCTGGAATTTATTCTTGAAAGCAATTGTGTGCAGAGAAATTAGCAGACACTAATTGCTTTCAAGAGAAAATTGCATCTCATTACAAACTATTGGATTTTTTTTTTTTAAATGACCTCCTTCCCTGCAGTGAAAACATCTGGATTCCCAGGGGCATGGGCAAAGCCAGAGCCTCTTCCAGCCCAAGATAGGTTTTGCCAGTTGCTGGAGCTCTGAGTGAGAAAGGTCACAGGACAGCGAAGTGTGGGATTTTGTTGTTGTTGTTGTTGTTGGTTTTTTTGCATGGCAAGTTAAATCTAGTATGGGGCCATCAGTAGCATGGAATTGTTTAAAATCTCAGCTTCAAGCCCAAACTCCACGTGGCATTCAAGGCTCTCTAAAATCAATTCAGCTCCTCGGCAACCTGAAAAACCTGTCTTCTGTCTTGGGCTGGAAGAGGCTCTCCACAGAGCTGCTTCCTGAGTGCAGCGCTGACGACAGAAGGAAAAATGCCTTTCCAAGGTTGTGGCAATCGATGTGTTCCACGGCCAAGAAAGAAAATTTTAAGAATGGTCACTCATTAAGTAATCACCAAGAATGACTCAGGCACCCATGATTTGCTCACAGTACACTAGCAGCTAGTTATCAAGATACTGCCTATGTAAACATATCAGTTTGAGCACAGCAGCCAAATGTTTCCCAACAACTAGTAAGGAGCCAAAGCTTGATCATGTCACGTCTGAGTGAGCTGATACACATTTTTATTTTTCAGATGGTCCTTTTCCCAAAGGTAGAAGACGACTCCCTGGGAATGTTGTGTGGAACAATGTTTTTTCAGACCGTTTTAGTCATAGAATCCTTTCTTCAAATTGAAATTTCACGTGGAAGCCCTGGATTTAAAACCCAAGGCCTACAGGACGGGCCCCTTCCTTTTTGGTTCCTTAGGGGCCCATTTTTGGCTCCTTCTTGGGAAGGGGGCTGGGGGGTTGGAAGGCTGTGCCCTGCTGTTTCTACAAGCAGATACTCCACGTGACCTGGTAGTCTAAAGAGAAAGCCCTCCATGCCCGTCAAAACCATAGGAAAGTAGTTACCCTCAACCTACTCTGGACCCCTCCTTACCTGCCTTCTCCTGGCTGAATCTCCACTGACTTTTCTGAAGGTCCAAAGCTGTTCTTTTCTGATGAAATCAGTCCATTGATCCAAAGCTATAAAAAGCCAGGCAGTGCGGTGAAGGATGGGGTGGGCAATACAATCCTGAGCCTTGTGTTTCACACTTTATTCTCTGCATCACACAAGCGACCACACCTCACTGCCTGGGCCTTCAGAAAGGGTGATGAGGATGCCTCCTCCTTCCCTAGCTCTCCTCTTCTCCCCTCACTTCCTTTAACCCTTTCCTCCCCAGAGGGTGGCAACCCTAACCATCTCCATCCTTTCCCCGCCAGCCCCACCCTTCCCCATTCATGTATCAGTTTCTAACCCCTAAAGTCCCTCCCCATATCTTGCAAATGTCACAGCCTTCAGCAGCATCCTCTGACTGTCCTGGAGCCTCTTCCCAGCCCAGTATCTGCTGCTCTATGGAGTGACTCTGGTCTTAAGGTTTTCCCACAACGTGGGGGCAGGATGGACAGTGGAGGCGTCCTTTCCTGGATGCAACTGTCTTCTCAACAATAACTCACCATCATGAGGATCAATTCCCTAAAACAATAGCAACAACAACAAAACACTTTGGCTGGTCTTCAAGAGAGATTTATACTTCTCCTTTAATGCAACTTTGACTTATCTGGGGAGAGTTAATAACCCTGGCCATGAATAGCACTATGCCCAAATCTCTTCCTGTAACACCTAGGATTCTTCCTTTGTCACAGAACACAGAGAGCGGAGGAGTTGTTTTGTCTGTCTGTTTTAACTAGATAAAAGCAGAGTTGGTCTTATTAAAATGGTGAATGGGTGGTAGAAATCCCTGCCCCTTGAACCCTCCATTTCTCTGCTGGCAGACCCCCTGAATAAGGTTGCCAAATTTAGCAAATAAAAATATGGGATACCCAGTTAAATTTGAATTTTAGATAAACAATGAATAATTTTTAGTATAATTATGTTCCAACTATTGCATGGGACAACCCTACCCCTGAGACAGCCCCAAGGAGCACTGACTGAACCCACTGTGTGGGAAATGTTGGCTTCAGTTAGGGGATCACAACAGTTGACCTCCAAGAGTCCTTCATCCCAAGGACTCTGTGATTTCTTATATACCAACACACTAAGAGTGGGGGGTACACAGAACATGGGTCCTTGTTCTTGGCAGCAGAAGGGCCCCTCCTTCCTGAGTCTCAGCTCCCACCTAGGCCCCTGACTGTGGTAATGTCTCCTTCAGCTCAGGGGCCTCAAACTCTGCCCCTCGCTCTTTCCTCGGCCCCCAGACTGTCTCCATTTAGCATTTCCAAGTGACCACCAACACTTGGTAACAGGCTCTGGCTCTGCCTCCCGTGTCTCCCTGACCTGCCTTCAAGGCTGGGACCGCCTCACTCATTCTCTACAACTATCACCCGACACTTGTGATGAGTAGCATTTGGCCAAGAGCTTGGCTGGGATATCAAGTCTCCCTCCAGAGCAGCACAGACCAGTCTTTCCTTGCAGCAGGAGGGCCTGAGGTACCCAGAATGAGAATCCTTGCCAGGAAAGTAAATGAGGGTGTCCCTTCTTAAAAACAAGGAGCCAAGATCACCATATGAGAGACAGAACTGTGTTTAGTTTGGCTAAAGTCAGGTCTAATGGAGAGTGTGTGTGATAACTATCTCCAGGCTCGGCTAGGGGATACAGATCGAAGAGGAAAGAGGAGCTGGGCAGGGGACTCACAGAATCAGAAGATAACGGAGGAGGGGAAACACAGTCCGAAATGCAGGAATGTACCCAGCCCTGGTTCACTGGATATGTTGAAGCAGGCTTACAGATAAAAAGATAAAGATGCTGTCAATAATGCTAGAGTCATCCTCCAACAACCTCAACTTTCTCTCAAACTGAAAAGAAAAAAAAGAAAAAGAAAAAAAAAAGAGAGAGAGAGAGAGAAACCACCTCCATTTCTGTCTCCTTTTAAAATGGAGGAAGTTCGGAGGAACCAGACTCCCTGACTTCAGACTATACTACAAAGCTACAGTAATCAAGACAATATGGTACTGGCACAAAACCAGAAACATAGATCAATGGAACAAGATAGAAAGCCCAGAGATAAACCCACACACCTATGGTCAACTAATCTATGACAAAGGAGGCAAGGATATACAATGGAGAAAAGACAGTCTCTTCAATAAGTGGTGCTGGGAAAACTGGACAGCTACATGTAAAAGAATGGAATTACAACACTCCCTAACACTATACACAAAAATAAACTCCAAATGGATTAGAGACCTAAATGTAAGACCAGACACTATAAAACTCTTAGAGGAAAACATAGGAAGAACACTCTTTGACATAAATCACAGCAAGATCTTTTTTGATCCACCTCCTAGAGTAAGGGAAATAAAACAAAAATAAACAAATGGGACCTAATGAAACTTCAAAGCTTTTGCACAGCAAAGGAAACCATAAACAAGACGGAAAGACAACCCTCAGAATGGGAGAAAATATTTGCAAACGAATCAACGGACAAAGGATTAATCCCCAAAATATATAAACAGCTCATGCAGCTCAATATTAAAGAAACCAACAACCCAATCCAAAAATGGGCAGAAGACCTAAATAGACATTTCTCCAAAGAAGACATACAGATGGCCTAGAAGCACATGAAAAGCTGCTCAACATCACTAATTATTAGAGAAATGCAAATCAAAACTACAATGAGGTATCACCTCACACCAGTTAGAATGGGCATCATCAGAAAATCTACAAACAACAAATGCTGGAAAGGGTGTGGAGAAAAGGGAACCCTCTTGCACTGTTGGTGGGAATGTAAATTGATACAGCCACTATGGAGAACAGTATGGAGGTTCCTTACAAAACTAAAAATAGAATTACCATATGATCCAGCAATCCAACTACTGGGCATATACCCTGAGAAAAACATAATTCAAAAAGAAACATGCACCCCAATGTTCACTGAAGCACTGTTTATAATAGCCAGGTCATGGAAGCAACCTAAATGCCCATCGACAGACAAATGGATAAAGAAGATGTGGTACATATATACAATGGAATATTACTCAGCCATAAAAAGGAATGAAATTGGGTCATTTGTTGAGATGTGGATGGATCTAGAGACTGTCATACAGAGTGAAGTAAGTCAGAAAGAGAAAAACAAACATCATATATTAACACATGTATGTGGAACCTAGAAAAATGGTACAGATGAACCGGTTTGCAGGGCAGAAGTTGAGACACAGATGTAGAGAACAAACGTATGGACACCAAGGGGGGAAAGCCGCAGGGGGGTGGGGATGGTGGTGTGATGAATTGGGTGATTGGGATTGACATGTATACACTGATGTGCATAAAACTGATGACTAATAACCTGCTGTATAAAAAAATAAATAAAATAAAATTCAAAAATTAAAAAAAAAAATGGAGGAGGATAATGCCTAGTTAATGTCAGCAGCAGGCACACAGCCTCCACCCAGAATAATCAACACATGAACTGACAAGTGAATGGACAAATACATGAAGGTAGCTGCTCAGTTAGAACTCCCTCTACATTTGGAACCAGAATATCTTGGTTCAGATCCCAGCTCTGCTACGACTTATTCCATGGCCTTGAGCAACCGCTTGATCTCTCCAAAGCCTCAGTTTTCTCATCTAAAAACTGGCATTAATAACTCTATCAACTTCACCAGACAACAGTAAGGATCAAAGGAGGTGACATATCAGAAAGGGCTTATAAACTCTAAAGCAATTTCCAAGTACTAAATATTGATACCACAAAATGCAATCCCTACCTTTAAACAGCTTACAATCTAGGCCTGTACTGTCCAATATGGTAGCCACTAGGCACGTGTGGCTACTGAGCACCTGAAATGTGACCGATGAAAATTTACACAGGCTGCAAGTATATAATACACACTAGGGAGTGTGTGTGTTTTAATACAAAAAAAGAAAGTCAAAATATCTCGTTACTATGTTTTATATTAAACGCATGATGAAATGGTACTACTTTTATACATTGAACTAAATTAAATGGCAGTAGCTTATTAGTACACAAATGCTGGGCAACCAATGTGTCTTGAAATGTAAACTAATGTGTCTCCTGGGCCTCTGCTGATCAGAAGAGCAAACATAAATATTTTGAACTCTAAGTGACCTTCAGGACTATCCAATACACCTTATTTTTTTCACATGAAGAATCTGAGGTCCAGAGAGGGTTGAGACTTAACCAAGACCACACAGCCAATGAACGACCCAGTGTATTTTCCATTAGACCACAGTGCAGTTTTTAGAGCTTTTCAAACCTTTTTTAAATAAAGATTGTCTAAAATCAAGTCACATGATAATTCTGGGAAATAACAACATATCCACAGCTGGCAGATGAAAAAACTGAGGCCCTGAATGACTAAACACACACAATTAGTGGCATCTTTGAGGCCAGCACCCTTTCACCCCATGCTCTCCCTCCCACCCCAGGCTCCCTCTCCAGGTCCAGAAGATGGTGCAATAACATGCAGCATCCTCTTCCCTGGTGCCTCCACCACCTCATGTTCAGGACACGCCCATGAGCATTCTTGAGCCTAATTAAATAATGGAACCACACTGATCCTTTCTTCCAAGGTCCAGGGGCACTGTTTCCTCTCCACCCCAGTTCTGCTTGGGAATGTTGACTTTGGATAACGGCACCAAATACACTCTGACTGCAATTTCCAAATCAGAAACAGCCTCCAAATCTTTATTCAGCAGAGAGGAAAAGATCTCAGAAGGGCTGAGCCTGTTTAGGCCACGAGAGCCTAGAAAGCTCTTCTGCCCACAGAGCCTCCGGGGACAAACAGGTCATTACAAGTCAGCTCAAATCCACAAATGGGTACCTGCTGCATGTCCTGGAATTCAGAGATGACTAAAACAAAGCTATCACCTTTTAGTCATTCCTGGTCCAACAGAGGAGATTCATACAAATGGTTAGTTGGACTCTGAGGCAGAAAGCCATGGGTGCCGTACTTTGGGGGCCCAGAAATTAAGGAGCCTCAGGTTCAGGTAGGCTTCCTGGAGCAGGGGGGTCTGACCAAAGTCTTAGAGGATGAGAAGGACATCATAGGCCGAGAAGGGACAGATAAACCTTCCAGGTAGAGAGAGCAGAGATTCAAGAAAACTTTAGTATTTGAGGACACGTGACACTGGACTGGCTGTTCCTTTCTGGCACTCTCCAAGGTGACCGTGAGCCAAGCTTCTGCAGCAGCAATATTAATAGTACCTCCTCACCTCCTGGGGATGCTTCATGGCCAATCTCACTGCATACTCACAAACACCCCAGAAAGCAGGCAGGGCAAATGTCACATATCCATTCTCCAGATCAGGGAAGACTCAGGGAGATTAGTGCCCTGACTGGCTTCACAGAGCAATTAAAGGACAGAGCCCAGGCATCACCAAGCGTTTCTGGGTCCTCCACCTCTGATCTTGCTTCCATACAGTTCAGCAGCTGAGAATTACATAGCTCCAAGGTTTCCCCCAACCTCCCTTGTCTTAAAGACAACTTAGTTATTGCCAAGTACCACTTATGGGGCACTTTGCATGAATGGCCTTGCCCCTGCAGCTGTTTTCTCAAGGTTTGTGTCTTACCTCCCAAGGTGCTTCTTTTATCTCTCACAACATCTAGAAGGCGCTCAGGAGACTCATAGATTCATTGATTGGTAGCCTAGTGCAGAGATGATGTCAAAAGGGAAAGGGCATGTTAAAAGGATTTTAAATATTATTGCTACCTAAATTCATAGACACTTTCTTTGGAGGTCTTTAAAACACAGGGCTAGCCTCTCTAATCATGCCCTATCTCCATGCCCGTCATGTACCTACAAACGTCTCCTTAATCACATTCAACCTACCTACTTGCCTCCCTGATATTTTGACTTTCCAGACTGCTAGATAAACACCACTCCATTTAACGTCTATATTTTGGGCACCAATGCACAGGTGCGTGTGTGTGTGTGACATAAGGGGAGGAAGGTGTGGTAAGGAGATGCATAGCCGTGCCCAGTCCACTAAGCCGCATGTGGCTATTGAGCACTTGGATTGTGGCCAGTCTAAATGAAGACATGCTGTGAGTGTAAGATCCACACTGGATTTCAATGATTTAGTGCAGAAAAACAAAGAATGTAAGATAGCTCATTAATATTGAATACACATCGAAAAGATAATATTTTAGATATAATGGATTAAATAAAATATACTATTAACTTCACTCGTTTCTTTTTACTCTTGTTAATGTGGCTACTAGAAAGTGTTAAGATACACGTGTGGCTCATGTTATATTTCTATTGGACATTACCAACCTTTAGAGGGGGTGTAACCCGGGAAGGGAACAGACTTGTGAACAAGCCACGCAAGTAGGACCCGGAGTGTGGGGAGTGGCGTCTCCCTCAAAACCTTAGTCTTATGGGTCTTAATTTCTTTATCCATTTTCTCCATATTTGGTCCTTTAATTTGTCCAACCCAGTAACTATTTATATCCCATTCCTCCAACCGATTCAAACACATGCAGTTCAGAATGCAAGTCAAAGGCATCCTCGACCCACACCTGCCCACCACACATGCCTCTTGTCTGATTCCCTTTTCTTTTTATTGCTGATTTTGCCCAACTGCTGCCTTATCAGCCACAGCACAAAGCACCTGGCACAGGGTAGTCCCTCAACAAGGACGTGAATGTGGGGCTGAAAAATGGGTAAGTGAATGTACGAAGTGCATAATGCAGATACGTGTGCGTGCGCACGCACACACACACAGTCTTGTTTGTGTTTCTTGTTTCATACACACATCTTGTGTCTTTAGCTAGCTATAAGACTTCTGCCTTAGGACTTTACTTAAGCTTTAGCCATATTGTTTTTATGCTAGTTACTCAATACATTCTTGTTGGCTAATTAATTCTTTTCTTTTTTAGAAGCCAAGGAGAAATCACTTCCTTCATAAAGTCTCTATCGTCTCCTTCCACACTGCTCTTCCTCCTGATTCCCACTGACAGCCTATTCTATACTGTGTGACAATTATGTCTTGTGTTTTCTTTTTGTTTCATGAATGAATCCCGCACTCACTTTGGTCTTCCCTCTACCCACACTCCCAGTGAATTGTAAACTTCTTTGAAGCCTGAAACTATCTTCTCTTAAAGCTCTAGCACAGAGCTTAGCCCATGGTAATTGTTCAATAAAGACTTGCTGGTTGGTTGATTGGGGGGATATACCTATAAGAGTCTTGTGATATTGTTATTTATAATAGGAAACATACAGGCATACCTCAGAGATATTGTGGGATCAGTTCCAGACCACCACAATAAGTTGAATATCACAATAAAGTGAGTCAAATGTTTTGATTTCCTAGTGCATATAAAAGTTATATTTACACTATACTGTAGTCTAAGTGTGCAATAGCATTATGTCTAAAAAAATGTACATACTTTAGTTAAAAAATACTTGATTGCCAAAAAATGCTAACCATCATCTGAGCCTTCATTGAGTTGTAATCTTTTCACTGGTGGAGGTTTTGCCTCAACATTGACTGATCTGGGTGTGGTTGCTGAAGGCTGGGTGGCTGTAGCAACTTCTTAAAATAAGACAGCAACGAAGTTTGTCGCATCAATTGACTCTTCCTTTCCTGAATGATGTCTCTGTAGCAGGCAATACTGTTTGACAGCATTTTATCCACAGTAGAACTTCTTTCAACTAAGTTTATCAACTAAGTTTACAACATAACCTAAATCCTTGTTGTCATTTCAACAATCTTCATAGCGTCTTCACCAGGAGTAGATGCCATCTCCAGAACCCGTTTTCTTTGCTCATCCATAAGAAGCAATTCATCATTAAAGTCTTACCATGAGACTGCAGCAATTCAGTTACATCTTCAGGCCCCACTTCTAATTTTGCTGTTTCCACCACATCAGCAGTTACTTCCATCACTAAAGTCTTAAAACCCTCAAAGTCGTCCATGAGGGTTGGAATTAACTTCTTCCAAACTCCTGTTAATGTTGATATTTTGACCTCTTCCCATTAATCACAAATGTTCTTTATGGCATCAAAAATGGTGAATCCTTTCAGAAGGTTTTCAATTTACTTTGCCCAGATTCCTAAGAATAAGTACTATCCATAGCCTTATGAAAAGTATTTCTTAAATAATAAGACTTGAAAGTCAAAATTACTCCTCAATCCATGGGCTGCAGAATGGACGCTGTATTAGCAGGCATGAAAACGACATGAATCTCATTGTACATCTCCATCAGAGCTCTTGGGTGACGAGGTGCATTGTCAATGAGCAGTCATATTTTGAAAGGAATCTTTTTTTCTGAGAGTAGGTCTCAACGGTGGGCTTAAAATATTCAGTAAACCATGTTGTAAAATGACGTGCTGTCATCCAGGGTTTGCTCTTCTGTCCATAAAGCACAGGCAGAGTAGATTTAGCATACTTCTTAAGGGCTCCAGGCATTTTTGAATGGTAAACGAGCATTGGTTTTAACTTAAAGTGACCAGTGGCATTGGCTCTTTACGACAGAGTTAGATTGTCTTTCGAAGATTTGAAGCCAGGCCTTGACTTCTCCTCTCTATCTATGAAAGTCCTAGATGACATCTTCTTCCAGTATAAGGCTGATTCGTCTACATTGAATATCTCGTTTAGTGTAGCCACCTTCATTGATTATCTTAGCTAGATCTTCTGGATAACTTGCTGCAGCTTCTCCATCAGCACTTGCTGCTTCACCTTGCACTTTTAGGTTATGGAGACGGCCTCTTTCCTGAAGCCTCATAAAGCAAACTCGGCTGGCTTCAAACTTTTCTTCTGCAGCTTCCTCGCCTCTCTCAGCCTTCAAAGAATTGAAGAGAGTTATGCCTCACACTGGATTAAGCTTTGGCTTAAAGGGGTGTTGTGGCTGGTTTAATCTTCTATCCAAACGACTAAAACTTTCTCCATATCAGCAGTAAGGCTGTTTTGCTTTCTTATCATTTATGTGTTTACTGGAGTAGCACTTTTCATTTCTTTCAAGAACTTCTCTTTTCATTCAGAACTTTGCTGTTTGGTGCAAGAGGCCTGGCTTTTGGCCTATCTTGGCTTTTGACATGCCTTTCTCACTAACCTGAATCACTTCTAGCTTTTGATTTAAAGTGAGAGACGTACAAACTCTTCCTTTCACTTGAACGCGTACATGCCATTGTAAGGTTATCAATTGGCCTAATTTCAATATCATTGTGTCTCAGGGAATAGGGAGGTCCAAGGAGACGGAGAAACATGGGGGAGCAGTCAAAATACAACATTTATTAAGTTCAACATCTTATATGGGTGCAGTTCATGGCTCCCCAAAATAATTACAATAGTAACATCAAAGATCACTGATCACAGACCACCATGACAAATTAATAATAATGAAAAAGTTTGAAATATTGTGAGAATTACCAAAATGTGATACAGTGACACAAAGTGAGCAAAATCCTTTTGGAAAAATGGCACCAACAGACTTGCTCAATGCAGGTTTGACACAAACCTTCGATTTGTAAAAAGGGCAATATCTGTGAAGCACAATAAAGCGAAGTGCAATAAAACAAGGTATACCTGTATATTTGATCTTGTCCCCTTTCCTGGTTGGAAAACCCTTGGAATTTCCTAAGAGGTGAGAGCTAGGGAGGTGTCTTTTGCTCCATGAATGATGTGGCTTTTGGAAAGCCCTTAGGTAAACTAAGGATGGGGGTGCTGGTTGCCAGAAAAACCAACCATGTGATTAGAGGGTGGAACTTTCTATTTCACCCCTGACCTCCTGGGAAGGGGGAGGGGAAGAGCTGGAGATTGAGTTCAATCAGCAACAGTCAATGATTTAATCATTCACGCCTCTGTAACAGCAGCCTCCACAAAAACCTAAAAGGATGGGTTCGGATAGCTCCAGGTTGGAGAACATACAGAGGAAATTCGGGGAGAGTGGTCCACCCAGAGAGAGCATGGAAGCGCTGTGCCCCTTCCCACATACCCTGCCCTATGCATCTCTTCCATCTGGCTGTTCCTGAGTTATATCCTTTTATAATCAACCAACAATCCAATAAGTAAAATGTTCCTCTGAATTCTGTAAGCCTCCCTAGCAAATTAATCAAAACCGAGGAGGAGGTCATAGGCTCCAAACTCTAGCCAGTTGATCAGAGCACAGGTGACAACCTAGACTCGCAATCACCTCTGAAGTGTTTATGTGCTGAGGGGCGTTGGAGACAGTCCTGTAGGACTGAGCCCTTAACCTGTGGGCTCTAACTCTATTTCTAGGTAGTGTCAGAATTGAATTAATTGTCAATTTGAGTTAACAGACACACATTGGAGGACTTAAAGGAGATGTATTTTGTAAGCTTGGTGCCTGGATTTCTTATCCCTTCTCTCTACCCCTAGCACTCACCTATGTCCATTAAAAATAAAAATAAGCCAAATAGAAATTACCTCAAAGGGTGAGGCTCCCTCCCCCCAACACACACACCCGGGGCTCCATGCACTGCCTGTCAATGGGTTTCTGCTTGCTAAGAATTCTCTTCACGAATGAATCAATTGGTCTGCTCAGAAACCAATCACAGTAAGGTCATTTAACCTGGGGCTCCAGAAAGAAGCCTCCAACCAGGAACTTCTGCAAGAACAGGTGCTGATTAAGAACTCCCTAATCTGTATCAGCTCTTGCACTGACAAGGATGGCCGTGAGTGGCCCCAGCAAGGGCAGGGAAGGCAGGCGGGCCTCTGAGCAGTGGGGAGTTCCCGGCAGGGAGGACAGGGGACCTCAGAATGAACACGACACCATGCTCTTTACACACACAAAGCTCCTAGAAAGAGCCCACACATGCCAAAGTTTGGTCCCTCATGTCCACCAAGCCAGCAGATCAGGGCATAATCTCAGAAGACCCCACCTCCTGTGGCCTAGAGGCTGTCCCTGGGTCCTGCCCTCTGGCTTCCCAAGGCTCCTCTTATAGTCGGAGACCTCAGGGCTGGTCAACAGCGAGACACTGGGTGAGGGCTGGCTGGAAGGGGAGGAGGGGCCCTGCTTCTGCAGTTGTACCTGGCCTCTTGACCTTCTTTACCACAAGGCCACTCCTGTTATCCTAACTCTCTTGAATTTCCATGGGGCTACGGGTGCCTTGCCCACAGAGTGACAGCCCCATGGCATCAACCAAGGCACATGTTTGGAATAGGAGAGAGACTAGGCTTTGGCCCACAGGTGCTCCCTGGGCCACCAGTAGACCATTGCTGGGAACGCTCAGTGAAGCCGGCCATAGCCCTGAAATCAGGCCTAGGTTCTCCAACCTTCTTTAAGGGAGCATCAGATCCCTTACCCAGCATCTCAGATCCTACAGGGCCTAGACCCTACGGGCCCGAGACAACAGTGCTCCTCTAAGTTACACCCCACCTATCTCCGGGACCCCTCTCTCTTGGCCCCAGTAATGCCTTCTAGACTGAAATAACCAGGTTCACCAAATGTCACAGGGGATGAGCCTTAGAGCTGTCTTTTTCTAAGAGGTCTCTATACCCAGGTCTGGAACCCCTGACGTAGCTTTGAGGGTTTTGAGGGCTCATCCCTGACTCACTTTTAATTTTACCCAGGCCCTTAGAAGACTTCACAGCATGGGTACTAACTCATTAGGAAACTTGAAGGCTATGATCAGCTCCAGACTTTGCTGGCATTTGTGGGGGTTGCTATGGCTGTCCCAGAAGATGGTGGAGCCGCCAGGGACCCCAACAGAGGCATGCGTGACAGCTTATTCACCATCCACTCACCTCCCCTCTGTGCTGTGAGGGGGATGGGTCTTCAGGCTCTCCAGGAAGGCCAACCCCTACAGCTGCTGTGATGTTTGGGATCCCCCAGAGCTGACCTTGGCGTTCTTAGGGGCCATCCTCCTTCACTATTGCCAGGGTCTCTTAAAGCCCTGGTGTATGAGAGAGGGCCCTGCACTCAGGAGAGAAGGGAGCCAGGAGCAAGGGGAGGAAAGGGAGAAAAAGGCCAAGCATCTCCCAAGCCCAGGCACCAAGCTTGGTAATTTGCACCCACTATGCCCTCAGCAGCACTCAGGAGAGCACCTCTCTCCTCTCTGGAGACCCCACTGGCTCTGTGGGAATATTCCTGGTTGTGCTGTGTACACAGTGGGTAGGCTGTAGTGGCAAAGGCAGGTTTGAGCTCACAGCCTCGATTCAAAAGGGCCATCCACATTCCAAACTTGGCAAGACTCTGAACAAATTTCTGAACAGCTCTGGGGCAGCTGAGGTTGGGAAATTATTAGTGTACCCACCCTGAAAACCTGCATGACATATGGAAACATTCTGATCACCAGAACTTACACAGGCCTTGGCTCGTTGTGCGGGTGCCATGATGCTTCAGAATTTCTTACCAAGGCTCTGTGCTTAGTTCTTCTTGGGGCTAAAGCGAGGCTCTTAGGCCCAGGGAATTGCACATAACCCGTGGGTATGGGCATCCCCTGTGGACATCACTGCCATGTAGAAAAGCTGAGAATCACTGGACTGGACTGCACGCAATGCTCTGAGAGCAGCAGAGCGTATCTTGTATCCAGCACCCTCCACAGGGCCAGCCACACGGTAAGTGCTCAACAAAGACCTGCTGATTATAATGCATCAGTCTCTAAATGGATTTGCTAGTGACCTCAGTATAGGGGATCCACAAACAGGCCTTTCCTGACCACGAGAGGGACCACACTGCACCCCCATGCTCCCCTTCCCAGGGAACAGGCTGAGTCAACAGAGCAGGGCAGGCAATAATATGGGTGATGGGAGATCTAGAATGAGGGCAGTTGGAGGTCTGGAGGTCGGCATCCAGCATGACCTGGAAAGCTGCTGAGCCCATGAAGAGACCCAGGCAACAATGGAGCCAGCATCACAGACGACTGGCAGGCAAAGCAGGCATTGGGACCTTTCTGGAAGCACCACTAGGATCCCAGGGAGGGCTCGGTAGGGAGCCCAGAGCAAGCTTCAACTCCAGATGAATTGGGCCCTGAGTGAGGGGGGGCAGGGCAGAGACTGAAGCTCCAGGGCCTGAGAGGAGCCTCAGAAGAGATGGCCTGCGGCCGAGCTGCTCGTCCAGAGCCCCTGAGTTGCAGCAGCGCGAGCCCCGGCATCCAGGTAAGCCTGAGCGGGAGGCTCTGCTCCTGGCCCCCGCAGGAAGGTGACAGGCACGCGGCATCAGGGCCTCTGCAAATCATTTCAACAGTCGAAGCCAAAGAACCACACTAACTGACCCCAAGAGAGGCCAGAAAGTAAACACACCACCTATGACCTGCGCCTTCAAGGAGAACCCTGAGAAAGCCCCGGCCGGGCCAGCCTCACATGCACCATCTCACCATCCCACAGCCCGACATCCCCCTCAAGCTCCTCACTTCTTTCAGGCGACCGCTTCAGCCCATGCTCTTTGAGTGTGTGTGCTCCTGGATGTGTGCACACACCTACCTCAGGCGTTACAGGAGCAAGGGTTTATGTTCTCCACTGTCCTCACAGGCATTTCTGTCGAAGTTACATCTTCCTCAACCTTTACTGCAGGTGAAAGAAATGCATAAATGGGCAGATGGAATGACTGACATGCTCAGGATATATGAGGGACATTAAAGGCACTGCTAGGATCTGACGACAGCTGCCAAGAATCTGTTCCATAATCATAAATGAGATAAGCGCAAAGCCATGAAGGCGACAGAAAAATCCCAGCGCGGGCCAGGGCAGGTGTTTCCCTGCTGCAGTTAATGACCCTGGGGGAGTTTGCTGCAGACCCAGAACGTGTGCAGGTGCCCCTGGCCCCGGGCTCGGAGGGCCGGGGAGCCTCAGGGTGGGTCACTCGTTCTTGATGTCCGTTCTTACCTGCATTGTCCCGGCTGGGGCCCCTGCCTGGGAAGTATGGCCTCCTGGCATTCATCTGTGGGAACCTCTGCCAGCCGCCGAGTCTCCCAGGCTCAGCCGGACCCTCTTCCTCCTGGGAGGGAATCAGCCTTAGCTCCTCCGCTCCACATCTCCGGGCCCCCCCACAGTGCTTTTGCATAGTAGGGCCTTTCCTGGTTTCGCTGCAGGGCGCACGCTGCTCACGCAGGCAAATCTTTCACTGGGCTCTTATTAGCTACACCCGGAGATACCTCAACGAACAAGGGGTACCTACTGCCTCTACTGTTCTTTACTTTCAAACGCTTCCTCCCTTCCTTCCAAAAGTACTCTGTTCTGACACTGGCAAGCAACTTCATATGATGGATGCACCCCGCTCTGTCATCCCTACAGAGACCCTCAAGGAGCAGAGTCAGCCTGAGAGAAGCTGTGAAGCCCACAGAGCTTAACTCAGGGTGCTCAGCATGTCTGTCCTTCTCTCCCTCCACTCCTCTCGCCCCGCCCACACCCAGGGCTCTCCAGCCTCTGGGGTCTCACACAATTGGAGAACTCAAAGGCATGGGGAAGGCACAAGGAGCAAGCGGGGAGGGCTGCGGTTTCAGCGCTCAGCCTGAAGGCAGATTCCAAGCAGTGGAGGCTTCAGGGATGGGCCTTCTCTCCAGGCGCTCCACAGCTGAGGCCGGACAGGGAACCCACTGAGAGCTGTCAGGGAATTCAGCCCACCCCCTGCCCCCAGCATTACAGGCTAGTCAGACTGAGGGGGTGCGGGTCCCTCAGCCTGCCAGGAGGCGATGGGGAATGGGTAGGCTCTGGGACCTAGGGCAGACCCGCCTAAATGTCCTCGCCTTTTACCCCCACCTCCTCAGAGAGAACTCCAGTTCCTAGGTTCTCATGGCCATGTGGACCAAGCTAAGAGTCAGGGGAAATGACACCCCCATGTTCTAAGGCCCCTCATTGAACCGGGGTGTCATGGTTTGGTTTAGAGCTCTCCCCTAAGCTCCCAGATAAACATAGGTGGAGAGTCCACAGGCACCAATTCACAGGAGGAAGGGGCTTTAATGGTGGGAAGCTCTGGGCCAGGGGTCTTCTGGGAAATCCAGGGGGAGGCAGGAAAGGCTCCCAAGCCTTTTGGCTTTTCTATCTCAAATGCTACCTGCACTCGCCCCAGGATGGCCCTGCTGCTGCCATGATGCTAAGCCCACCCAGATGATTCTTACTTCACCCCAATTCAACACAACCCTGTCTACCCCACTCATTTGTTGCATGGCCTCCAAGATCTGTCCGCTTTCTAAGCCTGTTTCCTCATCAGTAAAATGGTGAAGATAGTAGCAGTGCTTCCTTCAGGGCTATGAGGATTAAATTTCATGTGATGCACCTGGAGCTGTGGCTGACACACAGCAATTACTCACTTAACGTCAGCTGCTGTGTTTGGTGTTACAGCTGACCCTTGAACAACATGGGTTTGAACAGTACTGGCCCACTTATACGTAGATTTTTTTCAATTGTAAATAGTACAGTACTGCACCATCTGGGCTTGGTTGAATCTGAGGATGCAGAACTGAGGATATGAATACGGAGGGCCTACTATAAGTTATATGTGGATTTTCCTCTGTGTGGAGGGCCAGTACGCCTAACCCTCAAGTTCAAGGGTCAACTGTATTAGTATTATCATCGTTATTCTCCCTGGGTGAGCTCTGGGTTCTCCACTGACAGTTACCTTTTATGTGCAATCTTGGGCCTTATGGGCCTGGAGCCGGTGGGGAGAGGGAGCTGGGACCATGGAGCACTACTTATTGCTATTGTTCTCACCGTCACCAGCTCCTTTCCACTGAGCACCCACTCCATGCTGGCGATGGCATCTAGACAGGACTTCCCAAATGTTAGTGTGGAGATCTTGCTAAAGCACAAAACACTGGGCCACGCCCTCAGAGTTTTTGTTTAAACTTGCATTTCTCCCTGGTTCCCAGGTGATGCCAATGCTGCTGGTCCGGGGACCGCACTTTGAGAACCCCTGCTCTAGGATGCTGGAGGCATCCGCTTTGTCATTGCTGTGCCCCCGGCACAGTTCTCAGCACAAAGTAGGTGTTCAGTTACCACCCGATGCTTTGTTTGTGCCTTGCCTACTCTGTGATCAGCTAGCACACTGCCTCCTGGCTTGGGGCAGCCGGACCCTCGTTTGAGAAGCATGCGATCTGACTACTCAAGCAGCAGGGAGACCACTCAGTGCTGAACCTCCTCAGAGAGCCTCCAACAGAACTGGAGGCCAGCCCACACCCGCTGGCGAAGCTTCTCACCCTGCCACACCCAGCACAGGCTCCCCACAGCTGTCTGTCACAAGTAATCCGTGACATGTCCTGCATTATTAACTGTCCCCGAGACAGAATGCAGCTGAGGTGAAAGGCAGATAGTGAGAATGGGGAAGGCAGGCACCCTGATGCCAGCGACAGCAGTTCTCAGCCTTTCAATAACCCACCAAACTCTTCTAGGCATTTTTTTTTCTTCTCCTTACTTTTTTCTTTCCCTCCTTCTTCCTCCTTTTCCTCCTCTTCTTCCTGCTCCTCTGCCTCTTCTTCTTCTTTTTATATACAGTTAAATGACAGGGGTTAGGGGTGCCAACCCCAGCACAGTCAAAAATCCATGTATAACTTATAAGTTAACCCTCTGGACCCACAGTTCTGCATCCATAGATTCAACCAACCACAGATCGTGTAGTACTGTAGCATTTACTGAAAAGAATTTGCATGTAGGTGGAACCGCACAGTTCAAACTTGTGTAGTTCAAGGTTAACTGTGCTTTTTATTGGTTCCCAGTTTTTCACTTTTATCTTCTAAAATGTCTTTGACCATGACAAGGCACCCCCATGACCAATGATGAGATTTAGGAGTTCCTCACTGAGAAACAGGTTTAACAGACCTTGGAGGATGTAACGCCTTCCAATCTGCTGCCTCCATCACATCTGCCTAAATCTTCCTTTGTAACATGACTCCATCCTGCATCCCAAACATTAGGCTCCCGTGAGCCTCCACCCACCACATTCCCCATGAACTCATCTCATTTTTGTGATCATGGTAGACTCTTGCTCTGTCTCCAGGGAGGTCTACATCATTCTCCTTGTTGGAGCAAGTCCTCAGGAGAAAATGCCAGTGCAGCAGAATAGAACCGTGTCACCTACTCTCTTCTTGGGAAACAAAGTGAGGAAAAGGAGGGCCAGATGAAGACAGGTGGATGAGGTGATGGAGAAGCAGTTTCTGCTGAGGGTCAGAAGGTTGACGGGGAAAGCCTGGGGTGGGGCCGAAGTGGAGTGGCTGCCAAGGGCACCTCAGATGAGCCTCTGCAGGGCCCCTGGGGATGAGTGTGAGCGCCTAGCAAGCAGGAACTACACAAAGGCTGCGTGGCCCCAAATCCCCCACCAGAATTAACCAAGAGAACAGGCCTGCACTGTGCTGTGAGCCCATGGCGGGTGGAGGTACACGGAGCAGGGGAGTCCCCCTTCCCCTGACTCCAGGGCTGGGCTCCTGGGACCACGCAGGGGAAGTGCCCTCTCAGAGCAGTCAGTGACGGCCTTCTGGGCGTAAGCATAAGGCGGTCCAAGGGTCCGCTCTGAAGGACAATACACGAGATTATGTGAGTTCTAATGGGGTGTTGTTCTTTTCTTAGACACGGCGCATATGGTCCAATAACCTGGACATTTTTCTGCTTTTTTTTTTACCCTAAATTAAAGGGTTTGGGGCTTTGTGGGCCACACTGCATTCCTATGGTTAATGAGAACCACAGATGTGTCGTTTTCAGTTTGGGTTGAATCCCCCGTGGACTAGTTCATGCTTTGCGCCCCCCCACAGCACCTGTAGGGATTTCTGCCCACTGTGGGTTTGAGTGGTGCTCACCAGTCTACTCTTGTGGGTTCAGATAATAGCAGTGGGGAAGGAGATTAGCTATGGGGAAGGAGAGGCTGAAACTCAGCTGCTGAACAGCCCCGCAGGGCCGTGGGCACCTATTATACAGGTAAGATTTGGCAGGCCATGCCGGGCTGCAGTAGGACATTAAAAACAGTGTGGCTCAACTCTCTTTTCAATCAAGAAAATGCATTTTTGTTTGTTGTTGTTGTTGTTTTGTGTTTTTTTTTTCTGATCCTTCTTTCAGGAAAATGGAAAAGAGAAGGGAAAACAAACGAAAACATAAAACAATGTTCTCTTAAGCTTGACAGTGGCCAGAGCTTTTGATAATTCAACTGCAAGTTTACAAACTGTTCCCATTTGGGTGGTTTCACTGAGCAGCAGATAAGCGGTGGCTTCTCTGCATCTACTTATGGTACCAGCAACAAGTAATAGCATTTCTGCGATTGTTCACCATCGTAGGACCCTTGACATTAATCAACTCCATGCTCTGGCTCCCAGCAGGGAGAGCTCAACTCGAAATCACTCCAGGTTACAGACAACACACTCCAGGGAGCTGCCACCTGCACAGCCTCAAACTTCGCAGCAAACATCTGAGAGACGGGTGAGAGACCCGTCGTACAAGCCAGTGTTAGAGGCAGAGACTGAAAGACTGAAACCAGACGGAGTCCCGGTAGTCCCTGGCCAGGGCTGGGCATCAGATTCACTGGGGGCTGTTTCCAAAAGGTGCAAGCCCAGGCCCTGCCCCCAGAGGTTCCTTTTATAGGTCTGACCCAAGGCATCTGTATTCTGCAAAAGCAGCTCAGTGATTCTGGTGTGTACCCAAGGTCACCATACACAGCTGAACAGTACATGACAGCCCTGTGGGCCCTCTAGCTCTAACCACTGGATTCGACCCAGCAAGGCAGCCAGCTTCCATGCAGAAACGTGCTGGGACAGGATGAAGAAGGTTGGCAGGGTGACCCTTTGCTAGCAGCAGAAAGCCCTTGTCATTCCAATCCTGAAGAGGCTGGGTGGAAGAGTGTCAGGCCACACCGCCCAGAAACAGCTTAAACTACTGACTCATGGCCTATCAATCAGTCAGCAGGGTCCTGCCCAGGAATGACTGGCCCAGAGGGTATGGGCTTTTGAACTCTTTAGAGGAAAACTAGAAAAGAATTTCTTGGTTTAAAACAAAATGCGAGGCTCAAAATGTAATGTGCCAAAACTTAGGGGAAAAGATCAAAAAACCCTGCTGCCTGTTCCCGATAACCAGCTAAAACTCTCCAGTGAAGTTGACTGCTTTGGTGGTTAAAAGCACGATGCTTGTGCCAGGCTGCTGGGTTCAAATCCCAGCACACTTACTGTGTGACCTTGCACAAGTTTCTCTCTCTCTCTCTTTGAGCTTCAATTTCCCCATTGGGTTGTTATGAAGATGAAGTGAGATAATATTCATAAAGTGCTTAGGACGAGGCAGGCCCAGAGCACTGCGTAAGCGTTAATTACTGTTGTCACCGGGTGCAACGTTCTCACGACCGCTTCCAGTCATTCTTAGGCACCAAGCCCCCAAAAATGAAGATCTGAGGAGACATCCCAGTGCTCCTGAGGGCAGCAGCAAGATGAAGCTCTCCCCTCTTCCAGCCTTTTGGAGAGACGGGTCTTGGAGAGAGACTGGGTTAGGAAGTATTTAGATGGACTGGTTGAGTAAACTGTGATACATTCAGATGATGGGATGTGATGTGACTGACACAAATAACGGCGAGTGCGTAGGAACACACATGGAAGACCTGTGTGATCCAGTGCTGAGTGGAAAAACCAGGTAACAGAACAGAATGGCCCCGTTTCTGTGAAAAGCATATACGTGCAACATGTATGAATCATACTCCACAAGCTCAGATATGCAAGAAGTATCACGTGTCATTATTTAAATTAACTCAAATCTGACTTCAGGTTTTACCCTGCTGGGCTGGCAGGCAATTCACTCTTGGCATCGCTGAGGTTTCTTCCCCTACCCAGCACCACACGAGAATCCAACATGCTAACGCGGTGCCCAGAAAACAGAGGCTGGCCTCTAGCCCCCCGTCCCTTGGCCACGGTCAAGCCCACGGGTCCCTTGCAGGTAGATGGCTGTCCATGAGATGGGGATGTGTGGAGGTGCTCCTTTAGCAAGGCTGGGAGCTCAGGCGCCTTTAACCTGTCCCCTGGGGCAGTCATGTCCCTCAGGTGTCCTGTCCCCTCTTCAGGTGCTGCCAGGACAGCTCGGGTTCCCTGCAACTTGGGGCCCACCAGTCTGCATCCCTGACCAGGGCCAGGTGCTGTCTTGTCATTTCTCCCAACCCCCCGCACACACCTGCCATAATACGGGGCCGTAGGGAGCTTGGGCTTTCCTGAGAGATGGAAAGAGGGGCAACTTTTGCTTCTTCCTCTACCAGAGGCTCCCCAGGCTAGGAATGCATGGGCTTAGAATAGGGAGGGAAGGGGCCAGGGAGAACCCACGCCAATTAGGAGCCCAGGACATCACTTAACTACATGCTCGTATGTGCACACGTGGGTACGGACAAGTCTGTGTGTGGGAGCCCAAATGTAGTATCTCTAGGGGAGGGGAGATTATGGGTGATTGGAATTTTCTCCTTTTAATTTCTCTGTACTTTCTACAATTAATATGAATTATTTGTATCAAAAATTATGAAGTTTGACAGAAGCGTTTCGTAAGGAAACTAGGACTTGTTTAGAAGCCTGAATGACAAGTTTCTGAAATAGGGGGAACTTAAAAGCTGGGGCAATGGAAGCAGCCTTCTGTGCAAAGTGAATATCGTCTGAGTGATTTTACCTCTAGGGCATGCTCTGAGCATTAAGTTCTTGTCCCGTGTAAATAACTACATGGTGTTAAGAGGCACACTCAGAGCTCTGGGTGGACAAGTCAAGAGCTACTCCCGGCCCCACAATCCCCTCCACCAGGAGCCAGCTTTCCCGAGTGCGTGGACGGGGCTGTGCCTGCTGATGCCGAGCAGTGTGTGTGCGTGTGTGTGTGTGAGTGTGTGTGGGGGCGGGGTGTGGGGGGGTGTGGGTGTGAGTGTGTGTGTGGTGTGTGTGCGTGTGGTGTGTGGGTGTGTAGTATGTGTGTGTGGGTGTGTGTGGGTGTGTGTGGGGTGTGTGTGGGGGTGTGTGTGGTGTGTGTGTGAGTGTGTGTGTGTGGGTGTGGGGGGGTGTGGGTGTGAGTGTGTGTGTGTGTGTGTGTGTGTGTGTGAGTGTGTGGGGGTGTGTGTGTGGGTGTGGGTGTGAATTTTCCATGCTGCCTCCTTCCCTGAGTCCTCGGTCAGCGCACCCTTCTCTGAGCTGCAGCAGCACCTCCAGATGTGTTTATGTGTTTCACCACCTCCCGTCCCACAAGCCTTCTCGGGGCCACAGAACAAAGGAGAGGAGCAAGAGGGGCTGGGTGTCACTCATTCCGGTTCTGCTGATCCGGGGAGCCTGGCTTATTTGTTTTGGTGAGCTGGCCAGCTGCAAGCTGTTTGGTTTGGGGCTATAGGATTAGGACTGTTTTCCTTTCTGAGTTTGGTGCAGTCAGGGGTGAGAAGAAGGAGCCCAGGTTGAGGACAGCCAGGGTCTGGCCTCTCAGCTCTGGCCTCTCAGTGCTGCTGCTGGCGATCCGGCTCCCGCAGCAAGTGTGAGGGCGCTGCCTTTCAGGGAGGGGCAGCTCCCTGGACAGGGCAGCCGGTTGTCACCCATGCCACAGGGGCTAGCTCCCCTAGCTCCTGGAAGAAAGCCCCTGGTCGGAGGGGCGTCTAGGTAAAATACAGAGGAAACAGGCAGGGCCACAGCCCCTCTCTCAGCCTCGGGGCTCCCCCTCTCAGGCCTGTCAAAGGCTGTTTCCCCCTCCCCCTCCCAGCAGATTCTCAGCATCCCCAGGATAAGCGGTGTTTGGGGTCCTCAAAGACCCTTTGATCTTTAGACCCTCAAATCCATTAGAGTTCCAGGCCATAAATATTGTGCTACTACCCCTGTCACCAGCCCTCTAGAGTGACAATGCCTATGTTTTTAATTCTGGCTTAGATAACAATGCCTAGGTTGTATTTAATGATTCCCATGTCTGAGCTTTTTCCCCTAACTTGATTAAAACTTCTTTAAGGTAGACACCGTTTTCCCACAGGCCAAAGCATAGGGCAAAAAAGGACCGGGCACCTAAAACACACTCGTTGAATGACTAACCTGGATGGGCAGATGGATAGGTGTACAGACAGACAGATGGACAGATAGATGGATGGCAGACATCCTTCATGGAAATCTTCCCACAACAGAAACAGTTTTTATGTGCATTTATCCAACAAATATTTATTGTGCACTAACTACATGCCAGCCATTGTTTTAGGCCATTGAGATTCATCAGTGAACAAAAATACAAAAAAAACTCTGCCTTCCTGGAACTTATATTCTATCAGGAGGAGATCTATAAACAATAAACACTTAAAATCAAGTAATTTCATAGTATGTCAGAAAGTGATAACTACTATGGAAACAAACTAAGTAGAACAGGATGAGGAGGGTTGGGATTTGAGTAGAGGCAGTTGTACTATAAACAGGAGTCAGAGTAGGTCTCACTGAGATGGTGACATCTGAGCAAAAATTTGAGGGATGTGAAGGAGTGAGTCATGTGGCTATTTGGGGAAGGAGCATTCCAGGAGAGTGAACAGACAGTTTGTAAAACGGAGCATCCTAGGTGTGTCTGAGGAACTGCCATGAGGTCAGTAGGCTGGAGTGGAGTAAATAAGAAGGATAGTAGGAGAGAGTTGAGAGAGGTAGAGTTGAGACGGTTGGCAGATTCTGCAGGACCACAGAGAAATGGGGAACCATTGAAAGGTTTTGAGAAGAGGAATGACTTGACCTGATGACATGATTTGATTTAAATTTTGGAAGACTCCCTCTAGTTGCTGTTTTGAGAACAGATTGCAAGGAAACAAAGGTGGGAGCAATTAGGAGGCTATTATAGATTTCCAGGTGAGAAACGATAGTCTCCAACCAGGGTGGTAGCCATAAATGTGGCAAGACTAAGCAATTGAAGGATGGAGTTGGCATCAAGTGAAATGGAGATGGCTGTGGGTAGAGCAGGTTTATGAGGCAGGGGTGGGCATAGGGCAGACCAGGAGAGCATGCTGAACTTAAGATATCATCCAAGTAGACATCCAAATAGATATCTGAAGGCCGGAGGTATAAACTGAAATTTGGACATCAACAGTAATATATGATGTGCAAAGCCATGAGATCACCAACAATATTAATGTAGATAAAGGAGAGAAGAGTACCAAGGACTGAGCTCTGAGGTATATCAACATTAAAAGATCAAGGAGATGAGGAGGAACCAGCAAAGGAGACCAAGAGGGAGCAACCTGCAAGACAGGAGGAAAGCAAAAAGAATGTACTGTTCTGGAAGTCAAGGGAAGAATATGTAACAAGGAGGAAAAGTGATCAACTTGTGTTAAATGCAGCTGATCAACTAAGTGGTAAAGACACACCTGACAACTGAACTCGGCAATAAGAAGGCTGTCAAGAGTAGCCTGTTGAGTACTGGGGGGCAAAGGCTGATTGGAGTGTGTTTAAGAGAGAATGGGAGGAATCCACACATTTATGGTCAACTGACCTTCAACAAGCATGCCATGAACACACAATGGGGAAAAGATAGTCTCTTCAATAACTGAATATCCACAGGCAGAAGAATGAAATTGGATCCTTATCTCATACCATATACAAAAATTAACTCAAAATGGATTAAAGACTTACATGTAAGACCTGAAACTGTAAAACTACTAGAAGAAAACCTACGGGGAAGGCTTCTTGACATTGCTCTTGGCAATAATTTTTTGGTTATGACACCAAAATCACAGGCAACAAAGGCAAAAACAAACAAGTGGAACTATATCAAACTAAGCTTCTGTACAGAATGAAAAGGAAACCTATGGAATGGTAGAAAAAAACTGCAAACCACATATCTGATAAGGTGTTAATATCTAAAATATATAAGGAACTCCTACAACTCAATTTTTTTAAAAGGTGATTTTAAAATGGGCAAAGGACCTGAACAGACATTTTTCAAAAGAAGATATACAAATGACCAACAGGTACATGGAAAGATACTACACATCATTAATCATCAGGGAAGTGTTATTCAAAACCACAATGACATATCACCTCATACCTGTTAGAACAGCTATTATCAAAAAGACAAATATAACACGTGTTGGTGAGGATGTAGAAAAAAGGGAAACTTTGTGCACTGTTGGTGGGAATGTAAATTGGTACAGCCACTATGGAAAATAGTATTAAAGTTCCTCAAAAAATTAAAAATAGAACTACCAGGTGACCCAGCAACCCCACTTCTGGGTATATATCCAAAGGAAATGAAATCAGTATCTCAAAGAGATATCTCATGTTTATTACAGCATCATTCACAATAGTCAAGATATGGAAACACCCTAAATGTCCACCGAAGGACAAATGGATAAAGAAAATGTGATATATATATATCACAATGGTATATTATTCAGCCTTACAAAATGAAGGAAATCCTCTCATTTGTGAAAACATGGAGGACGTTATGCCAAGTGAAACAAAACAGAAACAGAAAGACAAAATACTACATGATCTCATTCATATGTGGAATGTAAAAGGGTCAAACTCATATAAGCAGAAAGTAGAATGGTGGTTGCCAGGAGCAAGGAGGATGGGAGGGGGAAATGAGATGTTGGTCAAAGGGTACAAAATTTCAGTTATGCAACATGAATGAGTTGTGTATAGCATGGTGATGAGAGTTAACGGTACCATATTGTATACTTGAAAGCTACTAAGAGGATAGATCTTAAAGTTAGATCTTAAAGTTAAACCTTAAATTAAATCTTAAAGTTAAATCTTCTCAACACACACCCACATATACACAATGGTAACTATGTAGAGGTGATGGATAAGTTATAGAGCTTGATTGTGGTGATCTTTTCACAATATATCAAAATATATCAAAACATCAAATATATCAGAACAGCGTATCAACTATATCAAAACATCAAGATGTACTCCTTAAATATATACAATTTTTATATGTCCATGATATCTCAAAAAAGTTGTTTTCAAGAAACAACTAATTGGAGACAGTGAGTACAGACAACTTTCTGGAGAAGTTCTGCTGTGAATGGGGAGCAAATCAAAAGTTGCAGAAGTGGGTTCAAAAGAAGGATTTTATAAAATGGGAGAAACAATCACATACCTGCATGCTGATGAAAATGATTCAGGAGAACATGAACAATTGCAGATGGAGCAGAGAAGTGGGCAATATGGCCAGAGCAATATCCTTGAGTAGGTGAGCAGGGATGGGATCTGGTGCCCAGGTGGAAAGGCTGGCTCTAGAGAGGTGCATGGAGAGTTCATCAAGTTACAGCCAAGGAAACAGAGGATATGAGGGAAGACGGAGGCAGGCAGGGAGATGTGGTGGAGTCTGTGGAAGTTCTCTTCTGATGACTTCACCTTTGTCATAAAGAGGGAAACAAGGTCATATGGGAAGAGGGCGTTAGGGATCTGGAGAAAGAAGTGACAGTGTAAAGTCGTCATCCAGGATAATGGCAGAGTGAGTGGACCAGGAGAGTAGAGGGGGATGACCTGGCAGCAGCTGAAGGCCACCTCGAAAATTGTGGGCATAAATTTAAAGTGACACAAGTCAGCATGGTTGTATTATTTTTCCCTAAAGCAGCATGGAGTAAATGGGGAGTTGGATTTAACCTTGATTGTGGTTTACAGTACAATAAAATGAGAGGGGCAAGGGAGTGATTATAATGACTGACCAGGAATTTAAGTTGTATTCTAGAAAGAAGGGTTTCCATTTTAGTAACTGGGAACATGTGAGGTCTTTCACTTTGCCAAGAGTGAGCTGTGGATGGAAAAAGGCTGAGACTCACTGCCCTGGAGCCATCATTAACTCAGTGACTCCCTGAGGATTTAATGGAGGTGACCCGCCTTCCAAACTCGCCCACATGATTGTCTTGCCAAGAGGTGTGATGTAGCACAGAGGTTGGCAGTAGAACAAGGAGGTGAGGGGTTGTCATATTTGTACTAAACTTGCTCTTAGGCTGCCTGTGGGGCACCCCATTCACCCCAAGACACAGTCCTCTCTGGGCCATCAGCAAGCTTGGCCTTACCAGAAATGGGTTCAGCAGTCACCTCTGACCTCAGCCAGGTCTCTCAGCTCCTCCAACTGGGCCAAAGTACCTCTACCATGCAGCTGCCTTTCCCTATCCCTGCCATATTTGTTAGTCCCAAGATAGCAGCTCTATCTCAATTCATGTCCTCTGAATTTTCAGGGATTTCTGAATCTCTGCTCCTGGCTTATACGACCAAGTCCTTGGCTGTTCCACCCTCCATTCCTCCCCACCCAACCGGCCCCATCAGACATGCAGACTAGACCTCTGCACACCCACCTCACCAGACAGGCTCATTCTTACCTACTCAGAGGAAAGTTTGTTGGCTCAGCCTCACCCACCCATTGGCAGACAATCAATGTCTAGGCCTATTTCCAGAATCATGACGACAATAATAATAACAACAGTAGTAACTACCACAGTGTAACTACTGAGAAAACAAGAACCTGATCTACTTTGCTCACTGCTATGTTCATGTTCTCAGAATCCAGACAGAGCCTTACAATAGTAGGTACTCAGTAAATATCTGAGAAATAAAAGAATAAATGAGTAGCATCTACCCAGTGCACATAAAGCCCCAAGGATGGCACTACATCTTTTTCACACGCGATCTAATTTTAATCCTCCCAGCAACCTCCTTCAATGCAGGAGATGATACTGCACTAATTTTATGAAGGCAGAAAACTAAGATGCTAAGGAGTCATATAGCTAATAAATGCCAGAAACAGAATTAGGACCCAGTTCTGTCTTCTAACCCACTACCTTATATGGAGCCAACCCAATGAGTCCCCAAAGTCACCTTGGTCCTCCCCACCCCTCCCCTCAAAGGACAGAACAAAAGGCTGCAATTGAGAGCACCCAGGCCAGAACCCTCACCAGTCAAGCCACATCTCGTGATTCGTGGTATAAGAATGGCGAACCCCTGGCTCTCAGAAATGTCCTTGTTTCCCCAACCCCAGCTCTGGGACGCCAGGTTCCAATGATGGCCCAGCACCTTCAGGAAGCTCTGCCCAGGGATACCAGATGACCGTCCAGAGCTCTGGCCAAGGACCCCAGAAATTCCTCCCACTGGTGACCACCCTTAGTCCTTTCCCTCCACAGCCAGCCCCATTGTGCATTCCAGGCCGGTATCTCAGATATGAGGTGGGACTTCAGTAATTTGGCAGTCCAGATGCCTGAAACAGATGCAAAGAATACAAGGTGTCCCCATTCTCTCTTCATTTATAGAGAACTTCCAAGTTTTAGATGGGTATATGGCTACCCAGCTTGTCATGACCATACAACTAACTTCTATACAATAGGATAACACCAGAAGTAATAGGTGCTTTCACTAGATCAGTGATTCCCAACCAGGAGTGATTTTCTCCCCGCTCCCCAGACATTTCTGGTTGTCAGTACTGGTGGATGCTGCTGGTATCTAGCGGGTAGAGGCCAGGAATGCTGCTAAACATCCTACAATGCACAAAACGGTACCCGCAAAAAATGATTATCTGGTCCAAAATGTCAACAGAGTCAAGGTTGAGAAATTCTATTCTAGATCATGCCCTAAAAAGGAATGGACATGACCTTCTCCACTCCCTTCTTCCTTTTCTCCAGGCTATGAGTTGAGGAAAACTGGAGCAATGTCCTTGGACCTAGAAATAGAAACCAGAAGCTTGGAGACGGCAGAGCCACCATGGCAGCCTACCTCCATTACTACCATGAAAAAGAAATAGCCTCTTTTGTTTAAGCCATTGTATTTTGGGGGTCCTTTTGTTACAGCAGCTTAGCCCATACCCTAACTGATACAATGGATTTTAAGAGGGCAGTGACCCAGACCGTCTGAAATGACTTACACAGTCATTTAGGGCCAGACTGTGTCCTTTGGCCCATACTCCCAGACCACTATCTGGTGCTTGCCTGAGATGGTTTCTAATCCCAGGATAAGCAGGATTTCAATTTAGTATAATTTCATGTAATTCCGTTTCTCCCATTCCCGGCACACCCCATCGCCTTTCTTGCTGTAATACCCTGTAGTAAGCAGAATAACACCTCCCTAAACATGTCTATGTCCTAATCTCCAAAACCTGTGAATGTTATGTTACAAAGCACAGGGGAATTAAGGTTGCTAATCAGCTAAGGAGGGTATCCTGGATTTTTCAGGTGAGTGCAATGTTATCACAAAGGTCCTTAAAGTAAAAGGGGGAGGCAGAGAGGCAAAGATGGAGTGATGCAGTGTGGGAAGGACTCCACTGCCCACTGCTGGCTTTGAAGATGAAGCGGAGGCCACAAGCCACAAGCCACGGAATGTGGCAGCCTCTAGAAGCTGGACTAGGCAAGGAAATGGATTCTCCCCTAGAGCCTCCAGAAGGAATACAGCCCTACTGATATTTGATTTTAGCCCAAAGAGACCCACGTAGGACATCTTACCTCCAGAACTGTAAGATAAGAAATTTATGTTGTTTTAAGCACCAAGTGTGTGATAGTTTATTAAGCAGCCACTGGAAACAAATATTCACCTTTCTTCCTTTCTCCTTCTTCCCTCTCTTTCTTTCCAGTCTAGCTTCTACTTAATCTCTATGAGAGTCTGAGCCAGTGTGGCAAACAGACCAAGGCCCAAGCTGGTCAACTTCTGGGGCCTCCCAGAAAGCTCTTAAGAGCAGGATAGAATGAACACCTGGGAGAAGAGTCTGGTCATGCTAACCCAGGGCATGGTCTGGGTTCAGCAATTCATGGATTCAGGACTGATTCCCTTTATGACTTGCTTTCAGAAACATACACTTCATCTGCACCCAAGATCCTGCAGTAAGTAGCCCAGTCGCACTCTTTATGAAATCCAGGTTATCACTGGATTATCTGCAGTTCCAAAGGTGTCTCTGCCCAAAGCCAGGGACCACTAGGTGACAGTCATACTAACTGGAGGTGGAATTACCCAACCCTCTAATTCCAAAGTGTTTAGCTTTGGAGCACAAAAAGTTAAACACCTTCTTGCAACACATAGTAAACATGTCAGTGTGTTTAACATGTTAACCATCCTCTGTTCTCCTGCCCAAGTGTTTAGAAAAGAAACAGGTTATGATGTTTAACTAGTGAATGGATACATGTGCTCATAGCAGCTAACACTTTTTAAACACTTGTGGATGCTTAAAATTATGATGTGTTTAAGATTTGAACACATTTGCTTTTCTACACTCTTAATCCAATGAGTGTTGGCTACACTTTTTTTTTCCCAAACAGCAAGGGTTTGTCCACCTTGCAAAGACCAGTGTGCAATAAGTTCCTAGAGCTGTAAATTGCATTGTTGTTGGTGTTTTTGTTTGGGGGAGTTTTGTGTTTTTGTTTGTTTTTTAACATTTTCTTTCATACATGGACCCCCTCACCAGGAGAGTGTAAATGATAGTCATTCTTTGGAGGATGTCTGGAGTCCTATTCTATTAGAGAATCTAAAGGAATTTAGTGGAATCAACGGGGAAGCTTGACCAATTTCACTATAATTTCAGAAAATAAAAACCAAAGAGGCTCCAGGTCCTGCCCAGGCCACAAAAAAGTGTGTGGAGGGCCTGGGGGTTAAGCCAGACCTCCAGGTGCCACCTGGGGCTCTACTTGTCTTCTCCACCAAGCCTGTCCAAACCAGCAGCTGGAAAAGGCATTAAATCCTCCGGCTCCCTTCCAAGTGTGGGCTCACAGTACGTAATCGTGGAGAGGGTTGTCTGCGGGGTGGTTGTCGGTCTGCTTTCCTCTGTTGCACTGTGACCTCTCTACCCGAGGCCTCCATCCTTTCTTGCTTGATGTCTCCGGTGATCTCCCCAGCCACTCGTGTCCACCCATTTCTCCATACCCCACTTCCCACCACAGCCCCTGCTGGACGTGGCCTTTAAATGGCCCCTCAGACACCCTGCCCTGACCAGCCTTGTTTCTTGCCAGTGTCTCTCTCCCTCTCTATGCTTCAGCCACCCTGGCCTTTTCATCCTCGCTACTTCCTGCCCCAGGGCCTTTAAATATTCCCTTCCATGATGAAAGCCATTCTTTTCTAGGTCCTCTTCAACTAGATAACTGTTTTAAACAGCAGTGTCTCAGGAAAGGTCTACCCAACTACCCACAGCCCCTCAAGTCTAGGCAGACACCCCTTCTCTATGCCATCCCAGCACTCTGTCCCTCTAGCATGTAATTACCATGTACTTAGTTTTGCCTTCCCCCATTGGTCTAAGCCTCCCATGAGGGCAGGGTCTGCCACTGTCTTTTCACCAGTGTATCACCAGCACCCAAGGCCAGACACAAAGTCAGCGCCTAATGAATATTTGTCGAATGGCCAATGGGACTTCTGGCTCTTCAGCCAATCTTGGGGTCAGGAAAGAAATGTTGCATTGTGAGTCGGGGGCTGTGAGCATAGTTTCTGACCTGGTGCAAGCTACTTAATTTCTTTGATTCTCAGCCTGTCTGCACGCTGGATGGGGAATCCGCTCAATTCAGCAAATGTTTTTGGAGCTGGCACAATGTTTAAGGACCCTGCCAGGCTCTCTTGGTGCCTGCAGAGATGAAAACCACAAGGGGCTTGCCTTCCTTGCCCTCAAAGAGCTCGTAGTTTAGTGTGCAAGATTAGACTTCTACATTAAATAACCACAATAACAGGCAAATTTGATAAAGCTTCAAGATAGTTTGAAAGGACTAGGGAAAGCATAGAAGAACCCACTTGTAAGTGACAGACTAAGAAGGCCTTGTGGAGGAAAGGACATTTGGGCAAACTTATGAACAGGTAGGACTCCAACAGGCCAAAAGGTGGGGGAAATAAGAGGGAGTCGTCTAATCACATCAGTGACGTTAAAGGCCCAGAGATGGAGAAGCCTGGGACATGCTTCAGGAATGTCTAGGATCCAGCTTGGCTGCCATGTAAGGCACAGAACAGGAAGTGAAACTGGAGAGGTAGATTGGAGTCATGCATAGTAAGAGATCTTGAAATGCCGCTCAGGGGTTTGGAATAAATTCATAAGGCAGTAGGGAGTGCTGGAGGGCTGAGAGCAGGGGAGTGACCAGTGAGAGCTACACTGAGGGTGGTTAATCCAGCTGCAAGAACTGGGCCGGGATGATCACTTGGGAGGCAACTACAATTGTTCAGGAGAGAAGGGAGAAGGCAGATGGCAGTGAGAAAGGCAGTGAGAGAAGGCAGCTGAAATCAGAGGCCAAAGATACCAAAGATAGAGGCAGAGGGGTTTAGGAGCTGATTGGATATGCAGTCAAGGGAGAGAGTGAAACCCAACAAGGATGTCAGGGTTTCAAGCCTGGACCATCAGGAACATGACGCTGCAATGAACAAAAACAAAACACAGGAGTAAGAGAGGTAGGTGGGGATCAGACAGCATGTTTCAGAAATGTTCACTGTGAGTCCCTGATGAAGCTGCCTGGTAAAAACACTGCAGGCAGTGAGAAATGCAGGGCTTGAAACTGGAATGTGGATTAATACCTTCCCAGCCTGGCCACAGGGCTACTGGGAAAATAAAAAGAGATGGTGGGACAGAAGGCACTTTGGGACGTACAAGTCACTCTGGATGTGTAAGGCATGATGGTCTGTATTTTTATTACTGGTACAGAATACATCTCTAAATATCTCAGAAGTAAAGATGGGGAAACTACGTCTACTCTCTCTCTCTCCCTGGAGATTAGAAACCTAAAATTGTTCCCTGAGTGTTAAAATCCACCCATAAAGAAGCAGCCTGGAGGTCCCTGAGAAAGACATAATGGGTTCAGGGCCAGCAGATAGCGGGAAAGGGGTTGAGTTATCCTTGGGGACATGGGAAGGGAGAGCACGAGGCACCACTGGCCTTACCCACCCAGGCACTATCTAGGGATGCAGGGGCAGGAGCATTTCTATTTCCTTGGAAGACTTATCCCAAGCAGCACATGGTTCTCAGACCTAAGTATTCAATCAATCCATCAATGTTACTGATACCCGGATTCTGTCACCAGCAAACCTCATTAACAATTCCCAGGAAATAGAATCTGGGGAATAAAATAAAGTCTGACCTTCTTTTCCTTTCCTTTGTGCTTAGTCTAGTTTCACTTGTTCACAGGGTGCTGTGGACAGAGGCCTTGACCCCGGCGCTTCAGACTGGAGCTCCCTGTGCGACATGGCTGCGCTGATACCTCAGCTGCGGGACCGCGTGCAGAAGCTGCGCGGGACACTCAATTCAAGATGGCGGCGGTGGGCCGTGAGCAGAGATCCCGTGACCGGCACTGGAGCGCGAGCGTGCGCAGCACAGCTCCGCCCACCCCGGAAGAACTCGGCCCCCTCCCCTCCCTGCTGCCGAGAGCCCTATAAAGCAGCCCCGCCCACAGCCTGATGGGAGAGCCTGTGCTTTAGAGGTCTGTGCTCTCGAGGTCCCCAGCCCCCGGCGGGGGGGCCTGTTAGGATCGGGGACGCACAGCAGGAGGTGAGTGGCGGGCGAGCAAGCGAGCGAAGCTTCACCTGCTGCTCCCCACGCTCGCGTTACTGCCTGAACCCCTCCCCCACCCCACCTCCGGTCCATGGAAAAATTGTCTTCCATGAAACCGGTCCCCGGTGCCAAAAAAGGTTGGGGACCGCTGCTCCAGAGCATGAGCTCGCACCTCTCCATCCTCTGATCAAAGAAGTTCCCCTTTGCTTCTGAACTGAGCTTGGTCTCATTCTATTGGCTCAAATGACACCAGGCAGGAGGACCTTTGTCTGGGTCCGACTGGAAAGGGTCCGTAATAATTCTGTTCCTAGAGATTCAGATTTAATTTGGGGTATGGCCTGGATATTGAGGGTTTTTTTAAAGTTCTCTAAATAATTCCAACGTGTAGCCAAGTTTGAAATATATTGCTTAGTGCCTTAAGTGATCTCAAATTGTACAAACAACCTTCTCATTTCAACCTGACCTCTCCTGTGATTTGCCAACAGGGAAAGAATATGTGAGCCGAAGACCTGGGCAGCTTAAACCTCACACCCATCAGAAGGGCAATTATCAAAAAGACAACAAATAACAAGTATTGGCGAGGATGTAGAGAAAAGGGAAGCTTTGAACACTATTGGTGGGACTGCAAATTGGTGCAGCCACTATGAAGATTCCTCAAAAAATTAAAAATAGAACTACCACACAATCCACTCCTCAATATTTGTCCAAAGAAAATTAAAACACTAATTTGGAAATATATATGCACCTCTATGCTCACTGCAGCATTATTCACAATAGCTAAGATATGGAAGCAACCTAAGTGCCCACTGATAGATAAATGGATAAAAAAGATGTGGCACACTATATACAATGGAATATTACTCAGTCATAAAAAAAGGATGAAATCTTGCCATTTGTGACAACATGGATGGACCTAGAGGGTATTATGCTAAGTGAAATAAGTCAGACAGAGAAAGAAAAACACCATATAATTTCACTTACACGTGGAATCTAAAAAACAAAACAAATGAACAAACATAAAACAGAAACAAAGTCATAGATACAGAGAACAAACAGGTGGTTGCCAGAGGGGTGAGGGGTGAGGGCAGGGAAGAAATAGGTGAGGGAGATTAAGAGGTACAAACTTCCAGTTGCAAAATAAATGAGTTGTGGGTATGAAATGTACAGTGTGGGGCATATAGTCAATAACTGTGTAATATCTAGGTGTGGTGACAGATGGTAACTAGACTTAATCATGGTGATTGTTTTGAAATGTATAGAAATACTGATTCACTATATTGTGTGCCAGGAACTAACATAGTGTTGTAGGTTAATTATACTTAAAAAACCAACCAAACAAACAAACTCATAGAAAAAGAGATCAGATTTGTGGTTACCAGAGGTAGGGGGTGGGGAGAGAGGGAATTAGATGAAGGCAGTCAAAGATACAAATTTCCAGTTATAAGATATTTAAGCCCTAGGGATGTAATGTACAACATGATAAATATAATTAACACTGCTGTTCGTTATGTATGAAAGTTGTAAAGAGAGTAAATCCTAAAAGTTCTCATCATAAGGAAAAAATTTGTTTTTCTATTTCTTTAATGTTCTATCTGTATGAGATAATGGGTGTTCACTAAATTGACTGTGGTGATCATTTCACGATGTATGTAAGTCAAATCATTATGTTGTACCTTAAACTTATACAGTGCTATATACCAATTATATCTCAATAAAACTGTAAGAAAAATTTTAAATAAGGTTTGGAAAATTTTTTTAAATCAATATAGAATTATTTCAGACCTTGAGTGAGCCGTAACATTTTTTTTTCTGCTTGTCTCTTTTATTTATTTAATTTTTTAAAACATCTTTATTGGAGTATAATTGCTTTACATTGTTGTGTTAGTTGCTGCTGTATAACAAAGTGAATCAGCTATACGTATACATATATCCCCATTTTGATGGCTTTGGGGCAGTCTCTCATTTCCCAGTTTTCTCATCACTTGCAAATGGGTAGCGTTAGCCCCTCACACTCACTGAAGTCTGAGGCAACCTCCAGATAGAATTATAAACCTGTGTTCAAAATATGATTTAAATGTCTTTCTCCCTGGGCTTTCCATTTTTTTTCCCGTGATTCCTTTGGAGTCTGGGGGTGGAAGGCTGGTTCCCTGCAGGTGGTCTCCCAGAGAGGGAGACAGCCTTCTGTAGAGCCCTGTGGTTCCTCTGCAGTTTTCTGAGCCAGGGAACTTCTTGGGAGGTATATTAAAATGTTTAAATTTTAGATAATACAATAAATCACTCACCTCCTGAGGATAGTACTACTCGTTGCATGATTCAGTGTCAGAATTTCAGCTGATGATGCCTGTTGGCTTCAGGTAACTATCTGCTGGCTGGTCCCTGGACTGGTCAGGAGGCCCAAATTCATGGCACCCAATTGCAAATGTGAGTCACGAAGCACTTGATAGACATGGAGTTAGAGCAGCAGAGACCGTTTCTCCTTGCCTCTGGCATGCACAACCTGGTAGACTTTACTAGTATCTACTAATCACCAGCTCTCATCCCCTTTCTGGCAGCAGGAAGGCTACACACCTCAAGCCCCATAGATCAGGGCAGAGCTGTATGCTGTGAGAGGGACTCCCAGCCTGAGGCCCTCTCACAGCCCATGCATGGTTTTCCCTCTCTTCCTCTGCCTCGTTGATTAAGGAGGCCGCGTTTCAGACACAGGGCCCTCATGGGTCCCTGAGCTGTCATCCGGAGGACATTTGCTTTCCAGAGTCATTGGGACTGGTGTGAGTGAGAAGTAAATTGTGTGTGTTAAAACACTGATACCAGAAGATTGCATATGGAAATGTGACCCATACCCCAGTTTTCATTTATTTCAGTGACATTTTAGCTCCTATAATAGATTGGTGACTATATTAATTTCCTATTGCTGTTAAAACAAATGCCACAAACTTGGTCGCTTAAAGCAATACAAATTTATTAGTTTACAGTTTGAGAGGTCAGAAGCCCAGAATCAGTCTTACTGGGCTAAAATCAAGGTGTTGACAGGGTTGGTTCCTTCTGGAGGCTTTAGGGGAGAATCCTGTCCTTGCCTTTTCAAGCTTCTGGAAGCTACCTGCATTCTTTGGCTCATGGCCCCTTTCTCCATCCTCAAAGCCATCCTTTCTCTCTCTCTGATCTCTGCTTCTGTATTCACATCTCCTTCTATTACGCTGACCCTCCTGCCTCCCCCTTATAAGGGCCTTTGTGATTACACTGGGCCCCGCCAGATAATCCAGGATAATCTCCCATCTCAAAATTCTTAACCAAACCACATCTGCAAAATCCCTTTTACAATGTAAAGCAAACATGTTCACAGGTTCAGGGGAATACATCGTGGACATCTTTAGCGGGGAATTGTTCAGCCTTCCACAGTGACCCATGCATTTGCTAATCTGACTGATCCTCCCACTCTGGTGGGATTTGGCTGGGAGCCAGATGGCCTTCCCCAGGCAGTACTCTTCCATATCACCAAAAGCCATACATCTCTTCTTTTGAGATTCATAAGGTTCCATGTAGCATTGATTATGGGGAAATATTCCAAATGAAGATAAACTGTACGCACCAAGGTGTTTGTGAAGCATTCTAGATTTTGTTATTAAAAAAATTAGAAACACCTACATGTGCAGCAATAGGGGAACGTGCAAGGAAATTCTAGAGCAACCCATGTTTAAATTCTGTGCAGCCATTATAAATGTTTAGGACAAATTTTAATAACTGCAATTCTGTATAATAATTTTTAAAGCAAGTTGCACATTTATATAATCTTAATTCTGAGAAAAACATATGTAGAAGAGAAATGTATACACCAAAATATCAACAATGCTTTTTATTTGTTTTCCTAGAGGTCATGCATGACTTTTATTTTCTTCTTTACACTTTCTTTTTTTTTTTTTTTGTCATGTCCACACAGGATTAGGATTACTTTTGTAATCAGAAAGCTCTGTTGGTGATAAGAGCAGATACCCAGACTGGACAAGAGTGACCTGGCAGTCGTGGAGAATCACTGTTTATGAGGAAAGGTGCTTCATCTTCTCTCTGTAAGCACTTGAGGATTTGTGGCAGGGTGATTCCTGCTTCCATGTGTGCTCAGACCCTTGAGTGTCCCTTCTTTTGGGGCATTTGCCCTGAGGGAGCAGCTAGGACTTCTGCAGAAGGCATAGGGACCCACTGGGCCATCCTGAACAATGAGGTCCAAGGTTAGAGATATCAGATTGCTGGTTACCTACAGGCTTCTGTTCAGCTCAGCAAGGAGATGATCAGAAGAAGGTCTTCAGTGTGAGTATGAAAAAGTGCACCATCTTCCTAGGTGGCCAGAGCCAAGGAGAAACAAACAAACTCAAGCCACAGCTCCAGGGCATAGAAGCAGTGCGGGTCTGAGACCTCATCATCCCTAATGTCAAAATGGATGTCAGCCCATGTGGCATTGTCACCTCCCTGGTGGGGACATGTCCTTCCTAAAAGACCA
Organism: Balaenoptera ricei; assembly: GCF_028023285.1. Taxonomy (NCBI): domain Eukaryota; kingdom Metazoa; phylum Chordata; class Mammalia; order Artiodactyla; family Balaenopteridae; genus Balaenoptera; species Balaenoptera ricei. Next base: position 65,383,828 of record NC_082651.1, on the reverse strand, counting down.
AGGCGGGTGGAGTGGGTGAGGAACTGAGGCAGATGAGCAAGCCACCTGCATTGCAGATGTGATCTGAGTGCAAGGACACCAAAACGCTCTCTGCTTTTCAACTTTCTCTTGCTCCTGCAGACTCTACAGTCTCCCATTAAGGTTTCTGTTTCTTTGGAGTAATCAGTTTCCTCTTGTAAGTACCTATGCCCAAGCCAGGTGGCTGCTTTTGCTCCTCCGGCCTCCCTCCCTCCTCATCCCTTTGCCCATTCCCCATGTATCTTTGGTCTTTATTTCAGCTCCTCGTTAATGGCTCTCCCTACTCAGCCCAATCCCCGGGACCCCTTCCATTCACCATCCTTGAGGGAAGTTAATCCACTCATCACCAAACACCTCAGGAGGACTGAATCCACAGCTGCTTCCCAAGAGGAAGGGGGCAAGGCACAAGAAAACTCTGGGCGTGGATGAGGATGATTTCCGCTCTGTGCTCATGTATACGGGGCCGCCATGGTGCTCGGCCAGCTTCCCCATCCTTTACCTTCTTCCTCCAGGTCCTGATCCAAAGTCCACTCTCAAGGACGCTGCCTGTCTCAGACTATGAGCTCCTTAAGAACAGAGAGATGGGGCCACTCCCAGCACAGGGCCAGACATAACTAGCCGTTTAAAGGTGACCAAGAAAGGGGAGGGAGACAAGGGAGGAGGGAAGGCGGGGGGAGGGAGGAGCGTGCCCCTTTATCCTAGTCCCACGCCTTGGTTCATGCTGAAACCTAAGGAGGCTGTCCCTCCACCACTCCAGCCCGAGTCGCCCTCCCGCTCCCCCGGCCTCGCCATCGCTTAGCAGAGACTTTGGTCAGCCTGGACTCCGCCTGCCGGCACTGCGGCTGTGCACTGCCTGTGCAACAGTCCTGAGTCCACACCTCCACTGTGAGCTGCTCCTCGCGGGGACTCACAGGCCCTCGCTGCAGCCTTGATTGATTGGGTGATGGGGTGCCCAAGGGCTGAGACGCCCTGGTGGTTCTTGCCGAGGAAAGGGGAGTCCAGGGCACATTCCAGCCCTGTCAGCGCTGACTCAGCCCGAGTGGTGTAAAATCTCACGCCCGGAGCCCCGGGAGCTCCCGGTGCCAGCTGCAATTTTATTGGTGGTCTGTGACTTCAAAGGCCTCTCCCCCTGCGTGGCTGAGCCGGGCGGGCTGTGGAGCAGGAGGCCTTGTGCCCAGGGCACTGGGGAACTCCTCTGGACCTGGACCCAGCCTCTCCCCAGCCTGCCCTGTCACTTCCTTCTGCCTTCATTAAAAACCACTTTCCCAGCTCACTCTGTGACCACAGAGCAGATGGAGAGGAGCGCCTTGTTTAGGAGACTGCTTTCATGGACCTGTGTGTCCCAGTTTGCAGGCAAAACACTTGTGACCAAACATCTATTCAATGCCCCAGCATTTGTTTTTTGTTTTTTAAAGATATCTGCACAAGATTTTCTCTCTCTTTTTTTTTTAAATTAATTAATTTATTTATTTTTATATTTATTTTTGGCTGTGTTGGGTCTTCGTTTCTGTGCGAGGGCTTTCTCTAGTTGCGGCAAGCGGGGGCCACTCTTCATCGCGGTGCGTGGGCCTCTCACTATCGCGGCCTCTCTTGTTGCGGAGCACAGGCTCCAGACACGCAGGCTCAGTAGTTGTGGCTCACGGGCCCAGTTGCTCCACGGCATGTGGGATCTTCCCGGACCAGGGCTCGAACCCATGTCCCCTGCATTGGCAGGCAGATTCTCAACCACTGCACCACCAGGGAAGCCCACCCCAGCATTTTTTCCTATAGAAACCCCTGCAGTGGCAAGACAGCAGGCTGGTCTGTGGTCTGGGTGACATGGGCCCCGACTTGACATCTCTGTGCCTTACCTCATCTATAAAGGGAAGTGACGCCCAGATCCGGCTGCCTGCCTCACCATGCTCGGAGGCTTAGAAGAGGTCAAGTGTGGGAGAGGAGGATAAAATCTCTCAGTGAAAAGTAGTGCTCACTCCACACTGCCAGCGTCCTTCTCTGGCAGGCCCGAAACTCAATCAAGTGTTTAAGACACACTCTGAGTTTGAATCGCAACTCTGACATTCCCAGCTGTGTTACCTTGGGAGAGTTACCCAACATCTCTGTGCTTCAGTTTCCTCATGGGGATTAGTTAACACTGGGGAAACACTTGACTAGTCCCTGGCACCCAGTAGGTGCTAGAACAGTGTTTGCTGTAATTATCATCACCACACATAAACCTCATCTTGCTTGTTTATTCCACATGAATAGGTGCATCTGCCAGCGAGATGACAAGTTTCCAGCATTCTTTCCTTCTCCCCATGACACACACGGGCACACAGGCACACCCCCAGCCTGGTATGGTAGCAAGAGCAGCCCAGGGGTCAGATCCTGCTCTGCCATCTGCTTGCTAAACGAGCTTGGGTAAATCATTACAACCCTGCAAAACCAGCTTACTCATTGATAAAGACAAGCCAAGAATAACCTGCTTCACACAGTAGTGGAGAATTTACATGAAATTTAAGGAAAGCTACCAGTAAGTATCAGTGAAGCTCAGTGTCTAGCCTGTAGAAAACGTTTAGTGAACCTTCTAGTCTCAGGGCTGGACACACCATAGCTCAATAAACACTTGCTGGCCTGAGGTCAGTTCTGCACAAGATGTGTTAAATTGGAGGTGATGTGAAGTCACCAGCCTCACACCCCCATCACAGGCCACACCTTCCACGGCAGCCCCACACTCAGAAGGACTGAGAGGAGTGAACCCCTTAAGGGCAAGGACTGCATCTTCTCCTTCACACTTGCCGGCAGCTGGTCCAGCTCGGTACAAACAATGCGAGACACACCCCCGCAGAAGTGACCCTGGCTGTCTGAAATCCTGTCCAGAAGAAAATTATTGAGAGAAAGCTGAAGAAGGAAAAGCTGCCCTGAAACATACCCAGAATCTTGCTGGAGATGGAAACTAACAGGGATGGAAACATGACAGCAACAAAATACAGACAGTTTTGAAGTCTGCCCACCTGGGAGTCAAGCCACATTGAAAATCAATAAGGCATCAAGGCCGGGAGCATGGAGAGCTGACTGGATACCTGCTTATGCCTCCTTTAAAGCAAGGAAACCTTTGAAGTTGCAGACGACCAATAAAAATACAGCTGGCGTTTACAGCTTCAACTCCTCCTGCCTTTGCTTTTCACCAAGTACCTCAAGCTGCAGCCAGAGTTGCCTCGGGCTGGAATGTTGGCCCAGGACCACAGGGCCCATGCCGTTGACAAGGACAATGTCTCCTGGCATGAACTGGCCAGGGATTGGTGATTAACTGTAGGCCTGCTGGCATCTTTCCAGGACAACCCTGGCTTGGGTTCTGGCCACCAGACGCAGTGGCTGAGATCCCCCAAAATACTTTAGTAAGGTGAGCTCTGTCGGGAGCAGTCTAAGTCAAGGCCAAGTTGAACCACAGGGAAGCTCTCGTTTGCATGGGATACCTCCACTTGATTTAGTGTGCTTTCCATCCACTGGCTCTTTCTGTACTCTCTTTGGAAGGCCTGTAACACCAGAAGGATACCTGCAGGAATGACGTCCCCCACCTCAGAAGATGGAGCAATCCAAACAGAACAGGTTTAAGCGAATAGTGAAAAAGGCAACAAAAGTTATAATGAAAGGGCCCTAGAACCCAGTTTCCAGCCCAATGCTGATTACTCAGGATGCTGAAGTTGGAGGCTCTTCTCATTTCCCTCATTTTTCTGCTTAGCACCCATAGGAAGCTCCATGACCTCACTCTTCTTTCAATAAGCACGTAACAGGCTCAGGGCTCATGGTCCAGCCAAGGAGACAGAACTTAGAGACAGAAGACCTCCAACAAAAAAGCGATAAAGGAGTCTTGAATGGAAGATATTATACCATACAACGTACATGGGCAATGTCAGGCTTAATGACCAAGCTGAGCTAATGTCAATAAACAGAGAACTATTAGGAAATTCATTAATCAAGGCCTTGTTTATACTCCTATTTGTCAACCAAATTATTTGTTTGACTTGTGGCCTCCCTGGTTTATTACGGTCATTTCTGTCATCAGAAGAGCTGGGCTGCTGGAATTTCACACATAGGCAGGGCCTGCACTGTCTTAAGTATGCTGTCTTGGTCACCCTTTCCAAGAACCAGAGACCTCATCAGGGGCCAAGGTCTGTCTTCAGTTAACAAATAACCGCTCTTTGGAATCCAATGGCTCACTGGACCTGAATTAACTGATTTGCTAATCACTGTTTCCTGTTTCCAGAAGCTGACCTCTGGAGCACCCTCGTGCTCTTGGGGGAATGTCATCGGGAAGAAACTTGAGGCTGAAAAGCAACAGCAGGGTTGAGGGAGACTAGCAGCTCTCTGAGGACACCTGAAGTCCCGCCCGAGCTGGATTTGGTCTTTAAAAGGTCGTCTCTCACTCCTCCCGTCGCCCCCGTACGTTTCCTTCCTGCTCACTTGGCTCATACCCGTCCCCACCCCGCTCCACAGCCCAGAGGTCAAGCTCCTCTATGAAAGCCTCCCCCTGACCACAGAAGCCAGAAAGGATTTGTCCCACCTCTGGCTTTCAAACTACTCAGTCCCAATGATTGCCTCTGCTTTGCTCTGTTGGCACTGTTTATACCCAGCTTTGCAACTAGTGGGTAAGTTCTTTGAAGGCAAGCCAAACTTAGGAGTCTCACAGCTTTGCATCCTTTCTCCTTGGCCCCTCTACTACACACACACACACACACACACACACACACACACACACTCACACACACACAATGCTGGACCAACAGAGGATTCTCTGCTCAGTGCAAATGTAACTTTCATTAGGGGTTTTGCTTCTCCCCGGATCCTAAAGTACCCCTGTTTAAGGCCTTGCCCATAAGCAAATAAAGAATGATAATCACCTTGGCAACCACCTTCTCTGCTTTCATCTCCTAAGTTGAACTAATTTGGGGAGTTTCCACCTTCTTTGAGCCAGTGCTTCCTGTTTAGGAAATAAATGTCAAATGATTTCACCACTCAGAGTGATGATTGCAGTGGATTTCTGGGTAGCAAGCAGGCAGGGGGAGCCCCCTTCCTAAAAAGTAGACATCCTTTATTACTTTGAAGGGAAAAGGGTGAAGGGCCTTGAGGGGAGAGGGATGAAGGGTCAGATTTCTCCATAATGACTCGGAGTAATATTTCCCCTCAGCAGCCACCCTATGAATTTTGACACATTTCAAAAAGCAGGAGTCTGGAAAAAGCAGTCAGAATCTCTTACCTTCTGCAAAAAGCTACTGTGCAGTCTGTTCCTTTGTAGTTTGGGTTTTTTTGTTTTTTTAAAAAAATCAAACCATCTTGGAAAAATCAAAGAGCAGATGCACTCATAATTGAAGTTGGCAAGGGCAACAGAAACCTTGTTATAGGTGTTACAGGCCCTCGCACCCCAATTAACCTGGGGGGGGCGGCTCAGGGGCTGTGGGTTTCTCTGCACAGATGTCCGAGGGGAGAGGCCCTGGTGGGCAGGAGATTGAGGTGCTCTGAGACCCTTCTGGAAACTCAGGGTCCAGGACCCTCGCCCAGTCCTGATGTGGAATCACTCTCCGGCCTTCGGAGAGCCATGTCCAGGGGAGTCCTGGCCCAGGGCCTGCCCTGGAGAAGCGTGGGCCGCGGCAAGGCCGCAGCCCACCTGAGAGTGAGCCGGGGAGCGCCCACAGCCATGACCCGGGGCCAAATTTTACTGCCCGCCATTTGCCATTCTGACGGGAAAACAAATTTAAAACACCTGGACATTTACGTCTCTGATGGGTCGAGTTGCACTGTTCCATTATATTAAATAATGCAAGCGGTGCGCTTCAAAGGCCGCCATCTCCGGGAGGCCGCTGGGCACAGCTTGGGTGAGAGCGCGGCCTGGGCCGCAGGTGGGAGGGCAGCCTTGGGAAGAGCCGTGTGTGGGTTCAGAGGTGGAGGCTCGCGGTGAGCCCCGGGTTCTCACCTGTGACACGGCCCCTGCCGGCCACACCCTGCCCCCGACACGCCACTGCCCCAGACTTCCCAGCAAAATGGGATTTACTCCATTTGCTCAGGTCACAGAGCTCTAAAGGGCAGGGTGGGCACTGAGTGGAGATGAGGTTTGGGTTGACAGGGAATATCAGAAAGCTAAGACTGGATGGCGAGAGCGGCTCAGAAGCAGCTGGGGAAGACGTCTAGGATGCGCTTGGGACTTGGGGCCCAACAGACCTCTTCAAGGCTGGGTCAGCCAAGAGCAGCAGTGCGGTGGGGGCGGGCATGGGGGCTTCAGCAGCCTGGGACCCTCCAGAAAGCAGGCCTCAGCACTGACGCTGCCGTGAGCAGGGGTCCCGGCCGGGGCCAGGGCTTCCCCCGGGCTCAGGAGGTGAGGACCAACTGCCCAGCAGCCGGGCAGGTGCTTGGAGACTGAAACCAACAGACTAGTTCAGGGGCTCACACGAGGTCCACCTTGGAAACTTCCAGAAAATACCAGAGGAGGGGTGAGGGTGAGCGTTGACATGTTCTGGCCCTGAGGTGAGGGCTGTCCAGTTTCTCAGCGTTTGTGCTCCTTCTGTGAAATGGCGGGAACGCCTCCTGCTCCCTCTGCCTCGCAGCTCGACTGGGAGGACCAGAAAGAAAGTTTTCTGAAGGCGCATTGTAAGCTTAAGATGATGCAAATGAGCTCATATTAGTGCAGCTGGGAAATGGGAGCCTGGGGAACGTCTCCTAGCCACGGCAGCAGGAGGAGAAAGGCTGGGAGAAGGGGCTCTCGCTCCGGCCTCTTTGCCGTCCAGGCCCCGTCCTTCAGGGCCCGCTCCCCTCCTCTCTGCATCTCCTCCGAGCACCTCTGCCAAGTTGTGGCTCCTTCCCGGTCTCTGGTGCTCTCTCCCCAGCCACGGCACCAGGGTGTAGAGAAAACACCAAGACGTCTCTTCTTTGTGCAGCGAAAAGGTTTGCTAGAACAGGTTTGCTCTTTGGTTTCACAGCCATTATGTGGATAATAAGTCACTAATCAGTCCATACACAGGTGAAGCAGAGCACTTAGGAAGGTGCCTGCCTCAGACCAGGGCTTCAGAGGCCTGAGTCCCAGACCTGGATCTGCCTGCATCTAACCGTGGCCTCAAGTGAACACGTACTTCACCTCCTCGGTCTTGTCACTTTGCAAGTGAGGGCACGGGGCTGCAATCCTTGAAGCCATCCCATCCCCTTCTGTGGTTCTTGACCTCGGCGGCACATTTGAGTCATCCGAGGAACTTTGGAACAGAACCATTGCCTGGGCTCAACTCCCAGAAGTCCAGAAGTTTGGATGTAATTGGGCTGGGGTGGAACCCCAGGGGACTGCACTGTGTGGGCACGGCTCGGAAAGCCTGTGCTAGTCGCTGTGAGGATTTTATTAAGCAACTGTCCAGTCTACGTGGAGCGGCCCAGGGGCCAGAACTTGGAAACGTTAAGAGGGAGGCCCTGGGAATTTCATTTCCCCTCCTGGAATAAAAAACTTAAGAACTAAAAAGCTCTGAAGGTGCTTCTGTGGTCTCTTTTCAAATGATGGCACTAAAGTCTAGGCCACCAGTTGTCCTGTATAGGTCTGCTATATAAGAAGTGGGCCCACCATTGTGAAGCAATTATACTTCAATAAAGATGTTTAAAAAAAAAAAAAAAAAGAAGTGGGCCGAGTCATGGCCTCGGTGTTGGTTGAGTTCATTGGCCACAAACACTCCATTGAACTATCTTCGGGGGTCTCCTGGGCAGAAGGGGTTTGTAGCTGGAGGGGTCTGTAGCTGGAGAGGCCTCCCCTGCTGTATCCAAACCCCCAAGTTGGAGGGGGCCCTTTGAACCCCCATGTCACCCAGGCAGCATCCCTGACCTGTACGTGTGATCAGTCATCCCTCTAGGCCTCAAGGGAACCGGAGAGCTTTGAGCTGGTTTGCCCCACCCACTGTGCAAAGTCTGTTGTGAGCAGACATATGAGAGAGAGACCCCAGAAAGTCACTCCTCTATGGACCAGAAGGGGAAGGGCTTGGGGAGCAGAGAAAAGTTCTCCATCAGAGGCTTTAAAAGAAATTCTCTAGTAACCCATTCAAGGATACCAAATGGCAGATGTTGGAGCTCAAAGAGGCCTCCAAAGAGCACCCACCTCAGGCAGGAAAGGTGCTTTTCCCCCTGTTACCTCTGCCGTAAAAACCCAGAGGAAGGGCTGATGATGTGTCATCCATTGGCCTGCTCTAATGAAATAGGGTCATTTCTAATTAACCAGACTCCACATAAATGGGTGCAACTGACATGCTTGGAAAGATTTCCTTTCTTAAGTAATAAAATTAATACTTTCCCTTGATTGCATGCTTGATTCCAATGTGCTTGAACAGAACAACACTTCACTACCCCTTTAGATGGGTGAGGCAGGTATTAATGTCACTGTTTTACAGATTAGGCACCTAGTGTAAGTAGTGACAGGGCAAAAACGTTCTGCAAACCAGGTCTCCTGAGTATCTGCCATGGTCTCATCTCTACCCCATGTCGCTGTTAAACAGTTCTCTCTCCAGCTACAATCAAGCTTATACCATTTGTTTGTTCAGGAATTTCATCTTTAATTTAAGGACATATGTTGTGTCCCCAGTTATATCATAAAGATGTAAAGCATGATACGAAATTCTGTTTGATGTTCCCAACTTTGAAAAAAGTGCGTATGTGTATGTAGCTCACATAGGATAAAATAACCGAAATAAGATACACCAAAATATTAACCATGGTTATCTATGGACAATGAGAATGTGGTTGACTTTTTTCATTTTGCCTTTCTCTATATTTTAAGACCTTTAAAATAAGCATGTGTTAATTTTGAGATTTTTGAAACAAGGTATTTTAACAATAGAGTTTTGCTTCAGCAAGCTGTGTAAGAGTAAGCTTCAGCTCAGCCCCACCTGTGTCATTTTGAATTTAAAACTGGTACCTATGCAGTTGGGAATGACAATCACCAAGGGAGGGCTTGTGGCTTAGCACCCCAAGCAAAGCCCCCCATTAATGGCTGTTAGCCATTGCAATGGCCAATTTCTCAGGCATCACTCCAATTAGGATCTTCTTCACGGCTTACAACACCAGCCCTCTGACTTCAGACAGGGAGCATCTGTGGCACAGCTGGAGCAGCAGGGTTGGAAAATCAATCACTGCCCAACAACTGTGCGACTGATGGCCCATCAATCAGAAACATAAGGCGGTCGCTCCATTTATAAAACGCATACATTCTCTTGCGAATCTGCAAATGCAATAAGCAGCCCCAGCACTTCAGCGCTGGAGAAACGGCAGCACCACTCACTTTTGACTGGATGATCACAGATCGGCATCACCAATGAAGCACGACTGACACTCCAAGCCCCTGCTGTCCTCAGGGACCCTGAGTCTTCCTGATACCCACACTCAGGGCTGGCTTTGAGATTTTCATTGGCCCTGAAAGCAAGTCATGCTGTAACTCTGTGGGAATGCATCAGTACTTAAAGAATTTCTTTGAGACTTTCTAAAATGGCCATTTCCTCCTTCCTTCCTATTCTCTTTTCCTTCCCTTCCTCTTTCTTTCGTTCTTTCTAACCTCCATACATTAAAGGAGAAATGTCTTTTCCCTAGATTATGGTCAGGTGATGACCAGATCTCTGGGACTTCAACACTCACCATGTGAACATATATATATATATATATATATATATATATGTTCTGAATAAAAAAGAACTCATATACAAGTCTATCCGCTTGTAGAAGCACCAAAGCTACCTCTCTTCCCCCCAGTGACATCCTGATGCTGTCAGGTGATATCTCCTTCACTAGCCTCTGGAGGAAGTCATTGCGCTTTGGCTAATGGAGTAGAAAGATAGCCCAGTCAATATCTCTGGTCCCTACCAGGATCACTTAAAGTGTTCCTCTTCGAATAATAATAATGACAACGAACATTGTATGCTGCTGTGTGATTTATAGATGATCTCATTTGACCCTGAACGTCTTGTAAAATAGGCATCGTCATTACCAATACAGATGAAGATGCTGAAAGGCAACTAAGGGGAAGAATATTTAATGAGTGTCTGTCAGTGATGTGCCTGGCACCACGCTAAGCACTTTTCAAATGTGAGACCATGTATCCCTCAGGACAACCCTGAAGAATGTGGCATGTATGTATTATTAGCCCCATGTTACAGGTAAGGAATTAAGACTCGAAAAGGAAAAAGAATCAGAGAGATTGTAAGACATACCAAGGTTACATGGCACATGACGAGGTGAACTAGGATTTCTGACTCCAAATCCTCAAAACTTTCCGACTAGAGTTTTGTGAACTAAAGTATGGTAGGGATGTTGTTCTTTAAGTCATATGAGCTTTCCTGGTTGATTGACGGCCTGGAGCTCAGGAATTCTTTTAAGGAGCAGAGCGCTGGACCAGGAAAACCCCAGAATGGCCCAGCCTGAAGTCCAAACTCACCCTGAGAATAGTTCCCTGTGACCTACCCTAGTCCAACTCAGCCCTGAGGCTGGCACTTGGGGTTCTGGGGACATCCTGACTTGCATATGTTACGTCAGGCCATCTCTTCTCGGTCCCTGCCCAGACCCCAGAACTGCAGGCTCTCCTTGCTCCCAAGAGGATGCTTCCTGAAGCCCCAGGATCATCCACCTGCACTGGTTTGGGGAAAGAAATGTTGAGCTGCCTTTGCCCACAGCTGTGGGCAAAGGATCCTCCACCTGCACTGGTTTGGGGAAAGAAATGTTGAGCTGCCTTTGCCCACAGCTGTGGGCGCCTTTCTTTCCCTCTGTGAGCCCGGAACACATGCCACGGGCAGGAGGCAGTGCTGCTGGGGCCCCATTCCCCTTCTGAGAAACGTAATGGTATTACTACGGGGTCAGGAAACTGCAGGCAGCAGAACCAGACTGCCAAACCACGGCATGCCTCGGGGTGAGCTATGAAACAGCGACGCAGGCAGTGCACCGGGACCCTGGCTGGGTTAATGGTGTTCAGAAATAATAACTGTAGCGAGCAGTTATTGAGCATTTACATGTGCCAGGTGGAAGGGTGATTGAACTTTTCTGTATGGTTCCCAGGGGAGGCATGAGGCCCACTGGGAAGAAGGTAAAGGGAGACAGATTTCAGGTTGTAAAGGGGAGAACACAGCTACGCAGGGATTCAAAGGGCCGCCTTGCTGGGCTGTGGTTCCTCGTCACTCGAGTTGTTCAGATGCAGTGTGGACAATCCCTTGCTGTGATGTTGGAGACGGAATCACGGAATAGGGGAGCACAGGGTAAGGGCTGAGGATTTGTAACGTCCCTTCCAGTGATGAGGTTTCTATGATTCCGCTTCCGTGTTTTAGCCATGTGCCTCCTCTTTACCATCCTTCAGCCCAAGCACTTGCTGATATTCTCCAGCTCTTCTGGGCAAATGCCGTATCCCCGAGGCTCCTGGAGGGGTGGGGACGTGAGACCTCCTTTCCCTATGTCTCCCCACAAAGGTTCAAGACCACGCCCCACAGCTTTGCACCAATGTGGCATTAATTAGTTCATAAGTGGAGGCCTTCCTGCACTCCGAATCATAGCAACGTTAGATAAAATAGGAGATGGGGAAGTTACAAAGACCTAGTCCCAATAGCTCAAAACCAGATAAACAGCTCTGAGGACCTGAGATCAAGTAGAAAGACAAGCGAGCAAGCAGGCGGCAGCTCAGCTCTTGCAGGATAATGAGGGCATAAGCGCTCTAAAGAGGCAAGAGATGGATCCAGACTCATGGTCTGATACCAGGGGTTGGGATGCGGCTTCCCTGCCTGGGAAATGAAGCAGGAGATAGCTCTGAGCACTGCTTGAGGCTCTGCTTTACCTGAAGGGGCAGGGGACATGGTGCAGCCTTGCATACGGACAGGGGCCCAGCTGCCCACTGGTTCAAGACAGGAGAGCTGAGCAACACCAGGCCTGGGTCGAGACAGGATTCCTGGGACACTGTGTGAGGACCCTGCAAAACTGCTAAGCAGAGGAGTAAGTGCAAAGAAAGAGATAAAGAGCAAACCTGGATTTCAAATGAGCTTGCAAACAAAATTCCGCAAACCTCAGAAAAAGAGCCTGACAGATGAACAATCAGGAAATGACTTTAATCCAAATGAAATGAAAATAAAAGAGAAATCTGAGAACAAATTTAGAATAAGTAGGTTTAGGGAAAGGCGGTAAAAGAAGTAAAGAAAGAAAAAGCAATTATACTTTTAAAATTGTGAAACAAAGAAGAAATAAATTAAGACAGAGAGAGAGAGAAAAATAAACAAAATGATAATCTTGGAAATATAAATATAGTTGATGAAATAAAAAATGTAAATTCCCCATGGGATACAGTTAAAGAGAGAACTAATAAATTAGAAGATAGTACCAAGGTACTTAGTCAGAATGCAGCATAGAGAGAAACAGAAATTCTACATATGTATTATATATAATGCATACATACATACATGCTGTTTAAGAGACATGGAGCATAGACTGAGAGGCTCAAACATATATTTAATAGAAGCACCAAAAAAAAGAATAGAAGGAATAAGAGAAGGAACATTCAAAGACATGATGCTGGGTATTTCCCAAAATTGAAGAGATACAACTCCTCAGATTGAAAGTCATCACCAAGTACAGATCAGGATCAAGAAAAACACCTTGACCCATCATCATGAAACTGCAAATCCTCAAGGAGAAGAGGAAAATCATCAGAAGCTCCTGGAGCCTGCCCCGTTAGAGCTCAGAGGAGGCACACTCAGGGAAGCTGGGGCCTAGGAGTGGTAACTTCCCCTTCCCTGTCTCTAGAACAAGGAACCAGCTTGGCCCCCAACACCAGGAGGGAGCCGCCGCCCTCAGGCTCGGTGGTCCAGCCTGGTGTGCAGGAAAGCACCCGCACACGCGCCGTGCCAGGGAAAGGGAGTCTGTTGGGTTCCTCCTGTGCTTCCCGACAAGTTCTTTATAAGAACTCTCAGAGTCACAGTTAGCCCTTTCTGGCATTTTCAATGAACATGGAATCCAGAACTTCTCTCTGTCGCTGAAATGATGTTTCTTTCCTGGTTCCCAAAGAAATGGGCCTTTTGGAAGGAATTGGGTTCCTTCCCTTGTTTTTGCCAATTGCTATTTTTCTTTACTTTGTAACTTTCAGTTTTTCCCACAGTATGTCATGCTGGAAAAAAATGTGGAAATGGGGCTTTCACATGTCTGAGACAGAGAGCAAACTCCTGTTGGACAAAAATCTCCAACCTGGAGCCCCCAAGCCTGAGTCAAACTTTCCACCGACTCAAGATCTCTGCTTGCAATTTGAGAGGCAAAATTAAGTTGTAATATTCCAGCAAATAGCTATAGCCACTCAGAATGCTACTCCTGGCTCTTTGGCTGCATCACAAACCAATGCAGAGGCAAACTGAATTACCTGTCAGGAACTAAATAAAAGGTTTGCTTCATCTAATACTCCCAGCGTGCAAGACAGCTACGAAAACAAGCCTGATGCTCAATCAATCTGCTGTTTACAGAGGCCCAAAGAGGAGCTGAGACACACAAGTGGGCTGCTTGAAGGTTCTGGAAGTTTAAATATTCTTTAATGCATTTGTCTACCATTCCCTCTTCCTCAGCTAGACTCAAAGAAACCACTGCTAACTCCCAAGAGCTCTTAAACCCTTCCTTAAAAATATCCCATAATAATCTTTCCTTTCAGATGTCCAAAATGGCTAGTAAGGAAGCCCCACCCCATTAGCTTATCCACACCAGAAAGCTCTTCTCTCCCCGAGAAAAGCCTGTTTTCTGGGGTCCGCCGCCTATTCATCAAGACCTCCAGGCTGTCTGTTATCCCCGCCAGCATCGGCCATCAGTTGAGTCACAATAGAAAGAAACTTTTGGCACCCGGAGACTTTGGTGAGCTAGGCTAAGTTCACATCCGTTGTGCTAAACCTCAGTTTCCCCAACTGCAACATGGAGAAAACTGCCCCATCTACTCTACTCCCAGGGTTGTAGCAAGCCTACGTGTGATGATGCGTGAAAACCAGGGCCAAACTAAGGAGGTGTTACGATTGCTGATTCAAATGGATATTAATTACTGCCTGGAGTCGGAGGGCCAGAGGGCGGGGGAGGAGGAGTGTCCATCTTCACAGAAGTCGGACATGGAGGCTGTGGGCAGCACACTGAGAACAGAGGGAAGGGGCGGGGCTGGACCAGCACAGAGCAGGGCCCTGCGGTATGAACTGGGCGGAGACAGCCAGCTCTCAGCACCACCAGGACTCTCCTCTAAGGCTTAGCAGAAAGGAGTCAGCCCACCCCCTGCTGTCTCAGGGGGGACTCTGAAAAGGTAGCCAAGTAGCAGCTGGTTGGAAATAAAAGGGCAAAATCGGGACTGGGGAGCAAAGTTTCTATTTTTAAAAAGCTTTTCTCCCTTGGGCCAAAAGTCAGCAGCGTCAGTTGGTAGGGATGTACTCTACATTGTCGTGTCTCTAGGACGTGTTACTTAATGTCTCTGAGCTTCGGCTTCCTTCTCTATAAAATAGATTCGGAAGCAGTAAATAACTTTCTAAAGTGAAAATCATTATGGAAGCCATTATTGCACCTTTATGGTTTCTGCCCCTTTCCCCCTAGGATCCTGGAGGACTTTAAGGAATGAAATGGGTTCAAGTGTCCTCACTCTGGCCTTCGGAAGGATGTGAACGAAAGGGCAGCCTGGAGCCGCACCAGAGGGCAGTACAACCTGGGTCAGGCTCCTCAACCCCAGGTCACTGGGCCAAGTGGGCACATTTTTCAACGTAAATGTGAATGGTGTGATGCCCTGAGGCTTTGCCTGCTTGCTTTGTGCTTGGTGTGAATGTCCTAGACTTACAAGGGATGGATCAGAGTGGATTCTCCCCATCTGCCCCCAGATCCTGACACCCAGGCCCTACCCCTGCCTCTAGCAGGGCTCGCGGGACCAGAGGGGCTTCGTGCCCTTTCTCCAGACCCCTTCCCCATGCTTCACTCCCTGTCTTGTTGAGTTCCCAGACAAGTGCTGACACAGCTGGGCCAGGACCAAAGTCTGTGACTCACCACCTCTGCTGGCCCTTCTGTCACTGGAGGAGCCCCTGGGCTCTATCCGCAGTCCCCCCTTCCCGCCGCTGCCCTCTCTGCCTCTCACAGGTCAGGCTAGAGTGCATCTCCTCCAGGAACGGCTTCTCAACCTCTGTGACCTCCAGAGAGCCCTCCTTCACCCGTGCCCCTGCAGCCCTCACTGTGCTGGCTCCCAGCACAAAGCAAGCGGGCAAAGCCTCAGGGCATCTCTTCAGCTGTCACACGCTACTTGAAGTAACTCAGGAGAGAGGGAGGCTCGGGCCAGCCCCACAGGTCTGCAGCCAGGCCTCCCTCCCCATCCCCACCTCCTGACAGGGGATTGGGGTAGATGGACGGTACTGGAAGCCCCACGGGCCACCAAAGCAACGTCTTATCCCCAAAGGCCTAGAAGGGGCTGAGAGCAGTCTCACTCCTGACCTGGCCAAACTCAGGGAGGCCCAGGCTGCCCCAGCACAGCTGCCCTTTTGGCTAATGATGGAATAGATAATGACTTTTAGAGATCCTCTGATTCCTTTTTCCAAGAGCAGGGAAAAGAAAGATGCTCCCTGCCACATCTTTAACGATCCATTATCAGGAAGGCACTGCAATTTAAATTTCTCTCTGTGGTCTTTTCTTTTTTTTTTCCCCCTAAGCAGTGCTAATAAAATCTCTAACCCACGTGGCAGCCCCACTGCTCATCAACTATTAGCTGCCCTCAGGCTGCACCAGTCTGTTTATATTATAAATACAGGCTGAAATATGCTGCTTGCTCAGTGCAGGCTCCTTGGGGGCCGGTGGCGGAGCAAAGCCAGCCCCTCCCTCTTCCCTCTCACCCCAGTTGGGGGAGGGATGGCCCAACAGAGGCCTTGCCTGAAGCTAGCTCCTTTGGACATTAACAAACCACTACAAGGATCTAGGATCCATCCCTGGAATCCTGGTTTAATTATTTAGGAAGAGTGCTTTTGCTCCCCCCAAGCTGTGCCGCTCCCCAGAGCCTGAGGAATCATTGTTCAATGCTTATTACCGCCGCGGGCCCCCCGGGCACAGTGTGCCAGAGACCTCATTTCAATATTTACCACTTAGATCACTTAAGGGCTGTCAGCTTTAATAACATTTTATCAATTGGATACTTATATTATTCACAGCTTCATAAAAATAACAAGACCTGCCTTGGCATTTCAATCATAGCCGGGCTAATTTCAGTGACTGCTCAGGGATTTCGTTTTTATTAACGTTTAGATCCAACATGACTGCTTCTCTTCCCGGATGCACAGTGCATGAGGTGGCTGAGTGGGCAGGCAGTGGGGAGCGAGCTGCACGGACCTCTGTCCTGGGTGTGTGGTCAGCGAAGGTAGGCGCCGACACATCCCCAGGCCAGGCTGAGACGGCGCCCTTCCCAGTTATGTGACTTGTACGTGGCGGGTGCGGTGGCTCAGGGCTCTGTCGGTGGGAAACCCTCTGCTCGCCCTTGATGATCGGGCCCCCAGCTTCACCTCCTACCTTCCCGTTCCTAGGCTGCGGCCGCTGGGAACTGTCCCCTGAGCTCCAGAGGCAGCATTCTCTTCCATGGGGCTCAGCCTGGAAAGCCTCTGCTCTGTCCTCCGCCTGCAGAACCCCTACGCAGCCTTCCAGGCTCACCTCCAAGGTCACCTCTGCCCGGAAGCCTGCCCTGCTTTCATGGTGGCTGCTCAGAGCGTGCCTGTGAGTGAATGGCGCCTCCTGGCCCTTCTGGTCACTTCCTGCAGATTCCCACCTCTTCTGGTGCCTCAAGCACCGGAGTTCGGGCCTTTTCTAAAGTCACCATCACTCTCCCTTCTGGTATCCTGAAGGAGTGTGGCACTTTCCTTGACTTTTCCTGCATTTTGCTGAGAAAAAATTTTTTGCAAACCCCTTCTGGTCTCCAAGGCGTTTGCTGTTGCTCGTAACTGCAGGGCAACACCAGGACTGCTGTTCATTGTTCAGACCCCAGAGATGTGACCCTTTCAGAGGAAATGCCACCTCATTCAGTGGCTGCCCCCTCCTCAGTGCTCTTGGCTCCAGCTCTGCCCCCTCCTCAGTGCTCTTGGCTCCAGCTCTGCCCCATCCTCAGTGCTCTTGGCTCCAGCTCTAACTCCCTTTCTTGCTGCCCCCAGGCCCCCTGGCCCCTCTTCAGCCCTGGGCCTGCAGGTGTACTGCCTGCTGTAGCCTCCCAACTGGCCTCACCTGCTCCCCTTGACCCCTCCAGCCCATTCTCCTCACAGAGACCACAGTCCTTTCATGTCAATCTCCTGATTAAAGCCCCTTCGTGGGTTTTTACTGCTCTCAGAACCAAATCCAATCTTCACTTTTGCACGGTCCCTACCTTGGCTCGCCGGCCTCACCGCCCAGCCCCTCGTCCAGCTCGCAGTTCTCTGGCGGCTGCTCTTTCAGAGACGTGACCCACCAAGACCTCCTCTCCCTCAGAGCCTTGCAATGTCGGCACCCCTGGAAGGCCCTTCCCACCGCTCCCCACATGGCCAACGGTTGTGTCCACTTCCTGTCATCTAAGAGAGACCGGCCCTGACGCCTGGCTTCTCCTTCCAGCCCGTCATCCTCTATCTTGGTCCCCTTTGCTGCCTCCGTGGGACTGATCACAACGTGCAATTATTATTATTTTTTTTTATAGTAATCTATTTATTTATTTATCTTTATATTTATTTTTGGCTGTGTTGGGTCTTCGTTTCTGTGCGAGAGCTTTCTCTAGTTGTGGCAAGCGGGGGCCACTCTTCATTGCGGTGCGCGGGCCTCTCACTATCGCGGCCTCTCTTGTTGCGGAGCACAGGCTCCAGACGCGCAGGCTCAGTAGTTGTGGCTCACGGGCCCAGTTGCTCCGCGGCATGTGGGATCTTCCCAGACCAGGGCTCGAACCCGTGTCCCCTGCATTGGCAGGCAGATTCTCAACCACTGCGCCACCAGGGAAGCCCCCCGTGCAATTATTTTTAACTTCTTTGTTGATTTGTTTTGCTCCATGAACTCAGAGACTGTAACTGGCTGTTCAATAAAAATGCGGTGACTGGATGAATTTATTCATTCCGTTCTTCCCTTGCCTTGGTGAGAATCCTTCACACTCAGCAGCCTTCCCTCTCACATCACCTTGGGTACACAGATGAGTAGGTAAAGGGGATCAGATGCATATGAGCCGTTCCTGTTGCTGGGAAATGCCCAGACCAACCCACAGACAGCGTGCACAGTTGGTAGGGGCACGGACTCTGGAGGCAGCCTGTGTCCACTTGTCAGATGTGTGCCTTTGGGCAAGTTCCTTAATCTCTCTGTGCCTCAGTCTGTTCATTTGTAACTTAGGGTTAGTGATACGTCATAGGGTCACTATCAGGATTAATATATGTAAAATCCTTAGAACTGTGCCTGGCACACAGTAAGCGCTCTGTACATGCCAACCACTATTACTGTAGGTTTAGAGCGGCCTTCTGCATTTCCTACCGGGAAAGTTGTCCCCTCTCCCCTGCATACACACATCACCACTGCTCTCTTGGCTGGCTGGATGTCATTCACTGTTGAGCCCAGGGAGGCCCTTTCAGTGAAGCCGTGACTCCCTCACTTTTCGGGATGGGGAAGGAGGAGGCGGGTGAATACTTGCTGCTGGCTGACCAAACAGATCTCACACCTGGGGAGACAGGCTTTCTTGCGAGAAGATGCTTCTTGTTCTTGTCTACCGCACAAAGACAGACTCTCTGGATCCCCCAAGAAAAAGCCTATTCTTTGTGACGGAGACTTACGGGAAGTCAGTACTTCTCACAAGTACTCCCAAGAAAGGGTTGTCACATCTGCAGGCCCCATGGGGCAACCAGTGTCCCTGGAGAGACAGAGAAGGGGAAGCCTGGGCCGGCTTCTCTGGTCCGCCCCCCAGGAAGAGCAAAGCTTGGCCTGCCACTCATCTCCAGGGCAGCCGGAGTTCTCCAGACACACACAGATGTTCCAGAGCTGCCAGGCTCCGTTTGTGCCCCATAAACTATACTGATTCTACCAGTCAATTTCTCTATTGCTTGAAGCTTCTATTTCTGTTAGAAAGACATTAAGTGCCTCCCAGGTGGCAGGGCTGCAGGGCTTCCGGCCTCTCTGGGGCAGTGCGTGTGTGTGTGTGTGTGTGTGTGTGTGTGTGTGTGTGTGTGTGTGTGTGTGTGTGTGTTGGGGAGCTACGTGGAGTAAGACCTGTCCCTTTTGACACTCTGATTTGCCTGGGTTCTGTCCTCCCAAGTGTTCTAAATTGCAGGTGAAATCGCCCTGACAGAACTTCCCACTGACAGACAGTGTCTTTTGTTACAGACGGAGGTGTTGATCCTTCTCTAATCAACAGCTTAATTAGGTCTGCTGAGATGAAAGAGTTATTTTTACTTGGGGAGCAAATATTTATAGACAACCCTCTCCCCGGCCCCTGCACTGGAGGTGTTATCAACTTGAGGACTAAATCAAATAAAAATTATAAAACTCATTTCTCCACTCTACTAAAATCACTGGCAAACTCAGACAGAACTCTCCAGACTTTGAGCTGCCTACAGAGAAGTTTCATTCGTGGCCGGACAGCCCAGCAGACATTGTGGCGCACGGTGGGCATGTGGGAAGCAATTGTTGAATTTTGAGAGTGGAGAGCCTGCTCGATGGCTTTCTTCTCTAGCAGGAATCAGCAGTGCACTGTGGTTGAGTCAGACAGACCTGGAATTGAATCCTAGCAGCCTGGTCACTCAGCTGTATGACCTTGGGCAAGTTGTTTACCATCTCTAGGTCTCTATGGCTGTTAATCGGGACAGTAATAATACCTAATTTATAGGGTTGTAACCCTGAAAACCTGTAGCACGGTTTTTGGCACACAGAAGCAACTTTAGCATTGGCTGCTAAGAGCAGAGACGGTGGCAGTAAAGGCAGAGGTGACAATTAAGCCTCAGAGCCTCTGATCCCATAGGAAGGTCTCCTGGGCAGCTTTTAAGCCATCTCGTTTCATAGACTTCTCAGTTCTGTTAAGAATGTATTAGGCTCCCTCATGAGGGAAGTGGAAATTAAAACCACAATGAGATACCACTTCATACCCACTAGGGTGGCTATATTCAAAAAAACAGAAAATAACAAGTGTTGGCTACGATGTAGAAAAAATGGACCCCTCATACATGGCTGGTGAGTATGCTTGACGGTGCAGCCGCTGTGGAAAACAGCTTGGCGTTCCTCAAAAGGTTAGACATACTGTCACCAAATGATCCAGCAATTTCACTCCTGGATATATACCCCAAAGAACTGAAAACAGAGATTCACACAGATACTTGAATGCCAATGTTCACAGCATCATTATTCACAAGAGCCAAGAAGTGGAAACTACTCAAATATCTATCACCTGATGAATTGAAAAACAAAAGGAGATATGTCCATACAATGGAATATTATTCAGCCATAAAAAGAATGAAATTTAATACATGCTACAACGTGAACCTTAAAAACATTATGCTAAGTGAAAGAAGCCAGACACAAAAGGCTGTGTATCGTATGATTGCATTTATAAGAAATATCCAGAATAGGGAACTGTATAGAGATAGAGAGTAGATTAGTGGTTGCTATGGCTACCCACCTCCACCTCCCCCCATATAGCTGAGGGGTATAGGGAGAGACTGCTAAGGGGTACAGTGTTTCTTTATGGGGTGATGGGAACATTCTGGAATTGGTGATGATGGTTGCACATCATAGTATATACTAAAGACCACTGAATTGTACAGTTTAAAGTAGTGAATTTCATACGATGTGAGCTATATCTCAACAAAAAAATAAGATTAAAAGAAAGAGACTGTATTGGGCCCCCAGTGGTCTCACTTCCAACACATCCACAATGACTGTTTTCAAAGTGAAGCCTCTGCAGTAGAAAACCTTTACTAACACTTTACAATTTGCAAATCACCTTATGCCAGCCATGAAAATAGGCATTATTATTACTATTATACAGATGTGGAAACTGAAATTCAGAAACATGAAGCAACTTGGCACAGATGAATAGTAAGTAGAAAAGATGGAACTGGAACTCAAGCCTTCAAACTCCAACACCCTCTATTCTCCCTACTGATGAAACACAGTGTGACCAACGGTGCTCTCAGATCTTCCCAGCGGTGAGCTGCTTCCCAGGAGTCTGGATTACCGAGGACTTCAGCCTTCCGCCTCATCTACGGGGGCAGCATTCCTGACTCTATCTGTGCCGGGCCCCCAGAGTACAAACTCTGCAGGTCTGAAAGCCTCGCACAGGACCTGCGAAACAGGTCACCCAATTCCCATTCTACCCAGGCAAAGAGTCTGTCACTTACCCAGCTGCCAGGTGCTCCCCCAAGTGTCCCGCTGCTTTTGACATTGACTAAGCACAAGCCAACAAGAGGCGGTAAGGAAGTCCCTGTTTACGGTTATTTCTGTCTCCTTCCTGCCCCATGTAAGCCCCACTCCATTTGGAAGAAGGCTTCTCTCGAAGTTCAGAGGCTTTTAGGTACAGAGGTGAATCAGGGGTTGGGAGCATCCAATCAGCAGGTCAAGAAGAAAAGGACAGATGTGAAGGAGTTGAGGAGAGTGAGGAGGGCTTTCCATTCCACACTACTGGGACGGGGAGTGAGCGAAAGGGAGGAAGGGGAAACCAAGGAATAAGAGTGGAGCAAAAAGGGCAGAGATGAGGCTGGAATAGCAGAAGGAACCAGATGTAAAGGACCGTGGCCACCAGGATAAGGAGGAGGCCACTCCAACAGGCAGCGGGGAGCCATTGGAACTTCTTGAGTAGGGGGCTGACATGAGAGTTTACAAGTCTCCACGGTATAAACTGTCCATATGGAAAAGCCATTAAAAAGAAAAACACCTGTTCGGGGGGCCTTAAATGGAGTTTCTGTGGGTGGCAAGAAAGGCTTTAATAACCAAGTTGAAGGTTGCTTCGGGAGCGGTAGGACTAATGGAGTATAAAACTTTTGAACAAAACCCCTAGCTATGAGATGCTGGAGAAAGGTCATGAAATCTCAATGCCCACTTCTTCATTTGACCCCCCAGCACCTCACTGGAATAGACAACGACTTCCTTCAGAACCAGTCAGATTCAATAGGTGCAAAGAGGCCTTATCACTTTTTTCTGTAGTCACAACAAATCATTTCTTCTTAAGGGTGAAAGTGACCTTGAAGTCACTGACACTTCCATGTGAGGCCGAAGTTCCAAAGTCACATCCTTGCTAAACCGTGGTCCAGCCTCTGGCTGCACACCCGCAGTGACAGGACTGTCACTGTCTATTGGGTGACCCTCTCTAGCTTGAGAAATGTCTGGCTTTTAGAAACTATTTCTTCTGATAAAGTCAAAACCTGTCTTCCTGTAGGCTCCTCTCGTTGACCTCAATCCACCTCTTAGGGCCATTCAGAAACTCATTTGCTCATTCTTCCACACGATGGCCCTTCAATATTTTAAGCCATCTATTATACCCTCAGCATCTACTCGATGAGTCTTCTCTTTGTATTTCTTATATGACACTGATTTGAAGCTCTAAGCCTTAGTTAGTTTGCTCTTTTTTCTTTTCTTACAGTTTACTTTTTAGGGAAGGAAAAACTCATATTTTGCGTTTCTTCTGAGATACTTCTGAACTTCCTTTCCATGGGTCAGCATTGCATCAAAAACTTTAGAGTTTAGGCATGGCTTTATCTCCTCTTCATCCAGCAAGTGCTACATCTTGGGGCAAGGCCATGCATGGGTGACAGCAACTGTGGGACCTGCAACCAGACCTGTCAGCTGGGGTACAGCAGGTTCTGAGAGGAAGTAAAGTACAACAGCAGAATGTAACATCTAAAGGGCATGGAAACAAACAGCAGCAGCCATCAAGGAGTCAGTCTGACAGTGAGGGTCTCAAGGAAGATGTCCCCATAGATCCAGGGATGGACATTCAGGAACAAGTGATACCCCAAGAACCAGGCAGACAGTCTGCACTTGGGAAGTTTTGCAGCAAGTGGCCAAGCCTCAGGCCCAGGGCCCTAGTCTTAAGGAGACTGGTATTCTGTGAAGGCCATCAGGACACAGGTACAGAGAACTGAGCCCCAGACTTGGGTCTGGGTGAGGGGCTTGGTCTTGGCCAGGTGGCATGCCAGCTCGGACTCACTGGTAGTGAGCCCTGGGGCACCATGTTGAACAAGATTCTGGTTCCCCTCCGCTTGTCCAGCCTCATCTCTGCCCTTTTTGCTCCAGGCCGGCTGGGCTCCTCAGGAGTCCCTCTACACGCTCACCATATTCTCCACTCTATTCCTTGTTTCCCCTTCCTCCCTTTCTCTCACTCCCCGTCCCAACAATCTGGAATGGAATGCCCTCCTCACTAGCTCTCCTCAGCTTCACATCCAGCTTTTCTTCTTGACCCAGATAACTGGATGCTGACACCTGATTCATCTAGATTCTAAGATTCTGAGACTGCTTCCAGAAAAGTTTCATGATTGTTTGCCCATGTCACTTCAGGCATAGGAGGGGAGGGTGGTGGCATTTCCAAACTAGCCACAAGGTCAGTTGCTAGACCTGGGGCCCGGGTAGAATGGGAAGAGCATCAAATGGTACTTGACGCTGTTGGACCAGAGCTGCTTCAATCCCTCCTGCCGAAGGATGGGATCCAGAGAGCACGCTGCAGCATAGCTGAGCCTGTACGGGTCTGGGGAGAGAGAGCCTGCCAAGGCTGGGAGGGCAGGCAGGCCTTCCGGGCACAATCCTCAGGCCCCCAACATGAGGCTTGCTGGCTGTATAAATCTCCCAAATTGTGCTGATACTTTTCTCAGTTTATGTGGTAAAGTTGGGCAATCAGAAAAGCACTCTGCAGAAGCAACTTTCACAGTGAACAAAACAAGAATTCCATCTGTTTTAGGTAAAAAAAAAAATAAATAAAATGGAGCATGGGGTGGAGAAGAGAGATAAAATGAGGGTCGAAATAGTAATATAGAGAAATAGACTTCTATCATAGTAACTGGCAAAATATTTGTGACTTCTTTATGTATATTTAAAAGTTTCATGTCACTACTTGGAAGGTAATCCTGTATGTGAAACCTGTAATAGAAACTGGCTGGGTTTTCTCTGAATGACTTTATTGTAAAACATCTACATTCTTAATGAGGCACAGGAAAGTCAGAGGAGGCCACCAGGATGGACCATGGCAAAGGAGGAAGGGTGGGGTATCCTGAGATGTTTGGAGCCTGTCAGGACATTTGAGTAGGATTTTATGCAAATCCAATCAGCTCCAAAATCAAATCACAATTATTTAACCCATTATCACTGGTCCAGAATAATGCCAGACACATTATTCTTACCAGTCCTCACCCTGTCAAGATGAGGAAAAAAATACGAGTGTTTACTTTGATTATTATGCATCCTGTTATGAGGCCCACCGTCGCTAAGTGTATGCAGCACCTTTAACTAAAGAAACTAATTGCAAGCCACTTTCAATATCTCTTGTTTTTTAATTTAATGCCCTCGGAGAGATATAATTGGGCTGGAGGGAAGAATTTTCACTGAAGTCATGAATCTGCTATATAAATACAAACAAGAAAGAAAGCTAATACAGTAAGGGAATATGGGATTAATTTTGAAATTGTCTGATTAGTGGATTGCTGCCCATCAATAATTGCCTTATATTTTCCCAAGGCCCTCTCTTTATTAGAGTCTGGCACCGCATCTGCCCACAGTCTGTCAATCAGCCTGTGCAGCTGGGAGGGTCTGCAGAGAGACCACAATTGGAAGCCTGCTGGGGCGCCTTGTTAGACAAAGC
The DNA here is from genome assembly GCF_028023285.1 of Balaenoptera ricei. Lineage (NCBI taxonomy): Eukaryota > Metazoa > Chordata > Mammalia > Artiodactyla > Balaenopteridae > Balaenoptera > Balaenoptera ricei. The sequence continues at coordinate 65,359,059 of NC_082651.1, read as the reverse complement.
AATATATCCCAGACGTGAAAACGCTGCCATCTCGACTCGGCTGCTAACGTCCTTACACTCAATCCCCCCATGTTGGAGAAGGGGCTCATGTGACTAGGTCTGATTTTTTAAAAAGGAAAAGAAAAAAGTTGCAATCGTTTCTTTACATGTATTTTACAGGCCTGGGCTCTGCTAGAGTTTGAGGTCACAAACGCCTTCCCCCTCCCAGGGGCTGAGTCGCCGGTAATGTAGTTAAAAAGAGCTTTGCAACAGCTGGAATTTCTAAAGCAACATCGGCATCATGGGGGACAACTAAACATGCTTCATACATTTAAAAATTATGAAAGATTATCACAAGGGTTACGAGCAAGTGTGCAGATGGTGGGTTTCTAACTTAATTAATGCTTAAAATCTGGAATGTTCCCCAAGCTCTCAGAACCTTTCCCGTCTATCCTCTCCAGGCCTGATGTTCCCAAGTCCTTAAAGACTCTTGATCAGAGAAAGCTGAGGAGGGTCTGTTGACTGAACTCGCCATAAACATCTTTTCAAACCACACAGACACACACACAAGGTTGCAGCCTGGCTAATGATATGTTTATGCCATGTCCATTTCCAGAAATATTTATGTCTCTCTATCTTGCCAGCAATCAGTCAAAATATACAAAAATGGATTTGCATGTAAAGATGCTTCATTTGGAAGACAGAATATGATGATAATAGGACAAAGATGGCTCAGAGCATGCTCTTTTTTGTTGTTTTTTTCTTATCATCTACTGTTTTCCTTTTCTGTTTGGTAAACTGAGCATTTGTTTTAAATTGCGATTTTGTTCTTGTGAGGTAGGAAATAAAACGATCCTGGAGCCAAGACCCCTACAGCACCCAGAAGGGTTTATTAGCTATTGAAGTGCAATTTCCTCTCAATGTCCAGGTCCCCACTCTGCCCTGTGGCCAAGACTAGCCTTGTCGCCATCTTCCACTGGGCACCGTGGACATTTGTGTCTGCCCCTCGCCACATCGACAGCCTGCTAGGCTCACGGGCCGAGGTCTGGAGGACAGAGCTTGACTCCCTCCAGTCTTGTGTGATAGGAACATGGCCGGTACACTGAACGACTGGTTTCGTGCAGAAACCTTAGAAACACATCAATACCCCTTCCCGTTATGTTCCGTTTGGGTCCCAGCCCTGGAGTTGCTCACACCTCCCTCCTTCATGGTTGTGTCTCCCACTCTGAAAGACTAATAAGGGTAGGGCTCACTGGTGTTGCTGCTTGGACGGCCAAAAACAACACCTCAGTGGTGCTTAGTGCCCCGGGCACACTGTCCCGTGGATTAGCAGGACCAGGGCCACTCTGAAAATGTCCATCTCCTTCTGTTAGGTGGGAATGCAAATACTTACAGCAGAGTTGTGAGAGTTAAGCCAATAGAATGGAAGCACTTTTTAAGCTGTAGTCTAGAGCTTTCTGCCAAAGTAAGGGGCTATTTTGCTATTAACAATGCGAACCTTTAATGGCTGCTTGTACAGCGGCATGGAGGCAGCCATCTTGGCGCCTTGCTTTGCTCTGGAGGAGCCGCCAGCTTAGGCCACGGGGACTCCGGGCTTGGCGCACACCGGCAAGCTTCCCCGGTACTGGATGTGGCCCCGGGGATGGCAGAGTGTCTTCCCCACCTCCGCTTCTCTTTTCCAGTCTGCTGCCCCTCTGATATTGGACCTCTTCTCACTCCACCTTGAAGGAAATCACAACTTCTTTCCCTTATGAATTACAACCCTCAGTAGAACAAAGCAGTGGCAGGCGAAGTCCTCCTTCCAGGTCTTCAGTTGGCTTTAAGGACCACCATAGTGGTACCTGCTACTCCCCAAATGCACCCACCCCACCTCCCAGGTTGATCTCGTTGCCCCCGAGGAAGACTCGGTCTTTCATTTGTTCACCTTCTTTCCTCGCCTGTGATACTTCCCTTCTGTCCTTCGCTGGCCCAAGCCCACCCCTCTTGAAAGCCCATCCTCACCTCACGGCTTCCAACTTCATCTCCCTCCACTTTCTCTGACCACACCAGCCCTTGCCATCTCCTCCTCCCTGACTCTTGCGGCATTTGTGATTGGTAGTTGTCACTGGACGATGATTGGTGGGTGTGTTCCTTTCACATGTGTTGAGAATCTCCTATGTGCTCAACACTGTGCCAGAGCAGATCCACACCAGAATATACACCTTGATGTCATGTCTCATGTGATGTTTGTGACTTTCAACTGCCTGGCTTGATTTTAAGCTCCTGGAGAGCAGGAACCATATCTTCTTCTGTATTTTGCAAATGTTCATAGTTATCTGTCAGTAAACATTAAGTAAGTGACTCAGGGGTAACCAGGTGCTGGAGAGGTTCAAAGGGTGAGGTTGAACCACAGAGAAAACAAGCTCTTGAAAATCAAAATGTTGGTGCCCCAGTCAAAACAGCAATGTCCCTTGCCTCATAGATGGCCTGCCCCATAGTCCTCAAACACATAGCATGACAGATAAAATTAAAAAGTCACAACATATTCATATCCTCTCTCTAAAACAAAAAAATTAACTCTGTGGTTCAAACGCAAAATGGAAAGACAGTACCATAAGTGGGCCGAAACCACTGGTTTGCTGATTCTCCATTCAGAGGCAGGCTCCCCGCTTGCAAAGGAGGCCAAACAGCTGCTTGAGACCTAGGGCTCCTGCCAGGAGGAGGCCATCAGAACCTGGGCCAGAGCTAAATCCATGAGATACCCAAGGTCACTGTGGGACAGGAGCCTAAGTCACCAATATATAAGGCTTAGTTCTGGACTGGGAGGCCCAGGAAACCAGATGGAGACTTCCACAAAACTGCTAGAGCAGGGCAGTGAGCTCAGGGGTAGCTCTTCCCCCTCGTCCAAATTTATGAGTGTTGGAGTGCCCCATGCTCAGCCCTTGGACCTCTTCTCTTCTCCATCTACACTCACTCTCTGAGTAACTCTGTCCTCTCCCACAGCCCTAATATTATCAAGGTGCTGAGGATGCCTGTATATACAACTCGACTCAACCTCTTGTGGGGGCGAGTGGGGGCTACTCTTTGTTGCGGTGCGCGGGCTTCTCATTGCGGTGGCTTCTCTTGTTGGTGGGCTCCAGTTACTCGGATGTCTCATAAGTATCCCAAAGTTCCCATGTCCAGAACACACCTCTAGATTCCTGTCCCAACCAGCTCTGCCCCGACCTCTCCCCTTCTCAGTAGATAGCATGGCCATTTACCCAGCTGCTCAGGCCCAAAACCTAGGGGTCATTTTTGAGTTCTCATTTTCCCTCACACCTGACATGCAATCCCTCAGCAAGGTCTGTTGGCTTTATCTTCAACAGAGATCCTGAGTTTGATGAATTCTCACTACCGCGACCCCTTGAACAGTACACAAAGCCAGCCAACACCTCTTGCCAGACTGCTGCAGCCGTCTAGCTGGTCTTCTCGCTGCCTGCCATCTTGTTCCCTACTCTCTGTGCCCCACAGAGCAGTCACAGTGACGTTTTAAAATCATAAATCAAAGCATGTCAGCCCACTACCCCAAACCCTCTCCTGGTTTTCCCTTATACTTAAAATAAGATCCAAAATCCCTGTCTGATGTGGCCTCATTTCCTACTCAGCCCTTCCTGCATACTGGGCTCCAGACACATGGGCTTCTTGCTCCTCCTTGAACCCATCATCCTGTTTCCTGCCCTAGGATCTTCCCACCTCCTTGGTGTTCTTCTTCAGGATCTTTGGATAGTTCCCTGCCCCGATGCACCCCAGCTTTCACCCAAATGTCACCTTCCAAAGAACGTCTATCCTGTCTACAATGCCTAGCTCCCACATCCTTGTCACTCTTTATCCCCATTCCTGCTTCATTAGTCTTCACATTAACTGCCTGAAACTATGTATTTTTTAAAAAATGTCTTCTTTTTATTTATGGCTGTGTTGGGTCTTCATTGCTGCACATGGGCTTTCTCCAGTTGTGGCGAGTGGGGGCTACTCTTTGTTGCGGTGCGCGGGCTTCTCATTGCGGTGGCTTCTCTTGTTGGTGGAGCACGGGCTCTAGGTGCGCGGGCTTCAGTAGTTGTGGCACGCAGGCTCCGTAGTTGTGGCACATGAGCTTTGCTGCTCCACAGCATGTGGGATCTTCCCGGACCAGGGCTCGAACTCGTGTCCCCTGCATTGGCAGGCGGATTCTTAACCACTGCGCCACCAGGGAAGTCCCTGAAACTATGTATTTTGTTGTTGTTGTTGACCTCTCCCCCATACAAGATCCATGATGACAGGGATTTTGCTGCTCTTGTTCACTGTTACCTTTCCTGTGCCTGAACTGTACTTGACACATTAAAGGCACTCAGTGAATACTTGTTATGCGAGTAAATTAGTGAATGGGTAAATAAGTAAGCAATAAGCTAAGATGATGTTAGTATCCTCATTATCATGTACACGTGACTCTCATGGAGCAATTTTTTAAAAACTGGGTTTGTTTGTGGGGGAAAAACGGTCCCCAAAAGAAAGAAAAACACTGGGGCTGATGACAGGACAGCATAGATCATAAAGAGAACCTCTAGCTCCCCTAATAAAGCAAAACCCAGACAGCACAAGTCTGGAAAAGGATGTCATGGGGAGGTGTGGCTGGACCCCCCCTCCCCCACCCCAGGAGCTCTGAAGCATTACTGCTTTCATCCCAGCTTTCATTTCTCAGAGCAGAGCTAAGACCAGGCTGGAACATCTGAACAAGATGTCACCAAAGGTCCAGGGAGACTGAGGAAAGGCTTGGGTATAAAGTGAGGGGGGCACCAGGAGTTGTGAGGGCCACAGAAAAGGAAGAAAGAGCTCCAGATAGGACATTTCACTCAGGGCCAGGCTCACTTACAGGATGGGCCACTTTGGAAAAGATAACGTAAGCTTCGGGTGGCAGAAGAAGGTCTTAGAAATGAACGTGGGAATGTGCTTATACTTTTACTTGTTCACTTCAGTCTCCCTCACCACACACGCAAGATGGAAGATATAATCCCATTTTTTTTTACAGGCAAACACTGTGCTTGGGGGCAGGAGTTGAAATTAGGTCTGCATGACCAGAAAGCTTTTTGAAACACCTTGGATCACCATTCCATTAGGACCCATTGAGCCAAGGTCCCTTCTCCAGCTGGCACCTAAAGAACATCGCATGAGTCCGCTCACATTCCACAGTCTTTAAGAGTCTACAAACATGTGTGCTGGCTTGTTTTAAAACAGATGCTATCGGGAGTTCCCTGGTGGCGCAGTGGTTAAGAATCTGCCTGCCAATGCAGGGGACACGGGTTTGAGCCCTGGTCAGGGAAGATCCCACATGCCGTGGACCAACTAAGCCCGCGAGCTGCAACTACTGAGCCTAAGTGCCACAACTACTGAAGCCCTCGCACCTAGAGCCCGTGCTCTGCAACAAGAGAAGCCACCACAATGAGAAGCCCACGCACTGCAACGAAGAGTAGCCCCTGCTCACCGCAACTAGAGAAAGCCTGCACGCAGAAACAAAGACCCAACACAGCCAAAAATAAATAAATAAAATAAATAAATTTAAAAATAAAACAAATGCTATCACCCTGATTCCCCAATGATTCTCACACCAAAACGGGCTGGGGGTGGCGGGAGGAAGGGCAGGGGATGCACAGGGGAAGGAAAGCTCTGAAGCAAAGCTACTCCCTAACCACAGGCCAAAACCTTGCTAGAAACATGACTGATGATGTGATAAGAGGGTGCCCTACCATACTAAATGTAAAACAGGAATTGCAAGGTGCATGTAAAGGACTAGGTAACGGGTTGCATATTAAGAACACAGTTTCCATTTAGTCACTTGGAACAGAACAATCTGCAGCATTAAAGGAGAGGAAAATTTGGCAGGGCTCACTGTGAGGAGGCATGAGTGGGGAGAGAATTCCGAAAAGAGATCCTAACTTAATCAATCACTTGAAGCAGGAGACCAAAAGCTGCCTTCGGAAATAGATCAAAAGAGTTGTACCGGCCCAGGAGTGCACACACCGTATCAATCTCTGGCCCAAGTGTGCGAGCCTCCAGGCATCACCTCGGAAGCGTGCCCAGAGCAGCCTGGTTTTATTTGTAAATGCACAGGAAGGGTCTGAAACAATCCCAGAGCAAGGCTGTTGGGGCAGCAACCAGGTGGAGTAGGAGTCAGGACCAACTGGAAATTCCCTCAGGTTTACTTTCCTACTGATCTCATTCCCGTGGAACATACACTAAATCCATCCTTAACTTGACAAATTAGTGGGGCCCCATCTAAGAGATGGGAAAGGGCCTGAGGCAAGAAAGACAGGCCAGGCCTGGCTTGCACCAGGGACAGAGGACCTGCCTCTTTGGCCTATACCCTCATGAGCTGTACTCCAGTAACTGAGGCCGTTGCTGTCGCCCATCTCAGAGCTCCAGACTGGGCCCAGAGGCCAGCCTTGGCTCACCTAACATTCTGCACAGATAAGCAACCAGACAGGTACCGTTTTGTTTACACAAAAGGGATTAACTATGCACTTTGTTGTCCATCTTGCTTTTCTTGAGGCCCGAAGGCTACAAGGTATGTCATGAATTGAGGACCCAGGTGAAGAAAGACTGATGGAGTGTTACACTGTAAGGTGAACTGTACTTTATCTAGTCCCGTACTGACGGACATTTAGGTTGTTCCCTCACCCCCGTTTTTTTTTCCTATTACAAATAATGCTGCAGTGAACATCCTTGTAACACAACTCGGTGAACTCTTGCGGGTATATCTGTAGGGTAAATTCCTAGCTCAGCGACTGCACTTTAAGCTCCTTCAGAATAGGAAAATGGATTAATCATCTTTCTTGCTCCTTTGCCTAGCATAGTCACAAAATTCTGTGTATAGTACGGACTCAATAAATATTTGTTAACATGAGTCAATGAAAAAGATACAATCTATACCCTGAATTACAAAGCCCTAAGCATGAAACAGATAACAGAACAAAATGGTTTTGAACACAGTGATAAGTGGAATGATCTGGACCAGGTAAAACTGCTACAGGAATTCCAAATGGAAGGTGTAGAATCTCAGATTTTTACCCTTTCCTACACCTGAATTTTATATACCATTGCTAATTAACGTCTTGTTCTAACAGGCCAGTTATGGATAGGCCAGCTCTGCCTTCTTCCTCTTAGAGATAACAGGAAGAAGAGAAAGATCCCGGTCAGAACTTGCTCCCTTTGCTGAGATTTTTGGGAGACATCTAGAACAGCATTTCCTCATTAGGCCTGATTTTGGAACACAATTTCCCAGTGACCTGAGTGGCTCCATATGTTTATCAAAGATGGAAAAAAACTGCTATAATTGGGAATTTTATATTTTCCCCTCAAAATTAATTTTTTTCAGAGCTACCTAAGGATATACTCTACCAATAACCAGAAATTTCTAAATTCATACTGTATTACAGACATGAGGATCCCAGGGGTCTCAGTGGGATTTGGGACAGCAGTTTTTGACTTTGAAGCTATCTGCTAATTCATTAAGATGATGTCATCATTATTTCATCAGCCTCTCGTTCAACACTGTGAGGATTTATTATCACCACTTTACAGGCTGGGAAACTGAGGCACAGAGAAGTTAAGTACTTGCCACCCCATACTTCCTAACAAGCAGAACTGATCTCGGATCTGGGTCTTCAAGTCTACTCTCTTGCCTTTGCTTCCAGGAGCAGTTCTATGACAAAGCTTCAGCTTCCGGCCCACACTTGCACCTCTCCTTTCAGGACCCTGGGAGGGGCCCTCACATCGTGTTTATATGGTCACATATTTTCGTAACATTTGCAGAAGCAAGATCTTGAACTGTAGTTAAAAACCACTGTCTCTTTTCATTCTGACTTTCCTCTCTGACTCATTCACCTAGTGTTGGGTGGCCTCTGAGTAGTGGAGGGATCTGGCTAAAGGGAAGTTGAGTTGGGCTATGTTTAGTTTGAGTTTGGTCAGAGATGTGGTTCACAATCACTTTTATGTCAAGTTAAATTATTGCTGGCTGTCCTTGTGCAAAACAAAACCAACCAAACAAAACGCTTAATTTTACTAAAATAATATATGCACATGGTAACAGATCAAATAGTACAGGGGGCTTAGAGACAAGTTGGATGGTACCACAAGACTTACAACAAAATAAGTTCTCCCCACCTCTCTAACTACCTTCATTTATTTTAGCAATTTCTTTTGACAATATCACCATATTTTAAAACAATATCCTAATATTTCAATATTCTAAGTCAAAAAACTGGTGGACATGTAAATGTTCCTTACAAAAATTATTTTAAAGAAATTTTGTTTTTGTATAGGAAACTATCTAAATTTGGTTTTGTATATTATAAATGGTAAATATTGTAGTAAACCTTATAATATATAATATTTTTATAATACTTTCTTCATTTATCAATATTAGACATTATCTATTGATTTCCTGTCATTAGGTAAAGCTATAGCTCTCTCAAACCTATTCACTTCCTCTCTCCCATTTTCTTTTTATAGTTCTGCTTTAATTTTTGGTTAAATCAATAGAGTTTACAGTTTATATGACAGGGATAATATTTTTACAAATATTAAATCAATACATTGTATTTTTCCACTTAAATAATTATTTCCAACAGAAAAGCAGGCTTATGTTTACCAAAAAGACAAGTACAGGAATGTTCATAGGAAAATTATTCATAATAGTCTCCTACTAAAACTTATCCAAATGCCTATCAACAGCAGAGTAGATAAAAAAATTGTGATACACTCATATGAGTACTGAACATATATGATAATAAATGAACTACTGTTGCATGCGACAACATGAATGAATCTTAAAAACATAATATTAAGCAAAAGAAATCAGACACGATAGTACTATATGAATCAATTACATAATATATCAACAACAGACAACACTAAAATAGTTAGAAATAAGTATAGTGGTTGCCCTGGAGTGACTGTAAGGAGGTGAGAAGAGGCTTCTGAGTGCTAGTAATGTCCTATTTCTTGATCTGGGTCCTTTTAATATGGGCATATTATATATTCATTTTGTGAAAATTCAACAGTATATATACTTAAAATTTCTGTATTTTTCTATACATGTTTTACTTCCATAAAAACTTTATTTTAAAATATCATAATAAAAAAGATATTTTATACCTCTATTATTAAATATCTATTGATTTCCCAGCTTTTAAAGATTTTGTTATACTTACCCTAACATCTGTGTCTTTATCCCTTCTCCTCCCAACTTTTGTTACTTTATTTTTTACAATATCTTGGTTTAGAATATATTCTCTTCTGTAATCAAAAAAGCTCACATTTGTTTTCATTTTAGTTCTATAATTAAAATAGATTTAATGCTTACCACCAGGTTATTTTATTGTAGTTTTGTCAGTTTTCTCTTAGGTAACTAAAGTGCGTGCTCTTATTCATCAAAAAGGACAATAAACAATACACCCTCTACCATGTTCTTGCATATTCAAAACAGTTTGCTGGTTGCTTTAGTATAGTAATGGGATAATAGTTTGGCTGGGAATAAAATTCTTTAGAAAAGTATATTCATACTGCCTTTTAGTCACTCTGAGGCTTGTCTGATTTCACTTCCATTAATTACTCTATTTTTTTATCTTGCTTTCCCAAAGAATTCTTTGAGGTTCAATAATTTTACAACACTGTATCTCTAGGTTGACCATTCTGGCTCAGTTTTTCCTGGATGCTCCATTTCCATATAAAGATTCATACCCTTATTTTAGTTCAGGAAAGTTTTCATAAAGTATATCTTTATAGATTTGTCCTTTATATATTTGTCCTGTCCATTATTTCTGTTGCCTTCTTTGAAGACCTTACATTGAACTCCTTGGCTTGTCTACCGTAACTATTATTTCTCCTTTAAGCCTCTACTCATTCATTTGCTTTCATTTCATTGTGCAATCTTTTCTCATTTCTACTCTCTCTGTTAGTCTTAAATGAAGAATGCATACCCCTGGGCAAAGACTTCCTAAGGAATATGCAAGTATATATATAGTTTTAACAGCATCAATTTCCATGTTCTCAATTTCCATATATACTCTTTCCAAAAAATTGATCTGCCAGAAAATATACCTGAGGAGGTGTTTTGTGAGTTCTTTTTTCCCATTAACCCTTTCACAATCTCCTTCAGTCAAGGCATCATAAACCCTCAATAGGGCTTCATGTCTTCCCTCCTCTTGTATACATTTATGTTAAGCTTGAAGCAAGGCATTAGAAACTGAGCACTTTGCCTCAATTGGCATGTTCTGAATTCATTGTAGCATAAAGCAGCAGGAGAAATGACAATTTTTGTTTACTAATTTCACCTCTTTTACCCCATAACTATTGTCAAGAATGCACTGCCTCAGGACTTCCCTGGTGGCGCAGTGGATAAGACTCTGCAGTCCCAATGCAGGGGGCCCGGGTTTGGTCCCTGGTCAGGGAACTAGATCCCACATGCATGCTGCACCTAAGAGTTCGCATGCCACAACTAAGGAGCCCACCTGCTGCAACTAAGATCTGGCTCAACCAAATAAATAAATAAATATTAAAAAAAAAAAAAAAGAATGTATTGCTTCTAAGGAAGAAGCTTGTGAGAGCACACAAGGGACAAATTTATGAAAAGCTCTGGCTCTTATCTATCTTATCTACACCCATTAATCTACGAATTTTAGTACTAACATTTCTTTAAAATTTTATTTATTTTATTTTTTGGGTTGTGCCGTGTGTTAGTTGTGGCACGCAGGATCTTTCGTTGCACGCCTGGGCTCTTTGTTGTGGTGCGCGGGCTTCTCTCTAGCTGTGGTGTGCAGGTTTTTTCTCTCTAGTTGAGGCACGCGAGCTCAGTAGTTGTGGCACACGGGCTTAGCTGCCCTGTGGCATGTGGGATCTTCGTTCCCCAACCAGGGATTGAACTCACGTCCCCTGCATTGGAAGGTGGATTCTTTACCACTGGACCACCAGGGAAGTCCCAACGTTTATTTTTAAATGATGTATCAATCTGCCACAAATCACTCTTTCTGAATTTCCACCATTCTTGGTGATGGAATTGGGAGAGTATTCTCATTCAAGGCATGGATCGTGCCTTGGTCCATCTCAGATGCATTTCTGCATGATTTTTGGGAGGAGGAAGTGAAGCACTCCACACTAACTTCCAATGCTTCCAGCAGATTAGTGCAACATCTGGAAATGAAATATACATCTAAGTTGGGGTTTTATATTTTCTTGAACACTTACGCAGACTGGTAGGGGAAACATTTTCATTACTTTTGCCAGAAGATGGTGGGATGCTATGAACTAATATTTATTTTTTATTTGGGCATATGTCTCCTCTCACTGCAACTAGTCAACTACCTGCTGATCAATTATTCTTTTTCACCATGTAGTTATTAGATTTATATTATTATATATAATATATTTTATATTTACTTTAATTTTTATATTCCTATTACATTATAACAGGAATGTTATAGATTCTACTGTAAATAATACATATAGCAACAATGATTAATAAACTTTTTATAAGTCCCCCACTAACTGATGGTCTAACACTTTCCTTTTGCTATTACTGTCCACAAAGTAGTTTAAATTGCATTCTTAAAAATAGACAAGTAAGAGAATGAAATGACAAATCATACTGGGAGAAATATTTGTAAGGCATGTCTGATAAAGGACAGCCATCCAAAATAAACAAAGAACACTTAAAACTCAACAAGAAAACAACAATCCATTAAAAAATGGGCCAAAGACCTTAACAGACACCTCACCAAAGACAATATACACATAGCAAATAAACGTATGAAGAGATGCTCCACATAATATGCCATTAGGGAAATGCAAATTAAAACAGTGAAATACCACACTACACACCTATTAGAATGGCCCAAATCCAGAACACTAACAACACAAAGTGCTGGCCAGGACACTAACAATACCAAATGCTGGCAACAGGAACTCATTTACTGCTGATGGAAATACAAAATGTCACAGCACTTTCGAAGATATTTAGTTAGGTGGTTTCTTACAAAACTAAACATACTCTTGCCATGAAGTACAGCAATCTCACTCCTTAGTCTTTCCCTAAAAAAGCTGAAAACTTATGTCTACACAAAAACCTAAACATGGATATTTATAGCATATTTATTCACAATCGCCAAAATTTGGAAGCAACCAAGATGGTCCTTTAGTAGGTGAATGGATAAATAAACTGATACATCCAGTCAATGGTATATTATTCAGCACAAAAGAGATGGGTTATCAAGCCATGAAAAGACATGGGGTGGGACTTCCCTGGTGGTCCAGTAGTTAAGACTCTATGCTTCCACTGCAGGGGGCGCAGGTTTGATCCCTGGTTGGGGAACTAAGAACCCACGTGATGCGCAGCGCGGCCAAAAAAAAAAAAAAAAACCAAATCAAAACAAAAAAAACTTGCAGCCTGAGAGAAAAGACATGGGGTAAACTTAAACGCATATTAGTAACAGAAAGAAGCCAATCTAAAAAGGCTACTTACTATGTGTTTCCAACTCTATCGCATTCTAGGAAAGGTAAAACTATGGAGACAATAAAATGATCAGTGGTTGCGAGGGATTAGAGGGGAGGGAGAGATGAACTGACATAGCGCAGAGGATTTTTAGGGCAGTGAAACTACTCTGTATGATACTATAATGGTGGATACATGTCATTACACATTTGTCCAAACCCACAGAATATACAAGCCAAGAGTGCACCCTAATGTAAACTATGGACTTTGGGTGATAATGATGTGTCAATGTAGGTTCAACAATTGTAACAAATGTACCACTTTGGTGGGGGATGTTGATAATGGGGGACCTTACACATGTGTGAGAGCAGGGGATACATGGGAACTCTCCTTACCTTCTGCTCAATTTTGCTGAGAACTTCTTAAGTAATAAAGTCTATTAAAAAAAAAATAGAACATCTACCGCTGTACAGGTGTAGGATAAAATGTTCCCAAAACATAAACTAGAACATAATATCTTGAACTTTATAAAACCAAGTTTATTTAATTAGGGATAATTCCTCCTCAGATTTTGATGTGCTTTTCTAATAATATCAAACACGTAATTATAAACATGCTCCTTTTCAATCATTAACTAAATTACTAACTTATCTCTAACAACTGTCAAGTATCCAACTCTGTCCATCTGTCTTCCCATTTTAAGACACTTTAGGATATTCTAGAAAACTGAAATTCAGCATGATTATACTTTGTTCACAAAGGATTTATAATTTCCAATTTAAAAAAATCCGTTTAACAAATTTAAGCTATAAAAATGAAATTTATCTAAAACTAACAAGAATAAGTAATAGAAATTTTAAGTCTTGGAAAGGCTTTTTTGGGCAAAATTATAAGAAATTGAGAAAAAGAATGACTTTAAAGATTTAGGAAAAAAAAGTTTTTGCAAATTGGGTGGTTTCTAATTCCTGGGTTTCAACAAAATTGCGGGAGGATCTAATCAAGTTGTCAGTGATGGATCATTAAAAATAATTTTTGAAGATGACTTAAAATTTTTGATTTTGGCATATAACTTGAAGGAATTTCCAAGCCCTGGATGATATTTTTAAAAATAAAACTCCTTTTACCTCCATCTAGTTATTTATGTAAACATGGGTTCTCGGCTCTGATATCTAAAAAAACTAAAAGGAGGAACAGAATTGACGCTAAGCCTGTCTCATTCTGAAAATGTCATACTTGAATATTTACCTATAGTTACATGAACTAACAGAGAAATGCCTCACCAATATCATTAAGTGATAACTTTCTAATAACTTTTATTAATATTTAGGAGACTTAAGGATATAGGAATTTACAACAAATTAAAAAATGTTTATTGAGGTATAATTGACATACTAGTTTTGGATGTTATAACATAAGGATTTGATATTTGTATATACTGCAAAATGATCACCACATAAGTCTTGTTAACATATATGATTTTTGTTGCAGAGAACTATGATAGGGTAATCAATAAAAATTTTTTTAAACAATGATATTGCACTGGGATATAATTATATGGAAGAAATGGAAAAAAATAGAAGTTCAAGGTAAAAAGAAATGGTAATATTTGACTACTAAAAAGAACTTATTCGTGTATTTTGGTGCATGTCAAGGCATTGTAATATTTAGATCTGAATGGATAATTTAAAAGAGTTATGTATGCAGCTCTCGGGTTGTAGTTTGCTGAATCTTGGTCTACACCTAAGAAAGTGATAGAGAAAATGTAAATAATGCAGATGAAACTTACAAATATGTCATGTCTGTAGCCATTACACTGTGAATAGCAAATAAAAAAACCCCAGAATAAAAAAAACCAAACTATTCTTCTAATATTCAAAAGCTATTATCCAACTCAGCAAAGATATCACACATGCCTATTGATGAATGAATGAAACGCCAACATATGTCTTCATTATTTCACTTTCATCTTACTTGTTAACATCAACAAAAATATTATTCAACATCCATGTTGGAACTACACTTGGGGAGCCAGCTGTTAAACATTCATCAGCAGCATGCACTATACTGGAATTAAATGTGTGATTCTTTATTTAGTTCATCTCCTTTTGTTTCTAAAAACCAAATTTTGTCTTGGGGAAATTTCTATCACCAGCCTACCCATTTTCCTCTTGTTATTGTGCACCAAGGATTTAGGTCTTACATTTCAGGATAAGTCCCTGAACTCTGAGAAACACACTTGGTAGTCTGTTCTGAAACCTGCAGGCACGAATCCTCTGCTTCTCTCTGCATGCTCCCCTGCTTGAGCACCACAGCTTTTGTTTTGTTTTTGTTTCATCCAGACTGAGTAATCTCTGCCCAGTTGTTAAGACTCTGTGCTTCCACTGCAGGGGGCACGGGTTCAATCCCTGGTCGAGGAACCAAGGTCCCACATGCCATGTGGCATGGCCAAAATAAATAAATAAATAAATAAAGTAATTATTGATGTATTAGGGTTTACATCTACCATCTTACTATTTGTTTTATATTTGTCTCATCTGTTCTGTGCTCTTTCACTCTTCTTTCTTGCATTTTAAAAAGAGATTAATCAAATAATTATCACTCCATTTCCCTTTTGATTAGCTAACTACTTTTGCATTATTTCACTATTCTTTTCATGGTTACCTTAGAGATTAGAACATGCATCTTGATTTACTAGAATCTAACATAAATTTGTATTTTCACCAATGCAAGGGCCATAGAACACTTTAATTTCCTTTTCTCTCCTCCTGCCTTTTGTACTTGGTACTATCATTGTCGTGAATTTTATTTCTACATACTTTAAACACCTCAAGATAATATTATAAATGTTTTATATTGTCAGTATGTTAATATATTTATCCACATATTTTTATGGTTTCAATATCAGGGTAATGCTGTCCTCATAGAATGAGTTGGGAAGTATCCTCCTCTTCAGTATTCTGGAAATGTAAGTGTAGAATAGGTATAATTTCTTTATTAAATGTTTGGTTAAGTTCCCCAGTGAAGCAATCTAGGAGTTTTCTTTGTAGGAAGGCTTTAAACCATAAATTCAATCTCTTTAATAGGTAAAGCATAATTCAAGTTATCTATTTCTTCTTGAGTGAGCTTTGGTAGTTTGTGCTTTTCAAGGAATTTGTCTATTTCATCTAAGTTGTTGAACTGATTGGCATAAAGTTAATCTTTTACTCTTTTATTATTTTTAAGATGAATAGACTCTATAGTTATATTACTGCTCTTATTCCTGATAATGGTAACTTGTATTTTATTGTTGTTTTTGTTTTTCTGATCAGTCTGGGAAGAAGTTTATCCTTTTTTCCCTCAAAGAGTCAGTTTCTGGTTTCACTGACTTTGTTTTTCTGTTTTCTAATTCATTGATTTTTGCTCTTGTGTACTATTTTCTTCTGCTTATTTTCATTTGCTCTTCTTTTTTAAAATTTATTAAGGTGGAAGCTGACATCATTGACAAGACTTAAAGGGCAAGGATCCCAAAGAGAAGAGTGGTATATTCTGTAAAAATTTCCTTTTAATGAATTTGCTGATCTTAAGTGGCTCAGGTACAACAGGGAAAGGACCAAAGCAAAGAGCGTCAGCTAAGAACTTGGGAAGCCAATCAGATCTTTTGGCAATCTCTCAGGCTGGGTGACAGAAATTATGGAGATCAGAACCCACAAATGAGGAAGGACCCTCGTATACATCCCAGACTTCCAATTATGACTCTGGAAGAGTAACACTGTAGGTATATGGCTCAGTTGGAAATAGAACAGTATGCACAAAAGACTGAAACCCACCTTCAAATGAGCTCATCCCAGATTGGTTTAATGTGATCTGTCCCTACACTAACTGCCTGCTAAATGGCAGGTAAATCTTCTCTGGAAGAAGAAAACATTAGCCAGGGACTCAATTTATATCTACAATTTTCATATATGATGTCTGGCATTCAATCAAAGAATTACCAGATATGCCATCTGTCAGTTCAAATGTGTTATACACGGTGTTTGTGGCCTTGGCTGACAATTAAAAAATTAAAAATAGAACTACTATATGATCCAGATATTTCAATTCAGGGTATTTATCTGAAGGAAATGAAAACAGTAACTCAAAAAGATATCTGTAACCCCATGTCTATTGCAGTGTTATTTGAATAGAAATAACTGAAGTGTCCATTGATGAATGAATGGATAAAGAAAATGTGGTATGTTTATATGTATATGGAATATTATTGAGCCATAAAAAAGAAAATCTTGCCATTTGCAACAATATGGATGAACTTTGAGGGCATAATGCCCTCAAAGTGAAATAAGACAGACAAAGAAAGACAAATACTGTATGATCTCACTTATATGTGGAATCTAAAAACAAAAACAAAAAAACCGAGCTCATAGATACAGAGAATAGACTGGTGATTACCAGAGGCAATGGGTGGGGAGTGGGCAAAATGGGTAAAGGTGGTCAAAAGGTACAAACTTCCAGTTCGAAAATAAATAAGTCTTGGGGATGTAATGTACAGCATGGTGACTATAGCTAATAACACTGTATTGTACATTTGAAAGTTGCTAAGGCAGTAGATCTTAAAAGTTCTCATCACAAGGAAAAAAAACTGTAACTGTGTGTGGTGATATATGTTAACTAGACTTAGTGTGATGATCATTTTGCAATATATACAAATATCGAATCATTATGTTATACAACTGAAACTTATATGATGTTATATGTCAATTATCTCTGAATTAAGAAAAAAAACAAAGTAACTAGTCCCATTGGACCCCAGAAAGGTTATCTTCATGAAGAAAGTAGATTTTATTAAAAGGTAGTATGGTGAAGAAAATTAATGTTTTAAAGTTATGGTGAATGTACATATTGTATATATCATAAATAACCTTTATATAATGTATATATTGAAAAGAAAAAAGGAAGGTAATTAAAAGGCTGGGGGGGTACTGTACAAGAAATGTGAAGCAACTAAAATACAGTATTTTCCTCAGAGTATAAAAAAGAATTCATTTGACATGAGATTTGGAACAGTCTCCTTCAAGAGTTAGTGATACAGGATTATGTTTCCTTCTCTGAGGCTCCAATAATACTATTTTACTCCACGGTTCACGATATTCACACAGTCCATAATAATTTAACGAATTTCTATTTTTTCCATTTTTAGAATAGGTTACAGACAAAAAAAAGTACAGACATTTAATTATACTTACAAAGAAGAATATAAATGCCATAAATCTTAGTGTCGTAAAAATAATGGAATACTAGCAGATGTTGCAGGGCAACATAGAGAATAGAGAAAAGAAAAAAAGAGAAAGAAAGGAGAAGGAACTGCAGATATGTTTATTTTCTTAGTTAAAAAGTGGTGAATCAAAATACATACAGTCTAAAGTTGATGGGCAAGAAATAGAAGTTTAAATATGTTTGAAAAATAACCAAAAATAGATTGAAAAATAACCAAAAGAACTAAATTAATAATAAAATGAGCAGTCTCTCATTTTAAGATGGAAAAATAAAGAAATCTCTGACTCTGTTATGGACTGAATGTGTGTTTCCCCCCAGAACTCATGTTGAAACCCTACCCTCCAATGTGATGGTATTAGGAGGTAGGGCTTTTGGGAGGTAAATTAGGGTTAGAAGAGGTCATGCAAGTGGAGCCCTCATGAATGCAATTACTCTTGTAAGTATCACGAGACAGCTTGCTTCCTATCTCAGCCTTTCACCATGTGAGGACACAACAAGAAGACAGCAGTCTGCAACCCAGAAAAGGGTCCTCACTAGAACCCAACCATGCTGGCACCCTGATCTCAAACTTCCAGCCTCCAGAACTGTGAGAAATAAATTTCTGTTGTTTATAAGCCATCCAATGTATGGCATTTGTTACAGCAGCTGGAGTTGACTAAGACCGAATCTGCTTGCTAAAACCAATCTGAAACAATAAGAATAAAAATGGAATAAAAACTCCATTTAGGAGGAAATCAGGTAACACTTATGACCTAAATTTTAATATTTATAAAGGAGGGCTGCTGCCAAGTGCAATGAAAATTTGACCAGAGAAAGGACTCCAAAAGACGATACCTACGGTTGCAGAGCTCAAGTAGAGTCTACAGTTTTGCAAGGTACTAGTATAACTTGAGGAGAAAAATCCAGTTCCTTGTTTGAAAAAAAAAGCCTGAGGTTTGCAAACTGGCTCTAGAATTCTCTATGATCCCTTTTGAAATCACACAGACATGACATTCTGCAAAAAAAATGTTAAGATAATAGAGAAGCTAAGGTTAATGGGTGGCCCTGATGCTACCAATTCTAGTCAATTAAAATTTTGTAAAGTTTGAATATACACTCACACTCACAATATACTCCACTAGACCTTGCATATGCAGGGCTTTGTTTTAAGTTAGGACAAAGCCTTGTTGGTCCAGAGGTTGTTCAAAGCCTCTTACACCTCTCTCACATTTTCCATCCCCATGTAACTGGTCCAGAAAGGACTCTGTGTGCAAAAAAGAGAACAACCAAAAAACGAACCAGGAATGGTTTCACGACCCTATGAATGTATTTAAAAATGTTGAATGATATACTTCAAGTGGTAAATTATATTGTATGTGAATTATATTTCAATAAAACTTTTAAAAGAAGGAACCAGGAGACAAAATCACTGCAGGAAAAAGGCAAAGGAGAAAACAAAACAAATTCAGCACTCATCAGAAAAAAATTTATTGTGGAATAGCTGAAAACTGTGACCAAAAAATTTCTTATGGATTCAAATAATTCACTGAAAAAGTGGACTCCATGAATCAAGAGTCCAAAGCACAGATAAAAGGACTGAAGTAAGAAATGATAAGACAACAAAGGATAAGATAAAATTGACTTGAATGAACCCAGGAAAGATGTAGAAAAGTAATGACATACAGAAATGGAAACTGCAGAAAGAAGAATACATGTTGTTGAAAACAAGCTAAAGAAATGGAGGACAGGCTCAACAAAACTGAGCAAAAGAAGAGAAAAAAGAAAAGAAAAGAATTTTAAAGAGTTATAGGGAAAAAATATACATGGAAGACAGATGGGATATTCAGTTATGCATTCAGAAGACAGAACAATCTCAAGCACACAAAAAATATTCAAAGTGTAATTCAAGAAAATTCTTCTGAAATATAAGACTTGAATCTGTACATTTAAACAGGTACACCATCTTCCAAAAAGAATCAACAAAGGTTAATCAGCACTAGAACATATCCTAATAAAGTTACTGGACTTCAAAGATGTATCTTTCAGACAGAAAATCAAATCACCTCAAGGGGAAGAGGTAGAAATCAAGCTGCTTCATACTTCTTTGAAGCAACATTCAACATTGTAGCAATTTACTGCCTTCAAAATTCTCAGGGATCCTATGACCCAAGAATTTTAGTTCCAGTCAAAGTATAGTTTAAGCATAAAGGCAACGTGCAGATGATTTCAAACATATAAATCCTCAAAGAACATAGTTCCTACAAATCTTTCTTTAAAAAACTACCAAAAAATAGCTTCTGTCAATTGAAAGACAAATGGAAAAGGTAAATAATTAAGTATCCAATTCAGTAAGTTAGAAAAAAACAACACAGTAATCTTAAGAACAAAAGAAAGGAGATACTAGTAAAGATAAAGCAACAATTAAAGAATAGAAAACTATACAACAGGGCTTCCCTGGTGGCAGTGGTTGAGAGTCTGTCTGCTAATGCAGGGGACACGGGTTCGGGCCCTGGTCTGGGAGGATCCCACGTGCCACGGAGCGACTGGGCCCGTGGGCCATGGCTACTGGGCCTGCGTGTCTGGAGCCTGTGCTCCGCAACAAGAGAGGCCGCGATGGTGAGAGGCCTGCGCACTGCGATGAGGAGTGGCCCCCACTTGCCGCAACTAAAGAAAGCCCTCACACAGAAACGAAGACCCAACACAGCCATAAATAATAAATAAATAAATAAAGGGAAAAAGATGATTCAATTAAAAAAAAAAACTATACAACAAATAAACATCTCCAGAATGTTCTTAAACAAAAGCCAAAAAGGTAAAAATTTAGCAAAGCTAGATAAACAATATAAATAAAGAAGCACATATATAAATATGAAAAATGAGTATAGAAAAATAAGCATAGATACTTAAAAAATTTTTTAAATTATAAGAGAATATATTGTTCAGCTTTATGCAAATACATAGTTAGGGAAATATTATAAACTATTAAAACTGACCCCAGTGGGCTTCCCAGGTGGCACAGTGGTTAGGAATCCACCTGCCAATGCAGGGGACACGGGTTCGAGCCCTAGCCTGGGAAGATCCCACATGCCGTGGAGCAACTAGGCCCATGTGCCACAACTACTGAGCCTGCGCTGTAGAGCCTGAGAGCCACAACTACTGAAGCCCGTGCACCTAGAGCCCGTGCTCCGCAACAAGAGAAGCCACCGCAATGAGAAGCCTGCGCACCACAACGAAGAGTAGCCCTCGCTTGCCACAACTAGAAAAAACCCGTGAGCAGCAACAAAGACCCAACACAGCCAAAAAAACCCAAAAAACAAAAAACTGATCCCAGTAAAAGAAGAAAGTTACAAATAGGTCAATTTTTAGAAAATTTTATAAGTGAATTCTATCAAATCTTTACGGAACATGTAACTTTAATATTATTTAATGGTTCCAGAGTACTAAAAGGAAAGTTTCCAAAATCTTTTCATCAATTCAACGTAATACTGACATGGTTCGATCCCTAAACATTGTAAATAAAACATTAGCCAATAGACTCTAATAGCATATAAATCAAATATATATCATGATGAAGGAAGACTCAAATCAATGATGCAAAGATGGCACAATATTAAGGAATCTACTATATAATACAACTTAAATATATATCAAAAGAGAAATACTACATGAACATTTCTATAGATGCTGAAAAGGTATCTAATAGCATTCAATATCCCTTTTGATTAAAAAAATGCTATTAATAAAATAGTAATAGACAGTTTCTTAACATGAAAAAATACATATATCATTTCAAATGCCAAAAACTATACAGTGAAACACTGAGTTGCATTAAATCAGAAACAAAACAAGAATGCACATTATTACCAGTTTTATTTAACTTGGGCCAATACTAGCCAATGTCATTAGAGAAGAAAAGGGAAGATTACAAGGGAAAGGAAAGAAAAAGGAAGAAAACATTACTATTTGCAGGTGAGATAATATTATGACAGAAAATCAACTTTAAAAATCATCACTACAAGAATAAGATAATTTAGTAAGGTGGCTGATAGTAAAATTAAAACACAATCAATAGTTTTCCAATATATGAACAATTACCTAGAAAATATTCAATTTACAAAAACAAGAACTACGATGGAATACCTAGGAATAAAAATACAAGATTCACATGAAGAAAACTTGGAAACACTTTGAAAGGTCATTAAAAAAGACCTGAAAAAATAGTAAGACATTCTTAGATGATGGAAAATGACGGCAATCCTCTCTAAATAAATATATAAATCGAACTTCCTCAAGAAAAATACCAACACTATTATTTTGGGAATAAAGAGAGAAAAGACTAATGATGGAGGACTAGCCCTACCAGATACTGAAAAAAAGGATAAACATTATAGTAATGAAAACAGTTTGGTACCAGCACACGAACAGAAAGATCTGGGACAGAACAGATATCCCGGAAACAGATGTAGATAAATACTGGGATTAGTTTCTGATAGAGTTGGCATTTCAAATCAGTGGGGTAAAATGATATATTTAATAAACAGTATTAGGATAAGAGGGTAGCCATCTGGAAAATATGAAATTGGATTCTGTCTTTCACCTACACCAAACTAACTTCTAAATAGAGTATTAAAAAAAATAACATAAAGGTAACAGAAATGATATATCTGACTTTGTAAAAATTTTGATTTTCTTTATGGCAAAAAATTCCAATTATATTTTTCATTTCCAAACATTCATTTAGTTCTTTTATCAGACCTACTTGATCAATTAAAAAAATTCTCTTTCTCCTTATTCAAATGGTTTATGTGTTCAACCTCTTCTTTCATTTAAATATTCTATTTATTTTATAATCTGTGTCTAATAATATCAATATGTGGAGGCTCTGTTTTTTACCTGCTGTCTCTTATCACAGTGGTTTGTTTCTTATTTTTGTTTGGTTTGGTTTTAAATTTTTGACTGTGATATCATATTCCTTGAACTTTTCTCAGAGAATTCGCCTTCGGAGAAGACTTGCATTCACTTCTGCAGGGGCACAATGTTAAATGATTTTGAGACCACTCAGTAGTATGAAATCAGCAGTGCTAATCAGCATTTTTTCTAATTCTCACTTTGATTGCTTCGTTGATTGATGGGTTATTTTTAAACTTCCAAATATTTGCTATTATTATTTTTTGCTACCCTCGATTATCTCCATGAGCATTCAGCAAGTGAACCTTTATCACTATGACCTTATTCAGGTCTTGGTTACCTCTCCCTTGTACTAGAACAATCACTCTGTATGATCTATAGCACCAATGTTGTCTCTGCACTTAGGGGAGAATGCTCTTTATTGTGTGTGTGTGTGTGTGTGTGTGTGTGTGTGTGTGCGTGTGTGTTTCAACTGTATGTAGTGGCATGTCTAATCCAGATCTTACGAAATTATTCCAGAGGAAAATTCACAGACAAAACCTCCTAACGAGGATATCAGTGATGAATTAAATCACCTGGCTTCACCTGAAAAAATGGAGCCCATTGAATCGAGGCAATCAAACATGCCTCCTCTGAGGACACAT
Source organism: Balaenoptera ricei (assembly GCF_028023285.1). Lineage (NCBI taxonomy): Eukaryota > Metazoa > Chordata > Mammalia > Artiodactyla > Balaenopteridae > Balaenoptera > Balaenoptera ricei. Next base: position 65,335,824 of record NC_082651.1, on the reverse strand, counting down.
AATTGATTTGTTTAATTTCTGAAAGGTCATCTGCCCTGGGAAAGGGAAGGGGAATTCTGCATTATCTTCCACGGTCTGTAACCTTATCCCTGACAGCTGCAGGGACACGTGCATGGGGAAGAATCTCTCCTTCTCCTCCTTCCCCCCTCCTGCCTTGCATTCATACATAGCTGTGTGGCAATTTTCTTTTATCACCATGGCCTGGAATGGGTTTTATTTGCTAGGCATCATATTCTCCACAGAGGCTTCCCATGGGAAAGTCTCTCTTTCTGAGGCCCCTCAAATCACCAGACCAGGCATTTTTTCCCATCTTGGGTTCATTCTTGGATGGACCTCAGTACATCAACAAGTTTTGATGAGTGTACCTATCCATGCCCAACTCAGAGTCAGTGCCTATTCACACTGTCTTAGACATTCCCAGCTCCAGAAGGCAAAATACAAGGCAATAGAGCCCAAATCGAGCCAAAGCCAGGCTCCCATGAACTTGTACTTTGATGGCTGCGACTGCCTCATAACTTATATCCCTGATTTCTATCCCTCGTACCACCCCAATGTGTTTATACATGTCTGCCAGAACAACTGTCCTCAAATTTAACTGTACATATTTAAATGACCACCATCCCCTTTCCTCCAACAAAAATCTTCAGAGGATCCTCTTTGCTTAGAAAATAAGGTACAAATGAAGAGAACCAGGAATGATGGATAAAGAGGTTAACATAACAAGCTCTATAAATAGAGTTTCTTGCTTTCCTCTTGCTGTCCTTTCTTTTATCAGCTTCTTTAATAGACATAAAATTATATAAAGTAATAATTATACTTATGTATTGCTAGGTTTGTAACATATATAGATGTAACAATAATATAATATGATATAACAAGTACAAAAAGGGGGAGAGAGAATAGAGTTATATAGGAGTAATGTTTCTGTCTCACTGGGAGTAAGTTTCTATAAATCCAAAGTAGATTCTGATCAGGTGTATCTGGTAAGCATAGAGAAACAATAAGAAAATAGCTCCAAAGACATCACAAGTAAAGAAAACTACAGACCAACATCTGTTATGAATACAGATGCAAAAATCCTCAACAAAACACAAGCAAACCAAATCCAAGAATATATAAAAAGGAGAATACACTGTGTAAGTTTGCTAGGGCTGCTATAACAAAGCATCACAAACTGGGGGGCTTAAGGAACAGTTCTGAAGGCTAAAAGTCTGAGATTAATGTGTTGGCAGGATTGGTTCCTTCTGAGGAATCTGCTCCAGGTCTCTCTCCTACCTTCTGATAGTTCCACGGTTTGTGGCAGTGTAACTCCAATTTTCAATTGACATTCTCCCTGTGTGCATGTCTGTGTCCAAATCTCTCCTTTTTATAAGGACATCAGTCACATTAGATTAGGGTCCACTGTAATTCAGTATGACCTCATCTTTAATTACATCTTTAGTGATCCTTTTTGCAAATATGGTCATATTCTGTGCTACTGGGAGTTAGGACTTCAACATATACATTTTTCCAGAGACACAATTCAACCTGTAACATACACCATGACCAAGTGAAATTTATCCCAGGAATGTAAGATTGGTTTAACATTTGAAAATTAATTAATGTAATACACCATATTAATAGAATTCAACACCCTTCAGGATAAAAATAATAAAGAACTAGGAATACAAGGGAACTTCATCAATCTGATAAAAGGCAAATACAAAACCCTCACAACTAAATCATACTTAATGATAAAGCACTGAATACTTCCTTTCTCCTTAAGATCAGGAACAAGACAAGAATTCCACTGTCACTACTTTTATTCAACACTGTACTGGAGGTTCTAATCAGAATAATCAGGCAAGAAAATTAGATAAAAGGAATTCAGATTGAAAAGGAAGTAAACTATCTGCATTCACAGATGGCATGATCTTACAACAGACAATCCTAATGAATTCACTAAAAAAACGACTAAAAGTAATAAATGAGTTCAGCAAGTTTGCAAAATACAAATCAATATAAAAAATCAATTGTATTTCTATACACTTGCAGCAAACATTCAGAGAATGAATACGTACAAGAAAACAATTCCATTTATTATTGCATCAAAAAGAATAAAATACTTAGGAATAAATTTAACAAAAGAAATACAAAACTTAAACTCTGAAAACAACAAAACATTGTTGAAAGAAATTAAAGAAGACCTAAATAAATGGAAAGACGTCTCTCCCATGTTTTATGGATTAGAAGACTCAATATTGCTAAGATGGCAATATTTCCCAAATTGATCTACAGATTTGATACAATCCCTATCAAAATCTCAGCTGATTTCTTTACAAAATTGACAGGCAGATCCTAAAATACTTATGCAAACACAACAGATCCAGAATAGCCAAAAAAACTTTGAAAAAGAACAGAGTTGGAAGACTCACATAACACAATTTCAAAATTGCTACAAAGCTGAAGTACTCAAGACTGTATGGTACTGGCATAAGCAAAGACATAAAGATCAATGAAATAGAATTTACTTATACGTCTATAGAATAGAACCCATGTGTCTATGGTCAACTGATTACTGATAAGAGTGCCAAGATAATTAAATGGGGAAAGAACTGTCTTTACAACAAACAGTGCTAGGATAACTGGATATTCACATTCTAAAGAATCAGCTGGACCTCTACCTCAATCCATATACAAATTAAATCAAAATGGATCAAAGACCTAAATGTAAGAGCTAAAACTACTAAACTCTTAGAAGAAAACACAGGTATAAATCTTTATGACCTTTGGTTAGGCAGTGGTTTCTTAAATATGACACCAAAAGCACAAGCAATCAGAGGAAAAAAATAAATTGGACATCATAACAATTAAAAATTTTGTTCTTCAAAGGACATTATCAGGAAAAATTTTTAAAAAGTCCAGAGAATAGGATAAAGTTTTTATAAATCATATATCTGATAGAAGACTTATATTGAGAATACATAAGGAACTCCTACAATATAGAAAAAATAACCTAATTAAAAAGTGATCAAACAGTCTGAACAGACAATTCTTCAAAGAAGATATACAAATGGCTAATAAGCACATGAAGAGATGTTCAATATTATTATCCAGGAGGAAAATGCAAATTAAAACCACATTGTGAAACCACCTCACACCCACTAGGATAGCTATAATAAAAAATACTGATAAATAAGAAGTGTTGATGAGGATGAAGAAAAATTGTAACCCTTATACACTGCTGGTGAGGATGTAAAATGGTACAGCCACTTTGGAAAACATGCTGGCAGTTCCCCAAAAGGTTAAACACAGAGTTACCATTTGGCTCAGCAATTCCACTCTTAGGTATATACACAAGGGAAATAACAACATATGTCTACATGAAAACTTGTACATGAATATTCATGGCAGAATAATTCATAATAGCCAAAAAGTAGAAAATAATCCAAATGTCCTTCAACTAATGAATGGATAAAAAAAATGTGGTATATCCATACAGCAAAATATCATTCAGCAATAAAAAGAAATGAAGTGGGGGGGGCCTTCAAGATGGCAGAGGAGTAAGACGTGGAGATCACCATCCTCACCAGAAATACATCAAAAATACATCTACATGTGGAACAACTCCTAAAGAACACCTACTGAATGCTGACAGAAGACCTCAGACTTCCCAAAAGGCAAGAAAATCCCCACGTACCTGGGTAGGGAGAAAGAAAAAAGAAAAAACACAGACAAAAGAATAGGGACAGGACCTGCACCTTTGGGAGGGAGCTGTGAAGGAGGAAAAGTTTCCACACACTAGGAAGCCCCTTCACTGGTGGCGATGGGGGGTGGGCAGGGGGGAAACTTTGGAGCCACTGAGGAGAGTGCAGCAACAGGGGTGCAGAGGGCAAAGTGGAGAGATTCCCGCACAGAGGATCGGTGCCGACCAGCACTCACCAGCATGAGAGGCTTGTCTGCGGGGCTGGGAGCTGAGGCTCTGGCTTGGAGGTCAGATCCCAGGGAGAGGACTGGGGTTGGCTGTGTGAAGACAGTCAGAAGGGGGCTAGTGCGCCACAGCTAGCTGAGAGGGAGTCCAGGAAACAGTCTGGACCTGCCAAAGAGGCAAGAGACCACAGTTTCAGGGTGCGCGAGGAGAGGGGATTCCTTCCTCGTGTGCCCACAGAACGCAGAGCACCACCTAAGTGAGCTCCAGAGACAGGTGCGAGCTGTGGCTATAAGCTTGGACCCCAGAGATGGGCATGAAATGCTAATGCTACTGCTGCTGTCACCAAGAATCCTATGTGCAAGCACAGGTCACTACCCACAACACCGCACCCCCCACCACCGGGAGCCTGTGCAGCTCGCCACTGCCAGGATCCCATGATCCGGGTACAACTTCCCTGGAAGAACACACAGCATGCCTCAGGCTGTTGCAATGTCATGCTGGCCTCTGCCGCCACAGGCTCGCCCCACATTCCAATTATAACTACCGTACACCCTCCCTTGCCCTGGCCTGAGTGAGCAAGAGCGCCCTAATCAGCCGCTGCTTTAAGCCCCTCCTGTCTGGGCGGGGCACAGATGCCCGAGGGGGACCTACACGCAGAGGTGGGGCCAAAACCAAAGCTGAACCCCAGGAGCTGTGCGAACAAAGAAGAGAAAAGGAAATCTCTCCGTGTGGCCTCAGGAGCGGCAGATTAAATCCCCACAATCAACTTCACGTACCCTGCATCTGTGGAATACCTGAATAGACAACGAATCACCCCAAAATCAAGGTGGTGGACTATGGGAGCAACTGTAGACTTGCGGTTTGCTGTCTGCTACTGATTTGTTTATGATTTTTATGCTTATCTTAGTTTAGTTTTTAGAGCTTGTTATCATTGGTGGATTTGTTTATTGGTTTGGTTGCTCTCTTCTTTTTTAAAATTATTTTTTAAATTTTAATTATTTTATTTTAATTTATTTTTCTTTCTTTTTTTCTCCCTTTTCTCCTGAGCCGTGTGGCTGACAGAGTCTTGGTCTCTGGCCCTGGTGTCGGGCCTGAGCCTCTGAGGTGGGAGAGCTGAGTTCAGGACATTGGACCACCACAGACCTCCGAGCCCCTCGTAGTATCAATTGGCGAGAGCTCTCCCAGAGATCTCCATCTCGACGCTAAGACCCAGCTCCACCCAACGGCCAGCAAGCTCCAGTGCTGGATGCCCCATGCCAAACAACTAGCAAGACAGGTACACAATCCCATCCATTAGCAGAGAGGCTGCCTAAAATCATAATAAGGTCACAGACAGCCCATAACACACAACCAGATGTGGCCCTGCCCACCAGAAAGACAAGATCCAGCCCAACCCACCAGAACACAGGCATCAGTCCCCTCCACCAGGAAGCTTACACAAGCCACTGAACCAACCTCACCCACTGGGGGCAGACACCAAAAACAACAGGAACTACAACTCTGCAGCCTGCGAAAAGGGGACCCCAAACACAGTAAGTTAAACAAAATGAGAAGACAGAGAAATATGCAGCAGATGAAGGAGCAAGATAAAAACCCACCTTACCAAACAAACGAAGAGGAAATAGGCAGTCTACCTGAAAAAGAATTCAGAGTAATGATAGTAAAGATGATCTAAAAACTTGGAAACAGAATGGAGAAAATACAAGAAACGTTTAACAACAACCTAGAAGAGCTAAACAGCAAACAAACAATGATGAACAACACAATAAATGAAATTAAAAATTCTCTAGAAGGAATCAACAGCAGAATAACTGAGGCAGAAGAACAGATACATGACCTGCAAGATAAAATAGTGGAAATAACTACCACAGAGCAGAATAAAGAAAAAAGAATGAAAATAATTGAGGACCTCTGGGACAACATTAAATGTGCCAATATTCAAATTATAGGGGTCCCAGAAGAAGAAGAGAAAAAAAAGGGTCTGAGAAAATATTTGAAGAGATTATAGGTGAAAACTTCCCTAACATGGAAAAGGAAATAGTCAATCAAGTCCAGGAAGCACAGAGAGTCCCATACAGGATAAACCCAAGGAGAAACAAGCCAAGACACATACTAATCAAACTAACGAAAATTAGGTACAAAGAAAAAATATTAAAAGCAGCAAGGGAAAAACAACAAATAACATACAAGGGAATCTCTATAAGGTTAACAGCTGATCTTTCAGCAGAAACTCTACAAGCCAGAAGGGAGTGGCAGAACATACTTAAATTGATGAAAGGGAAAAACCTACAACCAAGATTACTCTACCCAGCAAGGATCCCATTCAGATTCGATGGAGAAATTAAAACCTTTACAGACAAGCAAAAGTTGAGAGAATTCAGCACAACCAAACCAGTTTTAAAACAAATGCTAAAGGAACTTCTCTAGGCAGGAAACACAAGAGAAGGAAAAGACCTACAATAACAAACCAAAAACAATTAAGAAAATGGTAATAGGAACATACATATCAATAATTACCTTCAATGTAAATGGATTAAATGCTCCCACCAAAAGACACAGACTGGCTGAATGGATACAAAAACAAGACCCGTATATATGCTGTCTACAAGAGACCCACTTCAGACGTAGGGACACATACAGACTGAAAGTGAGGGGATGGAAAAAGATATTCTATGCAAATGGAAATCAAAAGAAAGCTGGAGTAGCAATTCTCATACCAGACAAAAGTGACTTTAAAATAAAGACTATTACAAGAGACAAAGACGGACACTACATAATGATCAAGGGATCAATCCAAGAAGAAGATATAAGAATTGTAAATATTTATGCACCCAACATAGAAGCACTTCAATACATAAGGCAAAAGCTAACAGCCACAAAAGGGGAAATCGACAGTAACACAATAATAGTAGGGGACTTTAACACCTCACTTTAACCAGTGGACAGATCATCCAAAATGAAAATAAATAAGGAAACACAAGCTTTAAATGACATATTAGACAAGATGGACTTAATTGATATTTATAGGACATTCCACCCAAAAACAACAGAATACACAGTTTTCTCAAGTGCTCATGGAACATTCTCCAGGATAGATCATATCTGGGGTCACAAATCAAGCCTTGGTAAATTTAAGAAAGTTGAAATGGTATCAAGTATCTTTTCTGACCACAATGCTATGAGACTACATATCAATTACAGGAAAAAAACTGTAAAAAATACAAACACATGGAGGCTAATCCATACGCTACTAAATAACCAAAAAATCACTGAAGAAATCAAAGAGGAAATCAAAAAATACCTAGAAACAAATGACAATGAAAACACGACGACCCAAAAACTATGGGATGCAGCAAAAGCAGTTCTAAGAGGGAAGTTTATAGCAATACAATCCTACCTCAAGTAGCAAGAAAAACCTCAAATAAACAACCTAACCTTACACCAAGAGCATTAGAGAAAGAAGAACAAAAAATCCCCAAAGTTAGCAGAAGGAAAGAAATCATAAAGATCAGATCAGAAATAAATGAAAAAGAAATGAAGGAAACAATAGCAAGGATCAATAAAACTAAAAGCTGGTTCTTTAAGAGGATAAACAAAATTGATAAACCCTTAGCCAGACTCATCAAAAAAAAAAAAAAAAAAGGGAGAAGACTCAAATCAACAGAATTAGAAATGAAAAAGAAGTTACAACTGACACTGCAGAAATACAAAGGATCATGAGAGATTACTATAAGCAACTATATGCCAATAAAATGGACAACCTGGAAGAAATGGACAAATTCTTAGAAAAGCACAGTCTTCCAAGACTGAACCCGGAAGAAATAGAAAATATAAACAGACCAATCACAAGCAATGATATTGAAACTGTGATGAAAAATCTTCCAACAAACAAAAGCCCAGGACCAGATGGCTTCACAGGCGAATTCTATCAAACATTTAGAGAAAAGCTAACACCTATCTTTCTCAAACTCTTCCACAATATGGAAGAGGGAGGAACACTCCCAAACTCATTCTACCAGGCCACCATCACCCTGATACTGAAACCAGACAAAGATGTCACAAAGAAAGAAAACTACAGGCCAATGTCACTGATGAACATCGATGCAAAAATCCTCAACAAAATACTAGCAAACAGAATCCAACAGCACATTAAATGGATCACACACCATGATCAACTGGGGTTTATTCCAGGAATGCAAGGATTCTTCAATATACAAAAATCAATCAATGTGATACACGATATTAACAAATTGAAGGATAGAAACCATATGATCATCTCAATAGATGCAGAAAAAGCTTTTGACAAAATTCAACACCCATTTGTGATAAAAACTCTCCAAAAAGTAGGCATATAGGGAACCTCCCTCAACATAATAAAGGCCATATATGACAAACCCACAGCCAACATCATTCTCAATGGTGAAAATCTGAAACCATTTCCTCTAAGATCAGGAACAAGACAAGGTTGCCCACTATTATTCAACATAGTTTTGGAAGTTTTAGCCATGGCAATCAGAGAAGAAAAAGAAATAAAAGGAATCCAAATCAGAAAAGAAGTAAAGCTGTCACTATTTGCAGATGACATGATACTATACATAGAGAATCCTAAAGATGCTACCAGAAAACTACTAGAGCTAATCAACGAATTTGGTAAAGTAGCAGGATACAAAATTAATGCACAGAAAGCGCTTGCATTCCTATACAATAATGACAAAAAGTCTGAAAGAGGAATTAAGGAAACACTCCCATTTACCACTGCAACAAAAAGAATAAAATATCTAGGAATAAACCTACCTAAGGAGACAAAAGACCTGTATGCACAAAACTATAAGGCACTGATGAAAGAAATTAAAGATGATACAAACAGATGGAGAGATATACCATGTTCTTGGATTGGAAGAATCAACATGGTGAAAATGACTATACTACCCAAAGCAATCTACAGATTCAAGGCAATCCATATCAAACTACCAATGGCATTTTTCACAGAACTAGAACAAAAAATTTCACAATTTGTATGGAAACATAAAAGACTCCGAATAGCCAAAGCAATCTTGAGAAAGAAAAACAGAGCTGGAGGAATCAGGTTCCCTGACCTTGGACTATACTACAAAGCTACAGTAATCAAGACAGTATGGTACTGGCACAAAAACAGAAATATAGATCAATGGAACAGGATAGAAAGCCCAGAGATATACCCACGCACATATGGTCACCTTATCTTTGATAAAGGAGGCAAGAATATACAATGGAGAAAAGACAGCCTCTTCAATAAGTGGTGCTGGGAAAACTGGACAGCTACATGGAAAAGAATGAAATTAGAACACTTCTTAACCCCATACACAAAAATAAACTCCAAATGGATTAAAGACCTAAATGTAAGGTCAGACACTATAAAACTCTTAGAGGAAAACATAGGCAGAACACTCTATGACATACATCACAGCAAGATCCTTTTGAACCACCTCCTAGAGCAATGGAAATAAAAACAAAAATAAACAAATGGGACCTAATGAAACCTAAAAGCTTTTGCACAGCAAAGGAAACCATAAACAAGACAAAAGACAACCCTCAGAATGGGAGAAAATATTTGCAAACGAAGCAACTGACAAAGGATTAATCTCCAAAATATGCAAACAGCTCATGCAGCTCAATATCAAAAAACCAAACAACCCAATCTAAAAATGGGCAGAAGACCTAAATAGACATTTCTCCAAAGATATACAGATTGCCAACAATCACATGAAAGGATGCTCAACATCACTAATCATTAGAGAAATGCAAATCAAAACTACAATGAGTTATCACCTCACAACAGTCAGAATGGCCATCACAAAAATCTACAGACAATAAATGCTGGAGAGGGTGTGGAGAAAAGGGAACCCTCTTGTACTGTTGGTGGGAATGTAAATTGATACAGCCACTATGGAGAACAGTATGGAGGTTCCTTAAAAAACTAAAAATAGAACTACCACACGACCCAGCAATCCCACTACTGGGCATATACCCTGAGAAAACCATAATTCAAAAAGAGTCATGTACCAAAATGTTCATTGCAGCTCTATTTACAATAGCCAGGACATGGAAGCAACCGAAGTGTCCATCATCGGATGAATGGATAAAGAAGATGTGGCACATATATACAATGGAATATTACTCAGCCATAAAAAGAAATGAAATGGAGGTATTTGTAATGAGGTGGATGGAGTTAGAGTCTGTCATACAGAGTGAAGTAAGTCAGAAAGAGAAAAACAAATACAGTACGCTAACACATATATATGGAATCTAAGGGAAAAAATAAATGTCATGAAGAACCTAGTGGCAAGATGGGAATAAAGACACAGACATACTAAAGAATGGACTTGAGGATATGGGGAGGGGGAGGGGTGAGATGTGACAGGGTGAGAGAGTGTCATGGACATATATACACTACCAAATGTAAAATAGATAGCTAGTGGGAAGCAGCCGCATAGCACAGGGAGATCAGCTCGGTTCTTTGTGACCGCCTGAGGGGGGTGGGATGGGGAGGGTGGGAGGGAGGGAGATGTGGGAGGGAGGAGATATGGGAACGTGTGTATATGTGTAGCTGATTCACTTTGTTATAAAGCAGAAACTAACACACCACTCTGAAGCAATTATATTTCAATAAAGATGTTTAAAAAAAAAAAAAAAAAAAGAGACATGTACCACAATGTTCACTGCAGCACTATTTACAATAGCCAGGACATGGAAGGAACCTAAGTGTCCACTGACAGATGAATGGATAAAGAAGATGTGGCACATATATACAATGGAATATTACTCAGTCATAAAAGGAAACAAAATTGAGTTATTTGTAGTGAGATGGATGGACCTAGAGTCTGTCATACAGAGTGAAGTAAGTCAGAAAGAGAAAAACAAATACCGTATGCTAGCACATATATATGGAATCTAAAAAAAAAAAAAAATGGTTCTGAAGAACCTAGGGGTAGGACAGGAATAAAGACACAGAAGTAGAGAATGGACTTGAGGACACGGGGAGGGGGAAGGGTAAGTTGGGACTAAGTGAGAGAGTAACATTGACATATATACACTACCAAGTGTAAAATAGATAGCTAGTGGGAAGCAGCCACATAGCACAGGGAGATCAGCTCCATGCTTTGTGACCACCTAGAGGGGTGGGATAGGGAGGGTGGGAGGGAGGCGCAAGAGGGAGGGGATATGGGGATATATGTAAACGTTTAGCTGATTCACTTTGTTATAAAGCAGAAACTAACACAACATTGTAAAGCAATTATACTCCAATAAAGATGTTAAAAAAAGAAAAAGAAAAGAAATGAAGTACTGATGCATGCTACAACATGGATGAACTTTGAAAACAGTATCCTAGGTGAAAGAAGCCAGTCACAAAAGACCACATATTATATTATCCCAATTACATGAAATGTCCAGAAGCAGCAAATCCATACAGACAGAAAGTAGATCAGTGGCTGCCTAGTGTTGAAGGTGTGGAGCAACTACTAATGGGTACAGGGTTTCTTCTTGGGGTAATGAAAATAAATTCTAAAATTTATTGTGGTGATGGTTGCAGAATTCTGTGAATATACTCAAAATCATTGATTTGTACCCTTTAAATGGTGAATTATATTTCAATTAAGCTGTTACCAAAACCAAAACCCAAAAAAGAGCAAGGTGAGGTTTCCCGAGACAAATTTTCGATTGCAGACTGTTTTCCTTGGTCCTGGCTCTATTCACTGGGGCCAGCAGCTTTTATTAGTGAAGACTTGGCCAAAGCCCAAAGGAACTCTTCATCTGTGCTTTGCCTTGAGCAATTTATTTTTAAATAACCCTTGTCAAATTAGACATACACAGTCTGGTTTTGCATATCCTCTCCTATGGTTTTTGATGTTTTTATCTTGGGGATGGGGTGGGGCATCAAGGGTATGTTTTCCTCTTTAAAAGATGTGATGGGTTAAGGGCTAATTAATTGTCAGTTTTAGTTTTCTTGGTCCCTGACTCACATCCATTTTCAACTCCAACAGCTTCCAGTATCAATCACACAGGAGCCAAACTCTCCATGAGGCAGAGAGATCTCCCCACTGCTCTGAATTTCTAATTTTTTCTTTAATGGATCTGTGGCCTCTGCTCAGTGTTCTTAGAGATCTAGGTGGGAGGGAAGTAATCTAAGGGAAGCTTGTAAACAATGAAGAAACAGAGGTTTTTTTAGCACCTAGGTTACCTGGTGTTGCTATAAATTGTGAGGCCAGGGCTGGGGAGGTTCTGGGGCTGGCTTGCTTGAGAGCTGGTTGGGGAGCCTGGGTTAGAGTTGAGTTCCACAAGTACAGGATAGGAGCAAGGGATAAGAGGGGGAAAAGAGGGAGACGGTGAGTTCATGAGGTAGTGAATCATGTAAGCTAAGTTAGTTTGGAGGAATCGCAGTCCTAGTGCTCCAGAGGCTGTACTGGACCTGTTTATGAGGCTCCCAGATTCACTCGCCTCCTCCTCAGCCAGAAACTCCATAGGAAGCACTGTTTGCAGTGGTTCATACACTTATCATGGAACACATTAAGGTAGATATGGGGGTACTGACATGGCAAGATGTGCATGCCATATTGTAAAAAACAGAATATATATATATAATCTGACCCTGATTTTTAAAAAAATCTTCATATATGAAGGAGTGTATATATAGAAAAAGGTTGAGGATATACATAAATTATAAAAGGTGACTACTTCTCAAATGACAAAGGACTTTTCCAACTTTTATATTTCATTATTTATACTTTTTATAATATATGTATTTTCAATCAGGAAAAAAATATATATATATTTATAATAAAATGACCAAAAATAACTTCAGATGTTTCTTGTGGGTGTTACTACAGGTAAAGTGACAGTATATCTTACTTAGTTGTTTTGGTTATTGAAGTAGCAAATTATACCAAATTTGACTCAATTGGCCTTTTGAGTTTTAGCTCCATGGAATCATTTTAACCCTGTGAAGCAAAGAATCTGAACAAGCGTTAGGTTTGACTTTCACTGGTGCCAACTTCTCTTTCATTGCCAAGAGACTTAAACCTGGGAAGGAGACGGGCGGATGTCAAATGATCAAAGAACCAGCCACTGGGATGGGAGAAAGGCAACCAAAGTCTTGCTCCCTTGAGGAAATTTCCCAAGTTATTGTAGACCTGGTCATAGGAGGTGGAAAGTTTGTCAGACGTGGGCCGCTTTCAGTAGCAGGCTGTCATTCTTCCGTTACTTGACTGCTTTTGCAAAAAAAAATACTGCAACAAATCTGGAGACTTATACTTGGCCTAATTGCTTGGATAAAACAAGACTTGAAACTTGAGACAAAACAAAGTTGCGCTATTCCAATGCTTTTTTCTCCCCTCCCTCACCCCATCTCTCCCTTTACCACTGTATCTTTTTTTTTTTTTTTTTTACCACTGTATCTTTAACTTTAGATTTTTCTGTAGGATTGAGCTACATAACATTTCAGACCTGTCACATTAGATGAGCTATATACAGTTGTAACAAATTCTCTGCTACCTGAGAGGTTTCCCTCTAGTATTTAGATTAATAATTTATTTTCTTTCTTCAGGGTTAGACTTTTTTCTTTAAAAAATATTTAGTGGGGGGATACTGCAATCCTTATTTAGATTCTTGATATGAGGTAAGAGAATAGCAAATCTTTTCTGGGGGTGGTTTTTAAATTAATTTCTAAAAAGGTAATTTTTAGTACTGACAGGACAAGAGTCTGCTTATCCCACTCTCCCTCTAAATAATAAATGCAGCCATCATGCACAGAATCCTCCTCACCATGTAAAATGAGTGAGTGGGAAGAAATCTATATCTTTCTTCCTGTGGAACGGACTGCTTTGGCAATGAGCCCAGTCATTCAGGAGTTCTCCATGATCTGTTATTTAAATCCAAACTCATTATAACTGATTTTAGGCAGGAAGCCAAAATAAAAAGATCAACTAAATATATTTTTGGTTTTTCCATCCTGTCCTTTCTTTCCATCTCCAATTTTAACACAAGTGCTAACTCTGAGGTCAGGGTTAGATGTATAGACACCCTCAACACAAGAACTCCATTAATCCAAAACCAAGCATTCCAAAAGGGTCTTGTGGCTTCAAATGAGATGGGATGACACTATATTCTGAAGTAGATAGCAGCCAGGTTTAACTCCAAAATGCCCATGATATTTAACTTAAGATATTCTTTGCTGCAGCTTAAATTCTAACTCCTCTAGGCTACAGACATCACCAGGATACCATATTCATCTTTCATCCCCAGCACCTGGCACAGGGTCTCAGGAGGTGTCCGACAAATGTCTTCTGAATGGAACTTTTAGGTGTATAGGCCCATGTTTCCTCTATTTTTTCTTGTGTGCCAAAAACATGGCTATTTAGTCAGTTCTCAAAGCCCTTCTATGTTTGTTTGTAGTTCTCTTAAAATTTTATTTATGTTTAATTCATCTGGAATTAATTTTTGTGTTAGTGTGGCAATATGATTTTGCCCCAATCTGGAATACCACTTTTAACATATATTAAATTCCCATTGACTTAAAATTCTCTGCTTATTCCACTCTTCTGTTTATCTATTCCTGTGCTAGTACGACACTATTTAAATGATAGAAGCTTTTGTGTATACTTTAATATCTTACAGGACAAATTCCCCCATATCATCCACCTCAATTATTCCTTTAAGATATTGATTTGACCTTTTTCACACTCTTCCAAATAACTTTAATTTTTAATTTAAGTTTAAATAAACAAACAAACATACAAACAAAAAGCAAAGTTGATTGAAATGATGATTGAAATTTTGGCAAAAGTAGATACACGTACATCTATATCTGTATCTATCCATATCTATCTATCTATCTAGATATGATAATTTTTGGAGGACTGATCTTTCTACAATATCATGTCTTCCAGTCCAGGAACACAGTATACTTTAACATATTCTGCTTTTATTTCATATTCAATAGTAAAGTTTTATAATTTTTCTTCATATTAATCTTGCACATTGCTTATTAGATTATTTTTAGATTTTTAAATCAATCAATCAATCAATTAATTTTTGGCTGCATTGGGTCTTCATTGCGGTGCGCGGGCATCTCATTGTGGTGGCTTCTCTTGTTGCGGAGCACGGGCTCTAGGCTCGTGGGCTTCAGTAGTTGTGGCACACAGGCTCAGTAGTTGTGGCTCACAGGCTCTAGAGCGCAGGCTCAGTAGTTGTGGCGCACGGGCTTAGTTGCTCCGCGGCATGTGGGATCCTCCCGGACCAGGGCTCGAACCCGTGTCCCCTGCATTGGCAGGCGGATTCTTAACCACTGCGTCACCAGGGAAGCCCTATTTTACATATTTTATAGTGTGGTGTTGTAATATATAGGAACCATTTATTCCATCATATCGTCTAACATGATTAAGGAAAACTGGATTTTTCTGAACACTTATTTTATATTTAACCATTTTATTGAACTCCTTTATTAGCTATTTATTCATCCAATCAATCAACATTCGGTAAGTACCTATCACATGCCAGGCATTTTTATATGTAGAGGGGGTAGGGTACAGCACAAATGTATATCAGGGAATACATTTTTCTGTAAACCTCCGTTCGCCCCCAGTAGCTGAAATGAATATATGAAGCTCTTGTTTTTCTCACATAGTGTGAAGTCCAGAGTAGGCAGTTAGCACAAGGCTGCTTTAGTGCCTCCACAATGCCAAGATGGATTCAGGAACTTTCTGTCTTTCTGTTCAGCAGTTGCTATCTAGTGCTGGAGATGCACTGTTTGCCCTCCAGCACTTCCACATTCTACGTGCACTCCAAGCAGGAAGGAGGGCCAGGGCAAAGGATAAGAAAAGCATAATAGTTGAGCCTGACCCCCCAACTCTTTCTAGCCTTCCTAGAACCTCCCCATGGCTTTTGCCTACACTCTCTAGCCAGAGCTATATCACATGGCCACATCCACATCCACTAGTCACATTATTGCTCCCTTCAAATGAGAATTCCCTTAGTAAGGAAGAAGGGGAGAATTCTGAATATACATCTAGGAGACTGTGCCACAACAAGACAAAATTCCTGCCCCTACAGAGATGGTCAAAGAATTTATAGCTGAGTGCCTTAGATTTCCAACAACCCAGCTCTTGGATCTCTCTCTGCTCCGTATTATTTCTGCTCATTCCATTGGTGATCTTAAACAGTATCATGGCTGTAAGTACAGTTATACGCTGCTGACTACCAATTTACGTCTCCAGCCCAGCCTTCTCTCCTGAACTTCAGACTGAAATAGTCAACTGTCTACCTGTCATTTCCACTCAGACGTCTAATGAATATCTCAAATTTAACCTGTCCAAAATGAACTTCTTCACCAAAACTTCCCTCCTATCTTAGTAGATAACAATTTCATCCTTCTGGTTCCTTAGGTCAAAAACCATCCTAGACTCCTGTGTGTCTCACATCTTACATCCAATACACCAGGAAACCCTGTTTGACTATACCTTTACCTTTGAACTGTATCCGGAATCCCACCACTTCTCACCTTTTCTAACACTAACATTCTGGTCCAAGTCACCATTACTTTATATCTGCATTACTGCGACAGTTTCCAAAAATCCTTGCACATATAGATAATCCTGAATTCTCAGTTCTTTCACTTCCTCTTCTCTAATGAGCTTATCCTTGTGCCCCTACCATGCCCTACCCATTGTTACAAAACCACTCCCAAAACTGTAATTTCAGAGTTAATAAGCATCCAACTTTTGACAACCACTCTTTCCCATCCATTATACCCTCTATTATTCCCACTATAACAATTGCTCCATCAGGACCTAAAATCCATCAATCCTATTCTTTCTCACTGCTCCTCACCCTCCCCTCATATTCTTACTTTTCTTATTGGGCTTAAATTCCACGTTCAGTAATTTCATTGTTCACATGCCTTCAACTTCCTTGCCCTTCTTTCTATTGTATTCACTTGGCAAACTCCCAAACCTTATTAGCTCTATCTCTCCATCTAATCTGGACCTGTACCACATAGTTGATGTGGATGAAGAAATATATAACCAAGCTGAGTGATCTTACATTCAATTGATCACTAACCTGGTAGAACATTTAACACGGCCTGGAAATCATACTCTGTTTCCCTAGGTTTTTCACTTTTTTCTTACCTTTTCTTTTCTTCTCGAACTTTCAACTCCTTTTTGCTCTGATCTTCGGTCTCAGTCTTCTTTTATATTTCAATAAGAAAAATAGAGGCAATACAAAGAGACCTTCCATGAGCACCCATCATCTATCTTCCTTCCTGCATCTGTGCCCACATATTCAATCTTCTCTCTTTTAATATGGATGAACTCTTTGTATCCCTCTCTTAGACCAATCACTTGTGCACTAGATTCTATCCAATCTCCTCCACTCAGTGATCTCATTCCGGTAATTCTCCTCTTTGTCTCCTGTATCAAATTTTCCTGGATCCTTTCCATTTGCATATATTATTATTTCTTCTGTCTTTAAAATAAATACAAAAACTCTCCCTGGACTCCATTCCCCCCTTCCAGCCACTCTTTTATTTCTCTTTTTCCTTTACAGCACAACTCCCTGAAAAAATTACCTATATTCAGTATTTCCAATCTAACTCCTCTTACTCTCTCTTAAACCCACTCCAATGAGGCTCTCACCTCCACCATTTATCAGAAAAAACTCTTGTTAAGGTCAATAAAACATGTGTTCCAGTTAAATTCCGGTCATTTTTTCATATCTCAGTTAAACCCCACTGAAACATTTTCTGACTTTTCTGAAAAGGTCAATCCATCTATTATATGCTGTCACCATTATATTGCTTATCATGCTTGTAATTTTATACTTTTATATGATTTTTTGATTAATGATTCTTTCTTCCTCAATAAACTTCAAGCTCCATAAGGGCAGGGATAATCTCTATTTCTCTATCATAATTGTATGGTCAGTGTTTAGCACAATGCCTGGCACAAAGGAGACCACTAACACAATCTGGAAAAATGAATGCTTTTTTATCATCATCCCCACTTTAAACTTGGGAAATGGAGGCCCAGAGAAGCAGAGGTACCAGCTCAAAGGCACACTGTAGATTATTGGTAGAATAGGGACTAGAACTAGTTGAACGTACGGACCACCAAGCACCATGCTGCGTTCTGGGGTTACAAGATAAGTGAGATGTGCCTCTCTTCACCCAGCCTACACCTTACAGAGCACCACCATGTTTGGGCTGAACAGGACAAATCATGCAACCCAGTGCAATATCAAGTCCTCCTTGTGTCCCCAAGGGTTTAGCTACCAGGTCAACAGAGCTGCTTCATACTGTCGACTGCTCTGTTCCTGTATTCAAAGTGCCCAGGAAGAAGGCCTTTTCCCCCAAAGCATTTGTCTGACTATGTATGGTGGTGGATGTTAACCAGACTCCTTGTGGTGATCATTTCGCAATATATACAAATATCAGATCATTATGTTGAATACCTGAAAATAATATAATGTCATATGCCAATTATACCTCAATTTTTAAAAAAAGCATTTGCTTGAAATTACATTGCATGCTTCAGAATAAAACTCTTCAGGTGCATATCACTCGTCACTGATCTACAAACTAGGAACTGGGAGGAGTGAACGGGAAGGTCAACTTAAAGTTACAACATTAAGATCCGTTGTCAGTTGAAGACCAGTAGGAGAGAAAAAGCATTTCAGAAATGAAATCATCAGGCAAACAGGAGTTGAGTTATACAACTTTTAAGGAACCCACTTATTAAAAATATCTATGTATACTGGTTGGACGGCTGCATATTTCAAGAAAAATAAACCACCAGTCAGAACTGTCAATAAACACAGTCCGATTTACCACTTTGTAAGGGACTGTTACTATTAAGGTGATCATATGATTTATTATCCAAAATGGGGCACTTTGGAAATAAAAAGTGGCACTATTAAAAATTATGCCAGGACAATGAGTGTTTTACCAGGACTGACTGTCCCAGGCAAACAAGCAGGATTGGTCGCCCTCTTTAGCAACCATCCACTCGTTACACATGAAGAAAACCAGGCACTCATTCAGTCATGCAAATGACTCCACCAGGGAAATGAACCACAGCAGCCAGAATGGACAAGATACCCGTCCAGTGTGGGCTCTGTTTAAATCATTTTTACCCTGTATGGTCATGCTAATATTTACCATCTCCACTGAATAAAAACAGAGTTAAGAGGACTGGCTTCATCTACTTGTTTTTCTTGCCCCTTCACACCTGATCTGTATTGAATCTTTAGGCGGGCCATTTCTATCCCCATCTGGAGTTTGATCTTAATGCTTAAGAAAGAATATGCCTTTCTGTGATAAGTCAAACAGAAAGTCATTCTTCAAATTAATAGAGGCTTCCCTTTTCCCCAAAGGCACAGTTAGTTGGCTTATATGAAAGTTGTATGAATATGTGCCACATCTTCTTTAATCAAGATTGACTCTTAGACCATTCACTGAATCAACATAGCAAAAACAAGATCACTAGCCACAAAATTTTATTGTAGGGAATAATACATATATCCTTCTGAGAAATAGTTCGAGCTATTCACTTGATGGTTATGAACACATCAGGATCTGTTTTATTGGGATATCTCTGGTTTGCCTGGCAAAGGAAAATCATGAGTCAAGTCCAAAAGGCCTGATTTTTTAAAAATATCTATAAAAAGAAAGGATTAAGTACTGCCAGCCCTACTGTCAAGAAACACTGTACAATTTAAATCAAGAAGATAGTTCCATACAAATCCAGCAAGGCATGTTGGCAAGTAGAAGTGAAACAATCTATTATACAAAATGCAAAAGGAGTCAAAGATGAGTTATAAAAAATAAAATTTTGGTCAGAAAATCATTACTACATAAAGCCAAATAAAGATGTCTATTAGTTGCTTTTTTTAAGGGGAAAAGAAATCAAACCGTTAGCTCTCTATTTATCCAGAAGGAATAATAAGGAAAGTGTTCGGAAAATACTTCTGATATTAAGTGAATTCTTTCTCATCTGCTATCTAGAGCTCACAAACATCTGACTTACTCTTGTCAAACTGTAGAAATGAGGGGATAAAAATCAGTGTTTGGCCACCAGTGGCACACTCACAACACCCGAATGAGGTCCAGAGTAATCCTAGATCGGGGAATGTCAATGTTGAGTACTTGGACTTCCACTCTTTCTCCAGGGCCCAGCCCAAGACTCCTTCTCTTCTTCGTCTTAGAAAGTTTTGCTTCTGTTACATTTCGTATGGGAATCAGCCCTGATCTCCCCACTCCTATATCCACAAAAATTCCAAACAGGGTGGCATTCTCGACTTTGCCTGTAAGAACTGTCCCAACCTGCAGGTCTTCCAAGCAGACTATGCTTCTCTTGAAATCAGGTTTATCGAAATCTACAAGGAAAGGGGAAAAAAGACAGTTTGTGTAAATAATAAAGCACTGTTAGACACAACATAGATTAGTGAGTAAGTATGGACTATGTATCGATTGTGTGCCCAGACCAGTATTAAGCATTGAGGGGGGATGTAAAAGGAGCTGAAGATACAGGCCTGCCTTCAGAGAAAAGGCATCCTAGTTGGAGAAACAGCATGTGCCAAGTAGAAACAATTCAAGAAAATTTACTCAGACACTTCCTTCTCCTCAAATTCTATCTTGCTAGCACGTAAACATTAACACTATACATAAGGACTAAAATTTTAGATTAGAGAGTCTTATTTTCTTCTTTATGAGGAGGTGATGAGAAAGTATATTTGTTAAATGAATATGCAAGGCTAAGTCACAAACACTGAGAAAATAAGACCCTCGGAGATAGAAGATTGGGAGTTTTTCCCCCAGTACCTGAATTCTCAAACTGTTTAAAGGGGGTAGAACATACATAAATGTTTAGTCAAATGTGGATGAAATTTAAATGGTCTTCTCACTTCTCTCCATAAATTTTGAGCTCAAGGATCAATTCCTATCCACTTTGAATATATTTATCCAATCAAAATTTATGGATTCTTGATTAGGTATTGCTCAGAAACCCAGATCAGCTCCTCATCTCCTTTCTCCTCTTTCAATTCAATTCATACAACATTTATTAACCCCTATTATTACCTCCTGGCCAGGCACTCTGCTGGGTGCTTGAGAGACAAAGATGAAGCATAGATCTCTGTTCTCAAGTTCCTTACAGCCCTCTTCCTTTGTTCGCTCCAGTACATTTCTCTGTTCATTAACACTACACACCCAAAGGTAGGCACAAAGCTGGCCAAGGAATCATTATGGCTTTAGTTAAAACAAAACAAAAACAACAACAAATGTTTTATGGTGGAGAAGGTTACAACTCACAATTTAAAGGGGGCTTTTGGATTATCTGTGGATTCCATTTACCCATTTACCCATGCTCCTCTTGGCCCCCTTTCCTAGGATTACTGAATGTTGATTCTAATAACAAAGAACACATTCTATGCTCCAATCTCCTTTTACTAAGACCTCATTTTCCCCTCCGCCCATTCCATTTCCTTTTCCTCCACAGCTGTTGCCTTTATCCTGATTACTTGTTGAAGCTATCCTTTACATTTGTATTAACAACTGGTCACCTCTTGGTTCCCCTCCCCCAGCCCAACCATACTGAAATCAAGGTTTTTAAAAAATTCACCTTTTGCCTTTAAAACAAAACAAAAACCCTCTTTAAACCTGAAATCTCATCTTCTTCATAAAAAAGCAATATGTTAACACTGGAATTGATTGTGTAGAATTCCATCTGATGCTGCAGCAGTGAATTCCAAAAACAAAAAACCCACTGAATGCGCCATTACACTGGGCAAGGACTGTGTCAAAGCAAAGTGAAACTAAGTTGTTGATCAGGGTCAGAGGTAGGATGGTCTCTGAGGCCCCATAGGCATTGTTTTTATGCTTAGAAACTTTTTTTCCCCCTTCTTTCTTACAGAGGTCCAGCTGCTACAGATTCCCCAAGGGTTCCTGATCAGCTGCTTAGTTTAATTTTGCATGGAAAATCAGAGTCAAGAACTACTTAACATGTTTCTGAAGACAGCCTGGGCCACTGAGAAATCAGAAATCCTCCATGTACCAGGCAAACTTTAACACTTTGATTGCCAAGGCTACATATTCACTCCTCTGTCACCTGGATGCCTCTGATGAACTCAATTATGGAAACTAGCAACCAGAGTGTTAATAAAATAGAATTGATTATGTCACTGGGAAAACAGAAGACAGGATGAGTATGAAGAAAGAATGAGGCAAGAAAGGAAATAATATTGAGAAAATGGAGAAAAGAAAAGAGATGTAGCATAAATACTGTAATACAGAAACATCCAAAATACTATCTGCCTCTTCAAAAGTAAGACTGTCTGCCTTCCTTCCTGGGGATGTTTTTAGTATTAAAACGAAAGTTCTTAGACATCTAGGAAACTGTGACTTACTCTAGGGCAAAAGTTTGTTTCAGAGAGATTTATTTGAAATTTCACTTGTCACAGTGATAAACACTGCAGTAACTGGTAAGCTCAGTTGAGAGCCCAGGTGCATCTGTTTCTGCTCAACCAGGTAAGGACCAACTTAGCTGTTGGTTGTTTAACTGAACTATATAATTTGAGTATTGATCTTTGCTCTGAGTCTACAGTGTAACTGGGATAATGGAGCAATCAACACCAAGACCGAAAAATAAGATGGACAAGAAAAGCCAGTACAGAGAATATTTGCCAACCCTCTAATGTAGTGGTTCTAGGCATAGCACCCTCAAATCCCACCGTGCTTGAAAACCACTGCTCACTTAGTATTCCTGCTAGATAACACCTAGGTGGAATTCACACATAAGAATACCTGCAAAGGGAGATGGATTTGTCTACTGAAATATTCACTTTGGATGGACCACACAGAGGCTTCTACTCCTGCATTTCTGGCATAGGTCTTACTGTATGTTTCATTTTATTTTTCTCCAACCTTAAAATTAATTTCAAACTTACACAAAAGTTGAGGGAATGGTACATTGAGCTTGCTGGGTAAGCACAAATTCCCTTAAACCTTTTCAAAGAAACCGCTTCAACACAGCCTAACCCAGAATGAAAAGAGCCAAGCCCTAACATGGTATCATAAAACCGGTGTGAGACAAGCACAGATTCATTTAAATCTAAGGGCTTCCTATTCAAATTTCCTTGGGAAGTAGGTCATTTGATACCTTAATTCCTTCTCACCGGGTCACTGCTCTCAACAACTATGGCTGTTATACTTCCCTCACCATCTACCTGTGCTGAAAGCTGAGAGACTTTTAGTTAGAAGGAAAATCAACAGAGAGATAGTATCTTATTTGTTCAATGTGTTCATTGACATAGAATCCAGGACTTCTGACTCTTATGAGGTAAAAACAGTTTACAAAAGGATCATGAAGAATGTGTGCCTCCATGCACATGCCAGCACATGCATGATGCACTTAGTCTAGTGTGATGGGAAATAAGCCTGGGACAAGGGATCTGGAGACCTGGCTTTTAGCTTCGGCTTTGGATACTAACTAGCTGCAATGACTTTGAAGGAAGGTCACTACGCTTTAGTTTTCTCATGGATAGAATGGGAGAACGGAGAATCCAATGGCTTAGGATTATTGTGAGCTATGCAAGTGAAAGGTGCTGTTATTCAAGTTCAGTTGTTTACCTGTTCGAAAGTCAAAGCTCTCAGGCTGGCTGAGACCATCTATGATGACCTGTAAGGTGTGTACTGTTGTTTGCAATCTTTCTGCAGTTTTCTCTATTCCTTCTCTGTCAAGGAATGAATTTATTTTTTGTTGCATTTCAGGCTTGCCAATCTCACACAGTGTCCCTCCAACAAATGATAAAAACCTGCAGAGGAAAAAAAAAAAACCCAACACTTATTAATAATATTACTTATTTTCCAATCTCCTTACACAGGTCACTCCTTATTCATCTCAGATCCATATATCAATGAATCAATTGGTCTTTATTGAAAATCTACTATGTGTCCCATGCCATGATAGATGATGTGTCTTGGGGAAAAAAAGGGAGGGGATAACTTTAGGTTTTTGTGCCATTTTCCAATGAATCACCTGCTCAGAATCAGCACCAGAAACGTCTTACAGTGCAATGTTCATTAGAGTTTAGTGTCATATATATTTTCTAAATAAGGATACCTATATTTGCTTCATGTTTCCCAAAATTTCAGTTGGGAAAACTTACTTGAATTTAAATTATCTATTAGGCAAACAATAAATTGATGCTATCAAAATCTGGCAAAACATCCAACAAGCATTGCCAGCTTTTGACAAATAAATCACTCTACTCATATGCCAGATCATTGCTCTTTACTTCTGTGTACCCATGATGACAGCGTTACCTGTGCAAGCATACGCTCAACCTAATAATTCTCAAATTCCATCAACAGTCAAGCCTCACATGGACTAAATAATATCAAGTACATTAAGCATTCAGAGTCAACAGAAAAAATATGAGGGGATTATCAAAAAGAAAAAGTAACTTTCTTCCAAAATGGAAGCAGTGCAAGCAAGACCTCAATTGTATAATCTTAAGATGAATATTACTTTATATTCTTTACATACTATATAGCTGCAATATTTATAAAATAAAAACATTTGTCTTTCTCAATTTCCCTTTGCTATGTTTACCATTTCCCTTGCTTGTACAGCTGCCTCTCAATTACTTAGCTTTGGAGTTCAGTAATAAGTTAATTAAGAAAAAAACAATTATAGGGTTAAGCTGAATTTCCCTTCAATCTCATCTGAATATTAGGTTGTAGCTTACTTTCTTGATATTCCTTGGCTGGGTATTTTTCTACATCAAGTTCCATTTCCTATGATTAATGGCTCTTAAAAAATGTCAACACAGTAATCAGACAGATAGTGATACTAATGCCCTCAAATCCTTTCCTCTAAAGATGTCTCTGGAATACAAACAGGGGAAAAGGAAACGGAGGCTTGTCTATGATCAGAATTGAGAGGTATCCCACTTGTCAGGTTGCTGCATGATCACAAAAGGAATGCTTGTGATTTTCAGTCTTTTCTTACATTGTTGTGTTCAACTAGAAAAGGCCTCTTCAGTGATAATCTGGTAGTGATAATCTGTTATCTGTTGGAGAAAGCTCTCTCAACTCTCATTTAGCCAGGGGCATCTCTTTGGGTTCGAACATGCAATCCTCCTACCTTTCCAAAGCCGTATTTTAAGTCAAAAACAGATTCACCAAAATCGAACTTATTTTCTTGAATATATTTTGGTTAAGGGTTTAATGAAAGACCAAGGAGTTGTTGCTTGGGCTCCCTTTTTTTAAATGAGCTTCCATCCCAACTGGTGGCCAGTGAGATACACACTTTACCTCTGTGTGTCCATGGCTTCCCTGGCCCACGGAGAGGCAGCGGTATCTGTTAGTGCTGATGGATGAGCAGTAGCACGTAAGGGCCCTAGTGATGGGGAACAGCTGCTAAAGTTCTGACTGATGGGGCAGATGACACATGACAACCTCTGCCCACAGCCAACTTCCTTGCACAACTTTTTAAATAAGATAGGTCCTGCTGAGCAGATTTCCCTGGTATTCACCCTCTTGGCCTGACTGGTCTGCAACTGGCTATTTAGCAGAACATCTTTCAAATCCCCAAGATTCTGGCTTACAATCAACTGATAAAATGCCAAAAAAGTATATTCATGAATTGAAAATCTATAATAACCTTGAATAGCATTTTATAACTAATAAAAGTAACTAAAAAGCAGAAACTTCCCAAAGCAATGTACAAGTCTTGGTCTCAATAACAAAAACACTGGCTCAGGAGGCTACTTGGAGTCATAACGTTTTGTGTGTGTATGTGTGTGTGTGTGTGTGTGTGTGTGTGTAACTAACTGCTACTAAAGTCACTTCCATATAAAGAATTCTGTTTATAGTGGTTACAGATGTACAAAGAATATTGGTTTGTTTAACCTGGGTGCATATTTCATATATCATTTTCATCCTCACACACACAAGCCTGAGGGCAATGGTAACTGAAATCAATAAAAAAGCACCAAATTGTGCTCCTAGCTAATGCTTCAGTATTGATCAACCCTATTTTTAAATGACTATGGAACAAAGTCAGATGCTTTTTTATTTTGAAAACTTTCTTAAAGTTACAACAGGGTTGCAGAAAAAGGAAAACAGGAACCAAAAGGGGAGAGGGACTATAAAATGAACTGGGAATAGCTTGAGTTTGACCTCTCCATTATTGGATTTCAAATATATTCAACTGTAAATGATAGGAAACAATGTTTTTTGCTCAGTAGCCACTCAATAAACATGCGTTCTTTAAATAACGTAAGAATAATTTATTCTACATTATTCTGAATTTTTACTCTAGAATCGAGTGTGATAAGTAATGTCCAATACACAGTTTCATTTTAGAATTGAGTATAAGAAATACTCAATACAAAGTACTTTCTGGCTCAAAAGTACCATATAAAAACACACTGTACTTTATGTGAACGTAAGACATGTTCTGAAAAAACAGTGCTTGATAGATGTTCTCATTTAATCCTGACAATAATCCTGAAAGGTAGGTATCACATCACACAGAAAGGGAAAATTGATGTTTAAGGAGGTTAAATAACTTGCCCAAGGCCACACAGCTCTTTTCACTAACTGGAGTTTCATGCTATACATATCAGTGTGTGTCTGTTTATAACCGCAGTTACATCAAAATTAAAGTGCTGTATTTGGTTAAGATATAAAACAATACTTTGGGTAACATTTCACCAACACAATTTAATGGCAGATTAGTTTTAAACATTAGACAGTTAACACTGATAAATCCCACAGAGAATTTATTATATATATGCGTTTAAGTAGACAATTCTCTCAAAAGTCCATGCGTTATTAAAATCATAGTCTCATTTTCTCCACTGTCTCTGAAAGGCTTTTTCAGTTTGCTAAGGACTGCTGTCTGACCTGCTGTTTTTATTTAATATGTAATTTCATCCATCTTACTTAAAGTAAGAAAGTAGCATAAATGCAACAAATAAGCACATCATGTTCTTTCAGCACACATCTGCACAAAGTTAAAATACAGACCTTGCAGCAGAAAGACTGCTTGTTTTTCAAACAGAATGCTATATAACCTAAAATCGCTGATATTTTTAACAGAAACTTGTTACAAATTCAAGTTTTCCCCCTCAAAAAATAAGAAAAGTCTTTGTAATATTTTTCCTGAAGAATAAGAAATTCTCAAGATTCATAAGACTTCAGATATAGCCATTCAGTTTTATGTAATCATTTCCAGCATGGAGAAAAAAATTTAGGAGCCCAGGACTCATTACACTAAAGCAACATGATACCCCTCAGAGCACAGAAGAACCATGGTGATGCAACTCCATCACTTTAAAAACAACTTAATATTAACATGTGCTTTGTGGGCTAAACACACCAGATTTAAGACTCTGTAAAGAACCATGTTGCAAGGGCAAAGTACTTCTAGTTGTCTATCCACTCAGGACACTTTTAAAAGAGACTTTTATACTTTATTTTTATCCATTAGTTTTACTGTTTTAAAGTAATCACGTCAATAAACCAATAAATGCAAGAGCACAGTCATTTCAGAAAAAGTAGTTACAGATAAAGCAGGTCATTATTTGCAATACAGGCAGACATTCAATGATTTAAAAGAGAGCTTACACTCTAAGAGCTAACCTGGCCTTCTTAACTGTGATTATAGAGGAAGAGGTGGGACACAAAAGTTCGGCAATAATTTGTTATACCGAAAACCACAGATTCTATATATATTTAAAAATTTACTGCTTTTAATAATAAAGACTAAATATAAATTCCAACGTGCCAAAGGAGGGAAACCTGCTACCCCTTTACACTATCTACCAGGAGCTGAAATTCACCCAGGTGAGCGTGTTAGCAGCACACTTTAGTTTCGCTTAAAGGAGTGTGGCTTTACCACATCTGCTGTTTCAGCAGTCAAATCAAAGGGGTGGCAGTGTGAACTGCACTTTAATCATCATCAAAGAATCTTTTCCAATTTCTAACCTCTTTGTTAAACCGAGAAACTGAACTGGGCCAGAATCCTTAAAAATCTTCGCTGGTGCAAAATCCACAAGTAATAGTAAATTCAAGTAGAGTGCATTTACAGAGAGGCCCACAGAACAACCGACTGTGCTTAATTAGAAGCTAGTAGGTACCTAGTGAAGGTGATACTGAAATGGCTTTTGCTAGCATATCATCAGCCATGGAAAGTTATAGCAAGTAATTTTTCATAAGAACTTAACAGCTTTTGAAAACTTACATACTGCAGATAAACTTTTAAAAAATGTAACCCTTTCAGAAAGGGTTAACAAGGTTGTTCTGAAAGCCCTTACAGACTTTGACCTGAAAGTATAGTTTTAAATGGTATGCAGCTATCTGGGTGGCAGGGGGGCACTTTCAGTGTCATTGCTTGGAAACATTCGGAGTGTCTTTGGAGCACCTCCTGCATCTAAACACACTCTTGGATCTATGAGCAGCAGAAAAAAACAAGAAGAACCAAAAAGGAGAAGCTGCCATAGATTAAGGAATGCAGTTTGTCTTCCAAAAGACTTGGTTTATAAGCATCAGACTTTACCTGCTTCTAACTTTGAAGAACTTAGTAAATGTTTCCTCCTTTTTCAAAAGTCTGTTACATTGATACGTGCACAGAAACTGGATACTCGATGCACGTTGCATTAATTGTATGTAGGAGAACAAACATATTCTTAGAAAGCTGTTTTATTTTATTTTACCAATTTAGTACAGGGAATTGACTTCATAAAAAAAAAAAGCCAGTTAAAATGTGATATCCTCTAAAAGTGTGAGATTTAGGATGATCTTCTCTTGAGAAATAGTTGAAGAAGACGTTGCTTATATAGTTACATCAAACAAAATATGTAAGATCAGTGAAATAATAACCAATGCCACAAAGAATAAGCAGCATCGATTTGTATGTCGCTTTTCCTATTTCAGAACCACTTACTAGGTATGATATACTGTGTGATTATGATATAATTAAAGCTATAATTTAAAAAACCAAATGTGTGTGTGTGTGTATATATATACACACACATCCAAATGAGTGTGAGTATATAAAAATGGGA
The DNA here is from genome assembly GCF_028023285.1 of Balaenoptera ricei. Lineage (NCBI taxonomy): Eukaryota > Metazoa > Chordata > Mammalia > Artiodactyla > Balaenopteridae > Balaenoptera > Balaenoptera ricei. The sequence continues at coordinate 65,306,813 of NC_082651.1, read as the reverse complement.
AAGCATCACGTATTGAAATGTTGTGATTATTGCTCTAAAGATTTCTAAAATCTTATCTTAGAAATTGCCTTAGAAATAAATTTACAAGTGACAAAGGAAAATCAGTTTTATTACACTTGTTAAAACAATAATCCCCATTAAAAAAACACAGAAAACCCCCAAACAACCCAATTACTCAGTGTGATCATCCTCTTTCCATTGAGTCTGGGTTGTTTTAAACATGCTCATACTTATACACACAGACACACACAACATCCTCAAATGATAAAGATTTGCTAAAATCAAGGCTCTTCAAAGGAATGTGACAAAATGCTAAAGTGAATTAAAAATAATTTAGAAAAGTGTTCAGCTTTCTTCAATAAGTATTTATTTACTGTGGAAGAAGACTCTATGAAAGATGGTAACAGAGCTTTTGCCTTGAATGAACTTATTCTAATTTAAGTACTGACAGTATATTGGAATAATCTTCCACTTATATCTGCTCTTTTAGAGGTAGGATTTTATATGCAGACAAATAGATATTTCGAAAGTGCTCAATAAAGATTTAAAGTTCATTTAATTCTCTCAACAATTTATTGTGGATATAAATTTGCAGATAAGGAAATCTAAACTCAGATAGATTAAGTGACCTGCCCAAAGTCACATAGCTGAGACCACAAGGTTGTAGCTAAGGTAAAAGTCATATATCACATCTTCATTAGCATTGCTTACCTCTTAACTTTGGCAGATTTTCAATGTAGACAGAAGATTTAGATCCCAGATAAAATCTGGCACCCAGGGCCACTGCCTGGGAGCAATTTATTATTATTTTTTAAACCAAATTCAAAAGGAAAAAGTTTGGCTCTTTTTGAGTTACCGAATAAGAGTTATACAAAATTAAGTTAGTGGTTTCAAAGGCTGCAGACTCTCTACAGCTCAAAAACACTGTGTTCAGAATTCATGTAATTTAATTTACTGTCTGTAAAGCCATAACGTGGATTAGTGCCTGTGCATATTTGAAAGAGGAGGGCAAATAAAAAAGTAGTATTCAAAAACATACAGGCTAGTGATAGCAGAGCTGAAATTAAACAGCTCTGGCACTACTAGGTGGTAAAGCCCATGTACTGGAATAAAGAACTTTCTTCCTTGGGAAATAGCCTTTTTACTATGAATTCCATCCTGTCAAGGAATCCTCCTTTTAAGAAATTGGAAAATGCATTTCCATAAATCTCCCCAGTTGTTCTCTGAATGCGCAGAGCCATTTTTATTCCATTTAAAGAGTGGGCAATTGAGGTCAAAGTGATTTGCTTATGGTCACACAGAGTCAGAAGACAGGCTAAGATTAAAATCCATAGCTAGAGTGGGGACAGGAAGGGGAGAAGGGAGATAATGGGAGACTAAATCAATACCCTACTGAGTTTCAGGCTCCAGACTGAGTGATCTAAACCTGAAGAAGAGAAGAGAAGAAGGGCAAATACTTTGGAGATTGGAAGAGACTGAAGCAAGCACAACTTTATGGCTGGTCGGCAACTCCCTCTCACTTCTGCTCCACTGGGTACTACAAGGCTACTCCAGATACTCAGGTGAGAAACCAGTGTTTTCTTCAATTCCAGGACCCAGTGTTAACATTAATTAACAATGTTAAATTATATTATAATTTAATTATATCTGGCTCACATGGTAAAACATTTTTTTTCCTCGGAAACTAACAGCTGTAAATCAATCCCCCCCACCCCCCGCCTTTTCTTTTAAGTTAGCTTGACAGCCCCTTCTCAATCACAACAAAAATAATAGCAATGACTATAGCAATAACAATGGTTTACTCTCTCCCAGGTGCTAAGAATTCTATGTATATTAATTCATGCAATCCCATGAGATAGGTACTATTATTATTCTCATTTAACAGATACGGAAATGAGGTACAGGGAGGTTGAATGACTTTCCCAGATCAAATAGGCATGATCGGAACCCTCAGCAGTCTGGCACTGCACTGCCTCCACAGGAAGCTGTGGGAAGTTAGGTACCATCTCAGATTCTTAAACCTCCTATTTACCTCTACTAGCCTGGCCCAAAACTTCATGCAGCGTGTGTTAGAACACTGTGTAAGACATCAGATATGACAATCAGTTCCTAAGTATCCCACATCCTGGTCATCTGATTCTCAAGTGGGTAGAATCTCTTTCATCATCTTTTTCTTTTGTGAAAGCACTTTCAAAAATATGATGAATGTTATTTCCTGGGAATTACAGTAAGCTGTTTGGGTTTTTAACTATAGTATTAACAAGAAAAAAAACAAACACCAAAAATCACTTTTAGTAATCTGTCCTTTTATCATCTTTAGGTTTGGTCTCTCTTTTATGATGCTATGTCTCTTTATGAAAAGGCAATCTAATATTGTCTAATCATAGTTCCATAGAAGAAGTTAATGTGCAGTAACTAACTGATACACATCCTAAGACATCACTTATCAAAAGCCAGAAAAGATTCTGCCTTAATTTTCATGTCCGAATGCTGCCAACTCTTGTGAGGCAAGTCCAGAAAAATTTAAGATCTTTCAAATTTGCAAATAACTTTTTAGGTCTGTTTATCAAATCTTCATTTATTTTACAGCATTTGTAGCTGGGTTTCTTTTCAGGAAAGTTTCCCACAGAGAAACATGTTTTTATCATTGTAGAAGTTAGTTGGCACGTGAATGCAGAATAAAGCTGTGGTGAATTTTAGATGTGGGAGGTGTGCTAGACATACACATTAGACTGACTTACCCCTCAGAAAAATTACAAATCACCACAAGTCATGGGCCTTCTGAGTTGCTCGCAGTCAAAACTATGAATACCAATGCTCTACTGCTGCCATTTTGTTTTGTTTTTTTAAAACAAAAACAACCTCAACTCCCTGTGTTACAGCTGCTTATTAGCTAGAAGGCTTCTCTTCTTGCTGGGCAGAAAGCTAAAGTTGGGAAGAATGTGATAAAACCTCTGAAAGCAATGCTAAAAAAAAAAAAAGAGTTCAGAGGTGCTCAATCCTTGAACAGGAATGGGAAAGAAACAGAGATTGAGATCTGCTCAGTCATTAAAGGTCTTCAGTATGGGCCACCAGTCACTGTCTGGTTTGACTTATGTTAGCTCCATGGCAGAGAGCAAGGCAGGACCTCCGAAGGGACTCTCCACCCCCTTGGCTCCCAACTGCTTTTAGCCCAGAAGCACCAGTTGGGATCCATGTATTCATTTATCTAAACACAGAATCCTTGTTGGGTTAATTCTACTTTTAGAATTAGATTAGAATTAGCTGGGTTTTCTCCCCACCAGCTTCATTGAGATATAATTGACACATAACATTGTATAAGTTTAAGGTGTACAACCTGTTGATCTGATACACTTAACAACTGCAAAATGATTACCACCACAGCATTAGCTTAACACCCCCATCGGGTCACATAATTACCATTTCTTTTTTGGAGGTGAAACATTTAAGATCTACTCTCTTAGCAACTTTCAAGTATATAATAGAATATTATTAACTATAATCACCATGCTGTACATTAGATCTCCAGAACTTATCCATATTATAATTGGAAGTTTGTACTGTTTGAGCAACTTCTGGTCTTAAAAACCAGACACAAGTTTTTTCTGTAAATTAAGAATAAACAGTGCTTGGCTTTTGTACAGAAGAGCTCCTGTCCCCAAGAAAATATTTTGTGAGGTTATATGACTACTCCTGTTCCAGACCTGAATTTTAAGTTAATGGTTATTTACTCTCTGAAAACATACTTTTCCACATTGATCTAAGGGTCAGAAATAGGTATATCCTCAGTAATAAAGGAAATATCACATTACTATTAGAATAGTGCAGATACTGATATAAATCATCCCTTGAAATACAACTTACCTAGTCCATCATTTTGGTGCTGCATGTCATATTCCTGCTACACAGGCTGTTAACCACTTCTAGAAACTAACCTTTTAAAAATTTTCCCTGACGGCCAAAAATAGAAATAACAATTAAATACTAGCTAAAGCTTTATCAAAATGAGTGCCGAGTAACAATCTTAACATTAAATTTCCTGGCATTTCTCAAGTTAAATCAAGAACATAACAACTTTCAAGCTTAACTATCTGGAGTGAATCAAATTCTTAATGCAGCAGATTCTTTGGGAGAGTGCCAGGTCTCACTGTGACATGTACCAATCAGCATAATCTGCAGCACAAAGCACTACCTCCTGGTACCTCGTTCAAGCAAAAGGGGAAATCGGACACTTGCCTTTGGCTCTCTTGATCTACCAGAATGGCAGGACAAAACCAGAGGAGGCGTGGGGAGTGGCAACCCCCGCACAGGCTGCTGGCGATTTCACTCAGGGCCCGCAGAGCCAGCACGATGAAATCACTCACACATGGAGACAATGTGGCAATTTCTGGAGGACGGCAGAAAATGGGAAATAATCCTCTGTCATGGTCTGTCTCTGTTTTCTAGTCTGTAAAATCTAGGAAAGCCCAGGCTCTGGACACGATACTCTGTGGAGGCTTGGGATTTAACTTGGGGAGGTCCTAAAATCCCTTCAATCCACAAAAGATTCTCAAAGAAGCACTTACTCGACACAATGGCAGAAAGGATGATCGAGAGGTTCTATCAACAGTTTTGCTTACACAACTGCATTGACCTCAGCCAGTTTAGACTACAGAAAAAAAAAATTTAAATTGGGATAAAGCTAGACACTTCATTTTGCTCTATTAAAATTGTCAATTCCTGGGCTTCCCTGGTGGCGCAGTGGTTAAGAATCCACCTGCCAATGCAGGGGACATGGGTCTGGAAAGATCCCACATGCCACAGAGCAACAAAGCCCATGTGCCACAACTACTGTCTGGGCTCTAGAGCCCGCGAACCACAACTAATGAGCCCGCATGCCACAACTACTGAAGCCCGTGCGCCTAGAGCCCATGCTCCGCAACAAGAGAAGCCACCGCAATGAGAAGCCCGTGCACCGCAACGAAGAGTAGTCCCACTCGCCGCAACTAGAGAAAGCCCGTGCACAGCAATAAAGACCCGACGCAGCCAAAAATAAATAAAATTAAAAAAATAAATAAATTTATAATAAACAAAAATAAAATTGTCAATCGCTAAGTAGTTCTGTTTCCTCAGTCTTCTCCTATGTAGTCATCTTTCATTCTTTATTTCTATCATTTATTCTTTCATTAAACAAATAATGCCATATCAGTCTGTGTCCTAAAGCCATGAGACTAGAAGACACCACTGGGGAGTGGTGATCAAAGTTTAGTTCTTAAACTTCTCTCTTCCCCCATTCCCCTCCTTTACAATGAGTTTCCACTTCATCCTCCAGTGTCTCTGGCATTCATATAATTTTTGTCATTCATATCCACAATTACTGTCTTTCATACCCTTCATTCAATCTGTCAGCAAATCATATTGACTCTTCTTTAAAAATATACCTAGAAAAAAAAAATATACCTAGAATCTGATAACTTCTTACCAACTCTTTTATCATTTTAGTCTCAGTCATCAACATCTTTCACCTGGATTATTGCACTTAGTCTAACTTGTCTCCCTGTTTCTACCACTACTCCTTATAGTCCCCCTAATACAGCAAACAACAGGATCCTTTTAACATGTAAGTCAGAGCATGTCATTCTTCAGCATAAAACCTTGCTGTGGCTCCTGATTCTGGCCCAGAATTAAGGCCAAGTCCCTATAATAGCCTCCCAATGCCCTTTTCACCTGATCTCCTATTTTTCTCTCCCTTGCTCACTCTGCATTAGCCTCACTGGCTTCCTTGCTATTCCTTGATCATGCCAGACCTGCTCCCACCTTAGGGTCTTTACACTGTCTGGTCCCTCTTCCTGGAACACTCTTCCCCCAGATATCTGCACAGCTAACTCATTTACTTCCATCAAGACTTTGCTCAAATGTCACCTTGTCAGTTAGGTCTACCCTGACCACCCTACTTAAATTTGCAAGCCCTTATCCATAACCCTGGTAATCCTGATCCCCATTACTCTGCTCTTTTTCCCACTGATCTTTTCACCTTTATCAACTATACAATTTATTTATTATGCTGGTTGTATACCATCTGTCTCCTTGAGAGCCGGGATCTTTGAACGTACTCCAAGATGGTAGAACAGTACCTGGAATACAGCAGGTACTCACTCAGAAGGTATATGTTTAATGAATGAATGAACAACCTGTTAACTCCAGCCTTGATTAATGGAAAGACAGTAGTGCCATTAACTATTCATCATGGGATAAGAGAGGAAGACCAAGCCTTTTTGTTTGTCTGTCTTGTTTTTATATGGGGCCGGTGAGGAGGATTAGTGGGAGGAAAAGAGAGAGTTATAAAGGGAGGGAGAAAGGAGGATGCAAGTTTTAGTTTTAGATATATTGAGTTGGAGTTGCTAAGATATTCATGAGAAAATCTCTCACAGGTAAATGGAAAAGGAGAGCTAGAGCTTAGGAGAAAGGCCTGGACTAGAGATATTGAAATGTAGGATTGGAATTAGCAGTGGAGGGGTGAGAGATAAAGATAGTCATGTGAGTGGATGCAGTCATTCAGGGGAAAATATAGAATAAAAGAAGAAGGTGACTAAGGTAAAAACTTGAAGAATATCTACATTTAGAGGGCCAGAGGAAGAAGTCAGAGAAGACAGAATGTGAAAACAGTCATGGAAGAAGATCAGTAAGTTGATGGTGTCAAATGTTGCAGAATGGGTAAGTGGTTTAAGGACAGAAAGAGGCTACTGATTTTGACAATCAGGAGGTCATTAGTTGAGAGAATAAATTCCAGAAGAGTGGTAATGATAGAAGCCAATCTATAAAGGCTGGAAGAAAGCAAACAGTAAAAATTAGAGGCAGATAATTCTGAGAAGTCTGGCAATGAGAAAAAGGAGCACTGAGAGAGAAGTTCTAGGAGGAAGTGAGATAAAAAGTGGTTGCTGCTTTTAGCTTTTAGGAAGTGAAGAATGGGAGACCAGAGCAACAATATGTCTCTGGGGCAAAACAAAAGGGATAAATTATGGAGACATTAAAGATACAAGAGACAGTCATAACATTTTACAAAGTTAAAAGACCTTATTCACTTGGCTGTCACCCTAACACTACCCCACACCAACTTTTAGAGGTGAGGCAACTACGACTCAGAGAGACCAAGAGAATGCCAAGGTCAAGTGTCCTGAGCGACAACCAGTCAGAAGTGAGAATGGGAAGAGAAGCAGAATCAAGTGATGGAAGGGTAGCTTGGAGAAGTGTGGGACAGAATGAGTAAAGATATGGAGACAATTATAAGGAAGGTAGCTCTCAATTTTTTCAGTGAAGTAGAATGTAAAGTAATCAGCTAAATGTGAGAAGATCCTGAAACAAGTAAGAGATTGAGAACAGAAAGGGTTCCTGAAACAAGTAAGAGATTGAGAACAGAAAGGGTTCAAAGGACTATTGAAATAAAACCTACCTGTAGCAATAGTAGGTTTCTTAATCCCATGTTCCCCTTATATCTTCTATAATATGGAGTTTCTTACTGTTTTTAAACTGACATTTACTAAAGACCTCAAATTATCCCTTTTACTCTTTCTCTCTTATGTAAAAACATCTCCTGGCAGAGGTGAGTACAAGTCTAGGGTGAGTACACTACTCCTGCTCTTCACCCTCCTTGTCTTTTAAAATGAGAAGATACCAAATGTGGTCACTATCAACCTGCTTATTTTGAAATGTACATGTCTCATTCTAAAAAAGCATAATGAAAGGAATTCTTTTCAGTGCAATACTCAGGAAACATCATACCTGCAGCAGAACAGCATAAAGTTCTACATACTCTATGTGAAGAATCCATTTCTTACAGATCCCTTAATAAAATAAATAGGCAAAGCTTCCTTTATTGGAGGAGGTAATGTTTTCTCCAGAAGAAAGAGAGAGTCTAATTTCAGCCATGTGATGATAGAGAATAACAGTCAAAGCTAGCATATTACAGATATTCTGGGGGTTTTTTTCCTTTAGAAGCACACAAAACACAAGCCTTGTTACATTTCTGTGCTGAACACAGACTGTCTTTAAGGGTATGATTCCCTTAAATCTGAAAGACCATTATTATTACATTTAAATCTGGCTCCAAACTAGCTTTTTAATTGTGAGCTCAGGCTTTGGAGTGTCACAGATCTGGTTCAAATCTTGGTTCCACCAGCTGACTTATCTTAGGCAATCTACTTCACCCATCAGAGACTTTGTATACCTAAAGAAGTGGGAATATTAATAGTACTAACCTCGTTAAGATTGCTGTGGGGTTTAAACAAAATGATGCTTCTAAAGTGCCTGGTAATGAGGAAATATTCAATGAATGTTTGTTTTTATTGTTTATTGTTTTAATCCTCAAATCTGACCTGAGCTATATTTTCCGGTCTCCAACCCTTTAAACATCTTTTTTCCTCTTTCTACTGGCTGAAAGACCTAGCCCAAATGTCACCTCCTGCAAGAAACCTTATAAGAAACTCCTATCTGGAAATGAGATCTTTCTCCTGTGAACAACTTTGTGCTTTGCAAAGGACCCTTATTAATTATTGACCTCTACTATGGTTATTTGTGAATAAGTTTCATCCTCCCTATTTTGGTAGGCTCCTTAGGACTATAAATCACCTCTATTCATTTTTATATTCTTCAGGCCCCACCACAGTGCTTTGTACATTTGAAGTGATGAATGAAATCATCAGCAATAAAATTCACAGAGTAAAAAATGAAACCATAAAGAACATGAAAAAAATATGGGGAACACTGAATTGATCTTAGAAATCAGGTATCTTAAGAGAAGATCAATTTGCCTAAAAGCAAGAAAAAGAATAGTAGATTTACTTCATAAAAATTAAACATTCATATTTCAAAAACATAATAGCATTATAAGCAGATAGAAAATTAAATAAACTAGAAAAAATTCAGCCCATACAACACTTTAATATTTAATAGAGAATCCCTACATGTAAATAAAACTTTTAAGTAATATAAATAATAAAAGTAGTCAAAAAAAAGTAGACTTTTAAAAAACCACTAAATGACTAACTTAGGTTACAAAATACCATGATCTCAGTTTTCTAAAATATGAATGTGAGAGAGAATATCATAAATACAAAAGTAAAAAGACTTAACGGCTTCACATTTTGTTGTATTTCTGGGAGTGACATCATGGTAGGGTAGCATTAAAGCTATTTATGTTCCTACTGCTTTTCTAATACAACTAAAAATGAAATTTACTGCAATGGAACTTACTTTTACAGAACTGAAGTCAAACCAGTGATGACCTAATCACATCCATCTTGGGCTTTTCTTCCCCGAGAAGACACTTTTTTAACACTATATGAAAGTTTGAACTACCTATATGTTGCGTGATGTCTCTACTAAGTATACTTGAAAGCCAGAAAAGACTATCACAGTTCCAAAGTGGATAATGGGGATGGTAAGCAAAATTAGATAAATTACCAGTTTGTCTCCAGATTTTAAAGGTCAGGAGTTGAACTTCATGTAGAGAAATTTCCCATGAAAAAGTCCTCAAGTACCCTGCTTCTGAGAGACAAGCCTACTCCCAAAGGAAGCACAGCGAAGGGTGAAGTCACTGGTAGGGCTTTTATGCTCCACATGCAGAAACTAGCCCATGTGAAAACTGGTAGGGAAGTCGTGTCTGACAGGAGAAACTCAAGATTTCTCAGGCTTGAACACTGCTGGTGGCATTGCAAATCAGTATGTTACTTGGCAATGTATATTAAGAGCCACATAAACTTTCAAACCCTTTGGAAGAGTAATTCCACTTCTAGGAATCCATCATAAGGAACCCCTACTAGTACTACTATTACTAAACTACAGTTCAATCACTTGATGGAATATTATTTAGCCTTTTAAAAAGGGATATGCAGAAACCAAAAATTTGTGCTTATATTAGAAAGCAAATAGAAAAACTTATAAACCACATTAGAACTATATCATAGAAACGAACAAAAATTAAAAAAAGACACTGGCTTTGCACAGAGCAAAATGCTAATTTAGTGCCCATGGAGATGTCAATTGTTGCAAGAAGTCTATAAATCCATGTGTACATATGCCTCTTCTCAAACAACAAACACTAAAAATACAATTACTATAATATGAGACCACAATTTTATTTAATATTAAAAAAATGAGAACCACGTGCTAGGATTAAGAATGGAACAAGGATGCCCATTCTCACCACTCTTATTCAACATAGTACTGAAAGTCCTGGCCATTGTAATAGGCAAGAAAAAGAAATAAAAAGCATGAAGGTTAAAAAAGAAGTAGAAAAGCTTTCATCTATTTGCTGATAACATAATTGTTTATATAGGGAAATTTAAAGAATCTACAAACACATACTAAGAACTAGTAAGTGAATTTAGCAAGGCCACAGGATACAAGGTTACTATAAAAAAACAACTGTGTTTTTACATATTAGCAGCAAACAATTAGCAACAAGTTAAAAAAAATTCCATTTACAATAGTGCTGAAAAGAATAAAATACATTTAATAAAACATATGCAAGACCTCTACACTAGAAACTAAAAAACATTGTTGAGAGAAATGACAGAAGATCTAAATAAAAGGAAAGAAAATAAGTTCATGATGAAAAGACTAAATAAATATTATGAAGACATCAACTGTTCCTAAATTCACCTACAGACTCAATGTAATCCCAATCATAATCCCACAAGGTTTTGTTTTTTTTAATGTAAATTGACAAATTCATTCTAAAATTTATAGGAAAATCAAATCATCTAGACTATTCAGAGCAATATTAAAAAAACAAAGTTGGAGGACTGACGCTACCTGACTTAGAAACTTAGCATAAAACTACAGTAATAAAGATACTGTGGTATTGACAAACAGATCAATGAAACAGAATAGAGAGCCAGAAATAGACCCACACTTACACAGTCATTTGACTTTCAACAAAGGTACAAAACAATGGGTAAAGGAAAGTTGTGTTGTTGCTATTGTTTTTCAGACTGGTGCTGGAATAACTAAATGTTCATAATGAAGAAAGAAAATGAACCTTGACCCCTACTTCAAATCATACACAAAATCTAACTTCAGATATATCACTGACCTAAATGTGAAAGTTAAAACCATCAAGCTTGGGTTTCCCTGGTGGCACAGTAGTTAGGAATCCCCCTGCCAGTGCAGAGGACACGGGTTCGAGCCCTGGTCCAGGAAGATCCCACATGCCGTGGAGCAGCTGGGCCCGGGTGCCACAACTACTGAGCCTGCGCTCTAGAGCCCTTGAGCCACAACTACTAAAGACCGCATGACTGGGCCTGAGCTCCGCAGCAGGAGAAGCCACCGCAATGAGAAGCCTGTGCGCCACAACTGGAGAAGGCCTGTGCGCAGCAACGAAGACCCAATGCAGCCAAAAATAAATAAATAAAATAAATTTATATAAAAAAAACCCAAAATTAAAACCACCAAGCTTTAAGAAGAAAACACTGAGGTAAGATTCATGACTTGAGGTAGGCAAAAGTTTCTTAGGACAAAGAAAGCAGTAACTTCATATAAAAGAAAAAAATGGATAAATTAGACATCATCAAAATTAAAAACTTCTGCACATCAAAAGATGTTAATAAGAAAATAAAGATGTAAGCCATAAACTAGGACAAAATATTTGTGGAACATATATTTGACAAAGGACTAATATGCAGAATATGTTTTTAGGGGGCAGAGTCAAGATGGCGGGGTGAGAAGATGCCAAGTTAGCGTCTTCTCCCCACTAGGGCACCTGCCAGCCACTGGTGAGGGACCCTGACACCCAAGGAGATGGGAGGAGCCCCCAAGTGAACTGGTAGGACGTGGGGGACAGAGCGGGGAGGAGAAGTGGAGGCCAGACAGGATCAGCGCCCCTGAGGCCAGGGAGATCAGGAGAGGTAAGCAGTAGGGACCCTCCGGAGGAGCAGGAGAGGAGCTGAGGGTGACTGCCCATCCCACTCAGGCCCGGGGAGCCTGCTGAGCTCCCAGGCTGGTCCCCTGTCCTCCAAGGCACCCCCACCTTCCTGGCCGCATTGGTCTTGGGGGCATACGAAGGAGGCCAAGGGGAGCTCAGGAGAGGCAGGCAGGAGGGACCCTCCAGGAGGAGTGGGAGAGGAGCAGAGGGTGTTTGCCCTGCCCACTAGGGCCCTGGGAGCCTGCTGAGCTCCCAGGCCGGTCCCCTGCCCTCCAAGGACCCCCTAACCCCTGGCCACATTGGTCCTGGGGGCATAGGAAGGACGCCAACGGGAGGACAGGAGAGGCAGGTGGGAGGGGCCCTCCAGGACTGGAGGAGCAGGAGAGGAGAGGAGGAGCAGGAATGCCCCGCCCATTCGAGACCAGGAAGCCTGCTGGGCTCCCAGGTGAGGTCCCCCGCCCTCTGAGACGAGGGGTGGGGGGACACGCCTGGGCCCCTTCTGTTCCTTGAGCCTAAGCCCCACCCCCCACAGCCCCCAGGGCCTTTTCCAGCCCTGTGGGTCCTAAGCATAGGCCCCACCCACCACCCAAACCTTGCCCTTGCTTAGGCCCTGCCCTCCACAACCAAGGCCTTTCCCCTTGCCTTTTTTTTTTTCTCTTTTCCCTCCTTCTCTTTTTTACTATTGTGGTACTGTTGTACCTTCCGGTTGTTGATTCACCTATATTTTTATTTTTATATTCTTTCTAACATATCTGTTAGTTTCCTAGCCTAATTTTATTTTTTACTTTGTTATTGTTCTCTCTCTTTTTTTTTTTTGCCACTGCATGCTGCTTGCAGGATCTTGCTTCACGAGGCGGGGGTCGGGCCAAAGCTCCTGTGGTGGGAGCTCCATGTTGGAACCACTGGACTAACAGAGAACCTCAGATCCCAGGGAATATTCACTGGAGTGAGGTCTCATGGAGGTCCTCATCTCAGCACCAAGACCCAGCTCTACCCAACAGCCACCAAATTCCAGTGTTGGAAGCCTCAGGCCAAATAACCACTAAGACAGGAATACAATTCCACTCATAAAAAAAAAAAAAAAATGAGACAGCAAAAAAAATATGCCACAGATGAAGGAGCAAGGTAAAAACCTACAAGACCAAATAAATGAAGAGGAAATAGGCAATCTACCTGAAAAAGAATTCAGAGAAATGAGAGTAAAGATGATCCAGAATCCTGGAAACAGAATGGAAGCATGGATTGAGAAAATACAAAAAATGTTTAACAAAGATCTAAAGAACTAAAGAACAAACAAACAGAGATGAACAACACAATAACTGAAATGAAAAATACACTAGAAGGAATCAATAACAGAATAACTGAGGCAGAAGAATGAATAAGTGAGCTGGAAGACAAAATGGTGGAAATAACTGCCGAGGAGCAGAATAAAGAAAAAAGATGAAAAGAATTGAAGACAATCTCAGAGACCTCTGGGACAACGCTAAATGCACCACATTTGAATTACAGGGGTCCCAGAAGAAGAAGAGAAAAAGAAAGGGTCTGAGAAAATATTTGAAGAGATTACAGTCAAAAACTTCCCTAACATGGGAAAGGAAATAGTCACTCAAGTCCAGGAAGCACAGAGAGTCCCATACAGGATAAACTCTAGGAAAAACAAACCAAGACACATATTAATCAAACTAACAAAAATTAAATTCAAGGGAAAAAAAAAAAAAAAATACAAAGGAGTCCCCACAAGGTTATCAGCTGATATTTCAGCAGAAACTCTGCAGGCCAGAAGGGAGTTGCAGGACATACTTAAAGTGATGAAAGAGAAAAACATACAACCAAGATTACTCTATCCAGCAAGGATCTCATTCAGATGCAAGGGAGAAATCAAAAGCTTTTCAAACAAGGAAAAGCTAAGAGAATTCAGCACCACCAAACCAGCCTTATAACAAATGCTAAAGCAACTTCTCTAGGAGGGAAACGCAAGAGAAGAAAAAGACCCACAAAAACAAACCCGAAACAATTAAGAAAATGGTAATAGGAACATACATATCAATAATAACCTTGAATGTAAATGGATTAAATGCCCCAACCAAAAGATACAGACTGGCTGAACAGATACAAAAACAAGACCCATATATATGTTGTCTACAAAAGACCCACTTCAGACCTAGGGACACATACAGACTGAAAGTGAAAGGATGGAAAATGATATTCCATGCAAATGGAAATCAAAAGAAAGCTGGAGTAGCAATATTCATATCAGACAAAATAAACTTAAAAATAAAGACTATTACAAGAGATAAGGAGGGACACTACATAATGATCAAAGGATCAATCCAAGAAGAAGATATAACAATTAAAAATGTTTATGCACCCAACATAGGAGCACCTCAATACATAAGGCAAATGTTAACAACCATGAAAGGAGAAATTGACAGTAACACAGTAATAGTAGGGGACTTTTAACACGCCACTTACACCAATGGACAGATCATCCAAACAAAAAATAAATAAGGAAACACAAGCTTTAAATGACACAATAGACCAGGTAGATTTAATTGATACTTATAAAACATTCCACCGAAAAGTGGCAGAATACCCTTTCTTCTGAAGTGCACATGGAACATTCTCCAGGATAGATCACATCTTGGGTCACAAATCAAGCCTTGGAAAATTTAAGAAAATTGAATTCTTATCAAGCATCTTTTCTGACCACAACGCTATGAGACTGGAAATCAATTACAGGAAGAAGATTTGTATAAAACACAAATACATGGAGGCTAAACATGTGCTACTAAATAACCAAGAGATCCCTGAAGAAATCAAAGAAGAAATAAAAAAATACCTAGAAACAAATGACAACAAAAACATGATGACCCAAAACCTATGGGATGCAGCAAAAGCAGTTCTAACAGGGAAGTTTATAGCAATTCAATCTCACCTCAAGAAACAAGAAAAATCGCAAATAAACAATCTAAGCCAACACTGAAAACAACTAGAGAAAGAAGAACAAAGAAAACCCAAAGTAAGTAGAAGGAAAGAAATCATAAAAATCAGAGCAGAAATAAATGAAATAGAAACTAAGAAAACAATAGCAAAGAACAATAAAACTACAAACTGGTTCTTTGAGAAGATAAACAAAATTGATAAACCCTTAGCCAGACCCATCAAGAAAAAAAGGGAGAGGATGCAAATCAATAAAATTAGAAATGAAAAAGGAGAGATCACAACTGACACCGCAGAAATACAAAGGATTATAAGAGACTACTACAAAAAACTATATACCAATAAAATGGACAACCAAGAAGAAATGGACAAATTCTTGGAAAGGTACAATTTTCCAAGACTGAACCAGGAAGCATTAGAAAATATAAACAGACCCATCACAAGTAATGAAATTGAAACCATAATTAAAAATCTTCCAACAAACAGAAGTCCAGGACCAGATGGCTTCACAGGTGAATTCTACCAAACATTTAGAGAAGAGCTAACACCCATCCTTCTCAAGCTCTTCCAAAAAACTGCAGAGGGAGAAACACTCCCAAATTCATTCTATGAAGCCACCATCACCCTGATACCAAAACCAGAAAAAGATATTACAAAAAAAGAAAATTATAGACCAATATCACTGATGAACATAGATGCAAAAATCCTCAACAAAATACTAACAAACAGAATCCAACAACACATTAAAAGAATCATACACCATGATCAAGTGGGATTTATCCCAGGTATGCAAGGATTCTTCAATATATGCAAATCAAACAATGTGATACACTACATTAACAAATTAAGGAATAAAAACCATATGATCATCTCAACAGATGCAGAAAAAGCTTTTGACAAAATTCAACACTCATTTACGATAAAAACTCTCCAGAAAATGGGCATAGAGGGAACCTACCTCAACATAATAAAGGCCATATATGAGAAACCCACAGCAAGCATCATACTCAATGGTGAAAAACTGAGAGCATTTCCACTAAGATCAGGAACAAGACAAGGATGACCACTCTTGCCATTCTTATTCAACATAGTTTTGGAAGTCCTAGCCACGGCAATCAGAGAAGAAAAAGAAATACAAATTGGAAAAGAAGTAAAAGTGTCACCATTTGTGGATGACATGATACTATACATAGAAAATCCTAAAGATGCCACCAGAAAACTACTAGAACTAAACAATGAATTTGGTAAGGTTGTAGGACACAAAATTAATGCACAGAAATCTCTGGCTTTCCTATACACCAACAATGAAAAATCAGAAAGAGAAATTAAGGAAACAATCCCATTTACCATTGCAACAAAAAGAATAAAGTATCTAGGAAAAAACTTGCCTGTGGAGGCGAAAGACTTGTACTCAGAAAACTATAAAACACTGATGAATGAAATCAAAGATGACATAAACAGATGGAGAAATATACTATGTTCTGGATTGGAAGAATCAATATTGTGAAAATGATTATACTACCCAAAGCAATCTACAGATTCAATGCAATCCCTATCAAACTACCAATGGCATTCTTCACAGAATTGGAACAAAAAATTTTGCAATTCATATGGAAACATAAAAGACCCCGAATAACCAAAGCAATCTTGAGAAAGAAAAACAGAGTTGGAAGAATCAGGCTCCCCAACTTCAAAATATGCCACAAAGCTACAGTAATCAAGACAGTATGGTACTGGCAGAAAAACAGAAATATAGATCAATGGAACAGGATAGAAAGCCCAGAGATAAACCCATGCACATATGGTCACCTAATTTATGACAAAGGAGGCAAGAACATACAATGGAGAAAAGACATCTTCTTCAATACGTGGTGCTGGGGAAACTGGACAGCTACATGTAAAGAATGAAATTAGAACACTTCTTAACACCATACACAAAAATAAACTCCAAATGGATTAAAGACCTAAATGTAAGACCAGACACCGTAAAACTCTTAGAGGAAAAATAGGAAATACACTCTTTGACATAAACCACAGCAAGATCTTTTTTGACCCACCTCCTAGAGTTACAGAAATAAAAACAAAAATAAACAAATGGGACTTAATTAAACTTAAAAGCTTTTGCACAGCAAAGGAAACCATAAACAAGACAAAAAGACAACCCTCAGAATGGGAGAAAATATTTGCAAATGAAACAACAGACAAAGGATTAATCTCCAAAATATATAAACAGCTCATGAAGCTCGATATCAAAAAAAAAAAACAGTCCAATTAAAAATGGGCAGAAGACCTAAATAGACATTTCACCAAGGAAGACATACAGATGGCCAAGAGGCACATGAAAAGATGGGTCAACATCACTAATTATTAGAGAAATGCAAATCAAAACTACAATGAGGTATCACCTCATGCCAGTCAGAATGGCTATTATCAAGAAATCTAGAAACAATAAATGCTGGAAAGGGTGTGGTGAAAAGGAAACCCTCCTGCACTGTTAGTGGGAATGTAAATTGATACAACCACTATGGAAAACAGTACGGAGGTTCCTTAAAAAACTAAAAATAGAATTACCATATGATCCAGCAATCCCATTACTGGGCATATACCCTGAGAAAACCATAAATCAAAAAGAGACATGTACCACAATATTCATTGCAGCACTATTTACAATAGCCAGGACATGGAACCAAGCTAAATGTCCATCGACAGATGAATGGATAAAGAAGATGTGGCACATATATGCAATGGAATATTACTCAGCCATAAAAAGAAACGAAATTGAGTTATTTTTAGTGAGGTGGATGGACCTAGAGTCTGTCATACAGAGTGAACTAAGTCAGAAAGAGAAAAACAAATACCGTATTCTAACGCATATATGTGGAATCTAAAAAAAAAAAAAAAAAATGGTACTGATGAACCTAGTTGCAGGGCAGGAATAAAGATGTAGACATACAGAATGGACTTGAGGACACAGGGTGGGAGGGGGAAGCTGGGGTGAAGTGTGAGTAGCATCGACATACACTACCGAATGTAAAATAGCTAGCAGGAAGCAGTAGCATAGCACAGGGAGATCAGCTCGGTGCTTTGCAATGACCTAGAGGGGTGGGAAAGGGAGGATGGGAGGGAGGCTCAAGAGGGAGGGAATATGGGGACACATGTATGCATATGGCTGATTCACTTTGGTGTACAACAGAAACTAACACAGTATTGTGAAGCAATTATACTCCAATAAAGATCTATTAAGAAAGAAAAAGAATATGTTTTTAACATTCCCACAACTCAATAATAAAAAAGGTAAACAACTCAATTAGAAAATGGCTAAATGATATGAACAGATAGTTCACAAAAGAAGCTATACAAATGGCTAATAAGCACATGAAAAAGTGCTCATTGTCACCAGGGAAATGCAAATTAAAACCACAAAGAGATACTACCACATACACACATATACTAGAATGGCTAAAATTAAAAAGACTAACATCAAATGATGGCAAAGCAAACTCTTAGCATTGTTGGTGAAGTGTAAAATGGTACAACTACACTGGATTGTAGTCTAGAAGTTTCTAAGAAAACTAAACACTCACCTGATTTATGACCCAGCAAATCCTCTCCTAAGTAATTTTCCAAGATAAATGAAAAAAAATGTCAACAACAACAAAAAATTATACAAGAATGTTCATAGCAGCTTTACTCATAATAACCTAAAACTGGAATAACCAAAAAACTGGAAATAGGCAAGCTTCCTTCAATAAGGAGAATAAACTATGGTATAGTTATACAACGGCATATTATTCAGCAATAAAAATATTTATCCATGTTACAACATGAATTAAAAATAAACATGTTGAAAGAAGCTTTATACAAAAGAGTACACTGTGTGATATCATTTACATGAAGTTCAAGAAGAGGCAAACTAATCTTTGGCTGAAGAAATGAGAACATATGGTTAGTGCTGAGAGGCTAGGCAAGGATTTTCTAGGAAGAGGTACAAGGGAATGCTCTAGGATGATGGCAATGTTTTTTATCTTGATAGAGGTTTGGGTTACACAGATGTAGGTATTTATTTGCCAAAATTCAGCTCTTGAACACTTATAATTAAAATGTATATGAATTTTACTTCAAAAGAAAAAAAATTAGGAATTATTGAGTTCTAGTTAATGATATACATGCCAAAGTATTAGCTGACAGTGTGTTGATGTCTGCAATTTTCTTTAAAATATATATAAAAAAAGAGATGGACTCATGGACAAACAGATGGGTAGATAAGTGGAAAAACAGGCATAGTAAAATGTAAATGATAAAATCTGGATGTGGGTATACAGGAATTCACTGCAAAATTTTTTTTCAACTTTTCCCTATGTTAAATTTTTTCATAATAAAATGTTGGGAGAAAAACAGATACGACTGCTTTTGATGTTCACAGAATATTATTTTTTACTTCCTTTTTTATTTTCTAAGTTTTCTATAATGTGCAATAGTCTTTACGATCTTAAACATTTTTAAAAGAAATTACAATTATATTTCTTAAAATAATCAAATATAAATTATTTTTAAAACAAGTTAAAAATCTTACTTTAGATTCAATGAAAATTAAAATATCCACTATTTTTAAACTCACTGTCATTTAATTCACTAAAAGCCTTAAAATATTTAGTTATGTAGGAAGTCACGGTTTTTGAACTAATTAATTTTGAACTAATCAAATGTGGTATCAAAGTTTTCTCTATTAATGTCTAATATTAAACTTTCCCTTGTACTCAAACCTCCCCCTGTGTTAATTAATGCATGCTCATTAGAAGTACATCATTTCTTAAACTCTATAATAACTAAGCAGGGCAACATTTCTTAAGAAATCTGAGAGTAGGCTGTTTACTAAAGGGCTTTATCTTTAGATAAGCACAAGCTTTAAGCCAGGTGCTAGTCATTTGTGTCTTGTTAATTTCCAAAACAAACAGAGGAGAGTGCCATGCTATTTCCATTACACACACTTCACCATTAGGACCAGGGTTTATGAGCTTGACATTGTTCCAGGAATAATGGTTTCATTCCTCACTGAAATAAAATAATGTGCCACATAACTCAGCAATGTGGAACTTCTGAAAAATGTTGTCATGTTAAACATGGTCATATTTTTAAAGTCTCCATTATGCCAAAACAAAGGCCATTTGCTGTAGAGAACTCACTCTGGGCACAGGAAACTCTTACATGGGCCTCAGACTTACCTCATCGCTATGTCATATGATTCCGGGTGAATACAAGTTTGGTCCAAAGGATTTGGCTTTAGTACAGCATTCACTGCAGTTTTGCTCTTCTTCTTGCCTTGCTTCTCATTTGTGACTTCAACACCTGCTGAAGATGCCACAGCAACTCCCTGCATTTCGCCTGCAGATTCAGTTTGCTGACGACTGTAACCATTCAAAACAACATATGGGGTGGGGCGGGGGAGGGTTGGGGGTGGGCAGAAAAGAGTCTTTAATTAAAAATGTGCTTATTTCTCTGCCATACAAATATACACAAACAGCAACCAGATTCTGACCATTCACTTCACAGAAATTACCACTTAGTTTAAACACTGTTAATAGGGTTTTCTGTTACTTAAAGCCAAAAACATTCTTAAGTGATTCTGTCTGTATAACTGGCATTCTAGGAGAGAACAGAGAGAAATGGAGGAAAATTAATTAAATAAGGAGAAGGTGATTTCTCAGAGGTGAAGAAAAAGCTCCCCAAAGGAATCTACTGAGTATAAAATAGAATGAATGGGAAAAGAATGAAAAAGACATTTTGACATATCATGGGGAAACTTTAGAATATAATTTTTAAAATTAAGAGAGAAAAATAAAACAGATTATTGAAAGGAACTAGAATCAAACTGGCATCAGTTTTCTCACTGACAAACATCAGATGCCAGAACACAGTGGAATAATATTTTAAAAGTCTGAGACAAAATGATTTTGAATCTAAAATCATATACCTAGCCAAAGTAGCATTCAAATTAAAATCATTTTCAGATATGTAAGGACTGAAGTACAACCCATATAATATACCCTCTCTGAAAAGAGTTTAAGTATATACTCCAGCAAAAACAATGAATTCACGAAAAATGATAATGTGGGCTACGAGAAACAGTGATGAGCACAGAAACCATTAAAAAATTATTAGGTTAAATAACTGCTCATGAATAATGTAGAAAATATATTAAAAGGACACAGTCTGAAACTAAAATCCCAGATCATCTCACCATAGCACATAGTGTTGAAGGGAGGAAGATTGGTAAAGAGACCTAAGGTTCTAGTCTTCTCCAGGAGGAGGACAGAGAAACCTATTAACTCCAGAGACCAATCCAAATCAAATTTAAAGATAATCACCAGAAGAATAAAAGCAAGATATACAAGCTGAAATCACTAAGAGGAGATAAAGATGAGTAAGGAAGACAAGAAGAGAAACAGGGAGAAAATGTGTTAACTGATAAATCCAACAAACAGCATGAAAGGAAAAGAATCAGAAGGCATGAAGAGAAAATATAAAATAAGAGGGAAGATCAAGTCCAAACACATCAATAAATATAATAAATGTGAATGTATTAATAAGACTGAGCAAACCTAGAAAATCTATTTGTTTATAAGAGTCATAAAAAATTCAATGTCATAGAAAGTTTGAAAATAAAAAATACCAAGCATATTCTGAAAAGGCAGATATAGCAACAATGCCAGCAACCAAAACAGATTTCAAAGTAAAAAACATTCAATGAGATAGCAAGAGTCATTCTGAATAACAGTATGACCTATCAAGTAGATATAATAGTCATGAATCTTCAAGTCCTTCATTACCAGTTGAAAAAATTTAAGGCTTTAAAACAACCCAAATGTTCATCAACAGGGCACTGATTAGATTAAATTATAGTCCATCTATAATAAAACAAGTTTCAAATAGTTGTATAGCATGACTCCTTCTATATGCATTTAAAAATAACAAATACATTATTAATTTACATAAATTTATTTTCAGGAAGCAATATATAAGAAATTATTTTGAAGTGACAAGTTGAGGTGCCCTTTTCATTTTATTCTTTTTTATACTGTTTGAATTTTCTAACCAAGTGTTAGAAAAAACAAAAAGTAAGAAATCCAATTTTTTTTTGCTTCTGGGTTTGGTGGTCTACTTAGAAAGAACTTCCACTACTCCAGCGGTCTGCAAAATTTACCCATGTTTTTTTCTGGTACTTTTACAGTTTTACTTTTTCCATTTAAGTGTATGGTCCATCTGGAATTTATTTGGGTATAAGGTATGGGTTAGGACTGTAGCTTCTCCTACACATACAAAATTCCAGTTGTCATAATGCTACTTACTGGATAATTAATCAATTTTTCCAACTATTTGAAATATCATCTTTATCATAAACTAAATTCCCTCTGGGTTTGATGTATTTCAGACTCTATTCTGTTCTACCTGTTTCTACATCAAAACCAAACTGCTTAATTACTATGGCTTTATAATAAATGCTACTATCCAGTGGGGCTGGTTTTTCCTTAGTCTTTTCCAGGAAAAAAAAATATTATTATAACTTTGTCAAAAGAAAAAAATACACATAAATGAATCAGGTAGTCCCAAAAAGCAAATACATAAAAGCCATTCTTTCATGATTACAAAATGCTAAGAAGCTTACCAAATTTCTTTGCATTTGTGCTACAGGATTAGAAAGCAAGGATTTAGCTCTTAATCGACACATCTGATAATTAATGCTTTGGCCAGTTTTCAGTGAGGAAGGAGCAGGGAAACCCAACTATGCTTAGGGTAAAAGCTGTCAGTATGAAGTGGTCTTTGCGAAGTCCTCTTTGTTACCTCATCTTATACCAGTCCTTCCTACTTGTGGTGCTCCAATCACACTGGCCTTAGTTTCATTTCCTGAATACACCAAAGTTGGTCCTGCCTTAGGATGTTGCACATGTACTGTTTGCTCTGCCTGGAATGCCCTCCTTCTGATCCCTGTGTGACTGGCTCCTTCATTTCATTCAAAACTCGGCTCAAATATCTTTTCAATGAATAACTCATATACAGCAGTTTATTGCTCCCCAAAGGCAGTGTCATATTGCTTTGTTTTAATTTTTATAACACTTATTACATCTGAAACTATTTATTTTTACTAGTTTATTTATTGTCTGTCTCATACATTAAAATTTAACTCCATGAGGCCAGGGAATTTGTTGATTTGCTCACTGCTGTATTCCCAGTACCTAGCAAAGATTACAGTTGACACATATTGAATGAAGGAATGAACAAATAGACAGCTAGGATTTATGCCAGTGAGAAGGATGGGTAACAGAAAGAGAGGAGGTTGATAATAGAACAGACAGTGTACACTTCAATAATGACCTGCAAAATGTTCGAATATAATCCTGGTTGACTCTGATGAAACCAGCACACTGTTGGAAAGATTTTGGACCTAGCCCTTTCACTTTCTTCAGCTGTTCTCGGTTGATGAATGGCCCATTTTTCTCACGCCATTCAATAATATTTTTGGCTCGGTTGGCATTGAGTCCAGCAATATGCCTAAAAAAATAAACAAAATGAGTAATGTGGCCAATGTAATTGTTCTAAGAGTACTGAAAGAAAAGATCTCATCTGAAAAGACAATGATATAAAACATTTGCATCATAAAAGCAACTGCAATTACATCTTGTCATATGTCTCTACACTATTCACATTCCTTGTGTTTCTGAATCAAGTAATAATTCTGCCTATTCCTGGTTAGCTTACAAAGTGAGTTAGCAGTAGAAGTTACAATAGCTACAGCTGCATTGTACTATTCTATTTTTTTGATCAGCCTGTTCTCATCAGTAAAGCCTTGAACTATAGAAAGATACTTATTCATGATATAAAAACTCTATCATTACGTAGTCGGCTTAGTGTTAATTAGAGAATCGTAATTTTATTACAGAATTCCATACATGGCATTATGGAATGTTTGTCGCTGTGGTAGAAAAGCAACACCTTACAATGCAAGGGATATTTTCTGCTATTCCAATTTCAAAGCAGAAAGATCCAGATTTTTTCCAGAGGTCCAGAATTTCATGTTGCATCAGCAGAGTTGTATAATAAATGCAAGACTAGGAACAAAAAAGCAATTCTTCTATAGCCACAGGGGAAAAAAAAAGAACATATAAGACATGATTACAGTACAATGAAGATTTTGAGATGTGACTTGTGGAATCAAGGTAAAAATATGGTAACCATACCTTGAACCATCAGGATTTATCTTTTGGTGACTGCCAGCTTTGACAGATGTAAGCAAGAGACTGAACTAGTGAAAAATATCTACTCTCCTGTGGTGGGAAACAGCTCTTTTCCATGTTAACCTAATTTAAATTCTATTAGCGACATTAATGCACTCGATAGTTACCATATGTTCTTCACATTAGATTTCCAGTATTAAAAATAACATGAATTGTTATAATTCTTTTCTTAAATGATGGCTTCCCCTCTGACTGATTACCTAAAGCAATGTATGAACTCATAGATTTTCTATACTTGACAACTTTATACACGTGTCCCCTTGCTCTAGCTGAGTTTGAACTGGATAGCCAGTAAAACTCAAGATTCTGTGATGTTTAGCCACAGACTTCTTGTCTCACCTTAACAAAACTTCTGAACAGATGTTAATATCCACTCCCACAAAGCTGACACATTCTTCTACAACACTATCCAGTGTTGCCTTGAGTAGAGTCTGAGACACATCGTGCTGAAAAGACAAAGATCAAATATGAATCAAAACTAAAGAACATGCAAAAAACCACATTCACAAAAAGACAGACAAGATGAAAAGGCAGAGGGCTATGTACCAGATGAAGGAACAAGATAAAACCCCAGAAAAACAACTAAATGAAGTGGAGGTAGGCAACCTTCCAAAAAAAGAATTCAGAATAATGACGGTGAAGATGATACAGACCTCGGAAAAAGAATGGAGGCAAAGATCGAGAAGATGCAAGAAATGTTTAACAAAGACCTAGAAGAATTAAAGAACAAACAAACAGAGTTGAACAATACAATAACTGAAATGAAAACTACACTAGAAGGAATCAATAGCAGAATAACTGAGGCAGAACGGATAAGTGACCTGGAAGACAGAATGGTGGAATTCACTGCTGTGGAACAGAATAAACAAAAAAGAAGGCAAAGAAATGAAGACAGCCTAAGACACCTCTGGGACAACATTAAACACAACAACATTCGCATTATAGGGGACCCAGAAGGAGAAGAGAGAGAGAAAGGACCAGAGAAAATATTTGAAGAGATTATAGTCGAAAAGTTCCCTAACGTGGGAAAGGAAATAGCCACCTAAGTCCAGGAAGCACAGAGAGTCCCATACAGGATAAACTCAAGGAGAAACACACCGAGACACATAGTAATCAAATTGGCAAAAATTAAAGACAAAGAAAAATTATTGAAAGCAGCAAGGGAAGAACGACAAGTAACATACAAGGGAACTCCCATAAGGTTAACAGCTGATTTCTCAGCAGAAATTCTACAAGCCAGAAGGGAGTGGTATGATATACTTAAAGTGATGAAAGGGAAGAACCTACAACCAAGATTACTGTACCCAGCAAGGATCTCATTCAGATTCGATGGAGAAATCAAAAGCTTTACAGACAAGCAAAAGCTAAGAGAATTCAGCACCACCAAACCAGCTCTACAACAAATGCTAAAGGAACTTCTCTAAGTGGGAAACACAAGGGAAGAAAAGGACCTATGAAACCAAACCCAAAACAATTAAGAAAATGGTAATAGGAACATACATATCGATAATTACCTTAAACGTGAATGGATTAAATGCTCCAACCAAAAGACGTAGGCTTGCTGAATGTATACAAAAACAAGACCCATCTATATGCTGTCTACAAGAGACCCACTTCAGACCTAGGGACACATACAGACTGAAAGTGAGGGGATGGAAAAAGATATTCCATGTAAATGGAAACGAAAAGAAAGCTGGAGTAGCAATTCTCATACCAGACAAAATTGACTTTAAAATAAAGACTATTACAAGAGACAAAGAAGGACACTACATAATGATCAAGGGATCAATCCAAGAAGAAGATATAAGAATTGTAAATACTTATGCACCCAACATAGAAGCACCTCAATACATAAGGCAAATGCTAACAGCCACAAAAGGGGAAATTGACAGTAACACAATAATAGTAGGGGACCTTAACACCTCACTTTAACCAGTGGACAGATCATCCAAAATGAAAACAAATAAGGAAACAGAAGCTGTAAATGACACCAAAGACCAGATAGATTTAATTGATATTTATAGGACATTCCATCCAAAAACAGCAGATTACACTTTCTTCTCAAGTGTGCACGGAACATTCTCCAGGATAGATCACATCTTGGGTCACAAATCAAGCCTCAGTAAATTTAAGAAAACTGAAATCATATCAAGCATCTTTTCTGACCACAATGCTATGAGATTAGAAATCAATTAAAGGGAAAAAAACGTAAAAAACACAAACACATGGAGGCTAAACAATACGTTACTAAATAACCAAGACATCAATGAAGAAATCAAAGAGGAAATCAAAAAATATCTAGAGACAAATGACAATGAAAACATGATGATCCAAAACCTATGGGATGCAGCAAAAGCAGTTCTAAGAGGGAAGTTTATAGCTATACAAGCCTACCTTAAGAAACAAGAAAAATCCCAAATAAACAATCTTACACTACACTAAGGTTAGTGTAATCTTACACTAACCTTACACCTAAAAGAACTAGAGAAAGAAGAACAAACAAAACCCAAAGTTAGCAGAAGGAAAGAAATCATAAAGATCAGAGCAGAAATAAATGAAATAGAAACAAAGAAAACAATAGCAAAGATCAATAAAACTAAAAGTTGGTTCTTTGAGAAGATAAACAAAATTGATAAACCATTAGCCAGACTCATCAAGAAAAAGAGGGAGAGGAATCAAATCAATAAAATTAGAAATGAAAGAGGAGAAGTTACAGCAGACACCGCAGAAATACAAAGCATCCTAAAAGACTACTACAAGCAACTCTATGCCAATAAAATGGACAACCTGGAAGAAATGGACAAATTCTTAGAAAGGTATAACCTTCCAAGACTGAACCAGGAAGAAATAGAAAATATGAACAGACCTATCACAAGTAATGAAATTGAAACTGTGATTAAAAATCTTCCAACAAACAAAAGTCCAGGACCAGATGGCTTCACAGGTGAATTCTATGAAATAATTAGAGAAGAGCTAACACCCATCCTTCTCAAAATCTTCAAAAAATTGCGGAAGAAGGAACACTCCCAAACTCATTCTATGAGGCCACCATCACCCTGATACCAAAACCAGACAAAGATACTACAAGAAAAGAAAATTACAGACCAATATCACTGATGAATATAGATGCAAAAATCCTCAACAAAATACTTGCAAACAGAATCCAACAACACATTAAAAGGATCATACACCATGATCAAGTGGGATTTATCCCAGGGATGCAAGGATTCTTCAATATACACAAATCAATCAATGTGATACACCATATTAACAAACTGAAGAATAAAAACCATATGATCATCTCAATAGATGCAGAAAAAGCTTTTGACAAAATTCAACACTCATTTATGATAAAAACTCTCCAGAAAGTGGGCATAGAGGGAACCTACCTCAACATAGTAAAGGCCATATACGACAAACCCACAGCAAACATCATTCTCAATGGTGAAAAACTGAAAGCATTTCCTCTAAGATCAGGAACAAGACAAGGATGTCCACCCTCACCAATATTATTCAACATAGTTTTGGAAGTCCTAGCCACAGCAATCAGAGAAGAAAAAGAAATAAAAGGAATACAAATCAGAAAAGAAGAAGTAAAACTGTCAGTGTTTGCAGATGACATGATACTATACATAGAGAATGCTAAAGACGCCACCAGAAAACTACTAGAGCTAATCAATGAATTTGGCAAAGTTGCAGGATACAAAATTAATGCACAGAAATCTCTTGCATTCCTATACACTAATGATGAAAAATCTGAAAGAGAAATTAAGGAAACACTCCCATTTACCACTGCAAGAAAAAGAATAAAATACCTAGGAATAAACCTACCTAGGGAGACAAAAGACCTGTATGCAGAAAACTGTAAGACACTGATGAAAGAAATTAAAGATGATACCAACAGATGGAGAGATATACCATGTTCTTGGATTGGAAGAATCAACATTGTGAAAATGACTGTAGTACCTAAAGCAATCTACAGATTCAATGCAATCCCTATCAAATTACCAATGGTATTTTTTACAGAACTAGAACAAAAATTCTTAAAATTTGTATGGAGACACAAAAGACCCCAAATACCCAAAGCGGTCTTGAGGGAAAAAAATGGAGCTGAAGGAATCAGACTCCCTGACTTCAGACTATACTACAAAGCTACAGTAATCAAGACAATATGGTACTGGCACAAAAACAGAAACATAGATCAACGGAACAAGATAGAAAGCCCAGAGATAAACCCACACACCTATGGTCAACTAATCTATGACAAAGGAGGCAAGGATATACAATGGAGAAAAGACAGTCTCTTCAATAAGTGGTGCTGGGAAAACTGGATAGCTACATGTAAAAGAATGGAATTACTCCCTAACACTATACACAAAAATAAACTCCAAATGGATTTGAAACCTAAATGTAAGACCGGACACTATAAAACTCTTAGAGGAAAACACAGGAAGAACACTCTTTGACATAAATCACAGCAAGATCTTTTTTGATCCACCTCCTAGAGTAATGGAAATAAAAACAAAAATAAACAAAGGGGACCTAATGAAACTTCAAAGCTTTTGCACAGCAAAGGAAACCATAAACAAGACGAAAGGACAACCCTCAGAATGGAAGAAAATATTTGCAAACGAATCAACGGATAAAGGATTAATCTCCAAAATATATAAACAGCTCATGCAGCTCAATATTAAAGAAACTAACAACCCAATCCAAAAATGGGCAGAAGACCTAAATAGACATTTCTCCAAAGAAGACATACACATGGCCAAGAAGCACATGAAAAGCTGCTCAACATCACTAATTATTAGAGAAATGCAAATCAAAACTACAATGAGGTATCACCTCACACCAGTTAGAATGGGCATCATCAGAAAATCTACAAACAACAAATGCTGCAGAGGGTGGAGAAAAGGGAACCCTCTTGCATTGTTGGTGGGAAGGTAAATTGATACAGCCACTATGGAGAACAGTATGGAGGTTCCTTAAAAAACTAAAAATAGATTTACCATATGATCCAGCAATCCCACTACTGGGCATATACCCAGAGAAAACCATAATCCAAAAAGACACATGCACCCCTATGCTCATTGCAGCACTATTTACAATAGCCAGGACATGGAAGCAACCTAAATGCCCATCGACAGATGAATGGATAAAGAAGATGTGGTACATATATACAATGGAATATTACTCAGCCATAAAAAGGAACAAAATTGGGTCATTTGTTGAGACGTGGATGGATCTAGAGACTGTAATACAGAGTGAAGTAAGTCAGAAAGAGAAAAACAAATATCGTATATTAACGCATATATGTGGAACCTAGAAAAATGGTATAGATGAACCGGTTTGCAGGGTAGAAGTTGAGACACAGATGTAGAGAACAAACGTATGGACACCAAGGGGGAAAAGCGGCGGAGGTGGGGTGGGGGTGGGGGTGTGATGAATTGGGAGATTGGGATTGACATGTATACACTGATGTGTATAAAACTGATGACTAATAAGGACCTGCTGTATAAAAAAATAAAATAAAAATCAAAAATTAAAAAAACAACAAAGTTATGTTACACTGCCAAAAAGAAAAAAAGTAAAGAACATGCAGTTCTTGGACTAGTCCCTTTGCTTAGCAGGCTGAGACACAGCAAAGTAAATTTCTTCATTTCTTTTAGACACATTGTTAGCCAATGTAATTGAGCGGAACTTAAGGAATCTGTTCTTACTCTCTAAATTACTCATACACTTGACTCAAATATAACAGCACCAGTATTTTTCCCTTTTGTGAAATTCTGCCAGAGCAGGGGTTCTCAAACTATAGCTTGCCATCAAAATCACCTGCAGGGTTTGTTAAAATACAGCTTGCTGGGCCCCACATCCAGAGTCTTTGATTCAGTGGGTCTGAGGTGGGGCCTGAGAATTTGCATTCTAAGAGGCTCCCCAGTAATGTTGTTGCTGTTGGTTCTGGGAGCACACTTTGAGCCATACTGTTCACTATCATTCACGTACTGCTTTGTAGTCTTATCTTCACTTGCATATGTATTCTGACCCTTAGTTGTTCTTAAGAGGAGAGAGTGAATTATAATAGGAAGCAGAACACGAATACTCAGTAAATTTGACTGTAAACCAAACTCTCATATTTCATGAAACTGAAGATACTATTGCTTATAAGAAGCACCATTATTTTATATACCACTAAGAAAGAAGATATACTACCAATTAAACCATGACACAATGCTTTCCTGTTACTCAGAATTTTTGTTTTATAAAAATTAAAAGAACTCTTTTAGACTTATTTAGAAAGTTTTAAAATCATATATCATGCATAGACAAAAAGGAAAATATAAGCAATTTAATCTGATTAAGGTATTCCTAAAATTCTTCACATTAAACATCCAACTTTTCTGTATCACTTTTTAAAGTCAGAGTCATAGATGTCCAAATTCTTCCACCCATTTTATCTTTTATGCTACTGAGCACCTAGATAATGCAGCATTTCTTAAAAGAGTAATACTCTATAGTTTCTGAGATTTTCTTTCAAGCTGTCAGATGCTCATTCTGTAGTCCTACCTTAATCTCAACACAAGAGATTTTAGACAGAAACAAAACTCCTACTTTTCCTTAAAGGTCCTTAAATGTTTCATTGTTCAATAGTTTATTGACTAGAACAGTGAAGAGTCTGCAGTTCAGCCATGTCTCCAGGACTCACAATCAAATTCACGCAGACGCTACACCACGATTTGCCACAGGGCCAACAGCAACCAGAGGACATCATTAATTGGAAGATGCATCCTACTATCAGAGTGTTAAAATGTGAGAAAATATGCATATTAGAATTGATGAACTGCAGTATCTGAATGACTATTTGTTGGTTAATTGAAGCCAGATTACCACAGTGAATGGTTCAAAACACTTGATGTTACTCACAATTCTAAAATTAAAGATCCTCCGTTAATGTTCCCAGACATGAAACTGTAGTTCAGCTTTCTTCTCCTCTCCATATGTCTTAAGGAATCAAGTATAGGTTTGATAACCTTAAACTCTTAGGAAGACAATATAGTAAATAGACTCTCTAGGTATTGTGATTACACTATTATCATTTAATAACACCTGAAGTTTTTGATCTGCCAGACTGTTTTTGTTTTTCAGAGATAACCTAGTTGGTAACTACTCAGACCACAGCTTAAAAATATAGACACAATTATAAAAAGCTAATAGGCAAATATAATCATGAAAAATATCATAAAGTAAAACCCAAGACCTCGCTAAGAACCTGATTATTCATGAGCCACAGCTTTTAAGAAGCTGAATAGTCTTTTCTGTGTCTAAGTAGATGAGAATCAGCAAAATGAAAAGGGGACTTTACAAAATGAGAGGATGGAAGATGGGTGACAATATAGAGGCAAGTACAATGAAAGTAACAAGAAAAAATATTTGAGGAAAGAGACATAACTTTAACCAAATAGGAAAAACTAAGAGTAATAGTTAGGGGTCGCTAGAATAAATGCAAACAACTCCACATACTTCCAAACACACCAGATGCTTAGGATATCTAAATGAGTAGCAGTCCCTATAGCAGACAATCTTGGTTGCCTATCCTACCTCTAGTCTCCAACCCCCTTTTCCTCCTTCCAAACAGAAGCCTGATTGTGTTTCATGCATCCACTCAACCTCTGTAAGGCCATATGCTTTAGGGAAGCTGGCCCTATTTCCAGAAGATGATAATGACCAGTTAAAACCAATGGTTTTCAAACTGAGGGTTGTGACCAATTAGTGGGTCATAAAGTTAATTTGGTGGCTTGCCATGCAGCACTAAAAAAATCAATAAAGAAATAGAATAGACCACATCAAGCCTGTTGCATATATCCTTAACATGGAATGAACAGTGTAATAAAAAAATGCAGCCAACTGAGACTACCATGTGAGAAGAATACATAAACTGGCCAGGAACATGTGTTTTGTTCACTGATGTCTCATTTGCTCTTTTGATAAATGATGGTCCCTTTGACCGCGGATTGATAGAGAGGTTAAAGAGTAACTTTACAGAGTTAAGAAGCAAAGTATTTTAAAAAGTAAGTCAGAAAGAGAAAAACAAATATTGTATGTATGAACGCATATATGTGGAATCTAGAAAAATGGTATAGATGATCTTATTTGCAAAGCAGAAAGAGAGAAACAGATGTAGAGAA
Source organism: Balaenoptera ricei (assembly GCF_028023285.1). Lineage (NCBI taxonomy): Eukaryota > Metazoa > Chordata > Mammalia > Artiodactyla > Balaenopteridae > Balaenoptera > Balaenoptera ricei. The sequence goes on along the minus strand of NC_082651.1, from coordinate 65,274,501 downwards.
CAAATGTATGGATACCAATGGGGAAAGGGGGGTGGGTGGGAGGAACTGGGAGATTAGGATTGACACATACATACTATTGATACTATGTGTAAAATAGATAACTAGGGAGGACCTTCAAGATGGCAGAGGAGTAAGACATGGAGATCATCTTCCTCCCCACATATACATCAAAAATACATCTACATGTGGAACAACTCCTACAGAACACCTACTGAATGCTGGCAGAAGACCTCAGACTTCCCAAAAGGCAAGAAACTCCCCACGTAGCTGGGTAGCGCAAAAGAAAAAAGAAAAAACAGAGACAAAAGAACAGGGACGGGACCTGTACCTCTGGGAGGGAACTATGAAGAAGGAAAAGTTTCCACACACCAGGAAGCCCCTTCATTGGCGGAGACAGGGAGTGGCGAGGGGGAAGCTTCGGAGCCATGGAGGAGAGTGCAGCAACAGGGGTGCGGAGGGCAAAGCGGAGATATTCCCACACAGAGGACTGGTGCCAACCAGCACTCACCAGCCTGAGAGGCTTGTCTGCTCACCTGCTGGATTGGGTGGGGGCTGGGAGCTGAGGCTCCGGCTTCGGAGGTCAGACCCCAGGGAGAGGACTGGGGTTGGCTGTGTGAACACAGCCCGAAGTGGGGGGCTAGTGCACCACAGCTAGCTGGGAGGGAGTCCAGGAAAAAGTCTGGAACTGCCTAAGAGGCAAGAGACCATTGTTTCAGGGTGCGCGAGGAGAGGAGATTCAGAACACCGCCTAAACAAGCTTCAAAGATGGGCACAAGCTGCGGCTATCAGCGCGGACACCAGAGAAGGGCATGAAACTCTAACTCTGCTGCTACAGCCACCAAGAATCCTGTGTGCAAGCACAGGTCACTATGCACAACTCCCCTCGTGGAAGGCCATTCATCCCGCCACTGCCAGGGTCCTGTGATCGAGGGACAACTTCCCCGGGAAAACACACGGCACACCCCAGGCTGTTGCAATGTCACACTGGCCTCCGCCGCCGCAGGCTCACCCAGCATTCCGTACCCCTCCTTCCCCCGGGCCTGAGTGAGCCAGAGCCCCCTAATCAGCCGCTCCTTTAACCCCCTCCTGTCTGTGCAAAGAACAGACGCCAGAGGGCAACCTACATGCAGAGGCGGGGCCGAATCCAAAGCTGAACCCCAGAAGCTGTGCCAACAAAGAAGAGAAAGGGAAATTTCTCCGTACAGCCTCAGGAGCAGCAGGTTAAATCTCCACAATCAACTTGATGTACCCTGCATCTGTGGAATACCTGAATAGAAAACGAATCATCCCAAAATTGAGGCAGTGGACTTTGGGAGCAACTATAGACTTGGGGTTTGCTGTATGCGACTGACTAGTTTCTGATTTTTATGTTTATCTTAGTTTAGTTTTTGGCGCTTGTTATCATTGGTGGATTTGTTTAACTGGTTTGGTTGCTCTCTTCTCCTTTTTTCTTTTATTACTATTTTTATTTTAATAATATATTAAAAATTCTTTAATTTAATAACTTTAATTAATTAATTTATTCTTTCTTTTTTTCTCCCTTTTATTCTGAGCCGTGTGGCTGACAGGGTCTTGGTGCTCTGGCCGGGTGTCAGGCCTGAGCCTCTGAGGTGTGAGAGCCAAGTTCAGGACACTGGTCCACCAGAGACCTCCCGGCCCCACATAATATCAATTGGCGAGAGGTCTCCCAGAGATCTCCATCTCAAAACTAAGACTCAGGGGCACTCAACGACGAGAAAGTTCCACTGCTGGATGCCCCATGCCAAACAACTAGCAAGACAGGAACATAACCCCACCCATTAGCAGAGAGGCTGCCTAAAATCATAATAAGTTCACAGACACCCCAAAACATACCACCGGATGTGATCCTGCCCACCAGAAAGACAAGATCCAGTCTCGTCCACCAGAACACAGGCACCAGTCCTCTCCACCAGGAAGGCTACATAACCCACTGAACCAACCTTACCCACTGGGGGCAGACACCAAAAACAACGGGAACTACGAACCTGGAGCCTGCAAAAAGGAGACCCCAAACACAGTAAGTTAAGCAAAATGAGAAGACAGAGAAATACGCAGCAGATGAAGGAGCAAGGTAGAAACCCACTAGACCAAAAAAATGAAGAGGAAATAGGCAGTCTACCTGAAAAAGAATTCAGAGTAGCTATAGTAAAGATGATCCAAAATCTTGGAAATAGAATGGAGAAAATACAAGAAATGTTTAACAAGGATCTAGAAGAGCTAAAGGGCAAACAAACAATGATGAACAACACAATAAATGAAATTTAAAATTCTCTAGAAGGAATCAATAGCAGAATAACAGGCAGAAGAATGGATAAGTGACCTGGAAGATAAAATAGTGGAAAAAGTTACCACAGAGCAAAATAAAGAAAAAAGAATGAAAAGAATTGAGGACAGTATCAGAGACCTCTGGGACAACATTAAACGCACCAACATTCACATTATAGGACTCCCAGAAGAAGAAGAGAAAAAAAAAGGGAGTGAGAAAATATTTGAAGAGATTATAGTTGAAAACTTCCCTAACATGGGAAAGGAAATAGTAAATCAAGTCCAGGAAGCACAAAGAGTCCCATACAGTGACATATATACACTAATTGGTATAAAACGGATAACTAATAAGAACTTGCTGTATAAAAAAATAAATAAAATTCTAAAATTAAAAAAAAAAGCAGAAAGGGAAAAGCAACAAATAACATACAAGGGGATCCCTATAAGGTTAACAGCTGATCTTTCAGCAGAAATTCTACAAGCCAGAAGGGAGTGGCAGAACATATTTAAATTGATGAAAGGGAAAAACCTACAACCAAGATTAGTCTAACCAGCAAGGATCTCATTCAGATTCAACGGAGAAATTAAAACCTTTACAGAGAAGAAAAAGCTGAGAGAATTCAGCACCACCAAAGCAGCTTTAAAACAAATTCTAAAGGAACTTCTCTAGGCAGGAAACACAAGAAAAGGAAAAGAACTACAAAAACAAACCCAAAACAATTAAGAAAATGGTAATAGGAACATACATATCAATAATTACCTTCAATGTAAATGGATTAACTGCCCCAACGAGAAGACACAGACTGGCTGAATGGATACAATAACAAGACCCATATATATGCTGTCTACAAGAGACCCACTTCAGACCTAGGGACACATACAGACTGAAAGTGAGGGGATGGAAAAAGATACTCCATGCAAATGGAAATGAAAAGAAAGCTGGAATAGCAATTCTCCTATCAGACAAAATTGCTTTAAAATAAAGACTGTTATAAGAGACAAAGAAGGACACTACATAATGATCAAGGGATCAATCCAAGAAGATATAACAATTGTAAATATTTATGCACCCAACATAGGAGCACCTCAATACATAAGGCAAATGCTAACAGCCATAAAAGGGGAAACTGACAGTAACACAATCATAGTAGGGGACATTAACACCCCACTTTCACCAATGGACAGATTATCCAAAATGAAAATAAATAAGGAAACACAAGCTTTAAATGATACATTAAACAAGATGGACTTAATTGATATTTACAGGACATTCCATCCAAAAACAGATTACACTTTCTTCTCAAGTGCTCATGGAACATTCTCCAGGATAGATCATATCTTGGGTCACAAATCAGGCCTTGGTAAATTTAAGAAAGTTGAAATCATATCAAGTATCTTTTCCAACCACAACGCTATGAGACTAGATATCAATTACAGGAAAAAACCTGTATAAAATACAAACATATGGAGGCTAAACCATATGCTACTAAATAACCAAGAAATCACTGAAGAAATCAAAGAGGAAATCAAAAAATACCTAGAAATAAATGACAATGAAAACACGATGACCCAAAACCTATGGGATGCAGCAAAAGCAGTTCTAAGAGGGAAGTTTATAGCAATACAATCCTACCTCAAGTAACAAGAAAAACCTCAAATAAACAACCTAACCTTACACCGAAAGCAATTAGAGAAAGAAGAACCAAAAAAACCCCAAAGTTAGCAGAAGGAAAGAAATCATAAAGATCAGATCAGAAATAAATGAAAATGAAATGAAGGAATCAATAGCAAAGATTAATAAAACTAAAAGCTGGTTCTTTGAGAGGATAAACAAAATTGATAAGCCATTAGCCAGACTCATCAAAAAAAAAAAAGGGAGAAGACTCAAAACAACAGAATTAGAAATGAAAAAGAAGTTACAACTGACACTGCAGAAATACAAAGGATCATGAGAGATTACTACAAGCAACTATATGCCAATAAAATGGACAACCTGGAAGAAATGGACAGATTCTTAGAAAAGCACAACCTTCCAAGACTGAACCTGGAAGAAATTGAAAATATAAACAGACCAATCACAAGCAATGATATTGAAACTGTGATGAAAAATCTTCCAACAAACAAAAGCCCAGGACCAGATGGCTTCACAGGCGAATTCTATCAAACATTTAGAGAAAAGCTAACACCTATCTTTCTCAAACTCTTACACAATATGGAAGAGGGAGGAACACTCCCAAACTCATTCTACGAGGCCACCGTCACCCTGATACCAAAACCAGACAAAGATGTCACAAAAGAAGAAAACTATAGGCCAAGATCACTGATGAACATAGGTGCAAAAATCCTCAACAAAATACTACAAACAGAATCCAACAGCACATTAAACGGATCACACACCATGATCAAGTGGGGTTTATCCCAGGAATGCAAGGATTCTTCAATATGTGCAAATCAATCAATGTGATACACCATATTAACAAATCGAAGGATAAAAACCATATGATCATCTCAATAGATGCAGAAAAAGCTTTTGACAAAATTCAACACCCATTTGTGATAAAAAACTCTCCAGAAAATAGGCATAGAGAGAACTTACCTCAACATAATAAAGGCCATATATGACAAACCCACAGCCAACATCATTCTCATTGGTGAAAAACTGAAACCATTTCCTCTAAGATCAGGAACAAGACAAGGTTGCCCACTCCTACCACCATTATTCAACATAGTTTTGGAAGTTTTAGCCATGGCAATCAGAGAAGAAAAAGAAAAGGAATCCAAATCGGAAAAGAAGAAGTAAAACTGTCACTGTTTGCAGATGACATGATACTATACATAGAGAATCCTAAAGATGCTACCAGATGACTACTAGAGCTAATCAGTGTATTTGGTAAAGTAGGATACAAAATTAATGCACAGAAACCTCTTGCATTCCTATACACTAATGATGAAAAATCTGAAAGAGAAATTAAGGAAACACTCCCATTTACCATTGCAACAAAAAGAATAAAATACCTAGGAATAAACCTACCTAAGGAGACAAAAGACCTGTATGCAGAAAACTATAAGATACTGATGAAAGAAATTAAAGATGATACAAACAGATGCAGAAATATACCATGTTCTTGGATTAGAAGAATCAAGGATGTGAAAATGATTATACTACCCAAAGCAATCTGCAGATTCAAAGCAATCCTTATCAAACTACCATTTTTCACAGAACTAGAACAAAAAAAATTTCACAATTTGCATAGAAACACAAAAGACCCCGAATAGCCAAAGCAATCTTGAGAAAGAAAAACAGAACTGGAGGAATCAGGTTCCCTGACCTTAGACTATACTACAAAGCTACAGTAATCAAGACAGTATGGTACTGGCACAAAAACAAAAATATAGCTCAATGGAACAGGATAGAAAGCCCAGAGATAAACCCATGCACATATGGTCATATTATCTTTGATAAAGGAGGCAAGAGTATACAATGGAGAAAAGACAGCCTCTTCAATAAGTGGTGCTGGGAAAACTGGACTGCTACATGTAAAAGAATGAAATTAGAACACTTCCTTACCCCATACACAAAAATAAACTCCAAATGGATTAAAGACCTAAATGTAAGGCCAAACACGCTAAAACTCTTAGAGGAAAACATAGGCAGAACACTCTATGACATAAATCACAGCAAGATCCTTTTTGATCCACCTCGTAGAGAAATGGAAATAAAAACAACAATAAACAAATGGGACCTAATGAAACTTAAAAGTTTTTGCACAGCAAAGGAAACCATAAACAAGACAAAAGACAACCCTCAGAATGGGAGAAAGTATTTGCAAACGAAGTAACTGACAAGGGATTACTCTCCAAAATATACAAACAGCTCATGCATCTCAATATCAAAGAAACAAACAACCCAATTCAAAAATGGGCAGAAGACCTAAATAAACATTTCTCCAAAGAAGATATACAGATTGCCACAAAACACATGAAAGGATGCTCAACATCACTAATCATTAGAGAAATGCAAATCAAAACTACAATGAGTTATCGCCTCACACTGGTCAGAATGGCCATCATCAAAAAAATCTACAAAAAATAAATGCTGGAGAGGGTGTGGAGAAAAGGGAACCCTCCTACACTGCTGGTGGGAATGTAAATTGATACAGCCACTATGGAGAACAGTATGGAGGTTCCTTGAAAAACTAAAAATAGAACTACCATATGACCCAGCAATCCCACTACTGGGCATATACCCTGAGAAAACCATAATTCAAAAAGAGACATGTCCCACAATGTTCACTGCAGCACTGTTTACAATAGCCAGGACATGGAAGCAACCTAAGTGTCCATCGACAGATGAATGGATAAGGAAGATGTGGCACATATATACGATGGAATATTACTCAGTCATAAAAAGAAAAGAAATTGAGTTATTTGTAGTGAGGTGGATAGACCTAGAGTCTGTCATACAGAGTGAAGTAAGTCAGAAAGAGAAAAACAAGTGCTGCATGCTAACACATATATATGGAATCTAAAAAAAAAAATGATTCTGAAGAACCTAGGGGCAGGACAGGAATATAGATGCAGAAGTAGAGAATGGACTTGAGGACACAGGGAGGGGGAAGGGTAAGTTGGGACGAAGTGAGAGAGTAGCATTGAGAGGTATACACTACCAAATGTAAAACAGATAGCTAGTGGGAAGCAGCCGCACACCACAGGGAGACCAGCTCGGTGCTTTGTGACCACCTAGAGGGGTGGGATAGGGAGGGTAGGATGGAGACACAAGAGGGAGGGGATATGGGGATAAATGTATACATATAGCTGATTCACTTTGTTATACAGTAGAAACTAACACACCATTGTAAAGCACTATACTCCAATAAAAATTAATTTAAAAAAATTTTTGAGAAGTTTATCATCTATTGGCAAAATGCTTTCTTTAAACCAGATTTAGTTAAAAACTTTCAGTGTATTTTTCAGAAAGGAAGCTATTGAGTATAACTTTTTTCAAATTATCAGCAATTGTAATATTTAAACTGAGTTAGTACAAGTTGTCTTTAAAGTGAATCTTTTAAACTTTGAAGAAAAAAATAATAATAAAGCAAGCTCAACCACTAGATTTAGAAGTATTAATAGCAACAAAATTGAGAGGAAATGTTGACTCCATCACCAATCTTTGATTTGATTTGAACCACATTTTAAATAGGAAAAAACAGACAAGCAAACTTGATTATTTTTTATATCTTTATTGGAGTATAATTGCTTTACAATGTTGTGTTAGTTTGTGCTGTACAATAAAGTGAATCAGCTATATGTATACATACATCCCCACATCCTCTCCCTCTTGAGCCTCCCTCCTGCCCTCCCTGTCCCACCCCCTAGGTTGTCACAAAGCACCGAGTTGATCTCCCTGTGCTATGCAGCAGCTTCCCACTAGCTATCCATTTCACATTTGGTAGTGTATATATGTCAATGCTACTCTCTCACTTCGTCCCAGCTTCCCCTTTCCCCCCATGCCCTCAAGTCTCTTCTCTATGTCTGCGTTTTTATTCCTGCCCTGCCACTAGGTTCATAAGTACTGTTTTTTTATATTCCATATATATGCGTTAGCATGCGGTATTTGTTTTTCTCTTCCTGACTTACTTCACTCTGTATGACAGACTCTAGGTCCATCCACCTCACTACAAATAACTCAATTTCGTTCCTTTTTATGGCTGAGTAATATTCCATTGTATAAATGTGCCACATCTTCTTTATCCATTCATCTGTCGATGGACACTTAGGTTGCTTCCATGTCCTGGCTACTGTAAATAGTGCTGCAGTGAACATTGTGGTACATGTCTCTTTTTGAATTATGGTTTTCTCAGGGTATATGCCCAGTAGTGGGATTGCTGGGTCATATGGTAGTTCTATTTTTAGTTTTTCAAGGAACCTCCATACTGTTCTCCATAGTGGCTGTATCAATTTACATTCCCACCAGCAGTGTAGGAGGGTTCCCTTTTCTCCACACCCTCTCCAGCATTTATTTTTTGTAGATTTTTTGATGATGGCCATTCTGACTGGTATGAGGTGATACCTCTTTGTGGTTCTGATTTGCATTTCTCTAATGATTAGTGATGTTGAGCATCTTTTCATGTGTTTGTTGGCAATCTGTATGTCTTCTTTGGAGAAATGTGTATTTAGGTCTTCCACCCATATTTGGATTGGGTTGTTTGTTTTTTTGACAGTGAGCTGCATGAGCTGTTTGTATATTTTGGAGATTAATCCTTTGTCAGTTGCTTCGTTTGCAAATATTTTCTCCCATTCTGAGGGTTGTCTTTTTGTCTTGTTTATGGTTTCCTTTGCTGTGCAAAAGCTTTTAAGTTTCATTAGGTCCCATTTGTTTATTTTTGTTTTTATTTCCATTTCTCTAGGAGGTGGGTCAAAAAGGATCTTGCTGTGATTTATGGCATAGAGTGTTCTGCCTATGAACAAAGTTGATTTTAAAAATGATTTTACAAACACACAAAACAATAAAAATAACAGACCCCAGATGTATTGTCATTTATGATGTTCTTATAGGTGACAGTTTAAAACCTTCAAAATTAAAAACCAAAGAAAAACATCCCCACAAGAATGGCTAAAATGAAAAATATGAAAAATACCAAGTATTGATAAGGGTGTGAAGCAGCTGGAATGCTCAAAATATCATCATGATAAATGCATGTTAGGTCAGATATGCAAGGCTAGGCAGTTGTATGGGGGATTTATTTTGTATGGTTTAAATATAACTTCACATAAAACTGAATCAAATATATGTACACAATGTAAAAATGCATTATTGTTCAATATAAATTAAACTAGGTAACTGCAAAGGAATAAAAAATGAAAATTCCTAGAAACAAAGAAATTGCCAAAACTGACTCAAGAAGAAATAAGAAAATCTTAACAGACCTATCAAAAGTCTCCCAGAAAAGAGAAGTCTAGGACTAGATAGCTTCATTAATGAAGTCTACCACATATTTAAAGAAGAATTAACACTAATCCTTCTCAAGCTCTTCCAGAAAAATAAATGAGGAGGGAACATCTCTTAACTCATTCTGTGAGGTCAGCATTACTCTGATATCAAAGCCAAACAAAGATACCACCAGAAAAGAAAGCTATAGACCAATATTCCTTATGAATATAGGGGCAAAAATCTTCAACAAAATACTAGCAAACCAAATCCAACAATGTATTGAAAGAATTAAACACCATGACATAGAATACGTATCATGCATTCAGTGGATATAAACTCAAGAACTAGATACATATTTTTTTTCAGTTGAAAAACAATTTCTGTTGGCATTTTATAACTTAATTTTGAAATACCTTCAAATTTAGAAAAAACCTGCAATAGTAGTATAAAGCATTTCCTTATAGCCTTCCTTCAAATAAATACAACAGTGTGTATTTCCCAATAACAAGGACATTGTATTACATACCATTGTATGATAAATAAAATCAGGTAAGTTATCATGAATGTAGTATTATATAATGCATAGGCCATACTTGAATTTCATCAGTTGCCCCAATTCTACTTAACAGCAGTTTCTTCCCAGTCCAGAATTCAATCCAGGGTCACACATTGCATTTAGTTGTATCTTTTTATACTCTGTGCTAGGCAGCTTCCAAGATGCTTCCCAATGATCCCCAACTCCTGGTTTTCATGCATTTGTGTATCCTGTCTCCTTGAGTGTAGAATTCACTGATGATTCTTGCATGTATCAATTATTATTAAGATTATTTTACTACTCACAATTAATTACCTATTTGTGTGAAAAAGTATTTATCTTGACTCAGTCAAAATTTAGAATAGGCTCAGTAGTGTACCATGCAGTCTTACTGTCCTCATGTGTTCTGGACTGGAACAAATTCATGAATAGCTTATACTATATATTAAGTCTTTCCAAATTTTTGTATTTGAGGGTTTAAAAACCTTATATTTAAATATAAATAAAATACTCTAATTTATCATAGGTAGTAAGGATAAGTATTATATTGAGAAGCTTTTACTGTGAATTATGTTTAACTGTATAGAGAGACATGTACATATACACAAATATATGTGTGATGAGTATCTTGATCATGGTATAAAATGTATTTCCTACTGTGCGTCATGATCAAAAGGTATGAAAAATAATGGTATAAGCCAATCATAGTGGTCCCATTTCATTTATTCAATTAGGGCAAATGAAACGTGAGGGTAAATCTGATGGGGCCTTCAGAAAGAGACTTCACTCTCGTAAATATAGACCCTTATGAAGAGCTGGTCTTTTCTTCTTTTCATTCAAGTACGACTCCTGCAGCCAAAGTAAGCATTATATTATGTGACTGGGACCAGCTTGAGGACAAAGCTGACTCAATGAGTATGACAGGTGGCACACATGGAAAGACTTTGGTTCCTCTTTCCTGAAATCCTGTATTGACAAGTTCTGGACTCACCCTTCCTCTGACCTTCTAGTAATGAAATTTCCTTATTGTTGAATAAAGAATAATAAATTTCCTTATCATTCAAGCCATTCGCAGTTGGGATCTCTGATGTTTTTCTAACTGAAGCAGTCATTTTATTTAGGGGCTTGAAGTCCAGCGGGAAGACTAAAGCAAGAAAACCAACTAACAATAACCATACTACCAAAGCCCTTGAGATTTTACTGTCAGGCACTGTTATAAGTCTTCTATAATATTACCTAATTTAATCCTCAAAAGAATTATAAGATGTATGTGTATGATTTCATGCATCTTCATATATAAGAATTTATTCTAAGGAAATAGCAAGACAAATGTGCAAAGGTGTGTGTGTATGTGTGTGTGTACAATCTAAAAATTCACCCAGAAGGTACTGGTACAAATAAATTATGGAACAACCACAACATGAACTATTATGAAGTCATTAAAAAACATAAGGCAGAACAGCTATTTTACCAAAATGCCCTGTAAGAAAAACGATCCAAGATAACAACATATTGAGTTGAAATACTTTTTAAGTCCTCTACCAGCTAGACTCATGTAAGAAAAATTTCTGCTGTCATGTATAATCCTGCATTTTGCCTACATTCTTCTCCAACTTTTTGCTTAGAAAAGTACTAAAGAGTTAATAGTATTTTCTAAAAGTAAAAATCATATATGTTTAGGGGAGGGAATACTGAACAAAGTTCCATATTGTCCTCATAATAATGTTTCTGACATTAAAGTAGCGGCATTGATTTTGTCATTCTAAAAACATTTTCTAAGCAACTATTATGTACCAGACACTGTGCTAGTTGTGCTCGGTGTTGAAAGTACAGGAAAAAGCATATGAATTTCATGTCTTCAAGGAGCTCAGTTTACATTTGCTGAAAGCTGGGCTGTGATACATCATTCTACTGGCAGTCATGAGTATAAGAGGCAAGAGGACCCCAGGACTGATTGTGCTAACTGTCAAAGACTTGATGCCAGGAAAGATGAATTGTTCCATTTTTTAAAAGTAACCTAACTCTGAATTTCAGGGCAAGTTATTTGAATTTTATAAACAGACTGTTCGAATTCAAGGAAACATTATTTGGGCCATTAGATTTTTACCTAAAATTTATGAGATTTTTAAAAAGGAATATAAGCAGTCATTTATGCTAGTCAGCTTTTTTGAGGTCAGAATCCACATTGTTATTATTGTTCTACCACAAACTTCTAAAGAATTGCTGATCCAAACTGCTCTTTTTTTTTGGTCCTAAGCACTAAAATTATCTCACAATTAGTTTTAAAAATCCTTCCAGACGAAACATTGTCTATGGACTATAGCAACAAAATTTCACTTTGCATACTCCATATAAATTTTAGGTTTATTCCCAAGTGGTTTTCTGATGCAATATTCTTGAGTATTTTCTTTAGCAATTATCACTCACTCATGTCCCTTCCTACCCCTTACTATTGCCAAAATATAAAACGCAGTTGGAAACTGAAGATGCAAAAAAGCTTTATAGGAAAAGTCTAGCCAATTTCAAATAAGACAAGTTTATTTCCTCATCTTACATCTACTTTTCTTTGATTGACATGTGACAGTTTAAAAGAGTCACCCAGAGGTGTGTGGGTTGAATGACCCATGAAAAACAGGACTGACAGAAGAATGGAAAACATTTGAGAAAGCAGAATATGTATGCTTAAGAGTAGCTCCTCCTCCAAATCTTCAAATCCAGCATACGAGGTCATTATATAGTCCCTTTAAAGATTAAGACAACATTCAGTACCATAGAAATACTGTATTTAACACAATTTTCTAAAAGTAAAAATCACATATGTTTAGGGGAGGGAATATTAAACAAAGTTCCATATTTTCCTCATAATAATATCTTTCTAAAAACATATGTGTCCTAACTCTACTGGATCATACATATTTACATGTAACAGACAAACATTCTTGAAAAAAGTCTGGAAAAAGAAAAAATATTTCTTCATAAGCACAGTGTTTTAAAAACAAATTCCTTTAACACTAGCAGAACATTTTTGTTTTTTAAATGAATAAACTATAGGTACAATGAACAGCTCATTGTGCCTACGGGGCTCTGGGATTAAGATGGCAAAGGGCATTTCAGCACTCGAGGTACTTTTCTGAAAGATGTGGAAACATAGATTAAAGTACGGCCAGTGGTCCTAACAGGTAAAAACAACATAGGAAGAGGTTCTCTTTGTAAATCCTCCTCCTCTGATAAAGCAGATGAAGGGTATGCTGAAGAATCCTTTATTGCTAACTCAGTATTCAGGCACCCAGTTGGCATTAACTTATACCATTTAATGTAAATCAATTTATTCAGGCTAACTTGACAGAAAGATCCCTAGGACAATGATTGTCTTCTCTGTTCTGCAGAAGACAAATGGAAGCTATTCTTTAAAAAATGAACCTTCCACCCTGACCCTGGGGCTAGAGTAGCTCCACTCCTAAGGCACAGATCTTCTGGGTCTCAAAGGAGTCCCCACAGTTGTTCAGTGAGGTCTCCCCACTCTGGATGACCAGAATTTCTGTTTCCAGGACACTGTATAACCTCTGGAATCTCCATTCAGCACAAAACTTCAGCAGTTTTTATGCGCTGGCATTATGGAGTCTTGGCCTACAAATGTGCACCTTAATATCTTGTCGAAGACCTATTTGAAAAAAACAAACAAGACTTCTACTTTTAGCTATGACGGAGTAATTGGTACCAGAGTACTTTTCCCACCATGAACAACTATAAAACTGGGTGAAATATATTTGGTGACTAATTTTAGATGTTAGACAACTGGCAGTGCAGGACTATGATTCTAGAGAGAGGGGAACCACATAAGTTGAGCCTCCACAATTGCCCACAATCTCTTTCTGAAGAGACTTTACAGACTGTGGCACAGGGAGGTGGCAGAAGCAGATCACAGCAGTTTTACTGAGCTGGGGAAGCAGAGACTAGAGTTCAAGATTGCTGAAGTGACTGGAATTTTAAGAGTAGTATACCAGAGGGAATGGAGCTTTGAAGAGCAGAACTCCAGAAATCTGTATGAGGCCCCTAATGTATTTAGCTAAATACTAAGCTACATATACCCAGGACACCAGGACAAGACTCTACAAACCAGGCAAAAAACAGCTGTCTGGAAGTTTGAGGCTATACAGAGATTCCTGTGATTACAGAGCTGGGAGACATAGGATGTTCTACCAGTCACAGTGGGGAGACCTCATTGATCACCCAGATACTCTGTTGATACCTCAGAAAGGCCAGGGCTTAGAAGTGGGGTTACTCTAGTCCTAGAGTAAGGGCTACTCTACACCCATCCTAACAAACTTTATAAAACAATCCTTTCCAGACTGGTTCACTGGTATACTTTACCAAACATTTAAGGGAAAAAAATCATACCAATTCTCTACAATCTTTTCCAGAAGATAAAAGCAGCTTTATTCATAATTGCCAAAACTTAGAAGCAACCAAGATGTTCTTCAGCAGGTGAATGAATAAATAACTGTGGTACAACCAGACAATGGAATATTATTCAGTACTAAAAAGAAATGTGCTTTTAAGCCATAGAAAGACATAGAGGAACCTTAAATAATATTATTACTATATGAAAAGAAGTCAATCTAAAAAGGCTGTGTATGTATGATTCCAACTCTGTCACATTCTGGAAAAGGCAAAACTATGCAGGCAATAAAAAGATCAGTGGTTGCCTGGGGTCAGAGAGGAGGGAGGAAGGGATTAGCATAGCTCAGAGTATCCTTAGGGTAGTAAAACTGTTCTGTATGATACTATAATGGTGGATCCATATCATTATACATTTGTCAAAATCCATAGACTGTCCAACACCAAGAATAAACCTTAATATAACTATGAACTTTGGGTGATAATGATGTGTCAATATAGGTTCACTGAATGTAACAAATGTATCACTCCAGTGTGGGATGCTGATAGTGGGGGAGATTGTGCATACGTGGGGATGAGGGGTAATGGAAACTCTGTCTTTCCACTCAATTTTGTTGTAAACCTAAAAACTGTTCTTAAAGAAAGTTTAAAGTTTATTTAAAATGACATAATAATCCTTACAAGATTCAATCTGATCTGATAATAAATTAACTGATTGCCAGAACAAAATTCAACACTCTAAAAGAAGATAAAACTTGCACTCCCAAGAACATAACATCCACAATGTCCACCATATAATAAAAAATAACTAGGCACAGAAAGAAGCAGACAAATATGACCCATAACAGAGTGAAAGTGAAGAACAGTCAGTGAATAGGAACCAATGTGGGATAACCCAGATGTTGAAAATAGCAGACAAGAACTTTAAAGCACTTAAAGGAAAACAAGGTCATAAATGAATAGAGGGGAAATAGCAGCAGAGAAATGGAAGCTATAATAAATAAACAAATGGAAATTCCAGATCTGACAATATAGTATCTGAAATGAAAAATTTACTGGAAGGGTTTAACAGCAGCTTAGAGATGAGTAGAAGAAAGGGTCAGTGAACATGAAGAGAGAGCCAACAGAAATTATCCTTTCTAAAGAACAGCGATAAAACAGAGAGGGGGGAAAAAAGCAGAGCCATAGTGACCTGTGAGACAATATCAAAATATCTAAATATGTGTAATCAGAGGAGAGAGAATAGGGTAGAAAAATATTTGAAGAAGTAGTGACTAAAATTTCCTCAATATTTTGAAAAACATAATGTATAGATCCAAGAAGCTCAGTGAATTCCAAAAAGGATAAATACAAAGAAAACCACACTTAGGAATATTAGAGTCAAACTGCTGGAAAACAAAGATAAGGAGAAAATCATGAAAGCAGGCAGAGAGAAAGAACACATTGCATATGGAGGAACAACAATATGAGAAATGGCTAACTTCTTATCTGAAACAACAGTGGTCAAGAGACAATGAAATGACATCTTTAAATGTTGCATTAAAAAACAAAAATAAAACAAACAACCTGTTAACCCCAAATCCTGCATCTTTCAAAGATGAAGGAAAAATAAAGACATTTTCAGGTAAATGAGAACTCCCAGCCAACAGACCAACACTACAAAAAATGTTAGAGAAAATTCTTCAGGCTAAAGAAAATTGATACCAGATGGTAAATGGTAAGTATGTGGATAAATATGTGACTATGCACATGTGTATGTGTGTGTATATGTATCCTAATTTTACTTAAAAGACACATGACCGTTTAAAGCAAAAATTGTAGCACTATACTTTGGGATTTATATATATGAAAACAATCACACAAAGAATGGAGGGTAGTGAGGTGGTATAATATTAACTCAGACTGTGAAAAGGTAAGAATATAAATTGTAATCCCTAGAGTAACCACTAAAAAAAAAAAAAAAAAAAAAAAGCATGAAAGTCTAGGTGAAAAGTCCATAGAAGAATTAAAATGGAAAGCTAAAAATTATTTATTTATTTTTTGCCAAAATAAGGCAGAAAAGAAAAAACACAGGCTAGAAAAGCAGATGGGGCAAATAAGAAAAGAAACAACAAAATTGTAGACCTTAATTCAACTATGTTAATACTTATATGAGATGTTAATGACATAAATGCGTCAATTAAAAGGCAAAGATTGTCAATCAAGATATAACTATATACTGAGTTACAGAAAGATAGAGAAGATGAAAAGGCAGGGGGCTATGTACCAGATGAAGGAACAAGAAAAAACCCCAGAAAAACAACTAAATGAAGTGGAGATAGGCAACCTTCCAGAAAAAGAATTCAGAATAATGATAGTGAAGATGATCCAGGACCTTGGAATAAGAATGGAGGCAAAGATTGAGAAGATGCAAGAAATGATTAACAAAGACCTAGAAGAATTAAAGAACAAACAAACAGAGATGACCAATACAATAACTGAAATGAAAACTACACTAGAAGGAATCAATAGCAGAATAACTGAGGCAGAAGAACGGATAAGTGACCTGGAAGACAGAATGATGGAATTCACTGCTGCGGAACAGACTAAAGAAAAAAGAATGAAAAGAAATGAAGACAGCCTAAGAGACCTCTGGGATAACATTAAACGCAACAACATTCGCATTATAGGGGTCCCAGAAGGAGAAGAGAGAGAGAAAGGACCAGAGAAAATATTTGAAGAGATTATAGTCGAAAACTTCCCTAACATGGGAAAGGAAATAGCCACCCAAGTCCAGGAAGCGCAGAGAGTCCCATACAGGATAAACCCAAGGAGAAACACGCCGAGACACATAGTAATCAAAGTGGCAAAAATTAAAGACAAAGAAAAATTATTGAAAGCAGCAAGGGAAAAACGACAAATAACATACAAGGGAACTCCCATAAGGTTAACAGCTGATTTCTCAGCAGAAACTCTGCAAGCCAGAAGGGAGTGGCATGATATACTTAAAGTGATGAAAGGGAAGAACCTACAACCAAGATTACTCTACCCGGCAAGGATCTCATTTAGATTTGATGGAGAAATCAAAAGCTTTACAGACAAGCAAAAGCTAAGAGAATTCAGCACCACCAAACCAGCTCTACAACAAATGCTAAAGGAACTTCTCTAAGTGGGAAACACAAGAGAAGAAAAGGACCTACAAAAACAAACACAAAACAATTAAGAAAATGGTCATAGGAACATACATATCGATAATTACCTTAAACGTGAATGGATTAAATGCCCCAACCAAAAGACATAGACTGGCTGAATGGATACAAAAACAAGACCCATATATATGCTGTCTACAAGAGACCCACTTTAGACCTAGGGACACATACAGACTGAAAGTGATGGGACGGAAAAAGATATTCCATGCAAATGGAAATCAAAAGAAAGCTGGAGTAGCTATACTCATATCAGATAAAATAGACTTTAAATTAAAGAATGTTACAAGAGACAAGGAAGGACACTACATAATGATCCAGGGATCAATCCAAGAAGAAGATATAACAATTATAAATATATATGCACCCAACATAGGAGCACCTCAATACATAAGGCAACTGCTAACAGCTATAAAAGAGGAAATCGACAGTAACACAATAATAGTGGGGGACTTTAACACCTCACTTACACCAATGGACAGATCATCCAAAATGAAAATAAATAAGGAAACAGAAGCTTTAAATGACACAATAGACCAGATAGATTTAATTGATATATATCGGACATTCCATCCAAAAACAGCAGATTACACGTTCTTCTCAAGTGCGCACGGAACATTCTCCAAGATAGATCACATCTTGGGTCACAAATCAAGCCTCAGTAAATTTAAGAAAATTGAAATCATATCAAGCATCTTTTCTGACCACAACGCTATGAGATTAGAAATGAATTACAGGGAAAAAAACGTAAAAAGGACAAACACATGGAGGCTAAACAATACGTTACTAAATAACCAAGAGATCACTGAAGAAATCAAAGAGGAAATCAAAAAATACCTAGAGACAAATGACAATGAAAACACGACGACCCAAAACCTATGGGATGCAGCAAAAGCAGTTCTAAGAGGGAAGTTTATAGCTATACAAGCCTACCTAAAGAAACAAGAAAAAGCTCAAGTAAACAATCTAACCTTACACTTAAAGAAACTAGAGAAAGAAGAACAAACAAAACCCAAAGTTAGCAGAAGGAAAGAAATCATAAAGATCAGAGCAGAAATAAATGAAATAGAAACAAAGAAAACAATAGCAAAGATCAATAAAACTAAAAGTTGGTTCTTTGAGAAGATAAACAAAATTGATAAACCATTAGCCAGACTCATCAAGAAAAAGAGGGAGAGGACTCAAATCAATAAAATCAGAAATGAAAAAGGAGAAGTTACAACAGACACTGCAGAAATACAAAGCATCCTAAGAGACTACTACAAGCAACTTTATGCCAATAAAATGGACAACCTGGAAGAAATGGACAAATTCTTAGAAAGGTATAACCTTCCAAGACTGAACCAGGAAGAAATAGAAAATATGAACAGACCAATCACAAGTAATGAAATTGAAACTGTGATTAAAAATCTTCCAACAAACAAAAGTCCAGGACCAGATGGCTTCACAGGTGAATTCTATCAAACATTTAGAGAAGAGCTAACACCCATCCTTCTCAAACTCTTCCAAAAAATTGCAGAGGAAGGAACACTCCCAAACTCATTCTATGAGGCCACCATCACCCTGATACCAAAACCAGACAAAGACACTACAAAAAAAGAAAATTACAGACCAATATCACTGATGAATATAGATGCAAAAATCCTCAACAAAATACTAGCAAACAGAATCCAACAACACATTAAAAGGATCATACACCACGATCAAGTGGGATTTATCCCAGGGATGCAAGGATTCTTCAATATACGCA
Organism: Balaenoptera ricei; assembly: GCF_028023285.1. Lineage (NCBI taxonomy): Eukaryota > Metazoa > Chordata > Mammalia > Artiodactyla > Balaenopteridae > Balaenoptera > Balaenoptera ricei. The sequence continues at coordinate 65,255,416 of NC_082651.1, read as the reverse complement.
AATCAATCAATGTGATACACCATATTAACAAATTGAAGAATAAAAACCATATGATCATCTCAATAGATGCAGAAAAAGCTTTTGACAAAATTCAACACCCATTTATGATAAAAACTCTCCAGAAAGTGGGCATAGAGGGAACCTACCTCAACATAATAAAGGCCATATATGACAAACCCACAGCAAACATCATTCTCAATGGTGAAAAACTGAAAGCATTTCCTCTAAGATCAGGAACGAGACAAGGATGTCCACTCTCACCACTATTATTCAACATAGTTTTGGAAGTCCTAGCCACGGCAATCAGAGAAGAAAAAGAAATAAAAGGAATACAAATTGGAAAAGAAGAAGTAAAACTGTCACTGTTTGCGGATGACATGATACTATACATAGAGAATCCTAAAACTGCCACCAGAAAACTGCTAGAGCTAATTAATGAATATGGTAAAGTTGCAGGATACAAAATTAATGCACAGAAATCTCTTGCATTCTTATACACTAATGATGAAAAATCTGAAAGAGAAATTATGGAAACACTCCCATTTACCATTGCAACAAAAAGAATAAAATACCTAGGAATAAACCTACCTAGGGAGACAAAAGACCTGTATGCAGAAAACTATAAGACACTGATGAAAGAAATTAAAGATGATACCAACAGATGGAGAGATATACCATGTTCTTGGATTGGAAGAATCAACATTGTGAAAATGAGTATACTACCCAAAGCAATCTACAGATTCAATGCAATCCCTATCAAATTACCAATGGCATTTTTTACGGAGCTAGAACAAATCATCTTAAAATTTGTATGGAGACACAAAAGACCCCGAATAGGCAAAGCAGTCTTGAGGCAAAAAAATGGAGCTGGAGGAATCAGACTCCCTGACTTCAGACTATACTACAAAGCTACAGTAATCAAGACAATATGGTACTGGCACAAAAACAGAAACATAGATCAATGGAACAAGATAGAAAGCCCAGAGATTAACCCACGCACCTATGGTCAACTAATCTATGACAAAGGAGGCAAAGATATACAATGGAGAAAAGACAGTCTCTTCAATAAGTGGTGCTGGGAAAACTGGATAGCTACATGTAAAAGAATGAAATTAGAATACTCCCTAACACCATACACAAAAATAAACTCAAAATGGATTAGAGACCTAAATATAAGACTGGACACTATAAAACTCTTAGAGGAAAACATAGGAAGAACACTCTTTGACATAAATCACAGCAAGATCTTTTTTGATCCACCTCCTAGAGTAATGGAAATAAAAACAAAAATAAACAAATGGGACCTAATGAAACTTCAAAGCTTTTGCACAGCAAAGGAAACCATAAACAAGACGAAAAGACAACCCTCAGAATGGGAGAAAATATTTGCAAATGAATCAATGGACAAAGGATTAATCTCCAAAATATATAAACAGCTCATTCAGCTCAATATCAAAGAAACAAACACCCCAATCCAAAAATGGGCAGAAGACCTAAATAGACATTTCTCCAAAGAAGACATACAGATGGCCACGAAGCACATGAAAAGATGCTCAACATCACTAATTATTAGAGAAATGCAAATCAAAACTGCAATGAGGTATCACCTCACTCCTGTTAGAATGGGCATCATCAGAAAATCTACAAACAACAAATGCTGGAGAGGGTGTGGTGAAAAGGGAACCCTCTTGCACTGTTGGTGGGAATGTAAATTGATACAGCCACTATGGAGAACAATATGGAGGTTCCTTAAAAAACTAAAAATAGAATTACCATATGACCCAGCAATCCCACTACTGGGCATATACCCAGAGAAAACCGTAATTCAAAAAGACACATGCACCCGAATGTTCATTGCAGCACTATTTACAATAGCCAGGTCATGGAAGCAACCTAAATGCCCATCAACAGACAAATGGATAAAGAAGATGTGGTACATATATACAATGGAATATTACTCAGCCATAAAAAGGAACGAAATTGAGTCATTTGTTGAGACGTGGATGGATCTAGAGACTGTCATACAGAGTGAAGTAAGTCAGAAAGAGAAAAACAAATATCGTATATTAATGCATGTATGCGGAACCTAGAAAAATGGTACAGATGAGCCAGTTTGCAGGGCAGAAGTTGAGACACAGATGTAGAGAATGGACATATGGACACCAAGGGGGGAAAACTGCGGTGGGGTGGGGATGGTGGTGTGCTGAATTGGGCGATTGGGATTGACATGTATACACTGATGTGTATAAAACTGATGCCTAATAAGAACCTGCAGTATAAAAAAACAAACAAAACAACTAATACTAAACTTTCATTGGGTTATTTGTATGGAAACATGTTAATATAAATGTTTCAGACATTAAAAAAAAAAAAAAGATATAACTATATACTGTCCCAAAGAGACACAGTAAATACAAACAAATAGGTTACAATTAAAAGAATGGAAAAAAATGTATCACGCAAACATTAAGACTACAAAGACTAAAGCAGCTATACTAATATCAAACAAAACAGAAAATGTGTATTACCTAATCACTTCAAGAGCTTCAAAACACTTGCAGCAATTCAACTGCTAAATGTTTACCTAAGGGAAAATTTTATAATATGGCCTTCCCAAATCTTATACAAGGATGTCTATAGCATTTTTATTCATTAATAGTCAAAAACTAGGAACAGCCTAGGTGGCCATCAATAGGAGAAAGGATTTTAAAATGTGTATTTTCATATAATGGAATACTACTCTGCAACAAAAAAGAACAAATTGCTGATACATACAAAAACATGGATGAATTGAAAGAACTTGGGTGCAATGGGATACAAATTGTATACTGTCATTTATGCAAAATTCTAGAACAGACAAAACTAATGTGTGCTGAAAAAAATCAGAACAGTGCTCTGTGTGTGGGAAGGGGCAGGAGTGAACTTTTCTGGGATGATAGAAATGCTCTACATCTTCACAGATGTGGGTTATGCATTTGTCAAAACTCACTGCAGTGTTTCACTTTGCTCTTTTCTGTATGTAAATGATAACTTAAAAAAAACTATAAATAAACAAAAATCCAACCTAAGTTTCTGAACTAGAAACTAATTAGACCAGATAATCATTTTAGGAGGGACTGGAGACACCTTAACTATAGATCTCTCTCAGGATTCATAACTCTAGAGCAGGTACCTGGGGTTTTTGTTCTTTGGAATCTGATAGAAGAGGTCCTCCCCAGGTGGCTCACCTCCTGAACCCAAAAGGTAATTCTTTTCTATATACAGTAATTTTCAAAGCCAGAATCATTCTCGGCATAGCTTTAGTAGACCACATGGGAACTTAGTTAATGAAAAAAAGCATGCAGTTAAATGGCTCAAGCATGCTAGTTAGCTGCTTGTTTGGCTATCACTCCATAATTATTAACATAAGATACTGATCCTGCCTTAAGAAGTTTCCCATGATGACTAAAATTTAAACAAAATGTATACTTCTTTATAAATCACGAAGCTAAAAAATGAGTCTTTTCATATGCAATCATAATAGCCCAGTGTTTAAATTTTAATCTAGTCAGGCTTTCATTCCGTCTTCTAGTAGGTGCTCCTATGTCCCCTAGTGGATACAGGTCGACATGGTGGAAGAAAGATATGGGCAATACTGGCTAAGTAAAGGTCCATAAATCCTAAATGTCTGCCTTGCCCACAGACTTTTCCAAACCAGTGCCTCACACCATCTAATTTACTGTAAAGAAAAACATTAACACATCTAACTTAAGCCACACTTATCTGTCCCATGTGTGGTCATGTACAGGGCCTGGGCTAAAACATAATCCTGGCTTATGACATATGCACGAACAAATGCATACCAATTAGCTAGACATTTTGACCTAACATAATACAGAGTCAACATTTCCACTGTAAATCTCCATTTTTATAGATTTATAGCTTAGTCATAAACATGGACTTGAGAAAAATTTAGGGTGCAAAGATTAGCCACAAGAGGGAAATTTCCCTTCTAATAAATTAAAACATGGTGTGTAGAAAGTCTGATCTGCAACTATTGTTTGTATGGTACATATGTGAGAGAGGGAGAGAAATCCTTCTGCACAGAAATTCTGACAGCCTGGTGTTTAAACTGTTTGGGGGTGAGGGACGGGGTTAGCGTTAAAAGGAGGTACTAATGCAAAGTAATAAAAAAGGTCTTCTCCTGCCCAAATGGTAGAAACTAGGTTCCTTGTTAATATTTAATTAATAAGGTCTAAAGATACATTTTCTCTCCCCAAATACACATACATATACTCATTCGTGGCCACACATGCCGCCAGATATGAATTGGCTTCCGGTCCATTAATATTACAGACGGTAAATTTTCCCCAATCACACCTGAGGCTGACACCACCAGCACAGGATCCACATCAGTGTGTTTCCATGGGGGTAGAAGGTTAATATGGTAAGGTAAGGTTCCCTTTTGTTTGCAAGTCCCTTGCCTCTACACGACTATGACAACAGAGAGCCCAGGGCTCCATGGAACGTGAAATGATTACTCTACGCCTAGCCTCCTGCACTGGTGGGAGTGAAGACAGGGATCCAAAACTCTGCCCCCCACACCACTCTTAACCCCACTGCCTATTTTATTTTTTTATCCATAGTACTTATCATCTCCTTCACACAGGTTTGTTGTGTGTATAAGTTAATAAACATTTATGTGTTGTTCATTGCTGTATCTTAGCACATAGTAGGCACTCACTACTGTTTTAATGTGTATTTCCTTGAAAACTGGTTTAATTGAGGATCTCTCTGTGAGTTTTCTGGCCATTTAGACTTTTCTCTGCATTCCCACTTCTTAACACCATGCTTCTTAACACATGGTAGGTACTCAATAAATTACAACTTAATTGGATAAAGGGAGGAACACCAGGGGCAAATTTCTAGCAGTTTTGCTTTTGGATTCTTCTTGCTGAAGTTGGGAATTTGGTTTAAGAAAAAAGAGTTACCGTAAAATAAAAAGAGATATTAGTGACATGGAATTGCTTGAGGGCATTACAACAATACAATTTAAATTCATATTATAGAAAAACTTTTTTTAGCAGGAATCAATCAACAGCAAGCTTAGAAGGTGATATTTTAAAATGAACATCTAAGATGCCCAAACATAACATGTTAAGACTGACCATGGCCACAGGCTCTCTCACTCCAAGCCACCAAATCCTCTGGCAAATAGTTTCTGGTAGGTTTCTAGGTCAATAAAGAGTCCTATTAACTCAGACCTTACTCACAGACTAATCGCTGATGCTCCTAATTAGAAAAGCTTAAGTATTTATTTTCCTGGGAATTGAATTAAACTTAAGCTTCTGTCACTTTGAACATGAGCTAAAGTACAAGCATCCTGTCATATAATAAAAGAAGACCAAAGAAGCTGAAAGATTTGGACTCAGAATGCAAAGAAACCCTTAGGAAGAAAGTCCTGACTCACCAGCTCCCACGTCAAGACTTGTGAGACTCATTTATGGGAATCCATTTATTTACCATAGACAATCTCATAGTCAACATGATTAGAAACTGATTAGGCACCTCTAGCAGAAAGGTCAAAAAGCATACCTAGATACATACCTTGATACAACTAATGGGTTTGGGGAAGAAAATACTTTTTGATATGAAAATGTTGCATTAATACATAATCTTTTCTTTAAAGCTCAGTGTAGTATAATGACTCATTTCCCCAAAATATCTGAGTCATGGCAGAATTGGGCAAAATCAAACCCATTTGACCCACAGAGTAACTAGGCCATGGACAAGGGTTAGGTCATAAAGTTAAAGAAAATACAAATTAGAGAATTCTAAAATTTGGAAGTGGGAGACAGATGTTCCTAACTCCTCTTTACCAAGGAAAGAATTCTAGGGCCTAAGAATTAAACACTGATCCTTATAGGATCAGCTATGCAAGCAAGACCAGAGTGCAAATAATTCATCTTATTCATTCCTCAAACCACCAAGGGGAATATTCTGATGGAGTAAATCTCAGTTTAGAACTGACAGTTTAGGGCTTCCCTGGTGGCACGGTGGTTGAGAATCTGCCTGCCAATGCAGGGGACACGGGTTCGAGCCCTGGTCTGGGAAGATCCCACATGCCGCGGAGCGACTAGGCCCGTGAGCCACAATTACTGAGCCTGCGCGTCTGGAGCCTGTGCTCCGCAACAAGAGAGGCCGCGATAGTGAGAGGCGCGCGCACCACGATGAAGAGTGGCCCCTGCTTGCCGCAACTAGAGAAAGCCCTCGCACAGAAACGAAGCCCCAACACAGCCAAAAATAAAAAATAAATAATTAAATTAATTAAAAAAAAAAAAAAAAAAAAAAAAGAACTGACAGTTTATTTTAAATAAATTGGGTTTTAAAGTGAATTAGCAACTTATTTCCATTTTAGTATGAAAGGTTTTTTTTTTTTTGATATTGAGAAGAAATGGGAGGGAAAGGTGATCTAGCTGTCTTCTTTACGTGCCTCCCTTTTATAATGTTCTAACAAAACTTCTTTCCTTCTCTTTGAGGCAGGAGTGTCTTTTGTCCGTAAGAGTAGGTTTGTAATAAATATCTGCTGTTTTGAATGGAAAACTTCAGAATCAACCAAAGTCCCCCATTCCAATGGGAAGAAGTAGTAAGCTTCACTCTCTTTAAAAGTCACTTTGACCCAGGTTACACTTAAGAAAACCAACACTTTATCATTAATTACTATAGCAGACAGACCCTGAGGTGACCTCCGTGATATTCACCTCCTCTTGTTCACTCGTTGTGTAATCCCCTCACCTTGAGTGTGAGCAAGACCTGTGACATGCTTCTAAGCTGTGGAATATGGCAGCGGTGATAGGCTGTCACTCCAGTGATTAGGTTACATTACAGAGGAAAGGTGATTCTCCTAATGTCTTGATGAAATAAGCAGTCATGCTGAAGAAGCCCATGTGGAAAGGAACTGTGAGTGACCTCTAGAACCTGACAGCGGGCTACAGTCAGCAGCTAGTAAAAAGCTGGGGCTCTCAGTCACTCAGCCAGGCAATGAATTCTGCCAACACCGTGAATGAGCTTAGAAGTGCCCTGAATAGACTCAAAGCAAGCAAATAAAAAATAAACTTTCTATAAGAATTCATTCATTCATCCATTCATTCAATAAACATTACAAATGTTTACTGAGTGTCTACTTTGTACCTGGCCTTGTTCTAATTAATGAGAGTACAGCAGCAAACAGATAGATAGCATATATCATTAAATAAACAAATAAAAATTATAACTTGTGATAAATGCTATACAGGAAATAAATAGAGTAACATGATAGTCCAAGGAGTTAAAGGTGGCTACCTGGGTGACTGGAAATTTACTCTTTAAAGAAATATATTAAAACTGACACTTGAGGAATGAGAAGAAGCCAGTCATGGAAAGAGCCAGAGAGATTATTCTAGGATGAAAAATAACAAGTGCAAAGGCCCTGAGGTGGGAACAAACTACAGTGTTCATGAAAGGAGGGCAGTGTGGCCAGAACACAATGAGGACGGCAAAAGTGGTCAGAAATAAGGCTGGAGAAGCAGACAAGGATCGTATGTATAGGTCCCATGGCAAGGAGTTAGAATTTTATTCTAACTACAATGAGAACAGAGACAGGATCTGACACACATTTTCAAAAAAGCATACTACAGAACATGGATTGAAAAAAGGCAAAAGTGGAAACAGGGAGTCCTGGTAAGAGACTTTTCAGTGTATCCAGAGGGAGATGGCGGTTGTCTAGAGTCAGGTGGCTGGGGTGGAAACAGGTAGATGAAGTTAATATTGGGGGTGAGAAAGCAAAAAAAGGGAGACTCAAGGATTTTAATAAAAGTGATTTTTAAAAAATGAGAACAGGTTTGTAGCTTTACTATTTGGGTGGATGACGATGCCATTATAGAAACAGGGTAAGATGAAAGAAAAACAGGTTAGTGGTTTTCATTTCAAATTTGGAGGAGGCAGGGAGGTTAGTAGAGGGACGACAAGAGTTCTTTGCTAGACACATTAAGTTTGAGAGGTCTACTAGACCTCCAAATTGAGAGCTCCGGTTGGTGGGTGGATATATGAAGTTTGGAGTTCAGGGGAGAGATCTGTGGTGAAGCATTCTAAGTATAAACTGTCTAGCATGCAAATGGGAGGAACATAATAAACAGAGAAAACCTTGAGAGGGAGGCAGAGTGTAGGGAGAGGATCTGGCAACATCAAGGAACAGAAGTGGAAATGTGCATATTGTAAATAGCTAAATAAACAAAAACCTTTTGCAGTTCCTATATGCAAATAATTCTGAAATTCATCTTTAAAAAAGAAGAGGAGGTGGTACTAAACAACTACCTACTTGTTTTATAAGAAATGCTGCCTCCAGAATCCCCCCCCCTTTTTTTTTTTTTTTTTAATTTATTTAGTTGGCTGTGCCAGGTCTTAGTTGCAGCATATGAACTCTTAGTCGTGGCACGTGGGATCTAGTTCCCTGACCAGGGATCGAACCCCGGTAGCCTGCATTGGGAAAGAGGAGTCCCAGCCACTGGACCACCAGGGAAGCCCCCAGAATCCTTTTTAATGTACATGTAGTAATTTTCATTGGGTGAGGTATGTAATCTTTAATGACAGGTACTTCATAAGTAAATGTCTGTGAAAGGGTTGAATTTTCATAATTTGGTACAGTTGTTATTACCACAAGGGAGCCAAATACAAAGTGTTACAGAGAAGCTATACTAAGCTGTCAAAGTTCTTCAAAATCCTTGTACAAGAAAACCCATTTTATAGTAATAACACCAGAAAATATTTATATTGGGTACTAATAATATGTATCGGGAATTTTACAATGCTAACTTAATTCATCCTCACAACCCTGTGGTTGTTATTATTGTTACATTATTATTTCCATTTTACAGAAGAGGAAACAGGCACAGAGAGGTTAAGTAAGTTGCCCAATGTCACACTGCTAGGGTATAGTTGAATGCAAAGGGTCTATCTCTTGAGCTGGAGCTCTAAACACCATGCCCCCCATTTCAAATAAGTAGTATCAGTTGATCTAGCAATGCAAATTCCAGCTCTCTTACTTGGGTTGCAAAAAGACCCCACTGACTTCAGCTATTTTATTTTTTAAGGGAAAGTTTTGTATCAATCAGGAATACATTTTTTTGCTTATAAGATATTTTCTCTTCATTCATAAGGCTTATCATGATGAAAAATGTTCTGACAAAATAGACATGTTTTAAAAATTCTGTATCACATTGTTCTTATTACAAATCTTATATAAATGGTAACAGTGTCTATGCATAACAAAAAAAAAAGGAGATTTCTGAAGAAACATGGCAACTTGCTTTGACAGGACACTAGTCTTTTCTATCATGAAACTATAATTTACTCCTTTTCACTTTCCCTCTAATTTTTCTATCCTTCTGTCACTAAGAAGGATCCACTGCAGCATTTTACTTGACAGACTGAAAATAATTATGATTTGCCACCTAACCAGCTCAGCTATGAATGACAGATGCAAATCTCTCTCAAAGAAAAATTTGAGACATTTCCATTCTTGCTAGGTTCCTTCACAGTAGCAGCACAGTAAGTATAGAGGTTGGGACATAAGTATGCACAAGTCAGAGTCAGAGGAAAAGGAGTATGTTCCAGCCACTGGCAGTTTTCCTTCTTTCTCCTGGGTAACGATATTAGTCCTGATCAAGTTCCAAATTTGATTGTAAACAACTGCATTTTTAAAAATGGAAAAAGCAAAGATTTTATGATTACCCACCTCCCTTCTGTTGGCAAACAGTGCAGGAGAAAAGAATGACGTCCAAAGGTCTTCCATTGGAATCTCAAAATTTTAGAACTGGAAAGGTTTATAAGAGATCATATATAGTATAACCTACCAATTCACAGATGAGAAAATCTAAACCCAGATGAACTTTATCTGTTAATATACCTTCTACCACGAAAAATAACTACAACCTGAGTTTCCTCAGTTTGGTGTTTCTATAGCCATGTTTCAAAAGACAACAAATTTTCCTTTATTCAGCAAACACCTGAGGACACAAAAAAAGGCAAAGTTGAAAGCTACTAATAGAAACACAGTATGATAAAGTACCATGGTTCCCAAATATCAGTTCATGACAAAGTTTTCAGTGGTCAACAACAAAACGAGAAAAAGAACAATGTGAAAGTTTTTCAACAAGATCAATTTATTCAATCTAAGCAACTGTCCTTTACTATAGAATTATGACTTTCCTACTGTTTTGGTACTAAAATAGTCCGTTCCCTTTTCCTTGTTTGTGATAAGGAAAAAATTTGGAAACATGTCAGTTCTCCACAACTCTACTACATTAGTTATCTACTGCTGTGTAACAAATTACTCCCAAATCTAGCAGCTTAAAGCAACAAACTTTTATTATCTCACACAGTTTCTGAGGGTCAGGAGCCCAGGAGCAGCTTAGCTGGGTAGTTCTGACTCTCAATGAGAGTTCTTGATGTGGTTACAGTCAAGATGTCAGCTGGGGCTGAAATCGTCTGAAGACCTGAGTGGGTTGAAGGATCCGTTCCTAAGATGCTCATTCACGTCATTGTTGGCAGAAGGCCTGAGTTCCTCATATGCTGTTGGCCAGAGGCCTCAATTCCTCTCCATATGAGTATCTACCAGGGCTGCTCATGACATGGAAGTTGGCTTCCCCCACAGGAAGTGATCCAAGAGAATGAAAGCATCCAAGACAGAACTACAGTGTCTTTTATAACTTAGTCTCAGGAGTGATATACCATTCCTTCTGCCATATCCTACAGTCACAAAGACCAGTACAACGCAGGAAGAGACTACAGCAGAGTGTCAGTACCAAGAGGCAGGGATTATTGAGGGCCATCTTGGAGACAGGCTACCAGAACCACAGATGTTTTAAAAAATTATTTTATCAGGCCCTGAAATCAAAAGTATAGCAACTGTCTGGAGTAGAAAGGACATGAAAGTTAAAAGATCAGGGACTTCCCTGGTGGCGCAGTGGTTAAGAATCCACCTGCCAGTGCAGGGGACACGGGTTTGAGCCCAGGTCCGGGAGGATCCCACATGCCGCGGAGCAACTAAGCCCGTGTGCCACACCTACTGAGCCTACGCTCTAGAGCCCGTGAGCCACAACTACTGAATCCCACACGCCTAGAGCCCATGCTCCGCAGCAAGAGAAGCCACCGCAATGAGAAGCCCACGCACCTCAGTGAAGAGTAGCCCCCGCTCGCCATAACTAGAGAAAGCCCGTGTGCAGCAATGCAGACCCAACACAGCCAAAAATAAATAAAATAAATTTATATTAAAAAAAAGTTAAAAGATCATTGCTCTAGTTGTAAGTAAAACACTAGCTAGTGATGGATAAATCACCTAATTTTTCAGACTTCAGTTTCCTTAGACACTAAGGGGTTTGGGTTTGACAGTCCTTAGATAACTTTCAGTGCTAACAGACTACAATTCTACACTAGGAATGATGATGATGATGATGATGACGACGACAATGACAAAGACTATGACAAACTTGATAACTTGCCCAAAGTCAGTAGGCTAGCAAATGGTAAAGCCAAAATTTGAACTCAGGCAGCTGGACTGCAGAGCCTATGCTATCCTAACCTTAGGAAACAAATGAGAATGAAAGGTAAAGAGGAAGACCAAGCAAGTCACATAACATCTTGCTGCCTTACTCTCATCAACTGTAAAAAGGAGAGGGTAATATCATCCTATCCCTATTAAGTACTTCATAAACACTAATTAACTATTTTATTATTATTGACGTAGGATAATGTAATGTAACAGCCCACTCTAAAAAACCTGTCTTCAAATCAACTTGTAATAAAATAATGCTTCTTGTAATGTGAAATTTCCATTGTAAAACCATCATGCTTACTATATTGTATGGTATCACTTCCAGACGACTTTGGTAAAGAACACCGACAGTCAGGAAACCTTTTGTGCAGGCTTAGAATGGAGGTGGGGTGGTGGTAATTTTTAATCTTAGTATTTTTCTTTCCTGTACATTCCTTTCTTCTTTTTCCTAACCTAAGAACTACTTTTAATTTCACAGGGAAACTTTATAATAGCTTAGTTTTTAATCAATCCTTTTTTTCCAGTTAATATGTTTTTTGAGAAAAATATCAAATGTTATGCAAATAAATGGACCAAACACCATACTATAATGGTTTAAAGTTCTTTATCTTTCTCTTTTAGTTAAAATAATAATAATAATATACATATGCTAACTGGAATCATATTGAGAATAATTTCAGTTATGTTTTTTCTGTATTTCCTTTGTCCTTCTCAGTTCCCCAAATACTAATGCTCTTCTACACCAGAAACAGAAACCACTGGGGGAACTCCTTTGGTACCAGTAAGAAACAAGGAAAATCTATGACTCTGTGATTGTTTCGTGTTCAGTAAAGGCAGCCTTCTGGCATGAAAGCGAGGCCAGAAGTCAGCTAGAAAAAACGAAGTGAAATTTCTCAGAAACCTTGCCAGGGGATGAACATGAAAAATGGGGGCAAAATAACACTGTCAAAGTTGCTCTCCATTTTAGGAACTCAAGGAAGACAAGAGGCATCTCAGGAATAGTAGACAATGTTTCCCTTGCTTTTAACTAAGATAGCAGGAAAAAGCATTTAAGGTTTCAGGCATTCAAGAGTGACAACTGTCTTTCAGTTAGTTGGAAAGAACTTGAAAAAAACAGTTGTTGGAATAAATGGAATGTGCCTTGGCTTCTGTGGTCAAAATTTCTGAGACTCAGCTGAAACAAGATTCTGGCTTAAGACTTATATGGTTTTCATCACCCTATAAACATTAACATTATTGATGCAGATCCGTCGCTTGAAATATTTTACCCATATCCTCTACTGCAAGGAATTTTCTTTTTACCCATTCATCTCTAGTGACAAATTTGTGGCACTTACAAATTTAAAAGGCTGTCAGAATCTAATAATGAAATCTTGGGGGAAGTCATGTGGGGGGCACAGATCAGAAAGAACCAAAATTAATTTCAGAGGATTTACTACACAGGTTAGGGGTCACAATGAGGTGAGTTTCTCTGTACAATGTGAAATCTACAGAAGGAATACCTTCCTAGAAGTAAAGAAAAAGTAGAAAAGGAATTAGTGCTAGTCAAGCCAATGCATGAAGCTAGAAACACATTACAGAAACCAGTGCATAGATGGCATAGAAAACCATATGTTGTCAGTGACTTAAATCCATGCCTGGGCCCATGCTTGTTTTAATAATGGCTATTACGAAAAGTCAGACGTACTTTTCAATTATTGATAACTCACCTAGGAAACTTTTCCAATCTCAACAGGGATTGAATTTAAAGGCTTGAGTTCTACAACTTTTCCCCAGGAAAGTGTAACAAAAATGGAAAGGTAGTTCAAAAAGAAACAAGGCCAGGGCTTTCTTCCTTTCCTAAGCCTCTGTGATGTACCTGCTATTACAGAAAGTTCAACAGCTAAGAGAACGTTTTCCTCAAGGTGTCTTTCGGCAGAAGGAGGAAGTTGCAAGCTGATGCATTCATGCTGGGGACCCAGTTGAGGGGGACTTACGAGTTGTCCTAAGTCAGGCAGAACCTTTAGAGAAGCTCTGTCCTGGGATATGTCAGAGATCACACTGTATAAAACCTGGAGTGTTAATTCAAAGTTAGACTATAAAACAGTTGCCTTCTGAGAGAGGTAAGAGTTAACATGCCATAGACTGATTCCCAGCAGGCTGACTTCACACAAAAGGAGATGGCCTTCAGCACAGAGTGTCATGGAAGGAGTAGTCCAGTGCTTAAGACAAACCTGATAGAAGGTTGGGCTGGTGAATCAGGCCACTACTTCAAAATGTCCCCAGTGCTGGAAATGCAAGTCCTGAGCACCCAGTCCTCTTTATCATTCCAGGGATTTGTCCCCCAACCACAAATGCCAGCTAGCATAACAAGAGTGAAGACAAAAGCTCTGCTACACTATAACACGACTGAGTCTCCCCAGGCCCTATTTATACAAGAGGAGGAAATGATCCTTGCCTACTCCTTAAACCTAAAATCTCACAGCCTAGGGACTGGGAATCCTTTTCTTGAGTCTGAGTTTTCAAATGTGTGGTCTGGTCCTTTGAAATTCTTGTGTACAGTCCTCAAATGCAAGAGGCTAGGAGGCAATAGTTGCTTCAAAGCTCTGGTGAGTACACTGGTCAGGTCATTAAGGCTTGTTTGCTGCACACCTGTTTTAGTTTGACAGGGTTACCGAAAAAAATTATCAAAAACTGCGTGGCTTAAACAAACATAAGTTTATTCTCTCACGGTTGTGGAGCATAGAAGTCCAAAATCAAGATGCTGGCAGCTGGTTCCCTCTGGAAACTCTGAGGGACAATCTATTCCATGCCTCTCTCCTAGCTTCCAGCGTTGCCGGCAACGTTTGGCATTCCTTGGCTTGCAGCTGCATCACTTCACATTCTATCTCCACCTCCACATGGTGTTCTCTCTGTGTGCCTGTTTTCTCTGTTTACAAGGACACCAGTCGTTGGATTAGGGCCCACCCCAACCCAGTATGACCTCATCTTAACTAATTATACCTACAAGGACGCTATTTCCAAATAAGGCCACATTCTGAAGTCCTGGGTAGACATGAATTCTGAGACGCTACTCAACCCAGTACACCTCCAAATTCACCAAAAGCAGCATCCAAAATATTTATACCATATTTCCAGCCAAATATTTACTTCTTCTTCTCTCACCAAAAAAGAAAAAATTGTAGTGTTCTTCACTAAAGAAACTAAAAAGTTTGCTCCAAGGAAAAAGTCTTCTGAAATGTGGCGTGTACACATTCCTCAGTTTAAGAATAGCTACCTCCCCTCAAGAGATCATGATAAAGCAAAACCTGCTAATAAAACAAACTCTACCTGCATATAGCAAAGTTCCATTCAGTTCTATCCTTACACAGGAAGAGATCACCAAGGTTCTCCCAAGAAACTGAAAAAGTCTCTGTCCTAAGAGATATCAAGGTAACAAACAGAAAAATAAATGACCAAAAAAAAAAGCAGGAGAAATGGGGATAGAGGGGAAAATCTCTTTGGTTTGTATTCTTAGGAAAATCAAAGAAAATATTATAGCTAAAAAAAAAAAAAAAACAAAAAGTAATATAATATTACATAAAAAGGGAATTAGAGATCAAGAAAACATTTTTTAGAAATTAAAAATGATTATCAAAATGAAATATTTAAAATAAAATGACTAGAAGATAAAATTGAGGGCTCCACCAGAGCAACGACAATGACAAAAATCAAGAGCTGAAAATTTTAGAAAAGAGAGACAGAGAGGTTCCATCTAAGAGGTCCCATTCCTACCTTAATAGAATTAGAGAAAACAAAGGACAAGAAATCAAATACAGAACACAAGATATTTTCCCAGAGTAGAAGGACATCTTCAGAATATAAAGGTACAAGAAGCATCCAGCCCAAAGAATGGAAAAAGACAAGCACCCATGCTTATAAAGGAAGATGCAAAAAACAGGTCACTCTCAAAGAAATCAGACTCAGATCACCACCAATACCACCAGATGATAGAAGACAAAGAATGGATGCAATATAATCTCTGAAGAAAAATAATCTCAACCACCTAAAATTATACACCCTGTGAAAATATTATTCAAGTGTAAGAATAAAACACCTTTTCGACATGCACAAACTCAGAACATTTACCTCTTACACACCTCTAAACAGTTACCCATCAGTGGTAGGATTTTACTTACTGCTTTGTCTTCTAACTTTCCATGTACTACTAGTATAATAAGTGTATTCATATCAAAGTATTTATAAAGTTATAAATTATGATAAAATTATCATCAAGATATTTATAAATGTATTTGTTATATTTATTATAAAAGTATTTGCCTAATGAACACCCTTTCCCTAAAGAGTTTAAAGCAGAGGTTACTTTTGCGATTTTCTTCCTTTTCCCATCACTCGTAAATAATTTTTAAATGGCACATCACGTTTCCTAAATGGGATTCAGATATGAAAGTTAAGTGACTTAACCCTCATGAGATTATTACACATTCTGGAGAGCATATATTTTTTGTTCCATATAGAAACCAATTTTCTACCTCTAATCAGAATCCCCCACATTGGTTTCTTTTGTCAAAAGAAAACCAAAGGGTAAAACAAAACATATTTAAGATATTAGTCATTAGGCATATAGTACTATGAAAGGTGTATATCAAAGTATTTAACAGAGAGCTTTGTTTTTATAAACTTAGATGGTTATTGTAGGGGTTATGTTATGTTCCTGAACATGTTATGTAACAGAAACTGAGTATATCAGAATTAACATATTTGAAGTCAACATAATTTTATGAGAAATAGGTATACTATTCCTTAGTATAAAGAAGAACGTTTATACCAAGTTTCCATGGTATACACCAGTATTTCCTCCCTATATCTTAACACATAATGTACAATTACAAACTAAAAATAAATTAACATGGTTTATTGTTTAATAAAGTATCAAGAATAATACTAAAAACCCTTTCTCCTTTTGTTTGTGACACGCATAATCAAGAATGGCAATTGTTACTGTAGAGTCCTCTCCTCAATAATATAAGCAGGATGGTTAAAGATTTGCAGTGATGCTAAAGTATAATCATTATGCATACAACTTAACTATTAATGGCACTGACTTTGAATCCAAGTAGACTTAGCTTCAAATCTTGCCTTTACTACTACTATTTACTACTTGCCTATACTACTACTATTACTAGCAGATTCTTAACCTCTTTGAGTTTCAGTTGTTTCATCAATAAGATTGGGGGGGGGGATTCCCTGGTGGCGCAGTGGTTAAAAATCCGCCTGCCAATGCAGGGGACATGGGTTCGAGCCCTGGTCTTGGAAGATCCCACATGCTGCGGAGCAACTAAGCCTGTGCACCACAACTACGGAGCCTGCACTCTAGAGCCTGCGAGCCACAACTACTGAGCCCACGCCACAACTACCGAAGCCCGCGCACCCTAGAAACTGTGCTCTGCAACAAGGGAAGCCACCACAATGAGAAGCCTGCACACCACAACGAAGAGTAGCCCCCACTCGCCACAACTAGAGAAAACCCGTGTGCAGAAACGAAGAACCAACACAGCCAAAAATAAATACATAAATAAAAAAGATGGGGGAAAAATCGCACCCAGCCTTGTAGAACGGTGAAGATTAGATTACATGATTAAGTTTTATTATAAGACTGGCACATACTAAGGGCTCAACAAATGGTAACTTATGATCAACATCATCACCACTACCACTATTATCACGTGCTGGGTGAGCAAAACCAAAAACAAAACCCAAGCACTGAAGTGGACCTTCTACTATTGACAGAAGAATTCAGCACTAGGCACAAAGCTGTACAAATAAAAACATCTGCATCCCAGAGGCCTGAGAGGTTACATAAATGTATGAATCAGGCCAGGAATGAGACAGAGATGGGTAGGGGCTGGTGGTACACTGGAGAGGATTGTGCCCTCTCCTAAAGGCATCCAAACTTAAATTATTTTAAAATTCCAGGGACTTCCCTGGTGGTCCAGTGACTAAGACTCCACGCTCCCAATGCAGTGGACCCGGGTTCATTACCTGGTGGGGGAACTAGATCCCACATGCCGCGACTAAGAGTTTGCATGCCACAACGAAGATCCCGCGTGCTGCAACTAAGAACCAGTGCAGCCAAGTAAATAAATAAATAAATATATATATATGTATATTTAAAGTTCTTTAAAAAAAGGTAAAATAAAATTCCAGTGCTAGCCAAGCAAAATCCTCTGCTGGTGGAATATGGCTCATAGGTGATTGTTTTTCACCTCGTGAACTACGACCATTATTCAACCCCTTAAGCTGCCCTGAAGGAAATTAGAAAACAGGATTCCTAGATTCCAATGTGTCACTACTATTTTTTTCTAAGTTTCTCATTTAATAAACCTGTTTTTCTTCCAGTGAATAAAAGTTACATGTTTTAATTATAGCAAATTAGGAAAGTGCACATGTGCATAAAGGAGAAGAAAATAATATACGCAATCTTATCATTCAGAGCAACTCAACTTTTAGGGACTTTTCCTTCAACTTTTCCTAGGCATATTCTTCTTCCATAATACAAGTACAAATCCAGCTTTTTGACTATTTGAAAATTTTAGTTAAGATTCTTTGGAAACAACATTAAACGATTGTAGATGATTCAATTATATAGACACACTTTAGTTAATCCAGTCTTTTTTTTTTAATTGAACATTTTTTCTTTCTCAGTTCAGTTTTTATAGGTAATACTATAAGAATATGTTTATGCATAAAATTTTAAATTAACTTGCTTCCTTGGGATACAATCCCCAAAAAAGAATTGTTCAAAACAAAAAAGGGCAATTTAAGGTCCTTTATACATAGTGTCAATCTGTACACTGAAATAGTTACAAAGGATGACATTCCCTCAAAAGGACAGAGGAATGCCTTTTTGGCTACCTGTTCACCAACTATGGGTCTATGGGTATTCTTAACACTTATGTCAAATTAAGATTCCAAAACTGTTCCTTTCACATCATCAAAATAGGGGAAAAGAATTTAAACTCTTATTTAAAAAGTGATTCTGAAATTAATGCCACTATGACTTCAAAGTTATATTATTTAACTAATAATGTGTTATAATGTATTGATCCTCTGAAATCCTCTATATTAATACAGATGGATATGGCATGATTTTATTTCAATTATCTAAGTTATTGGGGAGCAAAACCAGGGTGAGATATTGAAATTTAGGGATAATATCAAAATTATCATTTTAGCCAATAATTTCAACCAATATCAACCCTGAATTTCTCTCTGTTTCAGAGCTATAAGTTAAAACACTGAATCTTACAACAATATTCTCAGAGGGCATACTGTCCAGCACTAGCTCACACTCTTGTGTATATGCTACAGAATGTAGTCTATCTACCTAAAGCAAAGCAGCAGCAACATGCCAGCTACAGTTAATACAAACTGCATAATCATCCTGAGTCAGCTATTTAAATTAAACGTGCAGGGGTGTGAGCTGAGATGGTGAAGATCAAAGCTTTATAAAAGTGATCAGGATCTATAGTGATTACCTGTCTCAGCTCCCTGTCCTAAGACAGGTGAAACCAGGTATCACGTATAGATATTCAGGGTTAATAGCTCCACATAGCACAAGTAGTGCCCCAAAATCTGGAAGTGAAACCAGAGTTTTCCATTTCCCAACAGATAGCATGAGACACAAAAAACCCACAGGCCAAGGATACTAAATTTTCTTATTTATCTCATAAGACTGTTATATGAAAATCAAATACAGTAACAGCTAGGCATTTGAAAAACTAAAAATCATTACTATTAGATGTTAATAAATTATTGCATTTTGAAGCACTAATTATCAGTTAACTATAGTAAGAAGATACTGAATTCAAAGTTCCTTAAAGGCGGGAATCATGTATTTTGTGACTCCTATGGTTTATAGTATATTGCCCTTGAAATTGAAGGTATAATTATTTTTTAGATAAATTAAGAAATAATATTAATAAACTATATTTGTATAGTATATGCAAAATGTTTTTCAAAATATTTTCACATAATGAATGAATCTATAAGTCCTTGTAGCAACATGTTTACAAACATGTTAGATGCTCTACACTGGGAGAAACAATAGCAATATTCCTAAATTTTTTGTGCTCTGTAACATTAATTGAAAAATAAGTTCTTCTCAATTAGCATCATAAAGTAAAGCACTGTCCTAGTCCATTAGATGTTCAAGGGAGGGAACAAGGGAATGACTATATATGTCAATTAAAGCAATTATAGAACAGAAAGATGTTGGGATGAATATCCATCAAGTTAGTTTTAGAACACATAAGAAGCATCAGAGTTTTGGAGGGGGAAAAAAAGGCAAAAGTGCCCTATCTTGGCTGAGTAGCACTATTAAATTCAGATGCAGGGTTCTATTTAGCTTGGACAGGTCCCAGCCACAGAACAAAGTCAGTCTGTCTTAGTACCATAACTGAATTCTACAAGTTAACAGCTTTTCATGAAAAGCTGCCATTTCAAAATGTCAATCAAATCTGAGCATAAGTGGGAACTCCTGCAGAAATAACCAGCTGCAGGTTTGAAAAACATTTTTCACTGAAAGTGGAAACACAAAAGATGTTTGAATGGGATCTCTTTTCATTCCTGTAACAGTAGACGGCCATTTTCACAACATCAAGGACAGAAAACAGAGGACAAAATTGCAAATAATGTCTTGAAAGGGCTATTTGCAGGGGTGATGACTGATTCAAGTTACAAATGACAGAATTATTGGCAAATGGGAACTCATTAATATGAAATTGTTTGTTTCTCATTAACTGATCACAGTCTCAGACTATTCTTTTAATTGCCCTTGAATGATTATGCCATACAGAATGAAATGTAGCCTCAAGTTTTGACATTTATTTCAACTTCTTTATAGAAATTGATGAGGGTATCACCTGACTTTATGGGGGGGGAAATCCACCAATTATAGTTTATGAACAAATAAAAAAGAAACATTATTTCACTTTTCAGAATGTCAAAGATAATAAAAATACTATGCATTAATATTGCACCTTTCTTCCCAGAAAAATTCCCTTATAAGCATGATGTAATAAAGTGAAACTAAATAACAGAGTAGTAAATATGATATACTATGAGAGTTTATATAGAAAGGAGATAGGACTTACTCAGGGAGATGCACATTAGAAAATAACTCTACAGAAGATCTGCCACCATGCTAGACCTCCAGAGGCATAAGATAGCGTGAAGATTAATCAGAAAATAACTTTAAAAAATTGTTCCACAACTTGAAGAAAGTGATACAACACAAATACCCTCCCATTTTCTTTTTCACATCACACATTTCAACAAATCTTTTTTTAAATTTGTTGGAAGCTAATAGGAGAATTCAAGTTCATAGAAATGATGACTCCTCTCAATACCAATGCAATTGTCTGTGCAGTAGAGATGATATCAATGTTGATTTTCTTTTATAGAAATGAAAGGTAAAATCAAAACTAGTTTAAAAGGCACTACCCATACCATAAGGTTCTATTCGAATTTTGGGGGCTCCCATAGTTGACCAATTTTTATCTATTCGTAAGATTTAGAGAACTTGTTTGAGTCTTGTTTATTTTTTGTACCCCATATTATTGTCACTTAAATATGAAAACAAAAAAGCAGTATTTAGAAATCAGACTTCCCAACCCCAAATAAATGCTACAAACTGTTCAAACCAAAAAGTGCTTTCATATGGTATGGGATAATTCAGGGACACTAGAATCTGTCTTCCTTTACTTCATAAAAAAGGTCGTATCTCTCATTTTCAGAAATTTGGACTTTCTGTGTTTTGTTGACACAAAAGTTAACACACATCTATCCCAAATGCAGATTTATTTAATTTTAGTAGGTATGGTCTCATTAACATACTTATCTCTAGCCCAAATTGTGATTCCTTGGTTTCACTCACCTTTGTATACCTGAGAATTTCTCTTGGGCTCAGACTCAACAACAGCAAAGCCTTCAAATAAACATCTAACAATATTTGTATATAAAATTAAGCAGAGATATTATAAATCTCACTAATTTCTCTTAATCTTTCCAAAAGAGCTACACTCATGTTCAGCTATATACTACACACATTCTCCATTATAAAGAGAAAATATGTCCTCTTTATCTGAATTTGAGTAAATGATTCCGTTTTAACATATGTTTCCAAATATGTGATAGTTAAGCCTTGGCACAATAGTACCTTTTGCTTTACTTTAAGAACTTTTTCACTTAGTACTACAGCATCCATAGGTCTTCCTAAGAGAACATCCAATATTTAGTTCCGAATGCTTTTAATTCTTGTGTTCAAACAGCTGTATGAGGTTGTAGAGCTTGTTAAAAAAAAAAAAATTGTTGGGCGGGGGGTGGGCATGAGTTGGTAACCAGTTGTCACCCAAAGACAACAGTTACTTTTATTGGGGTATTACAAATGCAAATGGTTAATGTGGTATAAACTGTACACTAGATTTTAGTTAGAATGTCTAAAGCTATTACACAAGGCATTCATCTGCGTTCCCTGTTTATGGGAATGAAATATGTAGTCATTTGAAGTCCACAATATGTATATTGTGTTTGTAATAACTGCAGATTTTACAAGCACATTATTCTTTCCATTAGGATTAAAACCTCACCGAATAGCAATTTGTGAAAGAATTCTAGCAGGGCCCCGAGCCCAGAACTCTGACCTCTGATGAGATGCTTGGCAGCAACAAACTCCGGGTCTAGGCAAAACATCTGGTTTGAGTTAGACTTCCTGAAAAAATAGCCCCTGTACTGGGTAAACTGGTATTCACTCAGCTTTGTATATATACTTTGACTGACTTCAACACTGCTACAGGAAAAAAGAGAGAAACAGAGAGAGAGAGAGAGAGAGAGAGAGACAGAGAGACAGAAAGACAGAGAAAGACAGAGAAAGACAGAGAGAGAAAAGAATGCTTGTCAATCGTGACAGATTCCTTGCTGGCCTCTCTAGAATGAAGTTCTCTTATTAGCTAGAACAGTCTTTCTTTCCATATTCCTCGAGTATTTTCCCCCACATTATAGCATAATAGAATGTACGATAACTACAAAGTAAGTCCAGACTTTTTATTAGCAAACACAACAATACATTACTTTTCTTTTAATCACTCCAGAGGAGGAATCACTGGTTAATTTTGATTTCATTCTGTTTACATATATGAGGGAAAAGATAAAACAGTAATGTTTTGAGGGTTCCTAAGAATTTGGTACATACTAAAACTCCAAAAAATTAAATAGCTTCTAACTAGTGTACCTTTCTTTTAAATGATAAACTTACTGTAGTAAATGTTTATTGAGAAGAGGTTCTTTGAGTTTTTGCAAATTTAATAAAAACCTCAATTCAGAAATGATTCTTCTAATATATATACTAGAGAAAAAATGTTCTGGATTAATATGGAAACATGAAACAACAATTTGGAGACAGGTCATTATTTAAAGGTTCTCCTGCCCATTTTCACATTCTGATTAGCAGGTTTAGTATGACAAATGTGGAAATCCACTCACCGCAATTAACAGTTCATTTAAACTCATCATAAAAGGGCCATTAAATTGTTTCACATTTTTTATACAGACACACCATCTTCTGAAGCACGGTTCTTAAACATCAGACTGAAAATGGCCCCAAACTATGAATGGTGCTAAAAAAGAAAAGGCCAGTATCTAGGTGAGCTGTTTTTTATAGCCAAAGGTTAACGTTTGGACCTAACAGAAACATAAAAGCAGGATATTCCAACGCAGTACTCCTTACCTTGACTGTAATTTGATTTGAGTTTCTAGTAAAAGCAAAAATATAACCCAATTTATCCCATTGTCAATGTGTAAGATTAAGGTCATATGGGATAATGATTCGGAACATGATTTCAACTTTGAAGGACCTGGGAGAGTTCTGTCATTCTCAGATGGTTGGTAAATTGCCATTTTACCTTTCTATATATCACCTTAGTTTAATTATTACCTTTGTGAATAGAAGTACAAACTAATTTAAATTTAGTCTTTTGAGAGAATAGTGCGGAACAGAATGCGAATTAATAGCTGTACATTTCTTTAGGTACAAATTTACTTTTCTGCCCAGTGGCATTGCTAGGGACCCTACTGAATCTTTCTTCAACATGTATCAGCAGTCTGCAAACTCCACTTTTACCTGACTTCAGGGAGCTATTTGGGAATAACCAAGATTATTTACGCCCTGCTTAAAGATTAAAAATAAAATCTTATTGACTAAACTCAAACCAGAGTCTGCTCGAAGTTCCTCAGAACCTCATGAGACACATGCACTGGTGTCTACTTGCCACAAACAGCATGGTTTTTTAATGTATATCACAACTATTATGCAGCAAATTATAAACTTTGTACTATCTCCACATTATACAATTTTAAAAAATTCATATTTCCACCATCAAGTCTTATCATTTCTATTATAATCAGAATCAACAAAATAATCATGGAAAATAAAAAATTTTGCTTCTCCAAATTCTGTTTCTTGAATCCATAATTTACATATATTTTAACATAAAATGTTCCTTTGCCAGCTTTGAGGAAAATACCATGTAGCCTAAGTTCAGCACTTCTTTTCTCCACACCCTTGCAGCCTTCTTTAGTACACATACCATACACGCAACCCCTCTCCATTCCTTAGCTCACTATGAACTGAAATGTTTCTCTAAGATATTCATTTTGACACAAAATAAAAGGTAAAAAAGAACAATGTGACCAACTTCTCATTTAAATGTAATTTTTGAGAGAATATATTGTGAAATAAAATGCAGATTGATAATAGCAACTTTCCGTAAACACACATTTACTTTTCCACTCAAAACAAGGATAAACTAAAGCTGTAGTGTTCATTTCAGAAAGAAGGCAGAGGCATTTTTAAAAACTGTGTAAGAATGCATGCAGAATTATCATACATATTTATACATAATCACACTGCAGGTATATGGTAATAGACTTAGGGATAGTTTTTAAAAATAACCATTGCCTGGGATGCCTACATAAATTATATTTGAAAGCCTGCTTTCCCTTAAACCTGACTGTGAAACAATCCATATTTGAGTCAGAGCACAAACATAAATGTACATGACTTGACACCTGTAGTTTTTTCATTTTGTCTGATGATGATAAAAAAGAAAATTATTATCATAATTCTGAAGGCCACTCAGACAGAGAAACCCTCCAAAGTACAGGGAAGAGGACTCCTCTGTCATCCTCCTTATGACAGAAGTAGCAAGTAAAACACTTTCTGCCTGATACAGCTTTGGAATATATGTAGTTCAATCCTGAGAGTACAGATCCAAAAACTGAGTATGACAATGAATAGTAACAAAAAATAATGGTGGTGATTTTGTATTCTGGTAGTACTTTTATACTGGAATTAAACAGCAAATTTTCTTTCCAAAAGGCATAAAGAGCATTTCACTGCTAACTCCCCGCATTTTTTAAAGCTATGGCCACAAAGACACATTTATAAAATAAGCCCCCACTTGTTAAAACTGTAACACTGCCACCATCACTAGAGTTTCACCTTAGTGACTTAAATAAATATAAATAAAGTAATAAACACGATATGTTTTATAGAGTTCTATGAACCAGCAAAAAGAAAAAAAAATCACCTTACAAAATAACCTCCTGGCAAATGCAAAAGAAAAGCTAAATTTGGTTTGCCCATATTTTCTGAGTTCCCAGAATATAAGAAGCAGCTTAGGGGAAACCTAACTTATTTAACTGAAAGACTTTTACCTATTTCATTTTCCACATTAGCCTTTCTGGAAAGCAAGGGGAAAAAAGCATGAAACAGGAAAGGATGAAAGAAGTATAGAAGAGCAATCAGTATAATAAAAAATATCTGGGGGTTTAAAACTAGATATCTTTCATAGTCTAGGTTTTAAGATGACCTTGATGGAAATCTTTCTACTGACTGGGGTTAAATATTGAAAATAAGCTCTATAAGAATCAGACATGATGGCTTGCTATCCTAAGTGGTCAAAATGTTCAGCAAGTAAGTTACTCGCTTTGCTTCCTCATCAATTAAGTGATGGTAAAACTCTTCATGCTACTGCTGTCAGATGGCTGTCAAGTAAACTGTTTCATTCAGAATAAAAATTTTAATGGCTACTGTCATATGAACAACTTTAAAAAGTATATAATTTCATACTTGTTAATATACTAATGGAGATTTTGTAAAGTTTGAATATAATTTTCAAGTCATCACCTGTATAATAGCAATAACAACAACACTTATTTTAAATAACTCCAAATTATATACAGTTGAGTAAATTTTAATTTGTTTTCCTTTAAGGTCTTCTAAAGTTGAGGCCAGCATGCTAAAGAAAAATATTAAACTATCTATAACCCTGTGTCAACATATGATGCTACTGGGAATGGTAAGTGAATTAATTTTCCAAGGAAAATTAATTACTTATGACTTACAGTTGTAAAAGCAAACAACGTAACTCTGGATTAGGGCACATTTAATTTCTGTTTGCAGTAGCAATTAAATTAATTTCATATAATTCATGGTATGTAATGGAAAGCAGAACAAAAATGAAATTCTAGACAATGACTGACACAGAAAAATGTATATATTTATGAAGCTGATCCAAAAATAAAGGTCATGGGTATTAATCACTGGATACTAAAACAGTAATTTTAATAGTTCTATAATAATGGATTTTTAGCATAGTTTTTGAGAAAGCTTCACCGGAAAAAGTCTAACACAGAGAAACAAGATAAAAAACTGTAATAATAGCCTGTAACATCTCCTAAATTTCTCCCTTCCCTCCTTAAAAGGCAGCTGGAATAAGAATTTGCACATCTTTTATTTATAACAATAATTTTTGTCCACATAGATTTTGGGCAGCTAAAATTAAATATACCATTAAATAATTTGGGGATGAAGTTCTTAAAATTACAACTAAATTCTCTTCCCCTGACACCCAAATAGTAAGGTACTTCTGAAATGGATCATCTGTGATTCATTTGATCGAATTATGTACCTGAGTACTACTAAGACAACAGATTTTGGCTAATAGGGCCCTAAAAATATATGCACAGCTGCACATATAAAAATATTCATCTTTATACCCCACCACATCCTACCTGTTCCAGTTAAGCCGGACATAACCTTTTAATTTTGGACTCCAACTTCATGGTATAGTTCATGTGTTAAGATAAAGAATTAAGTCTTGCCCTGATACTAATTGTAATTAAATAGTTTAAAGTAGCTATTGGAAAATGAAATGTCATTCTCATGGTATATTAAAACACACATGCAAATTCAGAACATTTCATATTCTGGTAATAATCTTAAGTACTGACCACTAGCCACCTGGTGAAATCATTGTTAGTCAAATTCCCACTGACATTTGGGATCATCTGGCTACGAGAGATCAAGCATTTTGACACATTCTTTTAAAGTAAACTATTTCTAGGATTTATGCTTTTAGAAAAAAGTATATGTGGATTTCTAATGAAAAATAGAGCATAAACACATGCAAATAGAAATAAAAACTATACATATATACATATACTTTTCTCAAAATTTTACTTTTTACCAATTTTAAAGTATTCCCTTTCGTAGTCACACCGTCTATAACAAAAAAGCACTCTTCCCACACTACTTTATCTTTAAAAATACATATTTATATAGAGAAAGACTATCATTTATGTAATGCCTTTGAGATCAAAGAGAAAAAATTACTAAAAATATTCTAAATTCCATTTTAATCTTAAACCTATCAAAGGAAGAAGAAATTGTGACGTTACTTTGGAGTTTATGAAAATAAAAATTCGTGGCACTGTAGTTTTTAAAGGGATTTTTTTTGAAGTAACCGCACTGTGAAAAGATTCATTAAGAGAGAAACTTTTCCATTCCTAGAGAAGCTGCGATTTAATCATGATTAGAAACCCTTTTTGCTCTATTTTGAAGAATAAAACTAAATGAAGCAATAGAAACCTCACCTTTCTGGCTTGCTTTCTTAAAACCCAGGGTTACTCTTATTTCAAAATGGACCTCACTCAGCATAATCCAGATTGAAAGGGGTTTGTTTATAAAATGTCCTCAATAGGTTCTCTTTAGGGTAAGAGGCACATTCAGCTTTTTTTTTTTTTTTTCAGCTAGTAAAGCTACCCAGGAGGCTGAAACATCACCTTGGACTCTCAGAGAACTTAACTTTCCTTTCATTCTTGGCTTCGACACTGGAACAGGGTTGTAAGAAGACAGAAAAAGAAGGAACAAAAGAACAAAACCATGTCCTTCCACACCAAAAAAAAATCTATCCTGCTGCCCACATCAGTGCTGCCTAACTACACTCAGGAAAAGAGAACAAAGGAAAGAAAAGAAAGAAAAAGAAAAAGGAAAAGAAAAAAGAAAAAAGAAGGAAAGGAAGGAAGGAAAAAAGGGGAAAGAAGGAAGGAAGGAAAGGAGGAAGGAAGGGAGGAAGGAAAGGAAGGAAGGAAGGGAGGAAGGAAGGAAGAGAGACAATGAGAGAACACAGAACCCTTTTCTGATTGGCAATAGTCTAGAAGACAGGGAAATTACACTGAAACTCCCTCATTAGAAAACACACACAAGACACCCTCTACATTCCCTCAAGCCTGAAATGAATTTCAGAAACCTCTTCAGGCATCTTTCTTTTATTACAACCCACATTCATATTTCAGTAGAATCACTACAGGGGAATCACTAATTTTTTATCTAAACTATGACGTTTTGGCAAATGCTATATAACCAACTATAAATCTACAACAAGCCTCAAATACTAAAGACTTGGTAATTATATGATGAGAAACAGCTTGATTATGGGCGAGGCAAGGCAGGCTGTCAACAAACAAACAGCTGTTTCTTATTGACAATCCATAACCAGATCATGCATCCCAACCAAGTGAGGAGTTTGTTTCTGCTGTTGCTGTTGTGTTTGTTTTCGACTGTTCCACCCTCTTCCCCTCCCACCTCCAAAATACTGAGTCAATTTAAACATTAGATGTGAACCACAACAGAAGAATCAGATATGCAAGGATAACAAGTAAAGTACTACAGACTTACAAAACATTCTCTAGGTAATAACTAACAGAAGTTTAAAGTGTACTTTCTAATTCAACTTCAAATGCCAATCTTTCCCTGTGCAACACGTCCTGTCATTACTATTTATATGAGGCATCTCAGGCAATGGGCCTGTTTCCTCATTCCTGGATTATGAGCACAGCAATGCCGCCACTCTGATCCTTTGTTCTGGAAGTTTTCCTTGCAGATTCTTCCATCCTCCCTTTTCGCAGAAGGCAATGAACATGCTTATACCTGCTAGTGTGAACTAAATGACCTCTAAGGTCCCTTGTGACTTGAAATTAAATGATTCTAGGAATACTTGAGAAGCTTAGCATATGAATAAATAATAGAAATAAATAGAACCTTAACACAAAGGTTTAAAAAAAACCCCACCAACATAAATGGAATCTGTTTATTTGATGGTTCCATCATATGAAATAAAATGCACCTTCGGGCATTTTCATATATATGTGAAATATATATATTCCTTTTAACATTCAGAAACCATACAGATAACCTTATTTTATTTTCCAACAAGGCATGAAGAAGTAAAATTAGTTTCCCAAGGTCACAAAGCAAATGCAGCTAAACCAAAACAAGACCACAGCTCCCTCTGGTGCACTGGGGCTTTGTGTTCCATTTCACTGAACCACACGGAAATGAGGAAAGGACCAGTGAGAACGTTTATACATTTTCAGTTTAAGGTAAGTTCCCTTTAAACACACCCTGAATTATAACTACCCAACTGCAAGGGGGGGCATATGTCAAAGAGCATAGTTATGCGCCCTAGGTATGACTAACCAAGTATTTTAATCTAGAATTCAAATTTCCTTTGCAAACTTAATGATAAATACAGAATTTCTCTACAAGAAGATATCTCCTGTCTCAGTCTCAACTACAGTGTTCCATTTTATTTAAAACCACGTCCTTACCGTCTAGCAAATTGGGCTGGATGTCTTCTGTGTTCTGCTGCCATAGTGGGGTCTATGTTCAGTTAGGAGCACGCCCATAAATTTGTTTTTTGG
Organism: Balaenoptera ricei; assembly: GCF_028023285.1. Taxonomy (NCBI): domain Eukaryota; kingdom Metazoa; phylum Chordata; class Mammalia; order Artiodactyla; family Balaenopteridae; genus Balaenoptera; species Balaenoptera ricei. The sequence continues at coordinate 65,225,766 of NC_082651.1, read as the reverse complement.
AAAGCTCCTAAAGTTACTTAAATTTATCAACACACATCTGAGTAGGTTTCAAATCACAAACGAGGGCAGAATCACTTTTTAGAAAAGTCTGGTTGTATTTCACACCATATGAATAGAGGGGACCTGAGTAAGGGACTAAGGAACAGACTACCTCTGCAAAAAGCAGCTCATAGGAGGGTAGAAGGGAGACAAAGAAAGAGACACATAAGCAAGAGAACACAGCAGGAGAAAATGCTGAGGAAGGCAGAGAAGAATGGAGGGCATATTTGGAATCAGACTTCTCCATTATCCATGCTTCTAAAATAACTGTTATGTTCCACATTGGTTTGAGATGGACATTCAGGAGGTGAAGGAAGAGTCACAGACTTTTTAAAGCCAATCCCCAAGAATAATTTTTAAATCTCAATCTTTTAAAAAGTAACCAAACCATGATGAAGACAAATCCGCATGGTGTCAAACATAATGTCTCTTGGAATGTCCAAAACATGGTTTCATTCTACTAGTAAGGATACCTGAAAGTTTGAGAAGCCCAATCGATGTCATTAAAATTAAGTCTTGCCTACAATCCAATTCCTTCTAAAATTAAATTCTTTCCATAGTCTGTGACCATGGATGGTCATAACTAATCACCGTGGCTGAATCATTCTCAAAGTGGACACGTTCTCACCAGGACTGACAGCATGTGATGACTAAATAACAACATAACCAGGGGTGCCAGTGTCCCCTCCCAGTCCACCCTGTTTACATAAACCACAGGCCTGGACCTCCCTCCTCTACACTGTCTCTAAACTATACAAATAATGTTTCTCCTGGCCTTTGCCAACTCTCTGGGGAAGCGCTATGTGGGAATGACATAATTTTTAGAGCAAATTTAGGGCTCTGAAGAGATACGTGGTGTGTCGCTCCGAAGAAGCAGAGAGAAAATATAAAACTGATTGTCATCCTTACTTTCATAGAGCCTTGTAATATGCCAGGTATAAAATGCTTTAATGAATTCTTATCAGTTAAGACTGATTGATTTCTGAGTCCTTCTGTTTGTAAGTGGTTGATACTTGGCACATCTGGAAAACGAAGGGGTCTGTCAAAAATATTGCCAGGAAGATGACCTATTTTCCATCAGGTTCACATCACCAGATGACGCTGGATATGGCACAACTCCAGAGAAAACAACCTTTTCTTGGTCTCTCAGTGGCTGTTGTTATGAGTATACAAGTGCTTTATAACCCTACAAGCTCATCAGGTGGATGCCTGTTCTGTTAATTTCCTTCTAGAGTGTGTGTACTTCTAGGTGGCATGACATCCTCACCTTCTCCCATAATCACCCCCCACTTCCAAACAAACATTTGTCAGAGACTATTTTACCTAAGATTGATTTCCTTTTCTACTACAGCATTTGTTTATAAATGCATCCAACAAAAGGGAAGAACAACAGGTGCCTCACTTTTTCTTAACTCATATCTGATACCAGATAGTTATCCTCATTGGTGGAGGGGTTAGCAGATTGATTTATTTATGGAGTCCTCCTCTGAGGTATATGTGGGCTACCTGGAAACCATAAAGATGTTACCCACTTCCCTAATGCCCTAACACATGAGCCCCCTTCTTTTTTCCCCCCTACTTAACTTGCAGGACTATTTAGATCATTCACATTCATTAAATACTCAAAATAAAATAAAGGAAAAAATTTCAAGTTTAAAATTGGACAAAAACCTTACAGGGAAAAAAAGGAAGAAACCATTTTGTAGATAAACTTCATGCTCTGGTGTTGAAAGTTAAGGTCCACAAATCAAAAAGCAGTCATTTCTACAGAGCTAGGCTTTTCCACCGCTCTCTCAGTGAATCACGCTGTGGTTAGTTGAAAGTGCTGTTCACATAATAAATTAACCACCTCATTTCCTTCATCACCAAAATATACATAGCACCCCCATACAGATTTGTTTTAATAAAAGTAATAAAGCAAGCCCAGAGGTTATGGCTGTTATGACATAATCACACCTCTGAGATTTAAAAACACTCACTTGCACATCATGCCTCAAAAAGTCTTTGTAATCCCCCCTCCAACGAAATCTAACTGCACTCATACTCTCTGGCCCCATTTATTCCAAATAAATAATGAACAAAAGCCTTGTATATGGCAGGAGAAAATTCTCCCTTTCAATTAAACATTTGAAAAGAAAATACATCTTTTTTAATAATACTGTACAATAAACAGCTTGGGTAGCCTGATCTAGATTATTAAAGAAAATATATCACCAGAGGGACTTCCCTGGTGGCACAGTGGTTAAGAGTCCACCCGCCAAAGCAGGGGACACGGATTCGAGCCCTGGTCCAGGAAGATCCCACATGCCATGGAGCAACTAAGCCCGTGCGCCACAACTACTGAGCCTGCGCTCTAGAGCCCACGAGCCACAACTACTGAAGCCCATGCGCCGAGAGCCTGTGCTCCGCAACAAGAGAAGCCACCGCAATGAGAAGCCTGTGCACGGCAATGAAGAGTAGCCCTCGCTCACCACAACTAGAGAAAGCCCGGGCGCAGCAATGAAAACCCAATGCAGCCAAAAATAAATAAATAAATAAATTTATTTAAAAAAAAAAAAAAAAGAAGAAAATACATCACCAGAGTTAACAGTGCACAAAGAAGGCAGCCAACTAGCCTATCTCACCCAAAACGAAAGATATCTTCTAAAGTTAGTTGTTCAAAAAGAAAAACAACCCGTGTTTATTTCTGTGGAAGTGAGAAACAATCTTCATTCTATACAAATCCAGGCAAATTAGTTTTTCTTACCTGTAATGCGATTTAAAATTATTGAGAAAAACCCAGGGAAAAAGACCTCTCATCGATATAATTTTTCCTCAATACAGACTCTTCTCCTTAGAATTCCTTTCCATGATCACCAGAAGAAAGACACTGTAACACAATTGTCCACAGCATAAGAGATTTGCTGGACAAATGTGCCATGAGTGAACTCATACCATAATTGAACAAGGCCGGTTTTCCTGTCTCTGCACCACATTACAATCACTTTGCAGGCAGTTCATTTCTGACCTAAATCTATCAAACTCACAGTCCTTTCTATAGGATCATGCATTTAATGCATATTATTACTATGATAATGATGAAGCCTTCCCCTTGAATTTAAAATATAATATAATCTTACTAGTAATTAAATTTATCTGTGCTATTCTTAAAGCTCACGATCAACACCTACCTCCAACACACATATTTAGAGGAATGAATTGATCAACATTCCTGAACAATATCAGATATACAGAACATAGTTTTTAAATTCTCGGAAGTGGCCTTCCTAATATTTACACATTTTATTTCTCTTCCCAATCGCTATAATTATCTAGCACAATCTTACATTTGAGTTTTCAATAATTCTTTCTAATATGAACATTATTATGTTATACAGATAGTAGTTTTTTGCACCGAGTAAAGAATTACATCTCAGGTTCTCTCTTTAGTATGCCAAACAATTATCCACACATAATTATATACAAATATTCAGCAAAATAAATAGTAATATCTATATGAATGTCAGAATTAAACATTTTTGCAATAATCGTATTTTTAGTCTATAGACTATCCATCCACATACAACCAATATCAGACTTAACCAGTATACTAAGAACCTCCTTAGAGCTCTGTGGAGAACAAAGATGAAATTTTAAAGAATTTCCATAAGCTTACATTTTAATAGATAATTTCACTTTAAAGGAAAGAGTCTATTCTGATGAATTCCATGGCAACAAAGATTTTTCTTTGATAAGGATATTATACTGTATTAATCATAGATCCTTAGAAATAATGATTTACTAATTTAATCACAATCAAAGAACATTCCTATATAAGCGCTCCCTCTGATCTGTCCCGGTAAGAATTATTTCCATAGGGAAAAGCATGTGTGTTGTCGGGGAGAAAGAAATGAAGAGATACGTGCTATGAAGACTAGTTCTTTCATCCCCAGCAATCCTTTACTTTCCACAGCCATTTTCACTCCACTTGGCTATTCTAATGTTCTCTGCTCTTAAGTTCTCACTTTTCCCGAAAAGAGATTCATTAAAAAAAATACTAGTAACCAACATTTCGAGTTTACCAAAATTTTTAAGTGAGAGGGTATAAAATTTTATGGTGCGTTCACAACAGAGTGAAAAATATAATAAATGAACAACTATACTGATAATCTACCATTCGTTCATTCATTCGGCAAATACAATACTTACTGAGTATCTATGTGTGCCAGGTCCTGGGAGCTGTGGATAGAGGTGGAAACACCTTGTCCTCATGTGAGAGTTTACATTCCATTAGAGGAGAGACAGTAAACAAAAGAATACTATGATTTCAGAAATTTTAAAACTAGTGGCTGTTTTTTTGGGGTGGGGGATGAGGCGTTTAAAACACTAGGCTCCCACTTCAAAGAGAAAATAAAACTCTCCAGGTAAAGGAGCAACCCCTCCCAATCCTGCTCTCTTCCACTTCTTCCCAGCCACCCACCACCCCAGGAGCTTCTCTCTTCTGAACTCTTGTCCATTTCCTTCCTTAGCCTATTTCTTAGGTAAGCTGTGGGTGTCATCTCCTCAGGCATCTAGCTTCCTCTCTCTCTAGCATCTTCAACTTCTCCCTCTCTGTTTCTACTTCCTTCCTATAAACATTTAAACACATTTAAATCCTGACCTCCTTTGAAAACTCTCTCCTTTAAAGATCTGTATATACCTGTCTCTAAGTGCTCACCTTTCATTCAGTCCTCCATCTACTTCTGACTTCTGCCTCCACTACTCCAATGAAATTATTCTTGTTAGGGTCACCATCAACATTAAAAAAAAAAAAAATATGAAAGACACATTTTCAATTCTTATCCTACCTTTATTTTTTTCAGTGTTTTACAATATTGATTTTTGCTTCTCAAGCTCTCATCCTCCTTAGATACTGGCATGTCCTGATTTTCCTTCTACATTACAAATACTGTAATGTGAATTCAAAACACCTGGAAATCTTGTTAAAATCAGATTCTGATTCAACCGGTCTCGGGTATGGTCCAAGAGGCTTTCAGTAGGGTCTCTTGCTACTCAAAGTATAATCCTCAGACAAACAGCATTGGTATCACCTGGGAGTTTATTAGAAATGCAGAATCTCATGCCCCACCTTAGACCAACTGAATCAAAATCTTCATTTTAACAAGACCTCATGAAGGGTTTTTTTTACTGTACATTCAAGCTTGAGAAGCATTAGAGACCAGTGGTTCTCAAACCTTAGCCATTAAAACACAGATTCCAGTGCCCCACCCACAGAATTTGTGATCCTATATGTCTGGGAAGGGGGTGTAAGAATTTGCATTTCTAACAAGTTCTCAGATGATATTGATGCTGCTGGTCCAGGGACTGTACTTTAAGAAGCAATGGTTCTCAACCCTGCCCGTACATTAGAATCACCTGTGGAATTTTAAAAAGTTTGTTGATGTCTAGGGCCCACCCCAGACCAATTAAACTAAAATATCTGGGGAGGTGGTGTAGGATAGGATTTTTAAAAGCTCCCTTGCCTAATCTTAAGGTTTCTAATTTAGGTAATTTAGGAGTGTGTTGGTTGCGGGGCGGGGGGGGGTAGTGGTGAAAAGAAAATAGTATAGGATGAATGCTAGTCATATTATGGTAACATTATTATAACACATTATACTATAACCTCTTAAACATCTGTTCTACCCAACTCTGCCCTGTAAATAAACACTAGAAGTTATAATGGTCTACAGGTTTGTCCTAGGCCATGTCTCTGAAATGACCATTTCAGGTAATGGAGCAAAGCAAATAATATTTAATTCTTAAAATTCACAGAGAAGAATCCAATATTTGTGAAATGAAAAAATATAAAGATAGTGTTAAAACTCTGCATTAAAGAGTATTTGACTTGCTGCAAAATTAGTCTTAAAGATGAAAATTTGAAAGAATATTATGAAGAGAAATGTAACCTAGTATTAAAAGTATTTTTTCATTTTTACTGGAAAATGAAAACAGCTTTATTATTTTTCTGGTTACATAAATCCTCACAGTAAAATACACACACACACACACACACACACACACACACACACACAAACGTATAAGGCAGAAATTAAAACCAACTGAAAGCCAAAGTTCCTGAGATAAAACACATTTATCATTTGACCCAGCTTTCTTGCATCTTTTTATAAAATTTGACTTACTTAACAAAAAAGTTATAAAGTATAAAGGACACCATGTACCCACCAAACAGTCTAAGAAATACAATATAGAGTTGAAACTCCTGTTGTACCCCTCCCAGTTCCCGTTCCCCTCCCATCTCATGCCTCACTCAAGGTAACCACTACCTTAGATTCCAGTACTTATTTCTATATTCTTACTTTGTACATAGGTATTCATAAATAGTACATAGTATTATTTTTCATATTTTAAATTTTTATACAAATCATAAAATACTATACATATTCTGCAACTTGCTTTCTCTCTTAATATTGTATCTTATGAGGTTTATCCATATTAATATAGGTAGCTCTAATTGGGTCATCTTTGCTCCTATGTAATATTCTACCATCTGAGTATACTACAGTTTTATTTTCCTGTTTTCCAGATGAGGGACATACTGTTTCCAAATTTTTACTACTATAAATAGTGCTTCAGTGAATTTCTTGTACATGTCTTCTTGTGCACATGAGAGAGTTTTTCAAGGCTATGAGTATCTAGCAACGAAATTAAGTTGAAGAGAATCCCAGTCTCTCACTTTACTAGTTTCCAGTTGCTCTCCAAAGAGGTTGTGCCAGTTTACACGTCTACAAATAATGTGTAAGATTCCCAATGCTCCACATTGTTGCTAACATCCAAATTGTCAGACTAACTTTTGACAACCTGAAAGGTTTCCCATCGTGGCTTTAGTTTGCATTTCCCCAACTATTAATCAGAGTGATAATTTTTTTCACATTTTTATTTTGTGTGTGTGTCTCCTCTTCTGTCAATTGCCTGTTCACATCCCTTGCTATTTTTCTGTGGAACTGTTTTTTTCTCTTAATTTATAGCAGATCTTTATAAATTATGGATCCTTTATAGGTTTTATGTGATGCAAATACCTTCTCCCTGTCTGTGGATTTTCTATGTACTGTTTTCTGATTCAGAGATGTTTTAGATTCTAATGCAGAACTTAAAAATCTTTTCCTTTATGGTAGGTAGTACCTTTAGTGTCATGTGTAATTTTTTTTCATTCATTCATGATAAACCTAGTTTAAAATACTGTGAAAATACTTTAAAGTTTTAGAAATCCTAAAAATGATTTTTGTGCCAATGTATGAAACCAGAAGGTGAACTTAAGTAGAAATGGAAATTGATCTAGTTTCATTGTCCAAGGTCAATGACATACAAGGAGTAAGTAAACAAAAGACAAAGGAAATTAGCTATTTCATTGTTAATAATTTAAGGTATTATTGGTAAAAGGTTTTTCAAACCACACCAACATTTCACATTTCTTTTAAAGATAAGTAATGGTGTTATACTAGGGGTGTGTGTATATGTACATGGCTTATTACATCGTCAGTGATTTCTAAGAACCTGAGAAAACTATAGTTAATACCTCAACATAGGAAGCATAATTCAACCAGAAGTGAAAAAACATACCCAGAAAAGACATTTTAAAACTTTAAATTTAGTAATAACCAGGAAATTCTAATATATGAGTTCATGCTCCCAGTCAAGGTCAATTACTTGTTTTTGTTCAATTATAGAAACAGCTCAGTTATGGTCAAAAATAAATGAAATGGGCTTCCCTGGTGGCGCAGTGGTTGAGAATCTGCCTACCAATGCAGGGGACACGGGTTCGAGCCCTGGTCTGGGAAGATCCCACATACCGCGGAGCGACTAGGCCCGTGAGCCACAATTACTGAGCCTGCGCGTCTGGAGCCTGTGCTCCGCAACAAGAGAGGCCGCGATAGTGAGAGGCCTGCGCACCACGATGAAGAGTGGCCCCCACTTGCCGCAACTAGAGAAAGCCCTCACACAGAAACGAAGACCCAACACAGCCATAAATAAATAAATAAATAAAATAAAATAAAATAATAATAGCAGTTAACATTTATAGAGCACTTTAAAATAAATAAATAAATAAAATAAAATAATAATAGCAGTTAACATTTATAGAGCACTTAAAAATAAATAAATAAATAAATAAATGAAATACCTAAATTGCAAGGCTAAGTTTGAATTTCATGCATAAATACCTGGTAAATCAGGGATTCAAGTACAGCCCGTATCCTGGGATTTACAGTTAAGGGACAAGATTGTAAAAACGTTTGTCAAGGAACTCATCTATGTGAATACTGCCCAATTTCTAGAACAACTTCCTCTATGTTTCCTTCACCTTTGCGTTTTATCGATTTCAAAATATTGCTTTAGTATAGGGGGCAAAATCCAGGTAAAGTCATCTAAGTGGATATACATGGGACAGACTCTTTTCTATATCCCACTCTACAATAACACATAATTAAAGGATTAAAATGTTTAAAAAGATTTGGACAAACAATACAGGACAGATGAGAATCCTTATTACCCTTTATATACCTAAACTAAAACATTTCATGATCCCTACAATATTAACTATAAAATAGGTTTTAACAGAGTAATGTCACCACTGAAGAGTTGGGTTATTTTGGTTTTGTTTAGTTTTTATCCAGAACTGATCCCACAGAGGGGGTGGGGAAGTAAAATACAAATTCCCACCTTTGAGGTTTTACGATGAAAAACTGCAGCTGGGAAGATGATTTTCCTTTTACAGTGACTCCTCATTATACATAATAATGAGGAATAAAGATGGCCTGGATATAGAAAATCCACTAAGGGTTCCAGAAACTCATTTTGGAAAACGATTTCACTCTCTAATATCATCAAATGATCTAACAGAGAGGCACAAAGGAGGAAAGGGGACTGCCCTGTCTTTCCTACTTTACTGTGCATGCTCATTAACAAATACAGGTGTAAATGAGCATGGAAGTATCTAAAACACAGTCCAAAGAAGAAATAAATAGCAAGTAAATCCAACTTACTCAAGTTGTACTCTCAGGATATGACAAGGCCAAGCTAAACCATCATTCCCCATGTCCCACAGAACTCAACAGAGCCAACCCTGCATCATCCTGCTCTCACCCTGGAGTGTTTTCTTGGGAGTAACACCAAGCCACTTTCCAGCAAAGTCTTTAGGGGTCAGTTAGGGATATGCTGTCATTCGACCACACTGGCTGCCTCTCACTCCAGAAATAATGACAGGCATGTGTTTTTGAAATCAGCCCTCCCCATTTTCTAAGACAAGGACTGGAGTGCTGCCTTGAGCATTTTAGCTGTTATTAAACCAAAAGTATTTTAGTTTCTATTGAAATAATATTATAGCTTCTATTATTTCATCTATTTAACATTCTTTGAACAGCTTTCATTTTTAAAATCAGCACTGTTTGGCCACTCATAATTTAAGTCAGAATAAATATAAGTATTAAATTTATACTAAAAGCACTTAAAGGTCCCAACTAAAAAGAAATCCAGCCCCACTCTGGTTGTACCGGAAGTCTATTGTATCAAGGTTTAAAATTAAGTGGCCCATCGGCTGGGAAATGGAAACAGATATTTGTTTTACAGCACATTTTTCCTAATACATAATCACTATAAGAAGTTTGAAAATAAGTTAAAAAAAAAAAAAAAAAAAAAAAAAAAAGGAAAGGAAAAGAAAAAAGATTCCCTAATCACACCAACAAAGATATAAATATGTCACCAGCCAGTTACTTTTTTCTTCAATGTAAATGCACATCTCTAGTTCTAAAACACAAATTGGTTTAATTCTGTATCAACAACTTTATTGCAATTTAAAAGTATGTCAAGAGCAATTTCTCATGTCATTAAATCGGCCTTGAAAGCCTAAATTTTTAATGGTTGTATAAATATTTCAACCGGTGGATATACCATAACTCATTTAACTATTTTCCTATTGTAGCTGCTTCCAACATTTTGCTGTAACAGCAAACTTGTATGTGAATTTTAGAAATAGTTCTTATTACTGCCTGAGAAGAGACTCCTAAAGGAAGAACTACCAGGTCAAAGGGATGCCTTTTCTTAAAGTGCATCTTGATTGGTAGTAACTATTTGCTAGAAATAACAATTTACACTTCCACCAGCAGTGTTTGTGAATGCTCATTTCACTGTACCCTTCTTACTTGCACAGATATTTATCATTTTATTACAACTTTACTCGATTGTTAGGTTGAAATAATAACCCCTTGTCTAATTTGGGTTTGTTTGATAAAGAGAGAAATTTATATTTCATCCATGGTGAATGGTATGTAGAGGCTCTTTGTAAATGTTTTGTAAATGTTTTATATAAACCAATATATAAATGTATACAAATCAACAAGAAAATACCAAACTCTAATAATAAAATGTGTACTAGTTACATGTACATGTACATTTGTGGCCAATAACTTCCCTACTTCATCATCTGGCTTTAAACTTATGTTACATAGCACAGCAAATCCACTCTTAGGTATATATTCAAGAGAAATGAAAACATACATCATAAAAACTTATACACAGTTTTACTATACATCCATATCTCTCTAGATAAAAAGCCAATAGACTAGTTTTGGATGGATCCACTGAACAATGCTAGCTCACCTAAGAACTGAATATCTAATGGTAATTTCTTGTTGCTCATTAACCAATACCTATTTAAAAATAAAATGCTAAATCTACGCCCCCAAAATAAAATAAATAAAAATAAAATAAAAACTTGTACACAAATGTTCATAGTAGCATTATTCATAATAGCCCCAAAATGGAAATAACCCAAACTTCCATGAACTGATAAATGGATAAACAAAATGTGGTATATATATATACAATGAGATACTATCACCCATAAAAAGGAATGAAGTTCTGATACATGCTACACTATGGATGAACCTTGAAAACATTATGCTAAAGGAAAGGAGCCAGTCACAAAAGGCCACATATTGTATAATTTCATTTATATGACAGATCCAGAATAGATAAATCAATAGAAACAGAAAATAAATTAGTAGTTGCCCTAGGGCTGGGGAAGAAGGGAGCACTGGAGAGTGACTGCTAATGGTTTCTTTTTGGGGTGATGAAAATGTTCAAAAATTAAGGGTAACAGTTTCACAACCCTATGAATATACTAAAAACCTTTGACTTGTACACTTTAAGTGGGTGGATTTATTCATGTATGTATGTATGTATGGTTTGTGATTATATCTCAATAAAGCTGTTTTTAAAATGTATGTGTTGCTATGTTGTGGTCTATAAAGCTCCTACCAAAAAAGTGGACTTGTCTCTTACTCTAATTTTTAGAAGTGTTTAATACTGCATATTTTTTGAAGCTATGTTGTTAGCATTCTATAATGCTCAGGGCAATTATACCTTCTTAGGATACTCTATCTGTAATTAACATGAAATATCCCTCTTTGACCTGTTTAATGCATTTTGCCTTAAATTCTATTTCATCTCATGTTAACATTGCTGATTTTTTCATTCGTGTGGAATATTTTTCTTCAAATTTCAAATATCAAGGTTGCTTTTTTCTTTAGAAGTACCTCTTGCACATATACATCTTAGTGCTATATTTTATTTTTAAAAGTCTGAGATTCTATTCATAGGGGAATTTACCTATTACTATACTTTCACCTTTACCTATTACTATACTTATTCCTCTCATCATATACTTTTTTTATTTACTATACTTTCTTATTTTCTTTTCTCTGCCTTTGGTTGGAATGATAAACTTTATTTTTTACTCTCATGATTTATATTAAATGTCCTATTTGTGGTTATTATCCATATATTTCAGATTATGTTTTTCTAAAAAATTGTAGAGTTAATCTATATCTGAATCTTTTTCCTGAGAAAGAATCCTAATACTTCATCACTTCTTTTTCTTATACCCTCTCATGTTGAGTTGATCTGATCCAGACTAATATATTTAAAAATGAACATTATAGTTAAAAAACTATGAGACTCAACAATACAGATACACTTTACTGGATATGTGTGTATTGTAAAGCTCTCCACTGTTTTCTTACCTTGATCCTGTTTCCTCACAACAAGCCTTTCCCTTCTTCGGACCTCCATTCCCCCTCCCCACCCCATCCCCCCCGACCCTCCGACACTTTAGGCAGGAGTAATTCCATAAATAATTCTTTCAAAGAAGGTCTGTAACAACCAGAGAAGGTGAATCATTATAGATCCAAAAATGCTTTCATTTTCCTCTCACATTGAATTGCTGGTTTGCCTGAATATAGAATTATAGGTTCAAAATAAAATTTTTCTCACAACTTCAAAACTACTGCATTTCTATCTTTTATTACTTGTTTTTTTTTACCAATAATAGGACTGATGTCAACTTGATTCTTTCCTTTGTAGATAAACTATGTTTGCTCTCTGGAAGCTTTTAGTTAGTTCCTCCGTATTACTAGCATTCTGAAATTTCACAGGAAGGCATCTGAGTGTAGGTCTTTTGTTACTCTTTTATGCAGTATTCATTAGGCCTTTTCAAAAGACTTGTCCTGTCAACTGGAGAAATTTCATTCTATTATTTCTGTGATTATAACTCCCCTTCACTCATTGTTTATTTGAACCTTCTGTTAGATGAATGTTGAAGCTTTAGAAGGAGCTCTACATCATATGACTTTTTGTTCATGCTTCCCACCTTTTTCAGTTTAAGACTGCACTCTAAGGAATCTCTTAGCTCAATCTTCCAATTCATTAATTTGCTTTTAGCTGTGTCCACTCTATTTCACCCGTTTATGTGGTTTTTTTTTAAATCTTAACAATCATATTTTAAAATTCTTAGATCGGTTTAATTTCATTCTATCCCATATTTGTTTCAGAAATGCAGTAACCACTTATCTCTCTGTGAATGTTAATTTAACTTATTTCAGAGTCTGTTGCCTGTTCATTGTTTCTTTGGGTGTTATTTTTTTAAGTTTGGTGCCTCATTTTTCTACCATAGGTTTTCCTCAAACATTTAGTGATTCTTGGCATCAAGATCGTTTCAGAGTCCCTCTTTGTCTGTGTATGCTGTTTCTGTTCAGCACCATGTGCCTCGAGTGATAATGTGGGATATGATGCCAGGTGTCATGTACATGTCAGGAGTTTGTCCTGCCAGGAAGAGACTCCTTGAGCTTCCTGACAATCAAAAGCTACTTGAGGGATCACCCAGCCTCTCTGGCCTCTGTGTTATACTCAGTGCTTTAGCTAGGATTCACAGAATATTGAGGGAGGGGGGTCACCACAGGCTTAGCTGCTCTATACACACCTGCTTATCTAGTCCTGCAGGTCCCCTCCCCACTACTTGAATATGACTCTGCTTTCAGAACCCTACTGATCTATATATTTTCGGGTGTGGCTCCACCATGTTTCATTTTTCTGTGGATGTGATTCTTCAGGCTTAATATCTTTCAAGAATTCCTGAAATTTCTACCCACTGATGGGACCCTTTCTTATTTTTCCCGGACTATTATCAATTGATTCATATAAGTGAGTGTTTACATAGGTACAGATATATATGCACAACTTTTCTGTCATCTTACGGAATTTGGAGTTGTGGATATGCCAGTGGTGGTGGTAATGTAGTTAGAATATCATGAGCTCTGCCTACCATTTTGATCATTTTCTTAGTGTCATTATTTGCTAAATAGTCTGTACTCCAATGTTAATATGGCCATATCTCTTAATCTCAGACTTGTATATCCAACTCCTAGTTTCCTGTATTTCTTACAGGCACCACAAATTTAACATGTTCGAAACTGAATTGCTAACCTTATCCTCACCAAATCTGCTCCACTCAGGCATCCTCAGGACCTTTGGAGCAAATTCTTCACAACTCCTTTTCCCTCACTATCACCAAGTAGTCCCTAAAAATAGATTTAACTTCTTTCCATTTCTACTGCCATTAACTTTGTCCAAGCCACCATTATCTTTCACCTGGAGTAGTCAGAGTCAACATTTAAAAATACAAATCAGATCACGGCATTCCTCTGCTTAAAACTCTTCCTTTACTTCTCATTGCTGTTGGAATGAATTCCAAACTGTTTTCACGTTAAATGCTATCTCAGAATCCAAATCTGGAGACTAGGTCCCTGCTATTTACTTAAAGACCACTTTGATGCCAATAGGTTATTAGCCTCCTGGGTTCTATAAGTTTGACTTTCTCTTTCCTTTGTTCCACTAAGGAACTGAGGTATTCCATAACTTCCATAACTTCACCTTGAATTAATATAACTATAATTTCTCTTAACTATGATGCCTATATCATAAAACTGCTATAAGAGGTATACTCTTTAGTTACTAGGCATTTTATCTATCTGTAGCTAGATCAGTCCCTTTAGGAACCATCCTCACCAGTGAACAAGTCCAGTTAAAGGTTTGGATGCCTCTTGGTCTAACTTGCTCTAAAATGGGAAAACTCCAGTTAAGTCCCAATATATGACCGGTTAGTCCAGGCTTTGACAGTGTGAGCCTGGGTAAAAATCCTAACTACTCTAGGACACAGCTTCTTTTCCTGTCAGATGAGGAGGGTAGAGTTGTATGATCTCAAAGGTCTCTTCCATTTCTAGTGGCCACAGATTCCATGACCTCATATATTTCCTTAGAGAAAGTATAGTACCTATCACTCAAATCTCATGAAAATTATATAGAGGGTAATATTCTATTTCAGACTTAAGAAGAACTTTCATCAAAGAGAAAATAATTCAACTTGAGGTTTCTGGAGACCACTTAAGCCAACATGGATTCATTTTGCCAAGATTTAGTGCTGCTCTCAATTGCCTAAGGAACACAATCTCAAGAACTGGAAATACAGCAGCAACACCAAGAAGCACTATTACTACTATTACTACTACACAGTAACAAAAATGAAAGGTTTTAGCTCATACTGGGAAATGACCAAAAACTAACTATAATAATCAAATAGGAATGAAAACAGGAAAAAAAATCACAGTAGGTACCAAAGGTTTCTTCCTGAAAGATCAATAAAGATCAATAGTTCATACTGGTTTACAAAAAGAGCCAACATACCCCCCTTTCTCCACACCCCTTCCATTTTTATAGCGACGTTAAAAGGAGAGGCTCTTCAGATTAAGTTACTAGTCGTATCTAGAGTTTTAATAGTCTTTAAACTGATTATAGTCTATTATAACCTTTGATCAAAATCATAAAGACCAGGAAAAAAAAATTCTCTCCTTCCTGAATAATTTATAATACCTAACTACCTTCCCACAAACTGTATAAACCTTTGAAAATGGGAACTTATTCCCACTGACAATTACTATGCCAAGCAAGTTTGAGTACTGTCTCTGTATTGATGGATTTCACAAATTAAATGATCCACACTGCTTTACCTGATACATTCCAACTCCAATGTGCTTCGGCTCAATTTTCACTAGCTCAGCTAATGGATCTTGTACACGCCTTGCTATGGAAACTGAAAAAACAGAATCAGAAAACAAGTATGGCTTAATGTGAAAAGCAGTATGCAGATAATTACTATTTTAGTTCCTCATAATGCATAGTTATCCCTCGTTATTCCTCCCCCAAGGAGGCCAACAATTTAACCAAGTTTCAGAGTTCCTTTTTTTTTCCACACAAAAAGTGAATGCAAAATTTCAGGATTAATTATGTCACCAGAACTCCTAGGTGTTCCTGAGCACGAACACATTGAAAGGGTTATACATTTGGAAAAACAAATAAAACACTTAGTTGCTATATTTATACAATTACCTGTTCGTTCTTTAAATATAGTATAGTAGGGCACCTCACACTTTAAAGAACAAGTAGATATTTGTTTTACTTTTAAATAATCCTGCATTGCTATAAACATGATACACATTTGTACATTAAATATGCTTATTAGGACTAGATCCTGATAAAGATGAGTAAATGATAGAATCATATCTTATTGCAATCAGAGATCAAGTTAGTTGACTAGTGAATACTCTTGAATCACCTTGAATACGATTGCAAGATCAGTCTGAGAAGTGATCTGCATCCCAACTGCTTGTTCCTGACAGTCCTAATTACATCCCTTTCTTGACCATCACTTTCCATTTTTAAGAGACTTGAGAGTTAACTTTAAACATCCTTTGTGTCATGATTTTTACTTAGTCATCATATATTATCATCTTTTTAAAAGCCATATGTTATTAACAAAATCTTATAACTAATTTAGCTTATAAGATAGATTTAGTTAGAGAAAAGAAATTTAGTTGCATTGAGTGTTTACAAATGAACAGCTTTTATTTTCTAAACACATGAAAGCTAGTCAGTGTCACCTACTCATACAGAAGGTTGGATGAAATATAAATTCATTAAGTAAAAACATTAAGGCCATTAAAGGAAACCCCATGCCTGTTTTCGTGTTAAACTATTCAAGGTCTGGTAAAAGAAGCCACTTCTTAGAAGTAACTATCAGATTCTCCAGTCACTGATTTGTGCCACCTCTCATCAGAGATAAGATCTACTGTGAACATCAAGTTCACTGCACATTCAAGTCTTTTTCATATCTTTTATTATTACTGCCAACAGACAGTGACAATGGCAGCTTGCAAAGCAAGCTTAGAGAGCAATAAGCTGATGTTTTACAATCTGCCTATTTCTCCCACAGAAGAGATGGGGATTCCAAGGCCTTCACATACACCTTTCTCATCAAATCTCATAAAAAGTTAATTAGTGCAAGCATGCCAAGTTATAGGAGAAATGGTTTCCTTTAATAACCACATTTATAGTCATATGAAAACATATGCCACCAGAGAAATACCTGATATCCTCTAAAACCAAATACAGTCAGGCCTCCATATCTGTGGGCTTCACATTCACAGATTCAACCAACTATGGATCAAAAATATTTGAAAAAAAAATTCCATAAAGTTCCAAAAAGGAAAATTTGAATTTGATGCTCTCAGCAACTATTTATATTGCACTTACAACTATTTACATAACATTTACATTGTATTAGGTATTATAAGTAATCTAGAGATGATTCAAAGTACATTGGAGGATGTGCATAGGTTATATGCAAATACTATGCTATTTTATGTAAGGGACTTGAGCATCCTTGGATTTTGGTATCTGAGACGGGTCCTGAAACCAATCTCCTGTGGATACCAAGGGACAACTCAACTGTATTATTTCCTTATTCTAGCCTTTACATATATTATACAATAAGAGTGATTTTCAAACACATACATACATTGCCAAAATATTTTCGGATTAAAAAAACAACCCACAACAGTAGACCAAGTTAAGGTAATAGGCATCAGAACGTTTGCTGTGTAGGAAGGCAATATTAGAAATTCAATAACAGTATATCAATAATAGGTAAATCTCTCAAATCTACACCTTCAGGAAAACCCACATTATGAAAACCTAAACTTAGAAATTGTGTGAGTAGATCCCATATTTTAACATTTCTGAAATACACAAAAGGATTTTAAACTATTTTCTACTGGATTCCCTCCTAACATTTCACTGCCAGTGTATCCTTTGTTCATCCTAATATTACTAAATATTAGCAACAATGGATTAAAAATGATGGCTTCTAGATGACATATTAATTCTACAATAGTCCCAATGGCTTCTGGAGTTACAGTGTACCCCGTAAACAACCCCTGACATAGATCTAATATTTCTAGAATTGGCATTTCACTTTCAGATGCTGTTCATTCTGTGTAGCATAGAAACCCAAGCATGGAAGAGATGGGAGGCAGGAGGAGGGAGAGAGATGAACATTGTTTAAAGTAGAATTCGAAAAGTAGTATGCTCAGGCTTTGGAGAAAAGATGGTGTTGTTTTCCTGCTGGCAGGATAATCAAGAGAAGGGTTATGCAATAAACAGTAATAATGATCAGGCTGACAACAGATTTCTGAAAGTAACAGACAGATAAGTAGTTCAGGCAAAAGGACTTTAATAGATTGCTGATAAAAAAAAAAGAAGAAGGAGTAAGAATCATGGCCCGAAACTTGGGGCACATTCATATTTTGAGACAGAAAAGAGAAGGAGGAAATGGTGAAAGAGGCAGAGAAGGAATGGTGAGGAAAGTAAAGCAAAAGAAGTCAAAAAGACTTCTGGAACATGTTAAACATAGAGCTACCCTATGTCCCTATGTCCCCAAGTTTTTACTCCTAGGTACATACTCAAAAGAAATAAAAACATTGGTCTACATAAAATCTTGTACATGGATGTTCACAGCAGCATTATTCATAATAGCCAAAAAGGTGAAAACAACCCAAATATCCAACAACTGATAAATGGATGAATACAATGTGGTATACCTGTACAATGGTAAATTATTTGGCAATACAAAGGAATGGAGTACTGATATATGCTACAGCACGAGTGAACTTTGAAAACACTATGCTAAGTGAAAGAAGCCAGCCAATCACAAAAGACCTCATATTGTAATGGTTCCATTTATATGAAATATCCAGAATAGGCAAATCCATATAGACAGAAGGTAGATTAGTGTTTTCCAGGGATTGGGAAGAAGAGGGGAAGGGGGACTGATTGCTAATGGGTATGGGGTTTCTAGGGGCAATGAAAATATTCTAAAGTTGGATAGTGGCAATAGTTACACAACTCTGACTATACTAAAAAATGATGACATATACTTTAAAAGGGTAAACTGTATGCTATGTAAACTATATCTCAATGAAGTTGTTATGTATTTTTTAAATGCAGTATGTCCAAATGTATGGCAAATATTGACTATTTTGCTCACATGTAATGTCAACATTTCTCTGTATCACTGCAACTATTTACCACTGTTTAGGAAGTTCTACTTAACGCAATTGGAAGAGAAAAGAAAGAAGGTATAATTACTCAAAAGACAGAAACTAGATTATTTATTATTACTTGCAGATGATGACTGTCTACTTAGAAAACCCAAGCGAGTCAACTGAAACAATATCAGAACTAATAAGATTTCAATCAGTTGGTTGGTTTCAAGACACCCAGACAAAAACTGATGCTCCACCATATGCCATCAACAACCAATAAGAAAATATCATGAAGGAGAATCTATTCACTGTCTCTCTGTGTGTGTGTGTGTGTGTGTGTGTGTGTGTGTGTGTGTGTGTATTGCGGGTGAGTAAGAAAAATACAATGTGCATAACCTGGATGAAGGTATAAATTTAATGGAATTTCACTGTATTTCTACAGAGTTTGAAAAATATTAGTTAAATGGCTCTAAAGTTTATACAGAAAGAAAGAAATGCATAGGACAAGTGCAATGAAAAAAAGATTAAGGCAAATCATATTATAAGCCACAGTAATTGAAAGAGTCTTGCGTTGTAGCAGACTAGACAGACCAAGGAAAAAGGGAAAAAAGTACATATAGGAATTTCGTTTTTTGTTTGTGTTTTTTTTTTACATGGAATTTCGTTTTTAATAAATGGTAATTTGTTAAACGGTAATGAAACATATTGTGTAAAGGAAGACAGTAAAAAGCAGGGAAAAGCAGGGAAAAGGAGCTTCGACTGAGTGAAGATTATCATCCTAAAAGGTAAGCAACCAGAGCTACAGCCATATGCAGTAGCACTGAAAACAACATTTCCCCCTCATTCATAAGGTATCTTATATCCAAAGGACAAAAGGGGTTCTATTGGTTTTGGTCTTCAGTTCCATGAAATACATAGAATCTTAAAGCTTCTAGAGCAAATAAATGTATTGCTTAAAAGACTGTACTAAACTGTGTTCTCTTTAAAATTTGCCTTACTCTGTTATCTGAGAATATCAAAGTGGAAATCTTTATTTTTAAAGTCCAATACTCCTTTTTTATACTTCCTCTTGCCATCAGACAGCAACAGAGGAATCCCCATGCTGTCTTATTTCATTCAACAACTCCTAATTAGAATTTTTTTCACTAAAAAGCTTATTAAAATGTAGTTTTAATGCTCTTAATGCAAATTTATTATAATCTTGATCCTCTAATTAGTAATTACATTTTTCAATAATGAGCTGACAAATCTGTTGACCTAATATAAATACTCTATATCTTGATTGCAGTGGTTGTGGTTACCTGACTAGTACAAGCTTTTCAAAATTCATAGATGGTGTACCTAAAAAAGGTGAATTTTACTTTATGCAAATATACCCTTAAATTTGAAAGAAATATCTTTTCTCTAAGGATATCAAACTTTTTCTTTATTTTTCTTCTTTCTGTATAGTCTCTACTTCTTCCATGTAGTGTACCCCACCTCCCACCCCATATTTTGGCATCTGTCTTTAATAGCATAAGTTTTCCTTACATGTTAAGTGACCCTAGACTTTCCATCAGGGGTAGGGTACTAAAAAGCTGACTGTTAAGTGCTTTGCTCAAAGGTGAGGTTTGTCAACTGTGGGCTTCACTATAGGGTGATTTGGCCATTTCTTTGTGAAATCTCTGATCTCAGTTTCTTTAGGTGTTTTCTCTTGTGTTCTCTTGTGTTCTAGCCAGAATCCCCTAGTCTCCCACATGGAAGATTTAGTCCTCTCTAAGGTACCTACAACAGCATGTCAATAATTATTTAATCTTTCTTTTTTTTAGTAGGTATTCCCACTCTCACTTATAACCCATGTCCTCCAGTGTAGAAACCTTCGGTTTAACCCTCTCTAGAGAACAATTCTCCAGTCTTCTGCAAAAGTGGAAGAAGGGCAGTTACTCAACGTGTGTGGAATGGGAGGTCTAATTCATTTCTTCTTTTTTTACTGATGTGAAATTCACATAACATAAACTTAACCATTTTAAGGTGTACCGTTCAGTGGTACTTAGTATACTTAAAACACTGTGCAAACCACCACCTCTATCAAGTTCCAAAACAGTTTCATCACTCCCAAAGGAAACCCTGTACACATTAAGCAGTCCCTCTTCATTGTCCCCTCTTCCCAGCCCCTGGCAACCACCAATCAGCTCTCTGTGTCTGTAGATTTGCCTATTCTGGACATTTCACATATATATGCAATCATACAATATGTGACCTTTTGTGTTTAGCTTCTTTCACTTAGCATGTTTTCAAGGTTCATCCATGTTGTAGCCCGTATCATTACTTCATTCTTTCTTATGGCTGAAAATACTCTTCCATCGTATGGATAGACCACATTTTGTTTATCTATTCACCTGCTGATAGACATTTGGGTTGTTTCCAGTTTTGGGCTATTGTGAATAGTGCTGCTATGAGCATCTGTGTACAAGTATTTGCTGAGTACCTGTTTTCAATTCTTTTGAGTATATACCAAGGAGTGGGATTGCTGGGTTATATGATATTCTATGTTTAACTTGATCTCACTGCTTTTTAAACAGACTTTCAATCAATCCTCCTATTTTAGACCCATTCTCAGCCCTCCCAAGATACTTCTAAAGGTGCTTAGTGCATTTCCTGAGTCTTTAGGGTTTCTACGATCTATTTCAGGTTAGCTCTGTTTTCTACAATGCTGTCTCAGTATTCCACTTTCTCAAGTTGGCTAGATCTCATCCGGTTTCCAGCTTCAAAACTATTGTTGCCGTTATCTCCTCTCCCATTCTCCTTGTCCTAGTAAGTTTATGCCTTCATTCTATCAAGTTACTGTCATTTTAATGAGATTTCAGAAGAGAGTGAAGGAGTAACAGGTATATTTAATCTTCATTTTAAATCAGAAATCCATAATAAATGTTTTAATACCAACTATCTATTATTCTATCCATCCAATTTAAACTGTCTCAGTACAATGAATTTATTATGAAGGGAATGTAAGCATATATAAGGATAACTTCTGTTTTCAATAAGCTGATAAACTGGTCAAGAAGATGTAGTAAGATAAAGGTCATTTTCTTACATATGTTTAACACTTGTATGAATGTTGAGGTTCCGTTATATTTGATATGGTAAACTTATGGAGGGTTGAAAGGTAAAACCCACACCCACAGATAGGTCAGGTCTCAGATGAAGTATGAAGTCATCCCAGGCATCAATCACTAGGAAAGAGAAAGATTCCTAGTGAGAAAACAGGAACTGAAATGGAAGTGGGGCCTAGAAAGCCAAGAGTGGAGACTCTCAGTTAATTTCAATATTTGCTTCCAGGACCAGACTTTGAAGACTCAGAATGTCTAGGTAGGTGTTTTGAGTTGATATGGGTCAAACATAGTCACTGCCAATGTGGAAACAAGCTAAGACAAAGAAAAATGGCACACCTGCAGTGAATCACAAACTGAAGACACAGCTAGGTTTTGAAATCAGAGTAATTAGGACTATATACCAATTCCCCTTTTTATTATTTCCTATTTTCATAGAATCTTGTTAGAATGTTGTGATCTTGTTCCCTTATAATACTGTGGCAGTTATGCACCCACATGGGCCAGTGGTGAAGAGGAAATAGCAGCCCCCTTAGCAAAGGGAAGTCTGAGGGACTGCCACCTCCTATATAATATTTTTCTAATGCCCTGTTGGATGATTACCTTTCAGTGCCAACTTGGGAGGCTCTGAATTTTACTTTTTATAAAGAAAAGTATCCCTTTATTACAGAAGTTACGTACATAAATATTATGTTCACACTTAGTTGGCTATGCGGCCTCTTTAAGCCTTGGTTTCCTCATCTGTAAAGTGCGAATAATAAATGACTCATAGGGCAATTGTGAGGATTAAATAAAATAATCCTGGTAATGTATTTACCACAATGTTTCATATATACTAAGTGCTTAAAAAAGATTAGTGTTAGCAGCTCCCTACTCCTCCTATTATTATTATTACTACTGTTATTACAAGGCAAGTACCAAAAGAGAACATGGCAAGGAGGCAGAGACCACACTGAGTTGATGTGACAGGGAAAAGCTTCACTGAAGAAGCAAGATTTTGAGCTGGGATCTGAGTTTGAAAAGATGACCATTTTAGGGAACTTCCCTGGTAGTCCAGTGGTAAAGAATCTGCCTTCCAATGTAGGGGACGTGGGTTCGATCCCTGGTTGGGGAACTAAGATCCCACATGCCTTGGGGCAACTAAGCCCTCACGCCTCAACTAGAGAGCCCGCATGCCACAAACTACAGAGCCCAAGTGCCACAGCTAGAGAGAGAAAACCCACACACCACAACTAGAGAGAAGCCTGCGTGCCACAACGAAGACCCGAAGCAACCAAAGAAATTAAAAGAAAATAAATAAATAAAATAAATAAATATTTTAAAAAGAAAAAAGAAAAGATGATCATGTTAGTCAGGGGACTGTGTCATGGAATGAACAACTGAAGAGAAACTACAAGTTCTTTTGGATCAAAAAAGAAGTTTTTAACTTTAGATTAATGCAAAAATTTTCAAATACATATCACCAGGTGTAGATTTCAAGAACAGTCAATGAAATTTGATGAGAATATTTAAGGAAAAAAAATTAAACAAAAAGTCTATTTCCCCTAATTTGGAATTTCCCCAAATTGGGGGATTAAGAGATACAAACTACTATATATAAAATAGATAAACAACAAGGATATATTGTATAGCAATGGGAATTATAGCCATTATCTTATAAGAAGTTATAATGGAGTATAATCTGTAAAAATACTGGATCACAATGCTGTGCACGTGAAACTAATATAATATTGTAAATCAACTATACATCCATTAAAAAAAAAAAAAATAAAGCAGTAAACACACATACACAAGACATTTCTAACAAAGTAGTCTAAATATCCACCTATTACACAGAAAAATGCTCTGACCAGATCTATATTTTGCTTGTGATACCAATTATTGTCATTAGATGTACCAAAATATCTTTTTTTAAAATAAATTTATTTATTTTTGGTTGCACTGGGTCTCTGTTGCTGTGCGCAGGCTTTCTTTTTAGATGCAGCAAGCGGGGGCTACTCTTCATTGCAGTACTCTTCGTTGCAGGCTTCTCATTGCAGTGGCTTCTCTTGTTGTGGAGCACGGGCTCTAGGCACACGGGCTTCAGCAGTTGTGGCATGCAGGCTCTAGAGCACAGGCTCAGTACTTGTAGAGCATGGGCTTAGCTGCTCCGCAGCATGTGGGATCTTCCCGGACCAGGGCTCGAACCCGTGTCCCTTGCATTGGTAGGCGTATTCTCAACCACTGTGCCACCAGGAAGCCCTCAAAATATCTTTAATTTCTTCACACACAAGATTTAAACTATTCCACATCACAGAAATCAAAGCAATTTTATACAACTAATATCAAATCAGGCTGATTTAAACAATACAGTAATGACAATTCCTATTAGCAAGGCAAGAGAAACCGGTCATTTAACAAATATTTAGCTATAGCCTGAAAGTCTGTGCATGTTTATACATTTGCACTTTAAATATTTTATGTTAATATATTACTTTCCTCCAACAAAAAGCTCTAATAAGTAATATTTTGCAATAATAATAAGAGAACTGAATATTTTATTGTTTTTACTATTAACTCTCTAGCATTTAATTTTACTAAATATGTTTTGGGCTAATTTTTCACCATACTCTAGAATACTATGCAGTGTTCTTTAAAAGTAGTATTCTTCCACTTCTTTTCCATAATTCCCAGTACTATTCCAATCAAACACTTTCTTTCTAACATGACTGCAATATATCTTCTAAAATTTCTTGGATATTTAAATATTTTGCTTGCTACAAATACAAATCCAAAATATGAAAATCACACGCTTTAGTGATCATGCACAGTTTCTTACCTGCACTTCTCAAATTAGGGTCCAGTCCTGGCATCTCTTTATTAGCTTCAGGGCTGACACTGTAGACTGATGCTCCTGCTTCACTGACGATACTGAAAAGAAAGAAAAGGGGAATATCATTTTCCAAACTTTCTACCTGCCCAAAGAAAATAAATGAATGAGACTAGGTATTATAAGAAAAGAAAACTGCAGGGCAAAGCACTCTCTTTATATTTCAATGATACCTATACTATTTAATTTTACATTAACTTAAAGTGATTAAGCAATGCTTGTTTTCTACACATAGGAAATACACAGGCTTAAATCCATAATGAATTCATTCAGTCATTTTCTGTTTAAATGAACACCATGGATACTCCTCCATGATGCCAACATCAAAATTTTCAGAATACTTAGCTCCTCTTGTGTTTATAATCCATTACTGACTGACATTTATGACTCCCTTCTGAATTAATCATTCTAAAGCATCTTGGGAAGCACAGACATGTGTGTGGATATGTGCATATGCAGATATACACAAAAAACCATTGCCATAAACACTGCCATTATTATTACTTGGTTATAATTAACAACCACAATGTGAAAAGGAAGGGGATCAGACAGGATCCCACTTCTTTTCAGGAGGGTCTGAAATCATCCTTTTGGTGAACTTGAAACATACCACTTCAGGCAGGTGTTAAACCACTTCATTTCATCATTTCTTTAATCAAAGCATCAGACATATCATCCTGTTCCTTTCTTCTTTGGCTCCATATACTTTACAATCCACAATGGCAGCACTCTCTTACAGATGACGGTTGTATAGTGGTTGACATTTGTACAGTTTACCAAACATTTTAAAATTAGAGGCTTTCTTTATGACATTATACGTAAAGAAACATCATCTATTTTAAGTATTTACAATACCTTTGGTTCTCTACCATGTGACCATCTAGATGTCACAATTCAAAAGCAGAAACATGTTAGTGCTAATTTTTAATCCACTCTTAGAAACCTCTCCCATTCTCTGCTCTTCAGTAGTTACTTCAAGTGTGAGACAAGTTGAGCAGATAACTTTTAACATATTGCCCCACTGTAACAACTCAACACTGATAAGTAAAATGTGAAACGGTTAGTTTGCTACTCCAAAGAGTTCTTTGAAGAACTCTTGATTGAACTTTGACAACAATTATAAACCACAGAGACTTGAGAAGATTATTTGGGGGCAACGAGAAGATTTATATCTTTTGCAACCAAGATCTACTAACCCAAACTTCATAATAGGGAAAATGAACACTCTGCAATTGAAAAGCAAGGCTGCTCATCCTGTTCCTCATCAACAGCATCATCAGGATACAATAAGAGGTGCATATTATATACAAAGCACAAAACCAACCCCTTTATGAAACTTAGGATAAATAAGAATAGTCAGCCATCAGCCATGGAAAATTTGGTTTCAAACACAAATGAACAACACTCAGCCTAACAAATTTTTTTCTAAAAAACCAGAGTATCTGTGAAGTGCAGAGAAAAGAACATTTTAAAAAATCTTACCACAAATCTATTTTCTGTCATTGCCAGAAGCCTCCAAAATTATCTCTATTTGAGCAAAGGAACTTAAATGGTAAATAAAAATTCCCATTAACTGTGGGCTTCAGCAGTTGGGTACCTGAGAATTTGCTGGGTGATTCACTGTCTCTTGCAAGTTATAATTCTCAAAAGACTGAGGGAAACTGTTGCAAAGAAAAACACTCAGATAATAAATATTCCTCCAAATACCATATTGCCACTTCTTTTAAACAGAGGAATACAAAACAGATGTGACACGCTGCACCCAAAGATTTTAGATTAACATTAATATTAAATCAATACAAAATGCAGTAAATTTCATATGCTTCAGTTACTAGACAGCATGGGTCCAATAAACTGTTCAGTACTATGTGCAGATCAGAATGCTTAAATAATCTAAATGAAGAGAAAAAGCTCAACACTGATTACTTCAATATAAAACATATAAGGATATAAGAAGTATATGTGGCAAGAGTTAAATGAAAGAAATCAAGCTGGGAGTGGTGATGATTTCCAGGAGAAGCTGCTAAGAACAAAAGTTATAACTTTCCCCCCCTTCCTTTTTTTCTTTCCTATTTAGAGTTCAAGGATAGGCATTAAGTAGAAAGTATGCTAGATTTTACAAGGCACCTTCTGTTTATTAGGAAGTTTCCCAATAAACTATTATAAAATTATTCCAATTATCTCTAGTATATTTTGAGGAAAGCAAAAGTAAACTTTGCACAAAATACAGATATCTAACATTTAATACGTATTATATGTCACAAAACAAATTTCACTCAGGTGTAAACTAATTTGGCTCATAATCTTAGCAATTTGATTATTTTATTTACTTTGCCATAAAGCAGACAAGACTCAGTAAAATTGATAATTTTGGGGGAATTTAACTGACACAGTTCTAATTGAACTCAAAGGTTTTGAGATTATTACAGTACTTGAAGCCTTTTCAAATTGTTTGTTTAGACAAATGCCTAAATAGATACATATGGTATATCAAACTTTAAATATATGAAAGTACACTTCAGAAGCTACCACCGGACTTAACGTTTTACCAGATCTATGTGTTAATGTGCTAATTCTCTAGAATTAAACTGATAATTTTTAAAGCACTTTATCTAATTCAGCACTTTTCTAGAGTCTTTCTAGGTTTTTTAATTTGAAAATATATACATATAAACCACACACTCATAACCTAAAACACAAGTGAAATGCCCACAATATAGATGCATTTATTTTTAAATTCATTAAAAAATTTTTAACAAAAACTCTCCAAGTTAAAAATGCCAATTTTTGTTACCTCAAGTAAAATTCAATGCTGTTACATAAATCTGATCATTTATCAATATAACGTACTTTATTTTTTAAACAAATATATGTTTAAACCACAGAATTTATATCTCCACAGTTTATAAGTCTCTTCTACCAAGATAAATTATATGTTGATGAATCTTTTAAAACCACGTTTGCAAGTACTTTTCTTACAGTGCCTATTCATTCTGACAGTAAAAGAATGGCAATTTCTTTTGCCAAATTGAGATGGGAGAATTTTTTTATGAGAGAGGAAAACTAGCTGTTTGTTTTTTTTTAAGTTATTGGGCTAATAGTTTTCACATTCATTTACAAGATTGCTTGAAGCCTCTGTATGAGTCTCCTCCCCCTTCTTATTTCCCAAATATGAAAATAGCTTTTTTGTTTTTCTTATTTCAAAATAAATTGCATGCTTCCTATGTTAACAAGAAAATTCAATTCAAAGTTAACCTACTTAAATGAAAACACAATTAATATTTATTAAGCTATCAAAAATCAGCCAGGATATATTTGCTTAAACTAATAAAAACTGATGTTTTTCATTTTTTATAAAAGTATACTAGAATTGCTTAAGTGTTACCAATATCTAGAAGCTTCCACCAATATCTAGAAGCTTCCTTTTCCTTCTGCCCACCAAAAAAAATAGGTACTAAAAAGCTCCGATACTAAATGCACAGCTCATTTCACTAAAGTTTTAAAAATAATTTATCTAAAAAGAGTTCTTCCAAATTTTCAGACTGAGAAACATTCATATGAAGAGAGGGTAGGTAAATGACCTAAGTTTCTCAACAAGTAACAGAAAATGCTATAAAAAGTTAATCAACACAGATCTTAATTCTTTGCTTTGCATATGAGAACCTGTTTTGAAGTATGAAAGGATAGCTGTTTGTATTTTGGGGATAGGAGACAAGGCCAAAAACCAGACCACCATAAATAAAAGGGGCTCTAGGATTTAATGTTTAAAGGATACTTATTTCTAAAAAAACATCAAAGCAATTTTAAATTCCTTTATTTAGTGATGAATTGTCATTTCAGGGAGCCTCAAATGAGCAATACCTAGTCACTTTAAAAACTAACGTGGGAATTCCCTGGCAGTCTAGTGGTTAGGACTCCACGCTTCCAGTGCAGGGGGCACGAGTTCGATCCCTGGTTGGGGAACTAAGATCCCGCAAGCCATGTGCACAGCCAAAAAAAAATTTTTTTTAATTAAAAATAAATAAAAACTAAGGTAATCTCGTGATGATAAGGATGCAGGGAAACAAATAAAATTCTATACTATTAAAGATATTTAAACTGTAAAACTCTTTTGGATGGTAATTTGAAAATATAGATCAAAAGTCACAAGAATATGCATTCTTTCTGAACTGGCTATTATATTTTTAAGAATTTATATGAAGGAAATTTTAATTTACACAAAAAATTAAACAGCGTTATTCATCACAGCATAGCTCCGACCAAAAGAAACTGAAACCAAAATGCCTATCATTAAAGAGTTCTTTAATGAAAACCTATACTGTCATTAAAAATTACTGTTGTAATGTATTAACTGGAAAGGCTGGTTATAAAACTAAGACATGAGACCAACTTTGATATTTTTAAAATATAGGTATATACAAAAGAAAAAAAGGTTTATGTTAATATTAATAGTACTTAACTATGAGTTATTCCTTTAAAAGAATTCTTATTTCTTTAAATTTTTCTGCAATAACTATAATATTTATTTGTAAAAAGAAAAAGTTTAAAATTTAAGTTTCAAATGACCATTTTTTACCTGGCCAGGAGATCCAATATTGCGTAATAGCCAACATTTTTTTTTTTTTTTTTTACCAAACTTTCTTTTAAAGTTATCAAAGTTATTTTGAACTTAAATGTGGGTAAATATATCATTTGTTAGTAATAACTTCCAACATGACTCCTAGGAGACCTCAAATAATAATATTTTATGATATTGTTTTATAACATGAAAGAAAGGTCAAGAATAACTCTAGATTTGTACATACAGGTCATATAAAAAGCAAATGCACAATGAAAAATTTTATAAGAAAGTACATATAATATACATTTTTAAGTTGTACTTAGTCCTTGGCCTGTGAATCCAACCCCCATGTTATTCTTCATGAACACCACGGCACAATCAATTCACTACCCACAACAGAAAAGGTGTGAGGTGACACAGTTGTATACCAGGAAAGTAGTGTGTGTGGGAAAAAAAAAAACACTAAAGGTAAAATATGGTGAAAAAGAAAAAGAGCAGAAATACACCACCTCAAGATTTCAATGGCACCAAATTTACATGTAGGTATGTAACACTAGCACCATCTGGTGGAAGACCAGTTAGAAGCCATTCTCCAACTATCACAGTTTTTTTTAAAAAATTCTAAGCTATCTTTCAAAGAATGAGCATTTTCCAAAGAGAACGAGTCTAGCAATGGTACAGTAATTACACAGAGGACCCATAACAATCCTGTGAGAACTTAAAATGTCTACCAAACAGAGGGTGAGTATATCCCGGGATCGACATCTTATCACATCCACAGAGCAGTATTTCAACAATATAGAATTCCCTTGGCTACTTTTCCTTCAGTGTCTCATACCACATCAGATGAACACTTTCTAGCCACAAAAGAAACCTAAAAAGGACAAACCCAAATTGGCAACTACCAAACAGAACTGTAATTTGGAATTTGGGGTTCCTCAAAGTAACAGCTACCAACTCTTCTGGGCCATAAACATAACAATAGTATTCATTCCACATGAGAATCTGATTCTGGTTTATGTTCACAATGATGCTGAGCTGCTACGATGTACCACAATGTGCCAAAATATTACACTTAAATCACTTTTACTGCTGTCAGTGGGCCACTCAATTTGACAAAATCACTGGTACCTTCAAATGCCATCAAGGGGAAAGCCAATCAACAAACTGAAGGACAAAGATGGACAGCTTCTCTCTATTTGTAGGTTGAGTCCCTCTGCTGAGGTAGAAGCAGTTTCTGACAAAGAATGGAACCAGCAGAAATTGTCGGTCTCCACCACTCTCCAGGGTAAGCATTCCTTTTATTTTCTTTCTCCCTTCCCTTCACTGTCTTCTGTTTTCCTTTTAAAAACAAAAATCCCTCCTTTATTTTTTTCCCCCCATCTATGTTTGAGTCCAACATGAAGTTGTTACAAGTACTGCACAATACCACTAAAGGGAGCTCAAGGAAAAAAGTCACAGGAGCAACCAACCACAAGGCCTGATGCCTAAGTGGTGTTAGACTAGGCACAAGGACAAGGGCCCCACTGAACCAAGACACGAAAAGCAGGCTTGAAGAGCAGAACACTGGGACTTCCCTGGTGGCACAGTGGTTGAGAGTCTGCCAGCCAATGCAGAGGACACGGGTTCGAGCCCTGGTCCGGGAGGATCCCACATGCCCCGGAGCAGCTGAGACCGTGTACCACGGCTGCTGAGTCTGCACTCTGGAGCCCGTGAGAAACAACTGCTGAAGCCCGTGCACCTGGAGCCTGTGCTTCGCAATGGGAGAGGCCACCGCAATGTGAGGCGCGCACACCGCGGGGAGGAGTGGCCCCAGCTCGCCGCAGCTGGAGAGGACCCACGTGCAGCAGTGAAGACCCAACGCAGCCAAAAAAATAAAATTAATTTAAAAAAAAAAGGAGCGGAACACTAACTGTGAAAGAGGCTGTTGTTTGCAGCAGTACTGTAAACATTCCACGTTCGCTACTAACAAGTTCCCAAAAACTAAGAGGGCAAGGAAGAAATACTGATCTAATTTTTGTGCTTTCGTCAACATTTTGAAATGTCCTGATTTAAAGAACATGATGTCAACCTACCTGCCATCCCTACTGCCCCAAACATACCAAAAAGTATGCTTCTTCTGATTCTTGCAGTTAACTCCAAAACTCAAATTTTTAGGTACTCAGCTTGCATTTACTCATAGAATAACATATTATCTGTGTTTGTTTATTCTTGTTCAAATGCAACTCTACATTTAGATATAAATCTAAGAGTATGAATTGCAGAGTTTTCTAACTAAGGGAGAAGTTTATTTTTTTCTTTTCTATCCCTCCTATTTTTTTTTTTAAGCTTAAGTACATCTATAGGAATTTATCCACTAATAAATAAGTGGAATTCAGACTGCTACGGCATAGACTTTTCAGAATGAAACTTATTGCAAGATATTTTATTCCTTCATTATCCATCCAATAACAGAAGTCAGAATCAGAATTACTAATTTAGAGGGTTATAATATTCTAATATTTTGCTAATAATAAGTGCTGAATAATAAAATGTGAATTATTAAAAGTTTTAAGAAAGAACAAAAAAGAAAGGAGAGAAGCAAAGTGAAAAAGACAATGAGAAATAAAATAATTAAAGAGAGAGGCAGAAGCCAAGATACACTTTGCCAGCAACTAACAGCCCAGTTCTTTTTACCTACAGTTGAATAGTTTAATAAAGTTTTGGAAATAACAATGGTTTGTGCTACATTCCCTAATATTCTTCCAAATGCTACTGCTAAAAATCTCAGTGAACTCCACTAATAAATCACGTACATTTTATCAGTTTTCACATCCTGTTACTCACTCCTCTTTTTCTCCCTTGTCTGATGTTTGTTTTTGCCTCCCACCCCCCACCCTGCCAACCTCTACTTTCCTCTGATGTGAACTTATACCTCTGCAGAAGTCATCACCGCCCGCTCCCCCCCCCCCGACCCCACTTAAGGGACCCTATCTACAAACTTCACTTAACACATTCACCAACCAGCAGTCTCCAGTTTGAATCATCAGGCTCTTTTCTGGGGCAGCCTCAAACTTTAGAATTTCTTTTGGCCACCCAGATAATGCTAGGGGAAAAAAAAACCAAACAAACTCTGAAAGCACAGGCCAAATGTAAGATGACGACTCTAGATCAACCACTTTTTCTAATCGTGGTTTTCAAAAGTACACTGAACAGATGGAGGGAGAGAATGAGTTGTTCAGTTCAGCTGGCTGCTCCATTTACTTCTTTATCTATGGTCAGATCTTTACTTTCTTGGGATCACTGCACATTTCTGGCTCTGCTATATTACACTGTGTAAATATTTAGGAGAAATAATTCCTTTCTAGGATCTAAACTTCCACTGTCGTTATGGCAAATGAACCTGTTTATGCTATGTTCGTTAAGTAACAGCAAGCCTAAAAGAACACAGGAATTTACTAATATATGTGGTACACAAACATCACAATCATAAAGCTTCTCATAGGGGCATATCAAGAACATGAAAGGCCAGTTTATTTTTACTCCCATTGCCCTGTAATTTTCTTTAACTCTACTACAACAGTCCTTAATTCAAACCTTTCCTACAGTTACAGTAACAGGGTAGATTGAATGTACATAAGCTGTACCAAAACTACTCACATCTCCATTTAACCTTCCTTGATTCTCAAGTGGTTATCAAACTTAATCCTACATCAGAATCTGCTGGAGGTTGTTAAAACACAGATTGCCAGGCTCCACCCCCAGAGCTTCTGCTTCACTGGCGCTGAGCATTTGCATTTCTAACCAGTTCACTGGTGATGCTGATGCTGCTGGGACCATATAGGTTTTAAAGTCTTATTAAGGTATAACTTACATTTCATAAAGTTCACCCATCTTAAGCATACAATTCAATGACTTTTAGCAAATGTTGTACAATCATCACCAAAATCCAATTTCAGAACATTTCCATCCCAAAAAGATCCTTTGTGCCCATTTGCAGTCCTCATTCCCATCTCCAACCCTAGGTATCCACTAATTTACTTTTTGTCTCTATACGTTCACCTGCCTGGACATGTCATATAAATGGAATCATAAAATATGTGGTCTTTTCTGTCTGGCTTCTTCACTTAGCATAATGTTTTTGAGATTCATTCATGCTATAGTATCAGTACTTCTTTTTTATTGCTGAATAGTATTCCACTGTTCTAGAAATACCACATTTTGTTTATCCATTCACCAGTTGATAGAATTTGGGGTTGGTCCAAGTTTTCTGGTATTATGAATAATGCTGCTATAAACATTCATTTACAAATATTTGTGTAGACTTATGTTTCATTTCTCTTGGATAGATTCCCAGGAGTGGAAATGCTGGGTTGTAAATTCATGTCTAATTTTTTAAGAAACTGCCTAAGTACAACGAATAAGGGCTCCAGTTTGTTCATTTCCTTGACAATACTTGCTGTTGCCTTTTTGACAACTATTCTAGTGGTTATGAAGTGGTATGTACTTCTGGCTTATTTTACATTTTTAAATCATTGATGATGTGAACATTTATTCAATGCCTTTGTTGGCCTTTCCTAATCTTCTTTAGTAGAATATCTGTTCAAATCTTTGCCCATTTTTATTTGGCTTGTCTCCTTATTATTGACTTACAAGTGTTTTTATGTATCCTAAATACAAGTCCTGCATCAGATACATGATTTGCAAATATTTTCTCCAAATTTTTGGTTTGTCCTTTCATTTTCCTAATGGTCTTTTGAAACATAAAAGTTTTAAATACTGATGAAGTCTAGGACTACACTTTTGAGAGCCAGTGTTTTAAAGCCTCAGGTGGGGCATGCGGCGGCGCGCGAGTGCGGAGCCGTTGCGCAATGGGATAAAGTAGAGGGGCGGTGCCGCTGCCAGGCCCACTCTCTGTCCACTCCACACGTCGCGCCGCCCAGCGTCCGCCGCCTCCTCCGCCATGGCAGTGGAGGGGGGGAGACGATCTTCCCCAGAGATGGGCACACCTTCCCCAAGCACGGCCAGACCTGCGTGGTGCACTACACCTGGATGCTTCAAGATGGAAAGAAATTCGATTCCTCTAGGGACAGAAACAAGCCCTTTAAGTTTGTGCTGGGCAAGAAGGAGGTGATCTGAGGCTGGGGAGAAAGGGTTGCCCAGATGAGCGTGAGTCAGAGAGCCAAACTGACTGTCTCCCCAGACTATGCATAAGTTGCCGCTGGGCACCCAGGCGTCATCCCACCGAATGCCACTCTCATCTTTGACGTGGAGCTTCTAAAACTGGAATGACAGGAACGGCCTCCTCCCTGAACTCCCCGTTCTTGGATGTGCCATGGAAGGATCGGGCGCCTCCAGATGCGCACAGCGAGTCCATATGGAGCTTTTCCTGAAATTCCACTACACTCTTTGTATAAGCACCTTCCTTGGCTGAATGTGTTCTGTCACCAGCTTTGCTCTTCCCCTTTCTCCTGGTATGTATGTTGAGCTGAACTACATTACATAAACCTCGAGTTACTCATTTTAGTTTGTTTTCGTTTTGGGGTGAAGACTGAGTTTCAGTCCTTTGGATCTAGGTTTCCAGTTAAGTACTAGTCAAGTGTTAACAGCACAAGTAATGGGTTGACTTCAGAATAGGAACTGGTGTGTGGGGTGCAAGAATCTTTTTTATTTTATTTTGGATGAAAGTTTTATCTATTATATATATATATTATATAATATATAATATATATATGGCTCTGCGCTGCAGAGCCATAGCTGATTTGAGGCGCTCTTGAGGGCCGAATTATTCTCCAAGTTGAGAGATGTCCTCGGGTTGAATGAAAAGCCTGACCCCATACTAAAGTGGCCTCCAATGCCCCACCCCACCCTCCCCTTAACCCTCTGCCTTTTGAAAGCAGATCATTTTCTTTGAGATGTTGGACACTACAGGGTCTATCCCTGGGCTAGCAGGGACCTCTGAAGCCTTCTTCATGGCCTGGCTTTTCTTTTTCTTTCCATCCTGTGGTTTTTCTAATGGATATTCAGGACTTTCGTAATCTCATAGCTATCCAAGCTCCACTTCCTAAATTTTAAGAACTTTAATCAAAAGTTAAATTGAAGGCGCTGTTTGTAGACACTTAACACCCATGAAAGCCCAGCCATCATGACAAATCCTTGAGTGTTGTCTTAAGAAAATGATGCTGGTCATCATAGCTTCAGCATCTCCTGTTTTTTGATGCTCAGCTCTCCCTGCTGATCTCAGAGTTTCCTGGCTTCTCCCTCTCACCCCTCTGCTGTCCTGTGTAGTGATGTGGTGAGAGAAACTGCTGCCTACTCCCCTACCTCCACACTACATATGAGTTTCAAGTTTTATTATTGCAATACAAGTGCTTTATGCGGGCTTTTCTCAACAACAACAAAAATGCCTCAAAAATTCAAAAGAAATAGTAAACCCTTGAAAAATGTGAAAGCTTAGTGGTTTCCATCTGCATAAGCAATATGTAAATGTCACGCATAGTATCTGCTTTTCTGTTCAGCTGCAGGTGGGCCTACCTGGGAACACTGGGTGGCATGCTGGCATTAAAGAACATGGACCTCTGTGTCAGCATTTTCAGAAGCACTGGTCAGTCCATGGCTTTTGACACCGTTCTTAAGAATATAAGAAATATGTCCACCTTACAAACTAATGGGAATAAAGATAAATGGTGCACCATAGAAGATATTATAGAAAAAGAGCATATTACCTGAAAGATACATTTGATTTATTTTGATATTTTTGTCTATTTTTATTAGTCTTCATGTCAGGGCATTTTAAAACAATTCATATACCAGTACAGCCCTTTCTTTGTTGAAAATTTACTGTACCTTAAGTGAAGAGGAGCCAAAGATGGCAGCTAAAATTCAAATCTTGTCTAGGACCATAACTTGCAAATGTATAAAACATACTTCAGGAAAATATAGGATATGTTTGATTCAGGTATAAGCAATATTAAGATGATTCATTTCCAGGGTGAAACCCAAATTACTACACATTTACCTCTTGATGATTATCCATGTCCACAAATCATAAAAAAACAAATCATAAGGAAAAGAAGCTTATATGAACACTATTTCTATAACCATGACCTAAGATACAGATTTTGTGATTTTATGGATAAACTATAACAATAAGAAGGATCCAGTTAAAAGATAAAGAAAACCCATTTAAATTTGCAACAACAATCCTTCTTTATATAATTCAAGTCAACCTAGGACCCAAAGCAAGAAGTTTTTTATACTGAAGAATTCCCATGCTTCTGCTATGAAATGTTTTCAAATATTTATGTTCTAATTCATGGACCCTGCTCATAACATAAAAGCCGTTAGTCCTCATTGCCTTTCAGTTGCTGGAGATGGATTTTATTATTCTACTAGTCTTCATAAATTACAATACAAGGAAGAAGCCTGTTGGCCAAAACTCATTCTCCTTTTTTCACTGAGCCACTCAAAGCCACTTAAGAAGTTGTCCAAAGAGATGTCAGAGAATACAGTTTCACAAGTGATCCACAGTCTCTCAATATGGTCTGGCTCCTAATAAAACTTACAGGGCATATCATCCAACCTTTTTACCTTTTTTGCAATTCAAAATAACTAAAGTTATTGGAACATCTTTCCCAAATTACACAAAATTAAGCTATCATCATCTCTGTTATGTTACTGGCCCTGAGATCCAAGATAAAGATCAAGATATAAGAAATAAAGGAAAGAGTTTACTCAAGAGCATACAGCCAATTATAATTTATCAATAAGATTGAAAGGTAAGAATAAGCAAAATAATGTTAATAGTTTTTTAAGCCTTCATTTTATAACAGTGTTCAAGTCCCTTCTTCAACCAGTTAGATACCAGTTACTAGGAGGAACAAACTCAGCAGGTTACACTGCTTTTCCTGTCCTTATTTAGCAATCAGTCCTCTGGTCTTAGAACACTAAGGCTCAATGAAAAAAAAAAAGGAAGAAGCAGCAGCAAGGACCTCAAGCAGGAGGTCTTACTCCTGGCCATTTAAAATTTAACAGTCATCGGTGTGTGTATCTGTATGACAATATGATCATAACAGAAGCCCATCCTCCAAAATCTGCAATTTCCTAGTGAGGTTCTTGAAAACAATAAGGTGCAAGGAGAACTGCACCCCCTGCCCCCAACTCTTACCATTTATCCCATAAAATCCAAAAAAATAATCACTAAAACCTTTGCTTATACTAACAGCAAATTAGTATCATGCCAAATAGGTACAAAGGTGAATAAGAACACATAAACAAACACCTTTGACTCTTCTGTACAAAATTGGTGTGCCTCTCTCCAAACTAACAGAACTATACCACTTCAGCAATTCATCCATTTATGAACAAATGCCCTCAGCCTATTCCTGAGAAAGGGAAGAATGATCAGTTATATCTGTCTTCATCTTGTCTGAAAACCTTGACATTTTTCAGCAAGTAAAGGTTCCAAATGGCAGGTGTCAGAATGCCTTAGCCTCACATGTGGTGCTGGAAGGCAGGAAAAGCAGCAGCAGTATGTGGTCATGTCAGAGCCACATAGAAGCTGCCTAGAGAGCACATTCTGAAAAGAGCAAACCTCAGACTTGGTTAAATCAATCTACTGCCAGATGCCATTCTGAGAAAAAGCTGCAGTGAGAAACATTCTCAAAGCTGCCCAGAGAAACATCCAACTCAGAGCTCTCACAAAAGGGAAAATAGCTGAGTGCAATGGCACCTGTCCATATCCTGTCTGATAATTTGGTCAAACTGGCTCAATGCAGAGATGAAAAATTGCCATAGAATTCTTTGCTTAGTCTACAAGTGAGTATTATTTCCTCAGGGTCATTTTCAGTTAATCTGAAGTAAATATTATGAATCTCCTGCACTTCCATAATATCTATAGCTTTCTAAAAGTGCTTTAAGATCTACTAACTCCTATAAGGAAGTCAGGATCATAAGTACCCTGTTCATTTTACCTGTGGGGTTAGAAAGAACCAAAGAGGTAAATAAAATTAAATCAAGATCATCTGAAACTAAGACTCAAAAAGGAAAAACTGGTCTCTGTACTGTTAGGCCAGGCTTCTTTCTACTTAGATGCCTACCCTCTGCCCACTTCTCGCCTCCCAATCATCTTTTCACAGGTTTTCCCAATAATTAGAAAGCTTTGGAGCTTTTTGAAAGTTGTTTGTGAAGGTCAATCAATAAGCATTTTTGTTCCCAGACGTTAACATAACTGGCATGATGGTCTACTTTATTTCTCCTCAGATTTGAGTCTATGAAAAAGTAATGATTTCTGAGGAAAACTCAAAGCAGGAGATGCCGAAGAAGCATAAGAACAAGTTATTGTTTTAGGGAGGAGCATTCACTGTCAAGTCATCTGGTTAGATACATCAGAAACTAAACAAATCAGGATTCATTCAGATAAACAGTACATAGTTAATGATATAACCATCCATGGAAAAGAACATTCAATATCATTTAGGTCTTTATACTCTATTGGAATATACAAAGGGACCCCTGGGCCAAGGATTGATACCTCAAAACACCTGATTTCCTCTCATACCTCAAAAGACAAAGCACAAACAAGAGCCAGGACTTCCTTGAAGTTAACAGTATTTTAAAATAAAATAGTGTCAAAATGAGGACATTTGGAAGCATCCAGAACAAGCATGATCTTCCAATTATTGCACAAAGAAATCGGATTCTTCCTTAACATTTTACTCCCTGTGGCTACACCACTGAAATGTATTAATTTGCCACACAATTGTGCATATTTTCAAACTAAAACAATTCACTGGAGTCTGCATTGTCTTGTCTTGCCTTCTAAGCACCTAGAAGGTACTGTTCTTCAACTCTGTGCAGCTGGCTCAAGTAATTTCTCATCTTTGTATTTTCAGATCTTATTCTAAGGCCAATTAACATATACAGCACAGAAAGGATCAAAGTAAATACTAATTAACACAGACCCACATTCAGATAAGGACTAAGAGTATTCTCACATACATATTCTACAGTTTGAAAATCAAATGTATTAAATAAAATTATTAAATAAACGGAAATTTCCTAAATTAATTTCTTATTCACCATTTAGTCTGCAAGTTTCTATTTCTATAAAACAAGTCATTTTGATATGATCATTTTCCATGTCTGCTGTCTTTTTTCTACACACTTTGCTAACTTAATTGATTCCAGACTCCCCAGCATCTCATGCTTTTCTGTTTTACTCACTGAAATAGAGGGATTTGTTTTTTTCATTAACATGGATAAAAACCAATTTGTGTTCATGTTTGGAGTAAAGATGAGTGTTGGTAAAAACAAAGTGTGATGCTGTTGTCAAGGAATGTTTATTGCTCAAAATCATGCAAATGATAAACAGACACATGAAATGGACAAGCTTTGTGCTGGCATCAGATTTAGTATACATTTCAACTGAAATAAAAGCAGAGCTAGGACAAGCCAGAAACAGATAGCTCATAATTTTCAATGTCATTGTAAAGAGTCATACTAAGTCATCATTTTTTTTCATTCCACAAAAAAGCAAGAGTACAAGCTAGGGCACTTAAACGTTAGTTCGTTAATGACATTCACCGCAACCTCTTTAATTAAGCCCATGCTTATTAAAAGTCACTGAACATTCTCTAAAACTTAAAATCTTCTAATATCTCTTTTGGTATCCCTGGCAATTTTAAATCTTAATTGTTGGGCCTTATTTTGGGCAAACGTATTTTATCTCAACAATGCTAAGATGAAATCATAAGTGGGGAGAAAAAGATCCCCAAACTAACAAATGAAAAAACATCATCTCCTGGTCTAATCTTACCTAAAAGTAATGACATCTCCCCTATCCCTTCATAAAGTTTCCTGCCCCAAATTCTTAAAACCTGGCCAGTAGATATTTATACAATTTTTAAAACACAATATACTACAGAAAGTTAGAAGGCTGTTCGGATACTTAGTCATGCTGTAGCTTGAAGGTATAAACTCTTGAAAATTAAAAACAAATATAAAGATAACACAAATAAGAAGAAAGCTAAACCTGTGTTCTTGAGATTCCCAAAGGTAAGAAAGGAAAAGAAAGTTATAGCAGTCACTTAATATGTACTTAACACCATGTGTAAAGAAAATCTGCGATATAATCTGATCCTGAAGAATTTAAACTACAGACTTCCTGATTCCCCAGTGCTAGCAATCACATCCAACAGTAACTGTGCACAATGGCTGAAAGAACTTTTTAAATTATTTCATTTCCCCTAAGTTTGTTTTAAGTATGAAGTCTCCATTCCAAAGTAAATTTTAAATGATTTGATGTTGTTCTGAAAATACATTTTATATCAAAGGGCTCCAGTGAATTTTTCCTGTTAATTTCTAGTGTAGTAACTCAAACTTAGGACAATTAGAAGTAAAATTACAATCTCTAAAGTAATATTAATGTTTCACATCACACACCTGGTGTCATATTCCAACATCATTTTCATCTGAAAGTTAAAAAAAACAAAAACAAAAAGATGTTAGAATACAAACTCCAGTGTACATGTGTTAATGTAACACTGACTTTTTATTCCTAGAGGAAAACTGAATAGTGGTGCTTCTTCTTTATGAGAAATTATAAACAGTGAATTGCTAGATGTCATAAGTGATTTTACTAAAAATAGATATAAAAGTGATTTAAATCATGTCTTTATGAAACAAAACAAATTATTTATAGTCATAGGCATTCTTAACAATGATATGAAAGATGTTTTCCTTCTTTTTCTCTTATTTAAATGGGAGGGGAAGAAAAAGAAGAGAGAAAGGGAGGGAGGGAAGGCAAGGGAAGGGAAGGGAAACAGATAAATGTTTTCAGGAAAGAGTGAGCAAGTGCACACATACACATATATGACTGGCAAATCTATTAAAACATTTTTTTTCACTAAATTATGTAGGATACAAAGTAATAATGACTTGTAAAGAAGTAACAGAACATAACCAATCGACCCTAAGCAGTCTACTTCTCCAAATCATGTGCCCACCCCAATCTCAGGGGGATACACTGGTAGTGAAATGAATGCATTTTCCTCACCTGGAATAAATCACTACCATCATGAGCAAGTTTGAGAGTATCCATTTCTAACCTTATCTACTGGTTAAAAAACAAAACCTCACATATTAGAAACACACACACAAAGAAAAAACTAAAAAGCACTCTTTTCTGTTCTTTCACCTATTTCCCAGGCATAGAAACCAGGCTTCTGTCAGCAGATATGTTTCAAACACATGCTTCGGTTTCAATTTGGCCCTTAAATATTCTCCAAAATACTTGGAGAAACGCAGGTTTCTAAGATAATTTTTCAGAAATAAATTAGCATGCATGCTTATGTATTGTGTATGCACTCTATATTTTCTTCAACCTTTAACTTCTCTATTTAAAAATGTAAATTTTCCATTATATAGAAAGAGATACACACCAAATAACTTGTACTGAAATTAGTCTCTTCCACCATTTTCAAATGCCATGGGGAAAATTTTTAAAGCAAATAATACTTCTGAGTTAGAAAGATGTAGATTATAACATAATTAAAGAGGCCAAAAAATTTACACATTTTATACCTAAATTTATTGTCCTTATGGAACACTGTTTTTGTCACAAAGATTAGTATTTACTGCATTAGCCCCACATCCTAACATCTACAGAAAAAATTCTTTCAACCGTGTAGGAGTATTTTAGGTGAAGCTCCTAAGAAAACACCTGCCAAGGAGCTTGCGCTATCATATTAAATGGATCACAGGGTTTACAAAGTGCTGCAGAGGTTCAAAGGCATTCCCTGCACTGAGTATCACAATCATAGCAAGAGAAGACTTTAGGCACATGCCTAAGTTGTTTCCCTGAATTGTTTCTTGTCAAATTAAAATGTCAAAAATTAGTCTATCAAATGCCGTCCCTGAGGAATCTAGCTCAACCCAAAGAGCAGCTACCAATTAGTAAAGTCGGGTGTTTTAATGGGGAAAATTTTTCTTTTTCTATTGATATCTGAAATTAGCAGGGCCCCCAAAGAAAAGTTTCATCTCAGCAGTTAGTTTAAGTGCTACTGATAGCTATAATCACATGCAGGCTGCAATTCCTTTTGAAAGGCTTTTCAAATGAACAAATACAAAGAAAAAAGAGAAACACGAGAGTTTTCACAGTGAATGACTGCCTAGGATTACAGAGTAATAAAAAGCCAAGGTTAGAGATCCAGATATACATGAGTATTGTGAACTAACAAAACAAAGTCAAATGAAATCCTTGCTCACTTTTTTGACAAGGTCAGTGCACCCATCCCTTAGCACAATATACGACTGAATTTCAGGTTGTAGAAGGTGCTTCAGGAAAATAAAATCCACCACAAATCATTTAATATTCTCTATTAAAATCCTCCAAGAAAAACATTTCCTGTTCACTTGGTTTTTTACCAAAAGCTGCCTATCTCTCAGAGGCTGCCTTGTTGAAGTGTTCATTTGTTAGCAGCATAAGTGTGCAGAGGTAATAGATGTTCTTTGGCAGCCAAATCATACTGTATTTTTTTTTACCTGATAGTCCAGATGAATTTATACAGTGCAACATTTGTAATCTACCCACAGAAATATGAGCCATGTTCATGTACTAGAAAGAGCTATTGGTTGTCCATGAACTTCCCCCCAGAGGTTCTGAAACTTGATTTCAAAGGACAGAAATACAAGCAACAAGACAAACTCACAGAATAAGACTGTTTACATGAGACATGTACGTAAGTTGCCTAGGCTTACAGTTTGGCAAAAATCATTATATGACCTGTGGCTACTGAAGTAATCAAAAGTTTCAACTGTAACTGTGGCAAGGGACATTAAAAGCAAAAATTCAACGATATGTATATATTCCCATGTATACGGTCCTTTTGCACTTTTCACAAAAAGCCTCTTTGATTTGAATTATCAAACATTTCCCAATATTGCTGCCTTTTAAAGTCTCCATTCCCAAACACTAAGTTTCTTGGCTTTGTGGCTCAAGCGATGGCAAACAGATCATTTCCTGTTCCCTCCACTTACTTCATCACCAACAAGACTTCTAGAATCCAGTTATGTTAAGAATTATCTTCAGCAGCCACCTTCAATTTCAAATGTTTGACATGATCACAAATTTCCAATGCTAATCCCCTTTCAAGGTGAAATACCCAGGCTAGGGCCCTTTAAGACACACAGTATGGCTATTTTCTTGGCTTTGCCCTATCCTGCAAAGCTGCTGAAATACATTTGAATCCTTTCTCTCCTCCCCCATCACTACCAACCATCTCTTAAGCAAAGTAATACGCAGACCCACATGCTTTTGTCAAGACCTAAGTCTTGAACAAAGCAGTTTTCATGG
The DNA here is from genome assembly GCF_028023285.1 of Balaenoptera ricei. Lineage (NCBI taxonomy): Eukaryota > Metazoa > Chordata > Mammalia > Artiodactyla > Balaenopteridae > Balaenoptera > Balaenoptera ricei. The sequence continues at coordinate 65,182,133 of NC_082651.1, read as the reverse complement.
TTAAAACATTTTCCTAAGTATGCCTCTAAACCTGAAAGCTATTTAAAGAAAGGAAAAGAAACTTTTCATGTAATTGACTCTCATTTCCCCAAGTTCTCTGCCTATAGGCTATACCTCCTTAGTTTACATACATTTGCATGCCCTGAGTATATTTAATTTCCAGATCCTTATTGCTAACCACAATTCTGGACTTAGAAACTTTCAGTCTTGTCTATTCAGGAAGAATGCCCATCCCTTAACCCAATGTAAAGAAAACCTGAATCTATAAAGAATAATATTATCAACAAACTAAATTATACTTATCCGTTGAGGAGAGATTTTTAAATTTCAAAGAATAATACAATTTTCTGGCACACCAAATTCAGGCATTTATACCAAGAGCAGATATCCAAGTCTTTACTATTTCCAAATGACAACCAATTGGGGCTTTGAACAAAAAAACCATGATTCTGCTTCATGTGTAGGTGGACTTATTAAAATCCTTTCTTAACCTGAATTTTCATAAGTCAAATTCCATTTTAACTGCATTTTAAATGCAACAAGAGAGCTCATGAGCTAAAGGAACTACAAAGCGAACTTCTTACAGTACAAAGAACACTGGTAAAGCAACTGATCATCCTTTCAATTACGAGCTTTTAACTTGTGATTTTGTGTTTAGAATTTGCATAGTGAATAATACTTTTCTTTAAGCCTGTACCGCACCTATGTTAATCATGGAAACATGGACCTCTATGTTCTACTGTTAGAGGAAAGATAGGTCTATCCCCTTAACGTACATCTAGTTTATGTTCCCAAGGGAACTGGGAAGAGTTAAAAACGTCATTCTGAGAAGGACCAAGCAAGAATACAATAACCACTCACAAATTACCCTTGGAGTACACTCCTCAGCTAACAGGAAGCAAAATCAGAAAGTAAAGGGAATCAGGATATGTCACCCCAAAATATGCCACTTTGACAGAATAATTATTTTAAGCTGAAGGAATCTGAGAAATGGCAAGTATAGGAAGGACTCGCTTCCCTTTCTACCCTGAAGCAGGTCGTAAGACTCTCATGTGAGAGGTGTCCTCCTTATACTTGGAGGAAAGGAGCACCCTTATCTCCAAAGATGGGGGAATACTGAGAGGAACCCGAAAGCACAGGCTTGCTGTTTCCCCCAGTTTACTACCCTTAGCTCATATCCTTTATGTCTCCTATCATGATTTCCCACAACTTTCTACTCTTCATCAAACCTAGAATAAAAACACTCAGGCTTAACCGTTTCTCTGGATCTTCACTTCCTTATAAAGGCTCCTGTGCCATGTAAAACATAATTAAATAAATTTGTATGCTTTTCTCTGTTAATTTGTCTTTGTTAGTTTAATTTTCAGGTCCAGCCAGGGACCTCAAGAGAGTCAAGGAAGAGTTTTTCCTCCCCTACAAACCCAAGAAATCAAGCTCCACCTTCAAACTCTTTCCTTCCTGGTCATGCCACTACTATTCTATATCATTTAACCCATTGCTCCAGCAAGGTCACACCCCCAGGATAGCATACTAGAAGTGGTGGAGAGATCTTCTCTTTCTTACTCCACTTTCTTCATCATATAAAACTACGTTAGGCCAAAGGGAATCCCTAAGTGATTATTTCCTGTCACCTGTTGAGATTTCAGGCTCATCTGGGTGCTGATGAGAACATATGACCAGTCTGCAGTCTAGTTACATAACAAGGGCGGTTTACCCCCGGAGAGTTCTACTCCTCCAGAATGCTCCCTTTAAAAAAAACCTTACCAGTTAATAAAGTAGTTAATTAGTTTCAACTTAGCATTGAGACAAATTTAGTTCATGCTGAATTTGAAAACATTTAAAAGTTGAAGAAGGTGGAAAATTCAAAAGGGGTGTTGCGTTTCACTACCTTTACAAAAACTATCTAAAAGAGTTTTAGGGCCCACAAAGAACAAAATGTGGCTCGCTTGATCACGCAGCCTCAAGTCCCTTCTGGAACACGGGTTGTTAGACTAGATCTTTGAGGGTATTCTACCTCCAATACTACATCATGTATGACTTAGGAAAATTCCTTAATGCTAAAAAACAGATGAAAATGGATTAATCTGAATATAAACTCAGTTTTGTTAAGACGTTTTTTGCTATTTTCTCCACCATCTCCAAACGAACAATCAAAGGTAAAAGGTAAAATTAAGAATGTTAAAAATAGGCAAGCTTATTTCCTTAAGCCAAACTTTCTGGAAACACCTACCATATTTAAACAATAGAGAGGTGCAAAGCACATGTGCTGGAAATAGCATGAGATTTAAGATCAGGTAACCTGGACTTGAGTCCCCATTCCACTAATTCTTTCATTCATATCAACCTGCAATTCAGGTTCCAAATCTGTAAAATGTGAATAATACAACCAGGGGTTTACTATGAGAGATAAATAAAAAGAGGTGTAAAGGCACTTGATAAGCAGTAGTAAATACATGGGACATTATTCCAAAGAATTCTGAATCAAAGAATTTATTAAAATCTACTTTGGGACCTCCCTGGCGGTCCCATGGTGGAGATTCCCCACTTCTACTGCAGGGGGCATGGGTTCGAACTCTGGTTGGGGAACTACGATCCCACGTGCTGCACAGCACACACACACAAAAAATCTACTTTTACTCAACTCTACGAAAAGTACATCATGATTTAAGTTAGAAATACGGAATATAACACAAAGTGATTTACTATAAAGTAAAAATAGGAGTTTTCCCAAGTAAAACTCCTAAAGTCAATATTTGAAGGCAAGGTTCCTGAGTTGCTTTTCTGTTTTTTTTTTTTTTTTTTAATTTTATTTATTTATTTTTGGCTGCATTGGGTCTTCATTGCTGCGTGCGGGCTTTCTCTAGTTTGCGGCGCGCGGGCTTTCTCCAGCTGCGGCAAGTGGGGGCTACGCTTCGTTGGCGGTACGCGTGCCTCTCACTGCAGTGGCCTCTCTTGCTGCGGAGCACGGGCTCTAGGCGCATGTGCTTCAGCAGTTGTGGCACACGGGCTCAGTAGTTGTGGCACGTGGGCTCTAGAGTGCAGGTTCAGTAGTTGTGGTGCATGGGCTTAATTGCTCCACCACACGTGGGATCTTTCCGGACCAGGGCTCAAACCCGTGTCCCCTGCATTGGCAGGCGGATTCTTAACCACTGCACCTCCAGGGAAGCCCGGTTCCTGAGTTTTGAGGGGAGTAACTCCCCCCCCCGCCCCATTTTTTTTCTTTACGAAAAACAAACTATTTTAAATTCTTACTGAGAGTTTTAATTCCTGTAACTTAATTCTTCACAAATTCCCAGTTTATGAAATCACATTCTATGAGTCAGTGACCTACTGATAAAAGCACAGAAGCCAGGATAATTTATTGTGGAGAGGTAGCAGGCAGGATAACCAGCAGTACTAAATAATACAAATACAACTTCACAAGTTAATGGGTATGAATCTCAACAAAAATAAATATGAGAAATAAAATTTATCTGGCAACTCACCTATGAAAGAAAAGGAAAAACGATTACTTTACTGCCACACGTTATTTCTGAAAGTGCAAAAGCACCATTCAAAAACACATCCCAACACAGACAATTTAATTATGACTTAGTTTAGCTAACTTTCAAGGTAAAATTAGGTAGCAAAATAATTTTCTCACATGCTTACACAATCCATGACTGAAATGAAAACATATACATGTCACACTTCTGGACCCTTCTCAGCAAGAATAAAATGGAATGGGGGAGGGAAGGTGTTGGGACTATCTGACACCTACAGGCTCCATCATTATCAAAATCAATGAAGAGTCAGACTCTGGTTTTCCAGAGAAAATATTTATTTTTATCATAGTCTCTCTGGAACAAATGCCTTTCGAAGTGTTCAAATTCTCATTTAAACTGCTTTAAAAATTATTAATCACTTATACCTTATATAAACAACTTTTTTATAACTTCAAATTTTATAGCACGAACAGTTTTCAAGGCATTTTCAACCAAAACTCTAAGTCTGTCTTAGATTATGAACAGCTACGACAAACCACATTTTTTATCAAATATCCTTATTCAGTCCTTTAATCACTGTATGTCACTCTTTAATTTTAAAAGGAATTTCTCAATCTCATGAGAAAACATATCACTAAACAATATGACACGTGGAAACTAACAGTGCTTCAAGCTCAAGAACAGTAAATTCAGTGAGAATCTGGGAACAAGAGAGTAGATGAAATTTTATCCTACTGGACATAAAGTGTAAAACCCCTTCAGGTTGAAAGAAGACATTATTAGCCATAATAATATAATAATATAATGAGTGTTAGAATTTACAGGGTCAGACACTGTTGTGCTACATACATATTAATATCTTTCATCTTCATAACCACCCTGTTATCATCCCATATAACAACTGAGGAAACCTAGGTACAGAGAGTTTAGCTAATGTGCTGAAGGTTATGCAACTAGTAAGGGCAGAGTTACAGTATGAGCACAGGTAGTCCTGACTCAAGAGCCCATATTCTTAACCACTATTTTGAGCTATTTATTATACTCAGCACAGTACAGACCTCATTAAACTTCATAATCCTGAGAGGCAGGTATTATTATTCTCATTTTACTAAGTAGAAAACTGAAGCTCAGAGAGATTAAGAAACTTGTCCAAAGTCAGACAGCTAGCAAGAGGCAGAGCTGAGGTTCAAACCCAGGACTGTAGGACTCTGAAGTCTATGCTCTCATACTTAGCACTGTGCACACCACCTACTAAGGAGGCAGTGACTACATCACCACCACAACCCCTCACCAATCACTGTGATACTTCTACTCCTATAGCTCACCCAACTACTGCCATAAAAGGGTAAGTATAAAAACTAAAATAAATTATGTGAAGAAGGAAAATGAGCAGCCGAGAAAGACCTGAAACATCACTTAAGTACTGTGATATTTCTAAGTCACCTCTATATTCAGAAAAACCATCATCACCAATTTTTTAAAATATGTCATCAAGAGGCAGAACATAAAATCTCCTTTCCATAATCACTGTGCATGCTAGTTGATTCGCTCCATGATGAGTCCCAGAGACACACTACAGGGAATCCCTGGGTGTAACTGTGATGTTTTTTAGCAAACCCTGTCTTTTCCTTTTTGTTGCCTACCTTTTCCTCCATTCAAAAAACACTTTAATCAAGTACTCAACCTTGACTCTAAACACAGGGAAAAGGAAAGGGAGAGATCTAATAAGTTCACTTGAAAGTGCCAGAACTTACTGTGTTCAATTAGAAAAAAAAGGATTTGAGATATACTACTAAATATACAGATTGTACCAAGAGTTAAAATAAGAATCTTTTACACTTAGGAAGGGAGCAAATTAGACACTATACAATATAAACAAAACTATAAGGCAGAACACTACTTTTTTTCAAAAATAAGTACTAGGGGTAACTAGTAGTTGGAGTTGTTTTCACAGATGGAAGCCGTGTGCTTAATAATAACCCTGGAAAGAAAAATCCATATTCTATAAAAGAACCATAAAATATGCACATGCAATAAAATAGCATTCAGCAGTCCTTAAAAAATGATATTATCTATAACACATAAAAGAGTGGGGAAAAAGATAGGTATGCATTAATGTTAAATTATATAACATACACAACACAGATATATTTGGACTCATGTTCACCAAAATAATGATTGTGACCTTTGGGAGTACAGATAATTTTCTACACTGCTCTTTAGACTACTCTATACTGTTTGAACTGCTTATAGGAGTACATATTTACACAAAAACAATAAAAGTATTCTTAATTTGTCAGTACTTACTGTACACATAGAGAAGACACATTACAAATTCACAAAATATATAGTTAAAAACCAAACAAAAGCACTACAAGAAAGCAAAACAACAGACCAGTATCTCTCCTGTACATAGATACAAATGTCCTGAACAAAATATTAGCAAATCAAATCTAACAATGTATAAAAAGAATTATACAGCATGAGTAGGATTTATCCTAGGAATGCAAGACTGCTTAAACATTCAAAAATCAATTAATATAGTCCATCATATCAACAAGCTATATAAGTCACATCATCATAGCAATAGATGCAAAAAAGCATTTGACAAAATCCAATACCCATTCATGATAAAAAGTCTCAGTAAACTAGGAATAGAAGGAAACTTCCTCAACTTGATAAAGACTATCTACAAAAAAAACTACAGCTAATATTATACTTACTGGTGAGACACTAGAGCTTTCCCACTAAGATCAGGAACAAGACAGGGATGTCCCCTCTCACCACTCCTTTTCAATATCACACTGGAAATTCTATCTTACACAACATGACAAGAAAAGAAAAGAAAAGATACACAGGGTGGGAAGGAAGAAATAAAATTGACTTTGTTCACAAATGACATGATTTTCTATGTAGAAAATCTGAAAGAATCAGCAAAAAAATTCCTGGAACATATAAGCAATTATAGCAAGGTTGCAGGATACAAGGTTAATGTACAAAAGTCAATCACTTTCCTATAAACTAGCAATGAACAAGTTAAATTTGAAATTAAAAACACAATACCATGGCAGGGAGGTAGGATCAAGATGGCAGAGTAGCAAGACACTGAGCTCACCCCCCCCATCCCACCCCCCACCTCACCCATGAACACTCAAAACTACAACTACAGGGAATTGCCTGGTGGTCCCACGGTTAGGACTCCATGCTTTCACTGTTGAGGGTGCGGATTCAATCCCTGGTTGGGAACTAAGATCCCCGTAAGACATGTGGCATGGCCAAAAACAAAAACAAAAAAAACAAAACAAAACAAAACAAAAAACAAACCTACAACTACATATAAAGCAACTCGCACTTAAAATGACCTGGAGACTAGCAGAACAGCTCTTCTACAACCAAGGCTATAAAGAAAGAACCACACAGAGTCTGGTAAGAGGAGAGGAAAAACGATCTAGTCGGGACCCACACCCCTAGCAGGTGACCCAGAAGAGGGGGGAATATCACAGGCTCAAGGATCCTCCCTGAGGAGCGAGGTGTTCAAGCCACATATTAAGCACCCCAGCCCTGGGGTCCTACACCAGGAAAACAAACCCCCTTAGCTGGTTTGAAAACCAGTGGAGCTTCCTGAACAGCTGTAAGAAACCAAGACTCTACTCTTAAAGAGTGCTCACACTGACGTTCTTGTTCCCAGTCCTAGCACAGAGGCAGCAGATTGAAAACTGCCTGGTGCTCTGGTCAGCTTGCCAAGATGGCCCCAGAGTCCATACTGGGCTCCTGTTCCTGACCCTCCTGTTCTGATGCTGCTCCCCCGTAAGGCAGAGGCTACCATTGCCAACAGTAGTGCACACACTTGGAGGGAATGGAGCTGGCTTGGGCCACAGACCTGCCTATGACCAGGGCAGAGGCAGTAACTGCTGGTGTGCCTGGCCATGTGCAAGCACATACTTGGGAAGGAGCAGAACCAGTTCAGTAGTGCAGCTCCAACCCTTCCAGCCCCAACCCAGCCTCTAACCAAGGTGCACACACTGGGGGAAAAAGCTGAAACAGCTCAGAAGTACAGGTCCAAGCCCTCGGGCCCTGGACACTCCCAACTGAGGCGGCATCACAGGCGGGAGAAATTCAAATCCCCTCAGGGCTCCAGGCCCAGCCCGCTGGGCCTGAACCCACCCCCACTTGGGCAGTGACGGTCACTGAGCACAGGGGAAGCCCTGACTTGCACCTAGCTCTGACTCTAGGTCCTCCAACTCTAGCCCTACCTCCCACCAAGGTGGTGGCTGCCAGCACATCGGAGGGGAAGATGCAGCTCGTGCTCACTTCAGATCTAGCTCTCACACCAAAGCCACAGGGCACATATATCCTGCAGAGGAAAACTCCCTCACAAGGACACACCTTCAAGACCTGGCTAGGTAACTGTTTCACCTAATTTCACAGAGTCAGAGAAAGATAAACAAAATGAGAAGAGAGAGGAATATGTTTCAAATAAGAGAAGAAAAAAATACCCTAATGAAACAGAGATAAATAATTCACATGATAAAGAGTTCAAAGCAACAGTAATAAGAATGGTAACTGAACTGGGGAAAAGAATAGATGGACACAATGAGAATTTTAACAAAGAACTAGAAAACATAAAAAAGAAATAGACAGAGCTGAAGAATACAATAACTGAAATGAAAAATACACTAAAGGGAATTAACAGCAGATTAGGTGATACAGAAGAACACATAAGGTATCCGAAAGATAGAATAATGGAAATCACCCAATCAGAACAGCAAAAAAGAAAAACAAACTTTAAAAAATGAGAATAGTTTAAGAAATCTCTAGGACAACATCAAGCATACTAACATTCACATTATACAGTCCCAGGAGAAGAAAGAAAAAGGTAGAAAACGTATTTCGTAAAATTATGGCTGAAAATTTCACAAACCTGAAGAAGGGAACAGATATCCAGGTACAGGAAGCACAGAGTCTCAAACAAGATGAATCCAGAGACCCACACCAAGACAGATCATAATTAAAATGTCAAAAGTTAAAGAGAATTCTAAAAGCAGCAAGAAAAGAACGAGTTATATACAAGAGAATATTGCAGCTATCAGCGATTTTCAGCAGAAACTTTGCAGGCCAGAAGGGAGTAGCATGATATATTCAAAGTGATGAAACGAAAAAACCTGACAATCTAGCATAGTCTATGCAGTTATCATTCAGTGGGATGTAAAGTCCCCCACTGTTATTGTATTATTGTCAATTTCTCCCTTTCTGTTAACATATGCTTTATATATTTAGGTGCTCCTATGTTAGGTGCATATATGTTTATGAATGCTATATCTTCTTCTTGTATTGATCCCTTTATCTTTATATAATGCCCTTCTTTGTTTCTTATTATAGACTATGTTTTAAAGTCTACTTTGGGGACTTCCCCGGTGGTCCAGTGGTGAAGAATCCGCCTTCCAATGCAGGGGACACAGGTTCGATCCCTGGTCGGGGAGCTAAGATCCCATATGCTGCGGGGTGATTGGGCCCGCGTGCCACAACTACTGAGCTTGTGCACCTCAACTAGAGAGCCCGCGTGCTGCAAACTACAGAGCCCAAGCGCTCTGGAGCCCACCACAACTAGAGGGAGAAAACCTGCATGCCACAACTAGAGAGAAGCCCTCGCGCCACAACGAAGAGCCCGTGTGCCACAACTAAGACCCGACGCAGCCAAAAAAAAAATAAAGAAAAATTGTAAAAAATAAAGAAAATAAATTAAAAAAAAATAAAGTCACTTTGTCTGATATGAGTATTGCTACAACAGCTTTCTTTTTGTTTCCATTTGCATTGAATATCATTTTCCATCTTCTCACTTTCAATCTGTGTGTCTTTAGCTCTGAAAGGAGTCTCTTGTAGGCTACATATAGATGGGTCTTTTTTTAATCCAATCTGCCACCTTAGTCTTTTTTTTTTTAAACATCTTTATTGCAGTATAATTGCTTTACAATGGTGTGTTAGTTTCTGCTTTATAACAAAGTGAATCAGCTATACATATACATATATCCCCACATCTCCTCCCTCTTGCGTCTCCCTCCCATCCTCCCTATCCCACCCCTCTAGGTGGTCACAAAGCACCGAGCTGATCGCCCTGTGCTATGTGGCTGCTTCCCACTAGCTATCTATTTTACATTTGGTAGTGTATATATGTCCATGCCACTCTCTCACTTCATCCCAGCTTACCCTTCCCCCTCACCCTAGTCTTTTGATTGGACAGATTCATAGACACAGAGAACATGCTAGTGGTTACCAGGGGTGAGAGGGGGAGGGGGAAAGGCAAAACAGGGGATGGGGATTAAGAGGTAAAAACTACTAGGTATAAAATGAACTTCAAGGAGGTAACGTACAAGAGAATATAGCCAATATTTTATAATTTTAAATGAAGTATAATCTATAAAAATATTGAATCATTATATTGTACACGTGAAAATATTGTAATTCAACTATACTTCAACAATATATAGATAGATAGATAGATTTTTAAAAAATACTATTTACATTATCATCCAAAAATGAAATACTTAGGTATAAATTTAACAATACATGCATAATATCTATGTACAAGTGAGTAAAACTACAATACTCTGGGGACTTCCCTGGTGGCACAGTGGTTAAGAATCGCCTGCCAATGCAGGGGACACGGGTTCGAGCCCTGGTCCAGGAAGATCCCACATGCCGTGGGGCAACTAAGCCAGTGCACCACAACTACTGAGCCTGTGCTCTAGAGCCCGTGAGCCACAACTTATGAGCCCACATGCCACAACTACTAAAGCCCGCGCGCCTAGAGCCCGTGCTCCGCAACAAGAGAAGCCACCTCAATAAGAAGCCCGCACACCGCAACGAAGAGTAGCTCCCGCTCGCTGCAACTAGAGAAAGCCCGCAGATAGCAAAGAAGACCCAATGCAGCCAAAAATAAATAAATAAAATTTATAAAAAAAAAGAAAACTATAACACTGATGAACTAAATAAAGGGGGAGATATTCCATGCTCATGGATAAGAAGACTCAATATTGTCAAGGTGTCAGTTCTTCCCAAAGATCTATAGATTCAATACAATCTCAATCAAAATCCCAGCAAGTTATTTTATGGATATGGACAATCTACAGTTTACAGTTGACCCTTGAACAACATGGGTTTGAATTGCACAGGTCCACTTATACACAGATTTTTTTCAATAAATATATTGGAAAATTTTTTGGAGATTTGCAACAATTAAAAAAACTCACAGTTGAACTGCATAGCCTAAAAATTAAGAAAAAGTTAGATATGTCATGAATGCATAAAATATATGTAGATACTAGTCTATTTTATCATTTATTATCATAAAATATATACAAATCTATCATGAAAAGTTAAAATTTATCAAAACTTACTCACACAAACACTTAGGACTGTATTCCTGGTGCTATCCTGGTCAAGAGAAATATAAACAAATGTAAAGATGCAGCATTAAATCAGAGCTGTATATAATTAATTGCAGTACATACTGTACTACTGTAATAATTCCATAGCCACCTCCTGTTGCTACTGCGCTAAGCTCAAGTGTTGCAAGTATCTGCTTAAAACACTGTGTGATGCTAATCATCTCTGTTTGAGCAGTTCATTTCTCTAGTAAATTGCATATCACAGTAAAAAGTGATCTCTTGTGGTTCTCACATATTTTTCATTGTATTTAGTGCAATACTGTAAACCTTGAATAACACCATGGGACCCACATGAAGTACCACTAGTGATGACGGAAGTGCTCCCGAGAAGCAGAGAAGTCATGATGTTATAAGAAAAAGTTGAATTACTTGATATGTACCATAGATTGAGGTCTGCAACTATGGTTGCCCACCACTTCAAGACAAATGAGTCTAGCATAAGGACCAATGTAAAAAAAAGAAAAGGAAATTTGTGAAGCCATCAATGCAGCCATGCCAGCAGGCACAAAAACCTTATGCTTTTTGCAGAATACCTTTCTTTCTCGTATTGAAAATGTAGCTTTTATGTTGATGCAGGATTGCTATAAGAAAGGCATACCTATAGACTCTAAAATGATTTGAGAAAAAAATGAAGTCATTATATGACAACTTTACACAAAAGGAAGTTGAAAGACAGAATTTAATGCCAGCAAAGGATGGTTTAACAATTTTAGAAAGAGGTTTGACTTTAAAAATGTCAAGATAACAGGAGAAATAGCTTCTGCTGACCAAGAAGCAGCAGACAAGTTCCCAGAAGCCATTAAGAAAATTATTAAGGAGAAAGGATATCTGCCTGAACAGATTTTTAATACAGACCCAAATGCCCTATTCTGGGGAGAAAATGCCACAAAGGACATTTATTAGTAAGGAAGAGAGACAAGGACCAGGATTTAAGGCAGAAAGGGACAGGCTAACTCTACTGCTCTGTGCAACAAAACTGCCCTTATCTATAAAGCTGCTAACCCCTGAGCCTTGAAGGGAAAAGATAAACACCCGCTGCCAGTCTTCTGGTTGTACAAGAAGAGGGCCTAGACAACAAGCACCCTTTTTCTGAATTGATTCCATGGATGCTTTGTCCCTGAGGTCAGGAAGTACCCTGCCAGTAAGGGACTGCCTTTTACAGTTCTTTTGATATTGGACAATGCCTCTGGCAACCCAGAACCCCACCAGTGCGACACCAAATGTTTCAAAGTGGTCTACCTGCCCCCAAACACAACATCTCTAATTCAGCCTCTAGACCAGGGGGTCCATAAGGACCTTTAAGGCTCACTACACGCTGTACTCTATGGAAAGGATTGTCAACACTATGGACGAGATCCCCAATAGAAAGAACATCATGAAAATCTAGAAGGATGACACCACTGAAGATGACTATGTTACAGAAAAATCCATGAAAGCCATTAAGCCCGAAACGATAAATTCCTGCTGGAGAAAACTGTGTCCTGATGTTGTGCATGACTTCACAGGATTTACAACAGAGCCAATCAAGGACATCATGAAAGAGATTGTGGATATGGCAAAAAAAAGGTTGGGGATGAAGGGTTTCAAGATATGGATCTTGGATAAATTCAAGAGAAAACAGACACCATACCAGAGGAATTAACAGAAGGCTTGATGGAGGTGAGTGCTTCCAACCCAGTGCCAGACAACAAGGAAGAAGATGTAGAAGCAGCAGCACCAGAAAACTAATTGACATTATACAATCTGACATAAGGGTTCCGATTATTCAACACTGCTTCTGACTTCTTTTACAACACGGACCTTCTATGATACAGGCTCTGAAACTAAAGCAAACAGTGGAAGAGGGACTGGTGCCATATAGCAACATTTTTAGAGAAATGAAAAAGCAAAAGGCAGAAATTACAATGTATTTCTGTAAAGTTACACTGAGTGTGCCTGCCTCTCCTGCCTCCCCTTCCATCTCTCCCACCTCTTCAGCCTCTGCCACCCCTGAGACAGCAAGGCCAGCCCTTCCTCTTCCTCCTCAGCCTACTCAACATGAAGACAATGAGGCTGAAGACCTTTACGATGATCCACTTCCACTTAATAAATAGTAAATAATCATTATGCCATACAGTTAATAAACTTATCTGTTGTGTATGTGTGTCTGTGTAAAAATATAGTAACTGGGGCTTCCCTGATGGCGCAGTGGTTGAGAGTCTGCCTGCCAATGCAGGGGACACGGGTTCGAGCCCTGGTCTGGGAAGATCCCACATGCCACGGAGCAGCTGGGCCCGTGAGCCACAATTACTGAGCTTGCGCGTCTGGAGCCTGTGCTCCGCAACAAAAGAGGCCGTGATAGTGAGAGGCCCGCGCACCGCGATGAAGAGTGGCCCCCACTTGCCGCAACTGGAGAAAGCCCTTGCACAGAAACGAAGACCCAACACAGCCAAAAATAAATAAATAAATAAATAAATAAACCCAAAGTTTAAAAAAAAAAGCTTACACTTAAAAAAAAATATATATAGTAACTGTACAGCAAAACTGTTTGAGACATTTTTGTGTCATTATCATCATCACCACCTAAGAAATCACTGTGTATAACATTGTGCACAAGACTTGTACTGAAGTGGATAGCCTAGCCTTACACAGGCATAAAGTGAGTGATACTTAGTATAAAATTAATAATGTGTTAGTTTTCTTACCTTGCTTTCAAAGAATTTCATTATTGCACAGTGTGCCTCTCTTTCTCCTAACTGGAGAAACTGTGTATCAGCCTACCATTACAGGTAAGTGGTATTAAAAAAAAAAAATGTGTTTCTGATACTGTATTACAAATATGACTGTAATACTGTATGCCACAAAAATTTTATAACGATTCATTCACTAGTGTATAGGCTAGGCCACCATGAAGCAATCTTATCAATTACACTAGGCTACCATAAAGCAATCACGTTGCTACTTCTTCATTATCAATGCTTGAATCATTATATCTATAAATATGAATTTCTTTTTTACATTACCTTTTCGCTTTTGATGTCTAGTGTTAGTAATACTAACTGTATAACATCTACAGTGTTTTATATCATATAAGACAATATTGATGTAGGTACTGACGGATGATTCATCTTAGAAACAGATGACATAAACGTATAGTATCAATAAATATAGTACAGTACTGTAAATGCACTTTCTCTTCCTTATGATTTCCTTAACATTTTCTTTTCGCTAGCTTACTCTATTGTAAGAATACAGTATACAATACATATAACACAAAATATGTGTCAACTGACTGTTTATGTTAAGGCTTCTGGTCAACAGTAGGCTATTAATAGTTAAGTTTTGAGGGAGTCAAAAGTTATACATGGAGTTTCCACTTCATGGGGGGGGGGGGTTGGCATCCCTAACCCCTACGTTATTCCTGGGTTAAGTGCTTATAGAGAGGCAAAGACCCAGAACAGCCCACATAACACTGAAAGAAAAGAACAAAGTTGGAAGGCTGACATTACATGACTTCAAGACTTACTATAAAGACAGTGGGTATTAGTGAAGAATAGACAAATAGATCAATGGAACACAATAGAGAGCTCAGATATAGAACCACATTATATAGACAACTGACCTTTGACAAGGAACAGAGGCAATACAATGGAGCAAAGATAGTCTTTTCAACAAACGGTGCTAGAAAAACTGGACTTCCACATGTAAAAAAGTGAACCTAGACACAGACCCTACACCCTCACAAAAATTAACTCAAAGTATATCACAGACCTAAATATAAAATATAAAATTATAAAACTCCTACAAGATAACATAGGAAAGATGACCTTGGGTGTGGAAATGACTTACAGTATTTGGATACAACACCAAAGGCATGATCCATGAAAAAAACAATTGATAAGCTGGACTTCATTAAAATTAAAAACTTCTGCTCTGCGAAAACTGACGTCAAGAGAATGAGAAGACAAGGTCCAGACTAAGAGAAAATATTTGCAAAAACTATCTGATAAAGAACTTTTATCCAAAAAATGCAAAGAACTCTTAAAACTCAATAATAAGAAAACAAACAACTCTATTTAAAAATGAGCCAAAGACACTGCACCAAAGAAGATACACAGATGGCAACTAGGCTTATGAAAAGATGTTACACATGATATGTCATCAGGGATATGCAAATTAGAATAATAAGATATCACTACAAAACTATTAGAATGGCCCAAATCTAAAACACCAACCACAACAAATGCTGACAAGGATACAGAGAAATAGAAACTCTCATTCATTGCTGGTGGGAATGCAAAATGGTACAGCATTCTGGAAGACAGTTTGATGGTTTCTTACAAAACTAAATATACTATTACCATACAGTCCAGCAGTCATGCTTCTTGGTATTTACCCAAAGGAGTTGAAAACTTACAGTCACACAAAAACCTACACACAGATGTTTATATATAGCAGCTTTATTCACAACTGCCAAAAACTTGGAAGCAACCAAGATATCCTTCAACAGGTGAGTAGATAAACTGTGCTACATCCAGACAATGGAATACTATTCAGTGCTAAAAAGAAATGCACTATCAAGCCATAAAAAGACATGGGGAAACTTCAATGTGTACTACGAAGTGAAAGGAGCCAATCTGAAAAGCCTACATACTATGTGATTACAATTAAATGACATTCTGAAAAAGGCAAAATTATGGAGACGGTAGAAAGATCAGTGGTTGCTAGGGGTTTGGAGGTGGGGGGAGAGATAAACAGGTGGAGCACAGAGGATTTTTAAAGGCAGTGAAACTACTTTGTATGATACCACAATGGTGGATAAGTGTCATTATATATCTGTCCAAACCCACAGACTACACAACACCAAGAATGAACCATAATGTAAATTTTGGACTTTAGGTGATTACGACGTATCAGTTTAGGTTCACTAATTGTAACAAATATACCACCCTTGTGGGGGATGTTAATAACTGGGGAAGAGTGTGTGGTGTGTGGGTGCAGGGAGAAGAAGGGAAATCTCTGTACCTTCCTCCCAATTTTGGTGTGAACCTAAAACTGCTATTAAAAAAAAAAAAGATAAAGCCTTAATTTAAAAAAAAACTAAGAACTTTCACCATATATATGCTGTAAGGGATTTTAAAATCGTTCTGTAGGGTAAGGCAGTTTGTTAATGTAAATGCAAGATAAGATATACTAGAACCCATTAAGTTCTGGTTAGACAGAATCCATTCATTTAGTCAAGAATACATGAGTAAGTACCATGTGCTACATGCTGCCCTATATCTGGAGGAAATAAGAGTAAATGGCCAAACTTCCCTGTGCCCATGGAACTTATATGTTAGTAAATATTTACTAATTATTAAATTGAAAATGTATAAAACTCAATAGCTAAAAAACATATATATACTGATATTGAGTCACAGTATACCACAGCAATAAAAAAATACAAACTTCCACAAAAAAACAGCTTTCCAGAAGAGTTATATTAATTCATACACAGTATATGAGGATATCTATCTCGCTACACACTCGTCAGCATTATTACTTAAATTAAAAAAAAAAAATTCAAACATTATTAAACATATATTCTTCCCATTGTTTTGCTATGCTTATTTTATCTTTTAAATAGCCCTGTTTTGGCATTTTCTATTGCATTTAGTGATCTCTATTCCTATTTTTGCGAGTGTCACAATGCTTTGTAATATGTTTAATTTCAATGTAGGACTCAACTTTTACATTAGTGAGAGTTTTCATTTTAACATATTGTGATCACAAACAAGTCTAAAAAATAAGTAGGTTACAGCAGGGCAACTAAAAGCAGTAAAAGTGCTAAATCCCTCAGAATAGATGAAAGCTGTTTCAGAGAAAGGAGAGGCTGGTGTGCCAAGCTTTGAGTAGGTCTAGTGAATTCACTGAGCATTAATTTGTCAGAAATTTCCTGATGACATTACATAAAAGTTATAAGCCTTTGAATATAGTTTCAGAAATAACCTGATCAATTTGATATTTTACTTTTTATGTACATACAAGAGTAAAATATGGTAAAAAAATGTAAGTCTAGGTAATTCAAAAAGCTCTTTCTATGTGATGATAAAGCAAAATGTCATAATTTAATAGTCATTTTTTTTCTTAAAGGTACATAAAAAATGGTGTGTCTTAAAACTGCTAACATCTTAGATTCATTAAAATACAATAATATATTTAGCCCCCACAACAACCCTATGAGTTAAGTATTATTATCATGAACATCTTTACAGGTAGGAAAACTGAAAGCCTAAATAAATCACCCAAGTATATAAAACTAATAAAATATCAAAGTTAACCTTACTCTTCTATGCAATACTGACCCTTCAAAGAATCTACCGAATATTTAAGTAATTATCCACACCACCTCCTAACTTACTTGAGCCCTGCTACATGAGATTATTTTGAGCAGAATGAATAACAGAACAGTATTATGTAGTAATTTACAAACAAGGCTGGCAGCACTAGTCAATCCAGGTGTTTGTGAGCAGAGTGGAAGAGGGAAGAAAGAACTGAGGTACTGGCAGAAGCCTCAAAGCCCCAGGTCATGCCTCTCATTACCTGAACACAGGTAATATTTTGTTTGGAAAACCACAGCTAAGGATGAGGTAGGTAGTAATTTTCCACTTTGCATTTTTACAACATGCCCGGGGCTTTCTTAAGAATCATCTTCTGTATGTTTTTGACACACTATAAAGGAACAGTTTGGAAAAGGACAGATCACAGAATAATGACCCCAAATTTTTCTATATGAAGAACATAGTTGTATTCAAGCAAATAAATCACTTTAAACACAAATATCTGATTTGATTATTTTGTTCACCTTAATGAGCCAATTTACAAACTGCCAAAGCATGTTTTGTTTGTACAACTAAAAAAATTTATTTCAATCTCATTTTGCTCAGAGATGACAGAGTTGGGCTTTCTCTATGACTTTCTCAATGTGAGCTCCTGAAAATGAACAAGGCCGAAAAAAGAGGTAAGGAATGGATGGATCCTAGGAGGGCACTGAAAAAGGAAACAAAATATTTAGTTTTCTCAAATACAGATAAGTAAAAGTATCAGTTATTCCTGGAAAGACAAAGGGAACAACTTTATAGTCCTTACCAAACTACCATACTCAAGGGTGCTCAACAGTACAACAAGGGTACCCCTTTGCCCTCACTACCACCTCACCTCACCTCACATCTCTTTCAAATTACACCTTGACTTCCACAGGCACACGGAAAGGAACACCTTAACCAAAGCAAAAAAGAAACAAAAAGTTCATCTGGCCTGTTGTGCTTCCAAGGGCCCAGGTGGCCATTTGAGTTTAGAAGGTTATCTTTGGTTAAGTTTGATTTTCACTGTGCTCTCCCTCCCTTCCATTCTACTCTCTTTTATTTCCTTAAATACATTCAACATGTCTATACTATATTCGTTATGTGATAATCCCAACAACTGCATGTTTGTTGGTTCAAAAGTAAATTTGTTACTTCTGCTAACTCAGGCACATATATTATGTGATTTTTTTTTTAAGCATGTATTAATTTTCTCTGGAATTTTAACTCCAGAAAAATCTTTGATGTCTGAGTTTAACATGGTTTCCCTTCAGAGAGGATGGAATTTGCCTTCGCTACACAGTAGTGGAGTACTCTTCAAAACACTTAATCATTTAATCCCTGCAACAATCTTATAAAGTTGCTCTTCGTGCTTAAAAAAGATGTATCTAAAACATGAGACACAGAAAAGACAAAAGTAAAAGAATGGAAAATTACATCCCAGGAAATTACTAATCAAAAGAAAGCATTTCCAGATGTCAGTCAAGGAGGGCCCAAAAGCAGTCCGCAGTGGGCAGGGCAGAATCAGGAGCAGCAGGTTCTGTGGCCCCAGTGGTACTTCTGTGCTATTGCTGGGTTCAGTCAGACCCATGCCTGCAGAAGTATATCTGTTCAAGTTATGAATCTGGTTTGACTGAAGAGCATCATGAAGAGATACCCCTGGCAGCCCAGGATACCTTGTGAGAAAGTAGATTCACAACTGTTCACACTGCCAAAGAGCAGTTTGCTTTTGGCATCTTTGATGACAGCTTCAAGATCTCCACATTCACCACCAGGATCCAGGCAAAAAGCTGCAAAGAGCTTGAGAAGCAGTGGAAGAGAGCACCAGTTCCAGGATATATAACTAACTCTTACAACTCAATAACAAAAGACAGACAAGCCTATTAAAATGAATAAAGGGCCTGAACAGACATTTCTCCAAAGAAGACGTACAAACAGCCAATAAGCACATGAAAAGATGCTCAACATCATTAGTCATTATGGAAACGCAAATCAAAATCACAATGAGATACCGCATCACAGCTACTAGGATTGCAATCATAAAAAAAAAACAGGGAAAATAATAAGTGTTAACAAGAATGTGGAGAAACTGGAACCCTTGTGCATTGCTGGTAGGAATGATATATGATACAACATGGATGGACCTTGAAAATATTATGCTCAAGAAAGAAGCCAGACAGAGAAGGATAAGTATTATGTGAGTCCACTTATTTAAGGTACTTAGAATAGGCAAATTCATAGAGACAAAAGGAGAAAGAGGTTACTAGGGGTGGGCAGAAAGGTGGTAGGGCAAATTATTATTTAATGGATACAAAGTTTGGGTTGGGTATGATGAAAAAGTTTTGCATACAGACGGATGGTAGCAATTGTTACACAACATTGCAAATATATTTAATACTACTGAATGGCACACTTTGCAAATATATTTAATACTACTGAATGGCACACTTATGAATAATTAAAATGATAAATAACATGTATACTTTACTACAGTAAAAAAAAGTTAAAGCAGCGCTGGTGATAAACAAACAAATAAATAAAAACTAAAAGGACAGAAATAACACAAAGCACGTTCTACAACCAAAATGGAATAAAATTAGAAATGAGAAAGAAATTTGGGAAATTCACAAATATAGGGAAATTGAACAATACACTCAACTAATTGGTCAAAGAAAAAAATCAAAAATGGAAATTAGAAAGTATTCTGAGTGAAAATAAAGACAAAACATACCAAACGTTATGGAATATAGCTGAAGGATTGCTCAGAGGAAAAATTACAGCTCTAAATGCCTATATTAAAAAAAAGAAAGATTGCAAATAAAAAGACTTATATGTCCATGTAAGACACTGGAAAAAGAAGAGCAAACTAAATCTAAAACAAGCAGAAGGAAGAACATAATAAAGATGAGAACATAAGTTAATGAAATAGAGAACAGAAAAACAATACAGAAATTCAATGAAATAAAAAGTTGGTTCTTAGAAAATATCAACAAAATTAACAAACTGTTAGCTATACTGACCAAGAAGAAAAGAGATGAATTAAATTACTAAAATTAGAAATGTAAAGAGGACATTACTACCACCTTTATAAAAATAAAAAATGACTTTAAAGGAATAATAAGAAAAATACCAATAAATTAGATAACTTAGATTAAATGGACAAATTCCTGAAAAGACAAAAACTACTGAAAATGACTCAAGAAGAAAGTAGACTATCTGAATAGACCAGTAACAAATAAAGATGTTGAGCCAGTAATCAAAAAACTGCCCACAAAGAAAAACCAGGACCAGATGGCTTTATGACTGAATTCTACCAAACATTAAAAAAAAAAAAAAAAAAAAAAAATTAACACCAATTCCTCACAAACTCTTCCACATAGAAGGAGGAACACTTCCCAACTTATTCAATGGGGCCAGTATTACCCTGACACCAAAACCAGACTAAGACAGCACAAGAAAACTACAGATTGATATCTCTTATGAATATGGATGTAAAAATTCTCAACAAAATACTAGCAAACCAAATCTAGCAACATATTAAAAAGAATTATACACCAAGACCAAGTGGGACTTACCCCAAGAATGCAAGATTGCTTCAACATCCAAAAATCAATTAATGCAATATATCTTATTAACAGAATAAAAAACAGAATTCATATGATCACCTCAATAGACACAGAAAAGGCATTTCACAAAATCTAACATCCTTTCATGATAAAAACACTAAAAAAATGAGGATAAGAAGGGAACTTCCCCAACTAGATAAAGGGCATGTTTAAAAAAAAAAAAACGAAAACATCATAGCTAACATCATGGTTAATGGTGAAAGACTGGATGCTTTTCCTTAAGAATAGGAACAAGATAAGGATTCTACCCTGGCCACTTCTATTCAACACTGTATTGGAGGTTCTAGCTAGGGCAATTAGGCAAAAGTAAAATAAAATAAAATTCATTCAGACTGGAAAGGAAAAAATAAAACTATCTCTATTTATAGACAACATGATCTTATAGAGAGAAGATCTTAAGGAATACACTAAAAAACTGTTAGAACTAATTAACATGTTCAGCAAGGTTGTAAGATAGAAGATTACAAAAATCAGGTGTATTTCTATACACTTGAAATGAACAATCCAAAAGTGAAATAAGACAATTCCATTTATAGTAGCATCAAGAAGAATAAAATATCTAGCAATAAATTTAACAAAAGAAGTATAAAGCTTTTTACTCTGAAAACTGTAAAACACTGTTGAAAGAAATTAAAGAAAATCTAAACAAATGGAAACACCTCACATGTTCCATGGATTGCAAGACTTATTGTTTAAAAAATAATAACAATCTCCAATAATCTCCAAATTGATCTACTCATTCAATAATCCCTATCAGAATCTCAGCTGACTGCTTTGTAGAAACTGACAAACTGATTCTAAAATTCATATGGAATTGCAAGGGATCCTGAATAGCCCAAACAACCCTGAAAAAGAAGAACAAAGCAGAGGACTCACACTTCCTGATTTCAAAACTTACTCTAAAGCAATGATAATCAAGACAGTGTGATAAGTGGCACTAGGATAGACAAATAGATCAATGAAATAGAATCCACATATAAACTTACACTTCTTTGGTCAACTGATTTCGTTAAGGGTGCCAAGATCATCCAATGGGGAAAAAATAGTCTTTTTAATGAATGTCACAGGCACAGCTGGATAGCCACATGCAAAAAACTGAAAATGGACTCTTACCTTACAGCATATACAAAAATTAACTCAAAATGGATGAAAGACCTGAATGTAAGAGCTAAAACTATAAAACTCTTAGAAGAAAACATATGAGTAAATCTTCATGACCTTGGATCTGGCAAAGGATTCTTACATACGATGACCTCAAAACATGAGCAACCAAAGGAAAAAAAAAAAGATAAACTGGATTTCAGCAAGATTTAAAACTTTTGTGCTTTAAATGTGATCATCAAGAAAGTAAAAAAGACAATCCACAGTATGGAAGAACGTATTTGCAAATCATCCATCTGATAAGGGACTTGTATCCAAAATTTATAAAGAACTCTTAAAACTCAGTAATAAAAAGACAAATAATCTAAAAAAAAAATTAGCAAGGGATCTGAATAGGTATGTATTCAAGGAATTTATACAAATGGCCACTATATATATGAAAAGATGCTGGACGCCATTAGTCATCAAAGAAATTCAAACTGAATCCACAAGGACATCACGTCATACCCACTAGAATGTCTATAAATCAAAAAGTCAAATAATAAGTGTGGTGAGGATGTGAAGTCAGAACCCTCATACACTGCTGTTAGGAATGTAAAACAGTACCAACACTTTGGAAAACAGTCTGCAGTGCCTCAGCCAATTAGACATAAGAGTCACCACAGCAATTCCCCACATGTCCACACAAAAACTTGTACATGAATGTTTACAGCAGCATTATTCATAATAGCCAGAGTATAAATAACCCAAATGTCCATCAACTGATAAATGGATAAACAAACTGTGGTATATCCATATGATGGAATATTATTCAGCCATAAAAAAATAACATTCTGATACATGCTACAACATGGATGAACCTTGAAAACATTATACTAAGTGAAAGAAGACAGTTACAAAAGACCATATATGCTATGATTTCATTAATATGGAATGTTCAAAACAGAGATATCTATAGGAACAAAAAGTAGATTAATGGTTGCTTAGAGCTGGGAGGAGGGGGATGGGGAGTGATAGCTAAAGGAACAGGGTTCTTTTTGAGATGATGAAATGTTTTAAAATTGATGGTGGCAATCACTGCACATATCTGTAAATATACTAAAAATCACTGAATTGTACATTTCAAATGGATAAAGTGCATGGTATGTGAATTATATCTCAATAAAGGTGGTATTTAAACAAAATAAGTGAATTGAGGCTTCCAAAAACAACAAACAAAACTAATAAGAACCCAAATGTCCATCAACTCTAGAATAGAAAAATACTGTATAATTATGGAATGCAACACTAAAAAGTAATGACTCACAGTTATATATGTATATATATCAAAATGAACGAGTCTATGAAATAATCTTGAGTAAGAAAGAAAAAACTACTCACAGAAGAATACATGCAGTAGGATTCTATTTCTATAAAGGAGCCACCATGAAAAACAGGAAGGGAATTATTAACACAGGGTTCAGTAGAGTGACTATTTCTGGCAAGGGAGACAACTACAAAAGAGGTAGAAAAAAGATGTGTTGAAGGAGGGACAGACAGGGGGGCTTCAAAAGTACTGATAATGTTGTATGTCTTGAAAGCTGAATGGTGAGGACACAATATATAATCGTTTAAATTATACATTTTCTTTTGTTTGTAAGGTATATTTAAAAAAAATTTTTTTAATGTACTGATAACATTTGGTTCTAACCTGGAAAACACACCTTTTATTTTTTGTATCCTCCACAGCCCTTACAGGAGTACGTGATGCCCAAAAGAATTACGTATGCACATAAATATATATACGTACTCTCCACATACATATGTGCAGGTAGAGGGAGGGGTTAACCAGTTTTAAATCATTTCACAATTTTGAGT
Organism: Balaenoptera ricei; assembly: GCF_028023285.1. Taxonomy (NCBI): domain Eukaryota; kingdom Metazoa; phylum Chordata; class Mammalia; order Artiodactyla; family Balaenopteridae; genus Balaenoptera; species Balaenoptera ricei. Next base: position 65,158,296 of record NC_082651.1, on the reverse strand, counting down.
ACCAGCACAGGCAAAACACTGAACAAGGTACTCTTCTAAAAGCATGGACAACAATGCCTCCCTAGACACAAGGAATTTTCCAGATAACAGTTACACAGTAGGAACAGTAAAAAGAACACTATATTTTAAGTGTCATAGTAGAAGTACATAGAAAGTTTTATGAGGATACAAAGGAAGACAAGATTAATTCCAACCGCAGACACCTAGAAGAGTTTCATGGAGGATGTGGCACCTCAGACAGGCCCTGAAGTATAGGTAAGATTGTAATAGGCAGAGGATGAGGAAAGGGTATTCCATTTTTTTAGTAGTTATAATAAAAATAGTAGCAGCTAATATTTATTAATTGCATACTATGTGCCAAGCATTATTCTAAGTATTTTAAAATGTATTACCCCATTTAATCTTAACCAAAATCCTATGGTAGATAACTATTATTATCTCCACTTTGGAGATGAAGAGACAGAGAGATTAAATAACTTGTCATTGTGGCAGTAAGAAATCAAGCTGTAATTTGAATCTGGCTCCACAGCCTGTTCTTTCAACTACAAAAGAGGTAGAAAAAAGAAAACCACACATGTTCAAAGAACAAATATTCCAATTTACCTGGCATATAACAATTATTGATAACTGAGGATACTTGGTAAGAGGAGAAAGGGCACTTAAGTGGAATCCACTGAAAACAAGAACCAAAATATCATTGTAAATAAAGGAGCAGATCAGGGGAGGACTTAAATGAGACTACCTTGCAAAATAAAATATTGAAAATGGATATATTTTAGCTTACATTTAATAAAATATAGACTTATAAATTATAACTGTGCTAATTCTTATAATGAATCAACTGTTGATTATAAGATTAAATTATATGATTCCTTAATGAATGGCATCAATGGCATACCAAAAAGATAACTATGTAGACTTGGATTACAAATGTTTGAATGATGAATATCATGTCTTGGGTTGAAAGGAAGTATAAGAGATTATATTGGAAAAGTAGCTTGAGGCCAGCTCATGAAAGGCTTAAGCCTTAACCCTCAAAGGGAGAAGACTAGCAAACAGGAGACAATGAAAGAAAGAAATAGGAGAAACATTCCAGAGGGAGAATTGACAGGACTTGCTGACAGTTTGAATGGAGTATATAGCAGAAAAAGAAATAAAATTTACCAATTTTGGGCCCAAGGAATTGCTAGCCCATCAGTGAAGGAGGGGCTTAAAAAAGAACAAAATCACATGAAGAAAACTGGGATTGGGAGCCAAAGCAAGGAGTTAAGTTTGGTTGAAACAGTGGGATACTCAGGAGACTGGCAGCAAGCCACTGAAATTTGAGTCCAGATCTCTGGAGAGAACCTGAAACTAAGGATGTAGATTTAGAACCCAGAGATGCAAAAGATGAAGTCCCAGAAGTGGATGGAGAAATTATCAAGGAAAAGAAGATACAGGAAGATAAAGAGAAGAGAAGATAAAGGGAATGAAGAAAATATTTGGGTGCTGTCTAAGAGCAAAGAAGGATGCATAGAAAGGATGACTAGCAGAAGTTGAAGTAAGATCATTCAAAAGCAGTGGGAGAAATATCAGTATACGAAGCTGAGAAGGAGTCCAGATGAGCTCGACCGAAGAGTAAATGAAATATTTCACTTCTATGTAGTAACAAAAAAAGGATGCTGTGCATACACCAGATTTTGGAGACAAACTCCCCCTCAAGATATTAAATTCAACAGACCAGATACAGTTTACATTTTTCCACTTAACAAAAACCTGTCACTTCTCACTAAGGAAAGGTAGTCAGAAGGAAGACAGAAAAGAAAAAAAAAAAAAAAAGCAGTAGGAAAATGAAAGAGTGGAAGAAATCAAACCTGAAAAATCTAAGATACTTCAAAAGTCCAACATGTTCCTGAGAGAGTCTCAGATCAGTTTTCTCTATACACTTCTCATACCTGCCTGCCAAAAACCATGAATGAGAAAAATGTCGAGTCCCAAATTGAAAAATTTGAGCAGAGGTCCTTAACATCCTTCCAGTCTTTCTGCACCCAACAAAATTTTATTAAAATAGAACAACTTCTTCATAGAAATTTTAATTATAACTCTTCCCACCAAAGTCTAAACCACCTAAAAGTAGCATTTCATATTTAGAACCAGAAATAGAATCTCCCAAAAGGCTTAAGAGGTAGGGCTCCCCTAACAAAGGAGTGGAGAAAAGAAAGAAAACAGGTATCGGGGCTCTTCTTATATAACCAGTGAATTTTAATTCAATATAAACCTAGGACCTGGAAGAGAAGGAAATCATTGAATCCTAGAAATTAGATGTGGCTTGAATAGAAATGAACATCCTTAAAGTATTTCTTGTTACACATTGAAGACATTATAGAGGCTTCTGCACATCTGTATCTTTCCTCAAAGTTTTTGCATTTTGGTCACACCAACATCTGAATTCTGAGCCAGAGACATCCACATTATGTTACTAAGTGTCGCTTAAAATAGCAAGTAGAATATGACAATGACAATGATGGCAGCATCATGATTTAAACCATGGAACTATCTGAATTTAAACCTGTTGGGAGTCGGGAGTGTAGTCTAACTTCTTGTGGCCCCTTCTGCAGTTTATGAAAATTATGTTGAAAGGAAAAATAAAAATACTTCGAAGAATAGTAGGAGTTTTGGGTAAATGAGATAACTAAGTAAACATAAGAATCAGTCAAAAATATACTGATCAACTGCTAAGCTGGTGACTCACTTGCAAGCTCAAACTGCTTATCACTAAGTAACTAATAAATGTCACTTACAACCCTTCACTATGTTGACTCTTATCAATCAAGCTTTACATTAATTTATAGTTAATAAGTTTGAGTATCATGCAATAATATTGAATAATAATAAATGCAATAGTAGGGCCAAATCATGTGCTTTTAACTGTACTAGTCCTAAATTAGATAGGATACACAAAACCTCAAAAAAAAAAAAAAAAAAAGTCAAAGCATGAGTCACTATGTCAACCAAAAGACTCCACAACTCTGCCTCAGAAAAGCTAAAATCCTTGCAAAAGAAGATCCTGATGACTTTTTTAGGCAGTGTCATGCTTCACTGTCTCCCAATTCCCTATGACTATGATGAGTCATGTCAAATTATTAAAGGAACATATCTTATATGCAAAAGAAGATGCTGTTAACTGTGAAGGGGGGATGGGTAAGGGGTTGAAGAAAATTGTGGCATGAATGGAAATCTATACATCTTCCAGCTTTCATTCTACTACCCATTTCCTAATTTCCACCTCTCTCAACCCCAGAGGCCAGTCTTTCTAATGCCAGGGGTGATCTATATATGGCTTAGGGCAATGGCAGCAAGCTCTGGATTTCCTATATCAACAAATGGACAAGATGTACCTCTCCCACCTCCTTCCTTAATCACAGACTCAAATGCCATGTAAACTAAATACACTGCTCACTTCCGACATATACTAAGTAAACTATCTCCCTTCAGGAGACCTCTGTAGCTCATTCTATGTTGACAGTCTGTCTCAAATATCTGCTTTCCTTAAAAAGAAAAGGCCATTACCAAACTCCTCTGTGTCAACTGTAGTGTTGGTTTCTTATACTTTATAGGCCAAACACTTTAGTTCAATAAATCACCAAGACCAGGTCTGGGTTATAATTTATTTTCCCACCATATATGAAAAAAAAGTTAAGCATGTAAATGCAAACAAAATTAAAGAATATCAGGAGAATATGCTATTTTTAAAGCATTTTAATACTACAAAAATACATTTTAACAAATACTAATTACAAAAAAAGTTTTTATTACAATAGATTTTAAAAGACTTCCACAAGTCAAGGTTATGTTAGTAAGTTGAAAATAAAGTATAAATATGAAAACAAGTAAATTTCATTCTATAAGACATTCTGCAATTTCTATTCTTCACTATTCTGATTAAGATAGTTCTATGGTAAAGATGATAGGAACAGATCCACAGACAATGCTTGTGATTATCTAAAAAGCAAAAATGGTTTTAAATATTTTCTCTTAAGTAAGAGAAACATCCAACAAATATTTGTGAAACAAAGAAGGAATCAGTTTCAAAACTGAGCTATAAGAAGTTCTACCCCATATATTCAGCCTAGAACAGAGATAATAAATAGCCTCTAAAACAGGCGTTTACAGGAAAATAAATATTCCACAATATATATGGCAAACCTCCTCTGAGTCCTGTTTCCTTTGTTCTCTTAAGACTCAGTTTCCCACATTACTATGTTTAAAAGCTTTTTCTCAATTGGCTCAGTAAAGAATAAACAGGCTGTGAAATTAAACTAATTAAACAATCTCTGAATAAGATACTGACACTGGCTTTTATTCTTGCTTTCACAGAGGTCTAATGAATTCTCTTTGGTCACCCTCTTCGGTCTTCTTATAACCCAGATGAGTGCCTCATCACTCTGATCATAAGCACCACATTGGACTAAACACTTCCCAGCCCAAAGAAAAACACAAAAACAAGCCATCGTGGGAGGAGCACAGGTGAAAAAGAATATGTCCTTAACTTTTCATTTACTCTCTTCTCTAGCTAACCATTGCCACCCAACCACCACCACCACTGCCACCGTAAGGCACCCCTCCAAGACTGGAAACAACTGCTTTAAATTTCTTTTAGTGCAGCAAGCGATAGCTTGTAAAAGGATGCAAACCAGCTGAAACATTTGACAGACAGTGTTAAATACCAGGGAATTCCTATCAACCATTTTACTTTAAAAGGTACTTTGATGTTGGCTATCTTTCATGTACCTCTTTCATGGCACATTAATAAAGAAAACGGAGCTGAAGTAAATCAAGTCCCAAGGTCACATCTAGAATTACAGCACTGTAGGTACCTGATGAAATACGGATTAATGCTGCATGAGTAGTGAATAAATAAAAGCTCTTCTACCCACCAATCAGGCAAGTTTTACAAGTGCTTCTGAACTTTATTCTGCAACTAGACCTGAGACATCTTTAATCCCCTATGCCCCTGAAACCTAATTATCATAATGTGAACCCAAATGTTAGGGTCCCTTCAAAATGCAAGTGCTGTGAAGCGGAAAAGTAATGGGAATTAAGCTGGGTGTAACCTTAGAAATGTACGGATGTGGGGAACTTGAAAGTGGTATTTCAATGTTAGGAGAGCGTAACACAAAGATTTAGCCACATAAAATACATGAGAATCAAAAGGTGCCCCCCTCAAAAAAAAAAACAAAAACATATGAAACACAAATAAGGTGGATTCAAAAACTATTTACAAATACCAATTTCTGGCCCCAGAATCTTCAAGTTCTACATAACCAAATGAAAAAGATGTCAACAACAAAGAATTCTAGCAGTTTTGCATTGTTCTAATGCAACTGAACTATGAAACAGAACCACAGTGACTCTGCACAACCCAAACAATTCTCATAAGGAAAAAAATTTTAATGTTCCCAAATAATCAACTGAATACAGTGCTGGCCAAAGGTGAGGGAGAAAAGCAAGCTGTTTAATGCCAAAGAAAAGAGAAAAATATGAATCAGAATAGGCCAAAGAGTTGACAATCTCAAGGCAAAACTCATTCCGTTAGTAATTTGTTGATAATGCATTTACACATCTAATTTATTCTAGGAACTATGATCAAAAAAAGAGGTAAAATTACATAATACGAATACATTCTTCTTGTATTCACTATGCATCTGTGTTCACTATAACACAGAATTCAGCATAAATCAGGACTGAATTGGGCTCTAATCACAGAGATGGTCACTTACAGTTCCAAAATATCTACACTACAACCCTATAATATGGTTGCTAACTTCACCAAATACACGATTTTTTGAAAGATCAATGTATAATTATTTCACCTACCTATTTATAAGCATTAGAATCTTAAAAATGATTTTTTCTACTCAACGATGTGTCTATGACAAAACAGCATCTATCTTATGCACGTACTTTAAGAAATAACAGAACTATGTTATTTGTATTTTCATATGTATATATGAAATTGGTGAACTCCACTCTACTTTCAAGATCACAGTAAAATGTTAGTTTAGAGGAGGATCTAAGAATATAAGACTGTACATACACAAACTGATATGGATGGAGAAAAAATATAAAACAATTGCTCAAAATAAGGCAGTGCTCCTTCCATTTCTAAAGGTTATCAAAAACACTCATAACATTCCAAAGTTCATCAGTTCTTACATTAATGTTGAACATATTTAATATATATTTTTGGTTCTGTTGTAGCAAATACACTTGTCTAAACAGAACATCTGTTTTGGTTACAATGCATTGTATCTTTGGCAAGAACTTATAATAAAACTAACAAAAACAACCAAGAATCTTTATTGGATCTGGCAACAAAAGCAGATTTGTAACCAAAAACCTTAAGACATGAAATGACCATCACTGGGCTCTAGGCCAGTTCTAATCTAAGTCAATAAACAAAGATCTGCAAGAGTTAAGGGGGGGAGAGGGAGGCTGGGGTAATTCCTGCAGATACTTAAGTTGGACTTGGAGATGCAGAAACACATGGGTTACAAACTGCTAAAACATATTTTATTTTGATCAAAAACTGTCAAACTGAATCCGAATCCAAATAGTATTTTAAAACCACACACACACACACCATAATTATTCATTCCATACGTCTCCTTTCCAACATACCTCACTGAAATGGTCTACTTATACAGGTATATTTTTAAAAATATTCTGGCCCTTTCAACAAAATGAACATAAATTATACTGGTTGTAAAACAATTTTATTTTTAAATTTACTTAATGTCACAAACATCCCAGAAAGTAAGCCTTATAAACAAGAGTCTAGTGTTTATAATAGTCAAAGAAATGGAGGAAGGATTATCAGTAGGTGAAAGAAAACAAAGTCCTAGAATATCACAGCACATTTTCTCAAGCCATGGCGGTAGAAAGAAGTGAGACAAATACTATAACACCTTAACTTGTCATTAAGCATAATAATCAAACTAATATCCAAAAAACAATTTAGGCTGTCCCAGTTCTAAAGCTAATTCACCTTGTCCTACACATCTCTTCCATCTAAATGTTCATCTGTATCCTGTATAGTATCATTTTATAATAAACCACTTAAGTAAGTAAATGGTTTTCCTGGGTTCTTTGAGCCACTCTAGCAAATTAATAGGAATTAATCGATTGGGAACTCCAATCTATAGCCAGTTAGTTGGTCAGAAGTCCAGGTGACAACCTGGGCTTGGGACTGGCATCTGAAGTGTAGGGGGTGGAGGTGGAGTTAACAGTCCTGTGGGAATGAGCCCTTAACCTGTGGAATCTGATGTTATTTCTAGGTAGATAGTATAAGAACTGAATTGAATGGTAGGACACCCAGCTGGTGTCAGAGCACTGCTTGTTATACATGGGAGACTATATATAGGGGGACGCCACACACACACTTTGAAATTGGGTCAAGGAACCCAAAAGAATTGACAATAAGAAATACCCTCTACATGTCAACCCAGTACACAATACATGTATGTAACTAAAACAAATATTCATGAAATAATACTTAGCCTTACTATATGAAATGAACTCTATTTCCTATTCTTTTCTATTGAATTTTTTTTTAACGCTGTTGGGACCCACTACATTGCCTTCACCTTCCACCAATGGATTGCAACCTACAATTTGAAAAACATGGCCCTAGAGAGCTCATGTGACATGGAAAAGATGAGGATAATAAGGACATGAATCTGAATGATGTAGATAAATGAGGATATAAATTCATCACACTTTACTTCAGCCTGGGTGGTTTCCTTAAAATATATCTCATATACCATACCACACAAATAGAATTCCTATCACTAAAAGAAAAGAATATTTGTTATATCTATATCTACCAAAAAATGTCACTTCTTGTCCCTTTCTATCCCCTTACCTTGCTTTTAATTCTCTATATAGAATTTATCACTAACTGACATAGTATACACACACACACACACACACATCTTTTCATCTGTTTTCCTCACTAGAATAAAGGCTTCAAGAAGGCAGGCACCTTGTCTGTCGTGTTCACTGCCCTTACTCCCAGCACATAGTATTGTGCCTGCCATACAGTTTGGCACTAACAGTACTTTGCTGATTGTAGGAGAGCACATGGGATGGTTTTGTTCTGGCTAAAGTCCCAAAAGCCTGTTTTGCTAATAACGTGAGCAATCCTCCAACTTCGTCCTATAAAATGGGTACGTGTTTGAGGAGAGGGACAGGAGGGAGTTAGAGCTGAAAGAGACAATTTCTTTAAGAAGATAGTTGGAATGCTGTGGCATTTCTCCGGCTGCCCCAATACCTCATGTGAAAGTGTCCCACTCACCCCATGCCAAGTGATGGGGCTTCACTGGGACCAATATGTGAATATAAGAAAGAGAATAAAGGTAAGAACAAGCATAGGAGAGAAAGAGAATGAAAAAGGGGAGAGCTGCACTAAGGATAAGTTGCTGTTCCCCCTTTGAGAGTAGACAAGGATGTATGAACCAATCAGGCCTGCAGGAGGAAGTGGGAGGTAGCTTGAAAGAGATTCTGTCCAAGAGGACTGAGTAGCAAAGGGATCCAGAGAAGAGCAGCCTGTCTGAAGCCTGGATCTGAAGAAGGAGAGTCATAACCAGTCAGCCAGAGAAGATATCTGCCAAGTCACACGGCTGGCAGTTCAAGGATGCTGTTGGTGAAAATCTCAGAAAACAAAAACAAAAGTTTTTCAAAAGCAGCCCATGGAAGAATGAATCAGCAATGGTAAATGGGCCACCGAGAGGACTCTATCCTTAGACTGCAACTGTCCCCACTTTTAAGACTATGCTCCTTTTCCCTAGTCTCAACTCTGAGGACTAAACTTGGAGAAAATTCAGCTAGTGAATTGGGGGGAAGAGAAAAATAACAAGAAGGGAAGAAAGAGGAAGCTAAACAAGCCCCCTGCAAAGCCCTACAGTAAAGTAGTATTTCCCAGAAGGACATGGAATTTAATTTATCTCATGTTGGAGCTTTGATTATTACACTAGAGAAGATATTTTGATTGCTAAAATGAGACTGTTCTAATGACTAAAAGGAAATGAAGAAGCTGAGATCTCTCCATTATTTCAGCCAAGGATGAAAAGAACTACTCCAAACATGATTATGGAGTAGGATAGAAATTAAGTTTTCTTCTTGTACCTTACTGAGTCTACCTCAGTCAATTAATCATTTACATGTGATAAATATTTGTCAAATAAATGAATACATAAGTAAAATAACTAGAATAAAATATAATATTAATAGCATTCTCAGAGTGGTGAATTACAAATTATTTTTATTTTCCTTTTTGTATTTTCTTAGATTTTTCAAAACTCTTTTGAGCATGCTTAAAAGAAAAAAAAGAGACTATTAAATTGACAGAGAAAAATGTCATGCACATGTTTCACAGGCATTCATACCCAGAGGAACCAAGTAAAAGAAACAAGTAATTCCTAATTCACAAGTATAAACTGAGGGAATCCTTGGCAGTACAATGGTTAGGGCTTGGAGCTTTCACTGCCACAAGCCAAGCAGTGCGGCCAAAAAAAAAAAAAAAAAAGTGTAAATCAAAATTATTTAAAATGATCATCTTCTAATTTTCCCTTATGGTTTATGTCTCTGCTGTCTGAAAATGCCAAATTTTAAATTTAAAGTAGACTAAAAGTAGAAAATCAAGTATTGATCTTGTTGCCAGTAATAGGGACGATTGGCTACCTGGATCAACAGCGTACTGAAAACAACTAAACATACTAGATATAATACATCTTCTTAGATGTATCAGTGAGTTGGCAAGAAAAAAAAATACTCAAGCTAAAAAATAAGAAGAACATGGGAACCTTGATTTCTGAAGCTGACCTTCACCTGAGGGCATTGCTGAGCCAGGTGAATTTTATGGCCTCAGAGAGCTTCACAGAACTAGAGGATTAGAAGACAAAACCCAGGGTAACAAATGATTCCCCCAACTCCCCTCCCACATATAAAGCTGATATCCCAAAGGGTTAAACCTGCAGTATAAGGGTCAAAGTATACCCTGTACCCTAACTCCAGGATATTGCAATGAAAATGGACTATCTCAAACCTTGTCACAGGAGGAATCTCTGATGAGAATATGGAACCATAAGCCATCTCTCTCGTTTGCAGCCTAAATTCACATGATCTGGGTGGCCAGGAAAAAATTCAAGCTGAGAATTTAAGTGATCACAAACTGGTAGTGTCTACAGGAGCCTGGCAGAAGCAAATGCAAATCCACTTTCAAGCGACTCACAGTCAATCCAGGCCTCCATGAATTCCCACAGACAAAGTTCCGTGAAAATAAGGAGTTTTCAGTAAAAATTAACTGAACAGAAAAGGAAAGAAAGCAGAACCAGCAGTAACAACAGATAGCTGAAACAGAATTAAAGGGATTTTAGATATTAGAATTATCACAGTCTGCAAAATAATAATGCTTAGTATGACTAAGGAAATAAAAGATAGGTTTAAAAATGTATTCAGGAACAAGTAAAATAACTGTAAGAATGATCAAGCAGATTTGAAAAATATAAAGTTTCTAGATATAATAAATATAACTGAAATTAAAAATTAAATGGATGATGTCAGTTTTCTACAAATTAAATTATAGAGTCAACTTAATTCTAATCAAAATCCCAGCAGGCTCATTAGAAGAAACCGAAAAGCTGAGTCTACAATTTGTGTAGAAGTGCTATGGACCTAGAATAGCCAAAACAATTTTGAAAAAGAAGAACAAAATTGAAGGACTACACTATCTAATTTCATCACTTATTAAGCTACACAAATCAGCACTGAGAAAAAAAAAAAAATCAGCACTGAGTAGTATTAAAGATAAAAAGATTAGTGTAAAGACATACAGCTCAATTAAACAGAATAGACTCCAGAAATAGATCCATACATATATGAGCAGTTGATTTTCAACAAAAATGCCAAGGCAATTCAATGGGGAAAGGAAAAATCTTTCAACAAATGGTACTGGAATAATCCATAGCCATATAGAAAAAAAGAACTGCTTATCATATATAAAAATTAACTTTAAATGGATCACAGACCTAAATAAATTTAAAGCTGTAAAATTTCTAAAACAAAACACAGAGGAAAATCACAGTGACCTTAGTTTTTCCAAACATTACTTACACAGGACAAAAAGCAAGAATATATAAAACAAATTGATAAACTGGACTTCATCAAAATTTAAAATGTTTGCTTCTCCAAAGACCATGTTAAAAAATGAAAAGGTAAGCTTCAGACTGGGAGAAAATGTTTACAAAACATGTATTTAACAAAGGAGTTGTATTCAGAATAAATATAAAATACTCTTACTCAATAATAGGAAGAAAAACAATCCAATTTTTTTTTAATGGGAAGAAGATCTGGACAGATACTACAAAGAAAATACATGGATGACAAATAAGCAAATAAAGGTGCTCAACATCATTTATTGCTAAGGATGTCGCTTAAAACTACAATGAAATATCACTACACATCCACTAAGATAGCTAAATTTAAAAGACCGGCCATACCAAGCAGATGGATGAGAGTATGGGGAAGCTGGAACTCTGATACACTGCTGGTGGGAATGCAAAATGGTAAAACCACCCTGGAAAACAGTTTGGCAGTTTCTTAAGTTAAACATACACCTACCATAGAGCATAGCCATTCCACTCATACTTATGTACCCAACATAAATGAAAGCATATGTCATGCAAAGACTTGAACAAGAATGTTCGTACAGCTTTATTTGTAATAGCCAAAAACTGGCAACAATCCAAATATCCATCAACAGGTAAATGAACAAACTAATTATGATTTAACCATACAACAGAATACTCAGTAACAAAAAGAACAAACTATGGCATATATAACATCATGGATGAACCTCAAAATAATTACACTGTGTGAATATATACTGTATGATTCCAATTATATACAAGTCTAGATGATGCAAGCTAATCTATAGCTACATAAAGCAAATCAGAGGTTGCCTGGGAGACAGAGGGGTCAGGGAAGGCAGGATGGATTATAAAGGAACACAAGGAAATTTGGGGGCTAATGGGTATGTTCATTATCTTAATTGTGGTGATAGTTTCATGGGAGAACACATATGTCAAAACTTAGGAAACTGAAAACTTTAAATATGTGCAGTTTATTATATGCCAATTATCTTTCAAGCTGAAAAACTAACAAATAGGACTTCTAGAAGTGAAAAATATAACTTCTAGAAATAAAAAATTCAATGGATGGGTCTGAAAGCTAAAGAAAAAGCTAGTGAATTGGAGAAAAGATCTGAAGAAATCAACCACAAAGCAGCCCAGAGAAACAAGAAACGGAAAATGAAAAGAGAGAGGTTAAAAGGCATGGAGGATAGAGTGAGAAGCCTGAATAGATATTATTAGAATTTCAGAGAGAGAACAGAGAGAAAAAATGGGACTGAGGTAATATTTGAAAAATGATGGCTAAGATTTTGAAGAACGAAAAGATATCACTCTACCGACTCAAGAATCCCAATAAATTTTAAGTAGAATAAATAAAGAAAGCAGTATAAATGCTACCTAATA